>NC_138318.1:25372500-25972500 GCF_965601325.2 Salmo salar | reverse complement strand
GACTCATATAAAAAGCACCCCTAGCTATTGGACTGTACATATTGTATTCATATTCTGGAATGCATGCGCCTTCCAGTGTGTCTGACTTTTATGTTATTTGAAAACAACCTCACAGAATCGTTCATTGATCAGTCACCAGTGTAACTCAGAAATCCTCCACTCCTTCCCTCCTCACAGATAGGCTAGCTAAATTAGCAATTTCATACACTGTTATATGATTACAGAATGCATTAGGAGCACATACAGTACAACACATAATATGTATGTGTGAAATTGTTGTGCATGCTAAAACCTAAGTACATTATACACCCCCTGGCTGGAAGATGGAAAGATTACTTCAACAGATAACGTGACGTGACCAAATATATTTTAATCTACTGCTATGAAGAAGCTAAAAAAATGCCAGAGGGAATCAGATTCCCTGCAGATCCTGAATCAGATACGGAGCCCTGTGAGTCCTTGCAGTCTCAGTGTCTCAGAACATGCAACCCATGAAGAGGCCTCCATGTTAACCTGGCAGGGATCAATAAAGTTATCATCAAATTGACTCACTGATGTGAGGAAACACAGAGATACTGTAATGACGAGATAGTTTGTATCCGCCCTAACAATAGGAGTTGTTGCAAAGGCGGAAAGGCAAGCGGGAGAATTTGAGATCAGGTGGGAACATTCTAGCCAATGAGAGGGCAGATATGAAACAACTTCAATATAAAATTGTTTTTCTCAAAGTTACCGAGATGCCACGTGCGTAACAACTTAAATCTTCATGGAGAGGTAGGAAAGGAGGACGGAGGGAGTAGTGAGTGACAGATGCTGACAAGGTCATGAAAGATGATAGGGGCAGCAAAGGACTGACAATGTGACGTGGACCCAAGATGCCTCTGTAATAAGACTGAGAGAGTAACTGAAGAAGGGTATTTCGAATAACAAATGAAATGGGTGAAAGGGAGCTGAAAGATTTAAACTAGGGTTTTATTCTTTACCAGAGGACGAGGAGCGAGGGAGGAAGTATTTTTAGTAACTTGTTTATCCATGCTTCACTCTTCTGTCCTCCATTTTCCTTTCTCTCTTTTCCGTCTTTTTCACTCCCATGCTCTGTCATTTTCTTTCACTCAGGCTCTCTTGTCCCTCCTCCCTCCTTCATTATCTGTGCTCTACATACTCTCCCTCTCCCCCTCCCTGTATCTCTCTCTGTCCCATTCCCTGTATCTCTCCCTCTCCCCCTCCCTGTGTCTCTCCCTCTCCGCCTACCTGTATATCTCTCTCTCCCCCTCCCTGTGTCTCTCCCTCTCCCCCTACCTGTATCTCTCACCTCCCCTTCCCTGTATCGCTCCCTCTCCCTGTGTCTCTCCCTCTCCCCCTCCCTGTATTTCTCCCTCACCCTCCCCTGTATCTCTCTCTCTCCCCCTCCCTGTATCTCTCCCTCACCCTCCCCTGTATCTCTCCCTCTCCCCCTCCCTGTATTTCTCCCTCACCCTCCCCTGTATCTCTCCCTCTCCCCCTCCCTGTATCTCTCCCTCTTCCCCTGCCTGTATCTCTCTCTCCCCCTCCCTGTATCTCTCCCTCTCCCCTCCCTGAATCTCTCCCTCTCCCTGTATCTCTCCCTCTCCCCCTCCCTGTATCTCTGTCTCTTGCCTCTCTATCTGAGGTGGCTGTACCACATGTCCCATAAATTCGGCACACTCATGTAATTCTCCTTCTCTGCACTAACCACAATTTCTCCTCTTTCACGCCCCCATCCCGAACCCCCGTAGAGCCATGTCCTGGGGATCCTGCTACTGATTCTCCTTCAGTGCGTCTACCCGCTCTTGCAGAGTCTATGTATATGGACTAATGTACAGTATGGTAATGTTCACATAATCTTAACAAAAATGTATGAAACTGTTTTGGCCAATTATTGACAATACTGGATGATTAGTGGTCTGTGTTTTGGGCGATGTTTTGGCCAATTTTGTAGAAAGTGGGACACAACATAGAATTTTATGTATGGTTAATAATGCATTAAATCCGCCCAGTGTGATTTTACTGTTTAGTCAGGGACTGGCTGAGAGTCTGCTTTAGTACTTATTTTGGAGACAGACAGAAGGTACTGTAGACATCCATAAGGAATGCCGAGGAAGACCCAAAGGAAGCATCCTGTTGGGAAGTACTGTATGTAGGTATCAGATGAGTATGAAAGAAAGTAAGTTACTAAATAAGTAGTGATAGATCATTTATTCATCTGTCTCTGGCTGAACCTGGACCATTATAAACAATTCCATTTAGATGGCACCTCTGTTCTTCACTTCCTGTGAACTGAGTTCCTCCCTCTAAGACATGGAGGATAAAATATGGATGTAATGGCTTTCGTCGTAATGAGAAGGGGACCAAAACGCAGCGTGGTAAGTGCTCAAATGTATTACTATAACGAAACACTTAAACAAAGAAACAAAACGAAAGCAAACAGTTCCGTCAGGCAACAGATAACTAAACGGAAAACAACTACCCACAAACACAGGTGGGAAAAGGCTGCTAAGTATGATTCCCAATCAGAGACAACGATAGGCAGCTGCCTCTGATTAGGAACCATACTCGGCCAAAACAAAGATATACAATACATAGAATGCCCACCCCATATCACAGCCTGACCTAACTAAACAGAGAAAAACTGCTCTCTCAGGTCAGGGCGTGACAGTACCCCCCCCCCCCCCAAAGGTGCGGATTCCTGGCCGCAAACCTGAACCAATAGGGGAGGGTCCGGGTGGGCATCTACCCTTGGTGGCGGCTCCGGTTCAGGGTGTAGCCCCCACTCCGCCCGCTGATCCCTCCGCTTTTGTATGGCCGGACCGTGGATCGTCGGCGGAGGAACCGGACCGTGGATCAGCGCCCGAGGTGCCGGACTGCAGACCGCCGCTGGAGACTCTGGACTGCGGGCCGCCGCTGGAGACTCTGGACTGCGGACCGCCGCTGGAGACTCTGGACTGCGGACCGCCGCTGGAGACTCTGGACTGCGGACCGCCGCTGGAGACTCTGGACTGCGGACCGCCGCTGGAGACTCTGGACTGCGGACCGCCGCTGGAGACTCTGGACTGCGGACCGCCGCTGGAGACTCCGGACTGGGGACCGTCGCTGGAGACTCCGGACTGGGGACCGTCGCTGGAGGCTCCGGACCTGGGACCGTCGCTGGAGGCTCCGGACCGGGGGACGTCGCTGCAGGCTCCGGACCGGGGGACGTCGCTGCAGGCTCCGGACCGGGGGATGTCGCTGCAGGCTCCGTGCCTAGGATCATCACTGCAGGCTCCGCGCCATGGATCATCACTGGAGGCTCTGGGCTACGGATCATCACTGGAGGCTCCGGGCCATGGATTATCACTGGAGGCTTCGTGCCATGGATCTTCCCTACAGGCTCCGGGCCATGGATCATCCCTACAGGCTTCTTGCCATGGATTATCACTGGAGTCTCCGGCCCATGGATTATCACTGGAGGCTTCGTGCCTTGGATCATCACTACAGGCTCCGGGCCATGAATCATCCCTGGAGGCTTCGTGCCATGGATCATCACTGGAGGCTTCGGACCATGGATCATCACTGGAGGCTTCTTACGTGGAGCCGGAACAGGTCTCACCGGACTGGGGAGACACACTGGAGGCCGGGTGCGCAGAGCAGGCACAACATATACTGGGCCGTGGAGGTGCACTGGAGGTCTGGAGTTTAGGGCTGGCACAACCCGTCCTGGTTGGATGCTTACTTTAGTCCGGCAAGGGCGGGAAGCTGGCACAGGACGAACTGGGCTGTGCAGGCACACTGGCGACACAGTACGTAGAACTGGCGCAGGATTTACTGGGCCGTGGAGGCGCACTGGAGGTCTGGAGCGTATGGCTGGCACAACCCGTCCTGGCTGGATCCCCCCCATAGCCCGGCAAGCGCGGGGCGTTGGAACAGGCCGCACTGGTTTGTGCTGGCGAACTGGGGGTGCCGTGCGTAGAGCTGGCGCAGGATAACCTGGGCCGAAGAGACGCACCGGAGACCAGGAACGCTGAGCCGGCAAAATCCTTCCTGGCTGAACGCCAACTCTAGCACGGACACTGCGGGGAGCTTGCACAGAGCGCACCGGGCTGTGGCTGTGCACTGGAGACACTGTGCGCATTACCGCATAACCCGGTGCCTGACCAGTCCTACTCTCCGCACAGTAAGCACGGGGAGTTGGCTCAGGTCTCCACCCTGACTCTGCCAATCTCCCCGTGTGGGGGGGTGCCTCTCGTGCTTCCGTTGTTGAGCTAGCTCCTTGTAATGTCGCCGTTCCGCTTGCGCCGTCTCCACCTGCTTCCATGGCAGGGTCTTGTCCCCTGCCATTGCCTCCTCCCAGGTCCAGGATGTCCTCCATTCTCTCTTCTCCCGAGCCCAGGATCCCTGCTCCTCCTGAGCACGCTGCTTGGTCCGTTTTTGGTGGGTAGTTCTGTAATGGCTTTCGTCGTAATGAGAAGGGGACCAAAACGTAGCGTGGTAAGTTCTCATATTTATTACTATAACGAAACACTTAAACAAAGAAACAAAACGAAAGCAAACAGTTCCGTCAGGCAACAGATAACTAAACGGAAAACAACTACCCACAAACGCAGGTGGGAAAAGGCTGCCTAAGTATGATTCCCAATCAGAGACAACGATAGACAGCTGTCTCTGATTAGGAACCATACTCGGCCAAAACAAAGAAATACAATACATAGAATGCCCACCCCATATCACACCCTGACCTAACTAAACAGAGAAAAACGGCTCTCTCCGGTCAGGGCGTGACAATGGAGGATGTCTGAAAAATTAAACTGGATGACGGTAGGCTACAGTAGGATTCAGGGGTGCAACTTTCACAGGTGACAGGGGGGACATGTCACCCCCCACATTCTGAAATTGCATTTTTGTCCACCTCAGTTTTATCATTGGAATGTCATACAAAATGAGGCAACGATGTGCTTTAGGAACATGCGGACGCCTCCGAGTGGTCGGGTAGGCTGTTTGGAGTGTTTATCAGACTGGGTAAAAATAAAAAGTTATGTCCCCCCACTTCTAAAACCAAAGTTGTGCCCCTGGTAGGATTCATATTTACAGAAATCCCATGAGTACCTGGAGGCATGCAAAGCTCCTATAGCCTCTCAAAGGTAAAAGTCAGTACGGAAATCACCAATCGTTATTTTAACACCCATAGTGTTATTGATTACCTAACCTTTATTTAACTACAATTTCATAACCTTGTATTGATACTTACAGTATGTGCTTGCATCCAGGGGATCGTAAACCTTTGTTATCATAATAGTACAGTGCATTCGGAAAGTATTCAGACACCCTTGACCTTTTCCACATTTTGTTATATTACAGCCTTATTCTACAATGGATTGAATATATTTTTTCTCTCACCTATCTACACACAATACCCCATAATGACAAAGTAAAACATGTTTTTAGAAATGTTTGCTAATTTATTGAAAATTAAATACAGAAATATCTAATTTACATAAGTATCCACACCCCTGAGTCAATACATGTTAGAATCACCTTTGGCACAGATTACAGCTGTGAGTATTTCTGGGTAAATTGCTAACAGCTTTTACAAACCTGGATTGTACAATATTTGCACATTATTCTTTTAAGAATTCTTCAAGCTCTGTCAAGTTGGTTGTTGATCATTGCAAGACAGCAATTTTCAATTCTGGCCGTAGATTTGATTTTGATTTGTCATCTTGGTAGGCAACTCCAATGTATATTTGGCCTTGTATTTTAGGTTATTGTCCTGCTGAAAGATGAATATGTCTCCCAGTATCTGTTGGAAAGCAGACTGGAACAGGTTTTCCTCTAGGAAATTTCCAGTGCTTAGCTCTATTCCGTTTATTTTTATCATCAACAACTAACCAGTCCTTGCCAATGACATGCATACCCATAACATGATGCCGCCACCACCAAGCTTGAAAATGTGAAGAGTGCTACTCAATGATGTGTTGTGTTGGATTTGCCCCAAACATAACACTTTGTATTCAGGATATAGTCCCTTTCTTTGCCACACGTTATGCAGTTTTACTTTGCTGCCTTATTGTAGACAGGATGCATGTTTTGGAATATTTGTTATTCTGTACAAGCTTCCCTTCTTTTAAATCAGCTTTAATATTGTAGATAGATTGTTCCTTCCATCAATGTAATTGTCTGCATCATTTCCAAACTCCATAAATTAGTTTTAATAACTCCAACCTTGGTGTTTCAACCACTCCACAAATTTCTTGTTAACAAACTATAGTTTTGGCAAGTCAGTTAAGACATCTACTTTGTGCATGACACAAGTAATTTTTCCAACAATTGTTTACAGACAGATTATTTCACTTATAATTCACTGTATCACAATTCCAGTGGGTCAGAAGTTTACATACACTAAGTTGACTGTGCCTTTAACCTGTTAGGGCTAGGGGGCAGTATTGACACGGCTGGATAAAAAACGTACCCGATTTAATCTGGTTACTACTCCTGCCCAGTAACTAGAATATGCATATAATTATTGGCTTTGGATAGAAAACACCCTAAAGTTTCTAAAACTGTTTGAATGGTGTCTGTGAGTATAACAGAACTCATATGGCAGGCCAAAACCTGAGAAGATTTCAAGCAATAAGTGGCCTGTCTGAGAAGTAGTGTTTCATCTTGGCTCTTTTTATTGAAGACTCAGGATCTGTGCAATAACGTGACACTTCCTACGGCTTCCATAGGGTCTCAGAGCCCGGGAAAAAGCTGAACGATATCGAGGCAGGCTCTGGCTGAAACACTTTATCGCTTTTGGCAAGTGGCCACTCAGAGTACTATGGGCTTAGGCGCGTGCCCGCTTCGACCGAATGCTTTCTTTTCCTTTGTCTGTTTACCTAAAAGCAGATTCCCGGTCGGAATATTATCGCTTTTTTATGAGAAAAATGGCATAAAAATTTTGTCACGAATTGCGCCATGCTCGCCACCCTTATTTACCCTTTAGGATAGTGTCTAGAATGCACGAACAAAACGCCGCTGTTTGGATATAACGATGGATTATTTTGGACCAAACCAACATTTGTTATTGAAGTAGAAGTCCTGAGAGTGCATTCTGACGAAGACAACAAAGGTAATAACATTTTTCTTATAGTAAATCTGACTTTGATGAGTGCTAAACTTGCTGGGTGTCTAAATAGCTAGCCCTGTGATGCCGGGCTATCTACTGAGAATATTGCAAAATGTGCTTTCACCGAAAAGCTATTTTAAAATCGGACATATCGAGTGCATAGAGGAGTTCTGTATCTATAATTCTTAAAATAATTGTTATGCTTTTTGTGAACGTTTATCGTGAGTAATTTAGTAAATTCACCGGCAGTGTTCGGTGGGAATGCTAGTCACATGCTAGTCACATGCTAATGTAAAAAGCTGGTTTTTGATATAAATATGAACTTGATTGAACAAAACATGCATGTATTGTATAACATAATGTCCTAGGGTTGTCATCTGATGAAGATCATCAAAGGTTAGTGCTACATTTAGCTGTGGTTTGGGTTTATGTGACATTATATGCTAGCTTGAAAAATGGGTGTCTGATTATTTCTGGCTGGGTACTCTGCTGACATAATCTAATGTTTTGCTTTCGCTGTAAAGCCTTTTTGAAATCGGACAGTGTGGTTAGATTAACGAGAGTCTTATCTTTAAAATGGTGTAAAATAGTCATATTTTTGAAAAATTGAAGTAATAGCATATCCTCTTGACGTTACCCTAGGATAGGGGGCGCCACAGCGCATTTTGTAAAAAATTAGTGCCCATTTTCAACGGCCTACTAATCAAACTCAGAAGCTAGGATATGCATATAATTAATACCTGTGGATAGAAAACTCCCTAAAGTTTCTAAAACTGTTTGAATGGTGTCTGTGAGTATAACAGAACTCATATGGCAGTCAAAACCCCGAGACCGATTGAAACAGGAAGTGGAATTCTGAAATGTGGACTCAACTTCACGTCGTTGCCTATTATTCACACCGTGAGCTATCGTTACTTCCTATTGCTTTCACAAGATGTCGCCGGTCTTTACAAAGTGTTTTGAGCCTTCTACTGTCGAAACTCAGTGAATGAGACGCGTTGGAAATTGGTCACAGGGGGAGGGCCATCACCATTATGACGCCGGCGGCCCTGTCTACCCCCACCTTTGGAAACGTTTTGAAACACAATACAATCGTCCCCCTCGAATCTTATTGGCTCTCTTGTTGAAACAGGCCCTGAAGATTTATGTTATACAACGTTTGACATGTTTGAACGAACCTAAATGGGAAAAAAATGTTTTATTTTGAAACGGCTGTGCTGCGCCCGGCAGAGTATTTGGATACAGCATTCAGACGCGCTAACAACAGAAAGCTAATGGAACATAAAGGATGGACTTTTTCGACCGAAAATACATCTGTTGTGGACCTGGGAGTGCTTTCTGATGAAGACAACTAAAGGTAACGGATTATTGACAATATTATACAACATTAGATGTGATATGCGATTGTTCCAAGATGGCGCCGAGCTGTATTTACTAGCTCATTTTCTGAGTATCGCATCCCCTTTTATCGCTAAGTGTGATTACCCAGTAAAGTTATTTTTAAATCTGGTATGACAGGTGCTTTCAAGAGATATTCATCTATAAATCTTAGAATGACAATATTACATTTTAAAAATGTTTTCGAATAGTAATTCAGTAAATTGTAGCACTCTTTCCCTGGATGCATTTGACGGGAAAATAGTTAGTCAACGTCAGACGCCGATGTAAAATGCTGTTTTCATATATAAATATGAACTTTATTGAACAAAGAATGCATGCATTGTGTAACATGATGTCCTAGGTGTGTCATCTGATGAAGTTTGTAAAAGGTTAGTGCTGCATTTAGCTGTTTTTTGGTTATTTGTGATGCATGTGGTTGGTCGGAAAATGGCTATGTTGCTGCTTTTACGATGGACTCCTCTAACATAATCTAATGATTTGCTTTTCCTGTAAAACCTTTTTGAAATCGGACGACGTGGGTCGATTCAGGAGAGGTGTATCTATAAAACGATATGAGACAGTCCTATATTTGAAAAAAAAAAAAATTACATTTTGTTATGCTAATGTCGCTAGGAGTTTTCCCTGGATTTTGATCCATTTTTCAAGCTAGCATATAATGTCACAAAAACCAAAACCACAGCTAAATGCAGCACTAACCTTTGATGATCTTCATCAGATGACAACCCTAGGACATTATGTTATACAATGCATGCATGTTTTGTTCAATCAAGTTCATATTTATATCAAAAACCAGCTTTTTGCATTAGCATGTGACGTTCAGAACTAGCATACCCCCCGCAAACATCCGGTGAATTTACTAAATTACTCACGATAAACGTTCACAAAAAACATAACAATTATTTTAAGAATTATAGATACAGAACTCCTCTATGCACTCGATATGTCCGATTTTAAAATAGCTTTTCGGTGAAAGCACATTTTGCAATATTCTCAGTAGATAGCCCAGCCATCACGGCTAGCCATTTAGACACCGACCAAGTTTAGCCCTGATCAAACTCCGATTTACTATTACAAAAGTTTCATTACCTTTGTTGTCTTCGTCAGAATGCACTCCCAGGACTGCTACTTCAATAACAAATGTTGGTTTGGTCCAAAATAATCCATCGTTATATCCGAATAGCGGCGTTTTGTTCGTGCGTTCCAGACACTATCCGAAATGGTAAAGAAGGGTCGTGCGCATGGCGCAATTCGTGACAAAAAAATTCTAAATATTCCATTACCGTACTTCGAAGCATGTCAACCGCTGTTTAAAATCAATTTTTATGCTATTTTTCTCGTAGAAAAGCGATAATATTCCGACCGGGAATCTCCTTTTCGGCAAACAGAGGAAAAAAATCACAAAGACGGGGGCGGGCAGGTCACGCGCCTAAGCCCACAGTCCCTTGATCGGCCACTTGAGAAAGGCGATAATGTGTTTCAGCCTGGGGCTGGGATGACGACATTCAGGTTTTTCCCGGGCTCTGAGCGCCTATGGACGACGTAGGAAGTGTCACGTTAGAGCAGAGATCCTTAGTAAAAGATAGAGATGGCAAAGAATTTCCAGAAATGGTCAGACAGGCCACTTCCTGTAAAGGAATCTCTCAGGTTTTGACCTGCCATTTGAGTTCTGTTATACTCACAGATACCATTCAAACAGTTTTAGAAACTTTAGGGTGTTTTCTATCCATATATAATAAGTATATGCATATTCTAGTTACTGGGTAGGATTAGTAACCAGATTAAATCGGGTACGTTTTTTATCCAGCCGTGAAAATACTGCCCCCTAGCCATAAGAGGTTAAAGGCCTACCTTCAAATGAAGCACCTCTTTGCTTAACATCATGGGAAAATCAAAAGAAATCAGCCAAGACCTCAGAAAAAAATGGTAGACCTCCACATGTCTGGTTAGCCCTTGGGTGCTATTTCCAAATGCTTGGAGGTCAGTAAAACGAGTCCGATACTGACATAACCTGAAAGGCCGCTCAGCAAAGAAGAGGCCACTGCTCCAAAACCGCCATAAAAACGCCAGACTACGGTTTGCAACTGCACATGGGGACAAAGATCGTACTTTTTGGAGAAATGTTCTATGGTTTGATGAAACAAAAATAGAACTGTTTGGCCATAATGACCATCGTTATGTTTGGAGGAAAAAGGGGGAGGCTTGCAAGCCGAAGAACACCATCACAACCATAAAGCACCGGGGTGGCAGCATCATGTTGTAGGGGTGCATTGCTGCAGGAGGGAGTGGTGCACTTCACAAAATAGATGGCATCATAAAGAGGGAAAATGATGTGGATATATTGAAGCAACATCTCAAGACATCAGTCAGGAAGTTAAAGCTTGGTCGCAAATGGGTCTTCCAGATGGACAGTGACCCCAAGCATTCTTCCAAAGTTGTGACAAAATGGCTTAAGGACAACAAAGTCAAAGAATTGGAGTGGCCATCACAAAAAATGGTGGGCAGGACTGAAAAAGCATGTGCGAGCAAGGAGGCCTACAAACCTGACTCAGTTACACCAGCTCAGTCAGGAGAAATGGGCCAAAATTCACCCAACTTATTGTAGGACACTTGTGGAAGGCTACCCAAACCTTTTGACCCAAGTTAAACAATTTGAAGGCAACGCTACCAAATACTACTTGAGTGTATGTAAACTTCTGACCCACTGGGAATGTGATGAAAGAAAGTAAAGCTGAAATAAATAATTATCTCTGCTATTATTCTGACATTTCACATTCTTAAAATAGAGTGGTGATCTTAACTGACCTAAGACAGGGAATTTTTACTAGGATTAAATGTCTGGAATTGTGAAAAACTGAGTATTATTGAATTTGGGTAAGGTGTATGTAAACTTCCGACTTCAACTGTACATATATATACTACCGTTCAAAAGTTTGTGGTCACTTAGAAATGTCCTTGTTTTTGAAAGAAAATAACATTTGTTGTCCATTAAAATAACATCAAATGGATCAGAAATACAGTGTAGACATTGTTAATGTTTTAAATGACTATTGTAGCTGGAAACGGCAGATTTTTTATGGAATATCTAACATAGGTGTACAGAGGCCCATTATCAGCATCCATCACTCCTGTGTTTCAATGGCACGTTGTGTTAGCTAATCCAAGTTTATCATTTTAAAAGGCTAATTGATCATTAGAAAACCCTTTTGCAATTATGTTAGCACAGCTGAAAACTGTTGTTCTGATTAAAGAAGCAATACAACTGTCCTTCTTTAGACTAGTTGAGTATCTGGAGCATCAGCATTTGTTGGTTCGATTACAGGGTCAAAATGGCCAGAAACAAAGTACTTTCTTCTGAAACTCGTCAGTCTGTTCTTGTTCTGAGAAATGAAGGCTATTCCATGCAAGAAATTGCCAAGAAACTGAAGAAATACAGAATTGATCGTGCCTGCTATATGGACCTTTTTAGGATATGAAAAAGGATTTTATCTAACAAAACGATACTTCATGTTTTCTCTGGAACCCTTTGGATGATAAATCAGAGCAAGATTTCAGAATGTAAGCACACATTTCACCTTCAGAGGTGAATTTATTAAACCTATAGCGTTGAAAAAAGTGTTTTGTTGTTAGGAGCTCTCCTCAAACAATTGCATAGCATTTTTTTCCGCAGTAATAGCTACTGTAAATTGGACAGTGCAGTTATATTAACAAGAACTTAAGCTTTCAGCCGATATAAGACACTTCTATGTACCAACATTTGTTGTTACTCAAAAATCTGCGAACTTGATATAACGTGCTGCATGATTTACAACTGTCACGTCCTGACCCTAGTAAGATGTCATTTTCTATAGTAGTGTAGGGCAGGGCGTGACAGGGGGTGTTTTTGGGCTGATCTATGTGTTCTATTTCTATGTTTAAATTTTAGTTTTCTATTTCTATGTTGGATTGTTTGGGGTTGATCTCTAATTGGAGGCAGCTGATCCTCATTTGCCTCTGATTAGAGTTCATATTTAAGTAGGGGTTTTTCTCGTGGTTTGTGGGTTATTGTCTTTTGAGTAGTGTGTTGTCCTCTCTGCGTCACGGTTTGTTGTTGTCATATTTTCAAGTTATTAGTGTATTGCATTCAGTTTCACTTTTAATAAATATGTGTAACTACGAAAACGCTGCATCTTGGTCCGCTCCTTCGAACAGCCGTGACAGAATAACCTACCATAAAAGGACCAAGCAGCGTAAGAAGGAGCAGCAGGAGGAATGGACATGGGAGCAGATTTTGGACAGGGAAGGACCCTGGAGTCAGGTTGGAGAGTATTGCCAACCGAAGGAGGAACTTGAGGCAGCGAAGGCAGAGCGACGATACTACGAGGCGTTATATGCATCAAAAGGCAAGTGCGAGAGGCAACCCTAAAACATTTTTTTGGGGGGGGGGCACACGGGGAGGTTTGCTAAGTCAGGATGGAGACCTGAGTCAACTCCCCGTGCTTACCGTGGGGAGCGGGTGATGAGGAAAGCACCGAGCTATGCGGAAATGCGCACTGTATCGCCCATACACATTCAAAGCCCGGTGCACTCGGTGCAAGCTCCTCAGCGTTGCCATGCTAGAGTTGGCACTCAGCCAGGAAGGAGTGTGCCTGCTCAGCGCATCTGGCCGCCAGTGCGTCTCCTCGGCCCAGTTTATCCTGCGCCTGCTCTACTCACGGCAGCCCTCATTCCCCAGCACAGCCCAGTTCGCCCTGTGCCTGCGCTCCGCCCGTGCCGGGCTACAGTGACCATCCAGCCAGGACGGGTTGTGCAGGCCGTGCGCTCCAGATCTCCAATGCGTCTCCAAGACCCAGTGTTCCCTGGGCCTGCTCCGTGTACTCTACCTCCAGTGCGCCACCATAGCCCAGTACATCCTGTTCCTGCTCCCCGCACTAGCCTGAAGGTATGTGGTACTAGCCTGGCGCCTCCTATACCAGTCCCACGTAGCAGACCTCCAGTGCATCACCAGAGCCCAGTACGTCCTGTTCCTGCTCCCCGCACTAGCCTGAAGGTGTGTGTGACTAGCCTGGCGCCTCCTATGCCAGTCCCACGTAGCAGACCTCCAGTGCGCCACCATAGCCCGGTAAGGCTGGTGCCTGATGTGAGCACGCGGTCCGAAGTACATCTCCCCAGTCCGGTGAGACGAGTTCCAGCGCCCCGAAGGAAGCCTCTAATGATGGTCAATGGTCCGACGTCTCCAGTAATAATCCATGGCATGAAGCCTCCAGTGATGATCCATGGCCCAGAGCCCGTAGGGATGATCCAAGGCACGATGCCTCCAGGAATGATCCATGGCCCGGAGCTTGTAGGGATGATCCATGGCACAAAGCCTCCAGTGATTATCCATGACGCGGAACCAGTAGTGATGACCCATGGCACGGAGCCTGCAGCGGATGACCCATGGCA
The DNA here is from genome assembly GCF_965601325.2 of Salmo salar. Classification (NCBI taxonomy): domain Eukaryota; kingdom Metazoa; phylum Chordata; class Actinopteri; order Salmoniformes; family Salmonidae; genus Salmo; species Salmo salar. The sequence goes on along the minus strand of NC_138318.1, from coordinate 25,958,579 downwards.
CGGAGCCTCCAGCGACGCTCCTCAGCCCTGAGCCTCCAGCGACGCTCCTCAGCCCTGAGCCTCCAGCGACGCTCCTCAGCCCTGAGCCTCCAGCGACGCTCCTCAGCCCTGAGCCTCCAGCGACGCTCCTCAGCCCTGAGCCTCCAGCGACGCTCCTCAGCCCAGAGCCTCCAGCGACGCTCCTCAGCCCAGAGCCTCCAGCGACGCTCCTCAGCCCAGAGCCTCCAGCGACGCTCCTCAGCCCAGAGCCTCCAGCGACGCTCCTCGGCACCAAAAGCTCCAGCGACGCTCCTCAGCCCGGAGCCTCCAGCGACGCTCGGCAGCCCAGAGCATTCAGCGATGGTCTGCAACCCAGTGTCTTCAGCAGCGGCCTTTAGCCCAGAGTCTTCAGTGGCGGTTGGCAGTCCGAAACCTCCGGCGATGATCCATGGTCTGGTTCCTCCGGACATACAGAAGCGGGGGGGATCAGCGGGCGGTGGGGGTACTACGCCCAGAACCAGAGCCACCGCCATAGACATTAGTCACCCACCCTACCCTCCCTTTGTGTTTTTTGTGGTTGCTTTCTTGGGTTTTTGTTTGAATTCGGAGTTGTACCTTTGGGGGGGGGGGGGTACTGTCACATCCTGACCCTAGTAAGATGTCATTTTCTATAGCAGTGTATGTAGGGCAGGGCGTGACAGGGGGTGTTATTGGGCTGATCTATGTTTTCTAGTTCTGTTTAAATTCTAGTTTTCTATGTTGGATTGTTTGGGGTTGATCTCTAATTGGAGGCAGCTGATCCACATTTGCCTCTGATTAGAGATCATATTTAAGTAGGGGTTTTTCTCATTGTGGTTTGTGGGTTATTGTCTTTTGAGTAGTGTGTTGTCCTCTCTGCGTCACGGTTTGTTGTTTTCATATTTTCAAGTTATTAGTGTATTGCATTCAGTTTCTCTGTTAATAAATATGTGGAACTACGAAAACGCTGCATCTTGGTCCGCTCCTTCGAACAGCCATGACAACAACTGTCCCGTTGACATTTACATTTTTACATTTTAGTCATTTAGCAGACGCTCTTATCCAGAGTGACTTACAGTAGTGAATGTATACATTTCATAAATGTTTTTCCATACTGGTCCCCTGTGGGAATCGAACCCACAACCCTGGCGTTGCAAACACCATGCTCTACCAACTGAGCGACGGAACGCCAATCCTTAATTAACAATGTCTGCACTGTATTTCTGATCAATTTGATGTTATTTTAATGGACAAAAAATGTACTTTTATTTCAAAAACAAGAACATTTCTAAGTGACCCCAAACTTTTGAACGGTAGTGTATATACATTTTACAGACCCTGTATGTTTTATATTGGTTAACTTGTTGTTATTAGTCCCACCCTTCAGCTCCATTCAAATCCTCCCATCTATCTCTTAACACCGTCCATTTTGGATTTCTATTTGGCATATATTTTTCAACTGTGCTGTGATGCTTCACAAAAGTATGGAACCTTTCTATTCTCATAGCTTCTACAGATTCTAAATGAAAGAAACATTTTTGCTAAAATAATAATTATATTATTGATTGACTATGACTTTTCAAATCAAATTCTGTACAGGCTTCCTTCTTTTCAGTCTATAATTTAGGTTAGTATTGTGGTGTAACTACAATGTTGTTTATCCATCCTTAATTTTCTCCTATCACTGCTATTAAACTCTGTAACTGTTTTAAAGTCACCATTGGCCTCATAGTGAAATCCCTGAGCAGTTTCCTTCCTCTCTGGCATAATAATTAAAAAAAAACATAATTCCACTTTGCATGAGGTTTTGTCTGTAGGCCAGTGACACAACATCTCAATTGAATCCCTTTTCTGTTTTTGACTCAACACATATGTTGCTGCTACTGTTAACTATCTATCCTGTTGTTTAGTCTCTTTATTCCTAGTTATATGTACATATCTACCTCAATTATCCCATACTCCTGCACATCAACTCGTTACTGGTACCCCTTTGTGTATATAGCCAAGTTATCGTTACTCCCATATGGTGCCCCCTGACAACTGTGAGTCAAGGAAATTTTTGGTTGCAACAACCAATCATATCGCCGTCTGCATACAAGAAGCAACCAAGAATTGCACTCGCCAACCAATCTGAGACACCAGTGCAACCAAGAAGTAACCAAGAATTGACCAATGAGAACAGACGGAAGAGGACGGAAGAACGGGAGCAAGCGTGACAGTTACTGTGACTAGCTAGCAAGCAGTTGATATTGAACAAACATGCACTTGCGTGTGTGTGTTCTAATGTGCTGAACAAGCTAAGATGTTAGGTAAAGGTTAGACACCATTCATTGAATGTTCCATCTATACATCCAATCTGCTCACTGTTATAAATGTACTCATCATTACAAACGTTCCCCCCCCCCTTATTTCCATTGCAGACATGGAGCGGCCCATCTTGAAAAAGTTGCCAGATGGGAGCTTTGTCCTGAAAGACACCAGCTTCTACAGATGCACCATTGAGATGATCCTGTCTGGCTGCATCACAGCTTGTAAAGGCAGCTGCATTGTCCCCCGGAAGATCACCAAGGACTTCAAATATAACTGATGTTGGTAGAGCATGGTGCTTGCAATGCCAGGTTTGTGGTTTCGGTTCCCATGGGGACCAGTAGGAAAAAATAATGTGTATGCACTCACTACTGTAAGTCACCACTGGATAAGAGCGTCTGCTAAATTCTGTAAATGTCATTGTGTATTTATTATTACTTTTCTATTATTTCTCTATTCTCTCTCTCTGTCTCTCTCTCTGCATTGTTGGGAAGGGCCCATAAATTAGCATTTCACTGTTAATCTACAGCCGTTGTTTGCGAAGCATGTGAGAAATACAATTTGATTTGATATGAAATAGAAGTAAACTAACAAATGCAAGCTAAAGGTTGTAACTAATTAGAAATATTATCTATGTTACCAGAAAGAGTTGTTTAAGGTGAAGACCAGAAAATACTGTTTGTCCTGATTTAGCATGGAACAATGTCTGTCCCACAGGACTCTCTAGGCTGTCTCTCTTTCTTTTTCTTTTGCTCATTTTCTCTCTCTCATATCTGTAATGAATACTCAGGGAGAAAAAGAAGTAGATTCACACGCAGAACATGGCAGGTGTTTATTTCGCCTTCGCAGAAGCAGGAATCGTGGTCACAGGCAGGTGATGGTCATACACAGGTAGGCAAACCAAAACTAGGACTGAAGGCTATAACTGGTTCTCACAAACAAGCTTGGCTTAGAGTCAAAACGAAACAATACCTCACAAAGGCACAAACAGAATGAACTGAACTAAATAAGAAGCTGATGAAACCAGGTGAGTAACGAACACAGGTGAAATCAATGAACAAAAAAATGAAAGACAGGGCTACGTTCAAGAACACAAAGAAACAGGGCTACGCTCAAGAACACAACGAAACAGAACACAAGGTTGACTAAGAAAATAAATACAGAACCTTACAATATCACTTTGTTCTGGTCTTCCACTTCCTCCTCCAAGGATTTGGTGGTGAAGGGATGGCGCGAAATACAAAAACAACTAAAATACCACAATTCAATTTTCTCAAACAATCAACTATTTTACACCATTTTAAAGATGAGACTCTCGTTAATCTAACCACATTGTCTGATTTCAAAAAGGCTTTACAGCGAAAGCAAAACATTAGATTATGTTAGGAGAGTACATAGACACAAATAATCACACAGCCATTTTCCAAGCAAGGGTATATGTCACAGAAACCGAAAACACAGCTAAATTATGCACTATCCTTTGACGATCTTCATCAGATGACACTCCTAGGACATTATGTTACACAATACATGTATGTTTTGTTCGATAAAGTTCATATTTATATCCAAAAACAGCATTTTACATTGGCGCTTGATGTTCAGAAAATGTATTTCCCACCAAAAACTTCCGGTGAATTTACAAAAATACTCATCATAAACGTTGACAAAATACATAACAATTATTTTAAGAATTATAGATAGACTACTCCTTTATGCAACCGCTGTGTCAGATTTTAAAATAGCTTTACGGAGAAAGCACATTTTTCAATATTCTGAGTACATAGCTCAGCCATCACGACGAGCTATTCAGACACCCGCCAACTTCGGGGTCACCTAAATTCAGAATTAGTATTAGAAATATTGTATTACCTTTGCTGATCTTCGTCAGAATGTACTCCCAGGACTGCTACTTCCACAAGAAATTTTATTTTTGTTCGAAATAATCCATAGTTATGTCCAAAGACCTCCGTTTTGTCCTGCATTCAGGTCACTATCCAAAGGGTAACGCGCGAGCGCAATTCGAGACACAAAAAGTCTAAATGTTCCATTACCGTACTTAGAAGCATGTCAAACGCTGTTTAAAATCAATTTTTTATGGTATTTGTAACATAAAATTGCGAAAATATTCCAACTGGACAATAGTGTATTCATTCAAGGAGAAAAAGAAAAAACAGCGTGCTTGCGGGAACGCGCATATCCAATCCCTTTGTCCTCAAGCAGACCACTCAGTAACTGAGCTCCTATACTCTGCCCAGAGACAGGAGAAGGCTCAATCCACTTTCTGAAGGCTTTAGACAGCCAATGGAAGCCTTAGAAAGTGCAACGTAACAGCACAGATACTTTAGTTTCGAAAGGGACTAGAAAGAAGAACTACAATTCTCAGATCCTACACTTCCTGGTTGACTTTTTCTCAGGTTTTTGCCTGCCATATGAGTTCTGTTATACTCACAGACACCATTCAAACAGTTTTAGAAACTTCAGAGTGTTTTCTATCCAAATCTACTAATAATATGCATATTCTCGTTTCTGGGCAAGAGTAGTAACCAGTTTAAATCGGGTACGTTTTTTCAGCCGGCCGTGAAAATACTGCCCCCTATACATATCAGGTTAAGAAACTTTGTTCAAACTTTGAATTAAAAAAGGAGAAAAAATATCACTAGTATTGTATTCACTGTAGTGTTTTTTGTGGACTTTACTGTAGTATTTATAGTTTACTATAGTATAAATACTATATAAAAAATAGTAGTATATACTATAGTAAATGCTCTAGTGTTCTGAACAGAGTTTCTCACTTACGGGATGCACAACATTTTCTTGTGGATAATACTGTAGTATTTACTATAGTATTCTACAGTATACTACAAAATTCTTTACTAGGTACTACACATGATCGAGGGATACTACAGTGTCATATACAGTAGTATTCTACAGTTTACTACGGAATTCTATCGTAAGGACTGCAGTATTCTATAGTAAACTGTAGTATTATTTTATGTGGGTCACTACATGTTAATTGAATGTCTTTTGATGGAGGGATCCATGATGAAAATTGATATGGATTGGCTGATGATACAATTATGTATCAATAGGCTCAGAACTGCAAACACTATCTATCTGTCTGGGCAAGCTAAAGCATCACTCAAAGTATTTGAAAAATGTGCTCATCTCCTCCCTGAGCCCAGAGTAGAGTTACTAAGGTCTGGAGCTCGCAGCCAAACCCAGCGGGTGACTGTGACCCTCAGGAGAGGGAGTCAACATGGCAAGAGCACCAAGGGCACCAAACACATTCAGGATGCACGGGTGCCATTTATCATGGCTGACAACCTGTGCCTCTCAGCGCCGTTTGGGTTTATTACCGGCACATTTCTGCCAACATAATGATGTTTTCTTTAGCATTTCCTGGTTCTCCCGAGACCAACCTCGATGAGAGACTGCAACGGCAACATCAAGGTGACAGGGTCGATTTGGGTTTGGTTTTATTTTTGGCAGCCATTTTAGATTAAGTTTTGGTCCCAGTTTCATATGACTTCTAAGTGTTTGGGAAATACGGGAGTAAGACGATGTAAGAAGTAGATTTCAGAAGTAGTGGAAGGGCATTCATGTCACCTTCTGCCACACAATGTTAACTGTCATCATGTGTGTCCATAAAACATACAAGATGTGGGTCATTCCATAAAATGAGTGCCTTTTGCTTACCTTTGATATTTGAAGTAGAAATTATGCATCAATATCAAACTAAAAGCCTGTTATAGTAAAATAATTCCCTTTAATACAGACCACATGGAGAATTCAATAAATCTGATGTTTTATATGAATAAAGACTTGATAAAGTGGCCCATGTTCCTCCGTCAACCCTGTGTCACTTCTAGGAAGATTTTAACCCACTTCATCCCAGTTTCACCATAATTGTAAAGCCCTAGTTATTTTGTTGCTTTGACAAAGTTATTACTGAAGATTATTATTGATCTTTTTGGCCATTTTCTGGTGTTTTGTGGTGGAACACTGAGCAGGTCAAGCATAACACGTCAACGCTGTTAAAAATAGATAGACAGGTTAGAATGTTTTTAACAATTTTTTTTTTTTTTGCGGGGGTGAAGCTTGCATTAAATTACCACCCCCTGTTGCACGCAACAAGCTTCCATTCCCCCGGTCACAAGGGGATTTATGGGTGATTTAAGAAGAAATTGTCAACCCTGTTACTTCATCTGGAACTTAATAGGCACTTACTATAGTCTTTTTTTTCTCTTGAGATGAGAACACTAGTTTTTTATTAAGTTGAATGTTATTGTATGCCATTTAGCAGACGCTTGGAAAAGCATGTATTCTGTATGTAGCAAGTTAATCTTGTTTCCCTAATAACATACATGGGTCGTTCCACCAATTCGGTGCCTTTTGAGAAGTGTTGATAATGTTTGACTTCACCAAATGTGTTGTATTCTATCATAAAGAGCACATACAATATTAATAATATGTCTAGACCTGGGTCTGTGTATTATCTAGTAGTCTCAGTCTGATTATCAGTTCAAGAACATTCAACATTTTCATTATCCTCAGCTAGATGATGCTGGTTATGAGGTTATGATCATAATGATGATGACGATAACCATTGATAGATTTTTGCCAGAGGGCAGTATCACTGTTTACCACATTAAATATGCCCATTTTGCTTAATGTAATTCACTCTCTGCCTTCAGGACCCACATCAGAAATGCTAAAATCTATATTTAATATCTAACAGATCAATGTTTTCTGCTTTTTTTATTCCACATCGCTCCTGTCAGCATTTCAGGGTATTATTGTGAATGTACAGTATCTCTCTGTGAATCTCTGAATGTTTTAGAAATTAATTTGAAATTAATTGCCCAATTGAGTGAATGGAGGCCAGATGCATGGAGAGATTGCTACCCTGTTCTAACCCTGCAGGTGTTGACCGGGTTAGAGACTGAGAACCAGATCATATCACTTTGTATCCAGTCCTCCTTCACAGTTTTAAATACTTCCACAATGTGGAAATAAAATGGAAGGAATACAAAAATGGCGTTAGCTGTCACGCCCTGACCTGGGAGAGATGTTTTGTTTCTCTAATTTGGTTAGGTCAGGGTTCGATTTGGGTGGGCATTCGAGATTTGTAGTTCTTTTGTTGTTAGGTTCTAGTTTTGTAATTCTATGTTGGTTTGTTTGGGATGATCTCCAATTAGAGGTTGCTGGTCCTCGTTGTCTCTAATTGGAGATCATACTTAAGTAGGGTTTTTTCCACCTGGGTTTGTGTGAGATTATCTTTGAGTCAGTGTATGTTTCACCGCTGCATCACGGTTTGTTGTTTTTTTGTTATTCAAATGTATTGCATAGTTTCACAGTGTAAATAAAATGTGGAACGACACACATGCTGCACTTTGGTCCACTCCTCCTTACGACAACCGTGACAGAATCTCCCACCACCAAAGGACCAAGCAGAGTGGTATGAAACAGTGGACTATTGAGGAGATAAGGAGGAGTATATCCAGGGCTTTGGAGGATTTAGGGGCAGGAGAAAAGCGCCTCCCATGGGAACAGGTGGAGGCAGCGAGAGCACGGCAACAAGGGAAGCACGAGAGGCAGCCTCCCGCCCCAAAAGAAAATTGGAGACCTGAGCCAACTCCTCGTGCTTACCGTGAGGTGTGTGTCACCAGTCTGGTGCCACCTGTGCCAGCCCCACGCATCAAGTCTCTAGTGCGCCTGCCCAGTAGTGTGTCCTGTTCCTGCTCCTCGCACTCGCCCTGAGGTGCGTGTTACCAGTCTGGCGCCGCCTGTGCCAGCCCCACACATCAGGCCTCCAGTGTGTCTTCCGGTGACAGTTCCTAGTCCAGAGCTTCCGGCGACGTCCCCCAGTCCGGTGAGACCTGTTCCGGCTCCACGTAAGAAGCCTCCAGTGATGATCCATGGCCCGGAGCCTATAGGGATAATCCATGGCAAGAAGCCTGTAGGGATGATCCATGGCACAAAGCCTCCAGTGGTGATCCATGGCGTGGAGCCTGCAGTGACGATCCCCGGCATGGAGCCTGCAGCGACATTCCCCAGTCCGGAACCTTCTGAGACGTTCCCCAGCCCGGACCCTCCTGAGACGTTCCCCAGCCCGGACCCTCCTGAGACGTTCCCCAGCCCGGACCCTCCTGAGACGTTCCCCAGCCCGGACCCTCCTGAGACGTTCCCCAGCCCGGACCCTCCTGAGACGTTCCCCAGCCCGGACCCTCCTGAGACGTTCCCCAGCCCGGACCCTCCTGAGACGTTCCCCAGCCCGGACCCTCCTGAGACGTTCCCCAGCCCGGACCCTCCTGAGACGTTCCCCAGCCCGGACCCTCCTGAGACGTTCCCCAGCCCGGACCCTCCTGAGACGTTCCCCAGCCCGGACCCTCCTGAGACGTTCCCCAGCCCGGACCCTCCTGAGACGTTCCCCAGCCCGTACCCTCCTGAGACGTTCCCCAGCCCGGACCCTCCTGAGACGTTCCCCAGCCCGGACCCTCCTGAGACAGCCCGCAGCCCGGACCCTCCTGAGACAGCCCGCAGCCCGGACCCTCCTGAGACGGTCCCCAGCCCGGACCCTCCTGAGACAGCCCGCAGCCCGGAGCCCGGTTCATCCAGCGACAATCCACGGTTCAGAGCTTCCGGCTATGATCCACGGTCTGGTTCCTCCGGCGACACAAAAGCAGAGGGATCAGCGGGTGGAGTGGGGGCTACGCCCCGAACCAGAGCCACCACCATAGGTAGATGCCCACCCGGACCCTCCCCTATAGGTTCAGGTTTGCGGCCAGGAGTCCGCACCTTTGGGGGGGGGGGGGGGGGTACTGTCACGCCCTGACCTGAGAGAGACATTTTGTTTCTCTATTTTGGTTAGGTCAGGGTGTGATTTGGGTCGGCATTCGAGATTTGTAATTCTTTGTTGTATTCTATGTTTTCTATTTCTATGTTAGGTTCTAGTTTTGTATTTCTATGTTGGTTTGTTTGGGATGATCTCCAATTAGAGGCAGATGGTCCTCGTTGTCTCTAATTGGAGATCATACTAAAGTAGGGTTTTTTCCACCTGGGTTTGTGGGAGATTATCTTTGAGTCAGTGTATGTTTCACCTCTGCATCACGGTATGTTTTTTGTTATTCAAGTTTATTTATATGTATTGCATAGTTTCACAGTGTAAATAAAATGTGGAACGACACATATGCTGGACTTTGGTCCGCTCCTCCTTACGACAACCGTGACATTAGCTCAATCTATTGAAATAAATGATTGAATACTGTCTATGGGAAATATATATATCATGAATAAAGTTGATGTAAAATTAGTTGCAAATGGCTTGTCTAAACTCAGGATGGTATGGGAAAGAGGATAACCCCTATTTGGTGACTGTCCTCGTCGTAACATGTCCCCTATCCTCAGCCCTATTTTCCCTCAACAGTTTGGGATTTGTTGACGCTTTATTTAGCAGCACCCAGGTCGCCCACCTTCCTGAATGTGGTCTGAGGCCGCTAGACGACTGGGGAAACCATATCATTTTTCAGGACAAGGTTATATTCATAATGTATCTTGTATCTGGGAAACATGGCAGACCACTGCTTCGTTGCTCACTGCTCGCTGCTTTATTTAATTCATTATTTATTTTGAGTTAGATATGCAAGGCCACATCTCTGATCTGTGTGTGGACTGACTGGTGGCTCAGCCCTCCCTCATATCTAATCAGACAGCAACAGGCAAGGATGCCCTCTCAACCTCTCACTGATTCACTCCAATTTACAATTGGCTCATTCATCCCCCTCCTCTCCCCTGTAACTATTCCCCAAGTCGTTGCTGTAAATGAGAACGTGTTCTCAGTCAACTTACTTGGTAAAATAATGGATAAATAAATTCAGGTAGGAATTTTTAAAGCATTTGATAAGGGCAATTCCATTGTAACAGAATCATGCTGAGACTCCAATTTTTTCACTTTAAATTTAAGTCAAACAAAAATCAATGATTGCAAAGTTAAACAAACCATAAAACTGTATGCACAATGACTACTGTTCACTGAAAATGTTACAAAAACACATTTACTTGAAGAACAGTGCAGATGCAAAAGTGTTGTGCTGTTTGTGCTGTCATTCTATTACCAAACTTTGCATCTGCACTGTTCAAGTAAATGTGTTTTTGTAACATTTTCAGTGAACAGTCATTGTGCATACAGTTGTATGGTTTAACTTTGCAATCACTGGTTTTTATTTGACATACATTTTCAGCATCACTCTGTTAGCATGGAATTGCCCAAATCAAATACTACATCACTCTGTTACACTGAAAAAAATAAAGGTTCTTAAATGGTTCTTCCTCAGCGCTTAAGGTTCCTTGGAGAACTCTTGCCTGATAAATATCCTTGAGTTAAGTGTGGGGTTCTTGACTTGGCATCTACGGTTCTTCAGACTTGAAAACGGTTCTTGAAATGTATGGAAGTCTGCAGATGTGTCCCTTTTCATAGCACACAGCAAATTGTTAACTAGAGTTGATTTTTCAGTGTAACATTTCAAGTGTTGATTCAAGAGTTGAATTAACACTAAAGAGGTCAATTAACACTAAAATAACGTTGGTGTTGGTGCTAAAAGTGTAAAGTGCATTTAGGAAAAGTTATGGGAATAGAATAGCAAGGTAGGAGCTGGAGCTGGTCCATTGAGAAATGCAATGGATGATGAAACATTGGTTCACTTAACTGGGGACAACAGAGTGTGGGACCTTCTGTATTTACCATCTATCAGAGTAGACTAATATATTGAATTAAAACAATTGAAAACTCTGGTGATGATGGGTGACAGAATGGTTTTCACAGTTTCTGCTTTGCCATTAGACAGAACAGCTACCTGAACTGATGTTAGATCTAGGAATGCTGCGTCTGACTCTGAGCAGTGGTTGAAGGGCTGGAGGGTCATGCGGCTGGGACCAACAGGGACAAGAGTATCTCCTTATCTAATAATAAAACCTGTGCTCTTCCTGTCTCTCACACACACACACACACACACACACACACACACACACACACACACACACACACACACACACACACACACACACACACAGACAGTCAGTCTTACTCCATATCTAATAATAATACTGCCTTCCCCTGCCTGTGACTCAGTCTGAGAGCTGTGATCAGCACTATCTCCTTAGAACAGAGATGATAACACTACTTTCAGAGATGTACGATCTCAGACGAGAGAGCGGGAGGGAGAGATGAGGGAGAGATGGGGGAAAGAGAGGGAGTTGGGGATGGAGTGAGAGATGGGGGAGGAGAGAGCGGGTGAGGGGAGATAGAGAGGACGAGGAGGACGTGGAGAGAGACTAACCAGTACATGAAGTCCTTTCTCTCAATTTAATTTTGAAGCACCTATGGTGAGGTGAGGGTGTGTTTGTGTTTGTTGTCTCAATAAGACAAAGGGGGTTTGCTTTGACCCCACCATCAGCAGATGACAACCGTGAAGGCTACCTCAGTGAGGTATCACAACAAACACATTTTTTATTCATGATTCACCTTTGTGTCTTACATCAAACTTGACTCGATATGGTTGTTACTTGGGCTGACTGTTGAGCTAGTCAGGGAACTGGATCACAATGAAATATTCTGTGACTGTGTTCTTCATGAAAGTCCCCTTTGAGACTGACATTTTATTCAGCCACAGCCAGTGTCAACCACAAAGGACTCACCTGCCGTTTGGACGATGTGCCAGCCATTGCTTTCCAACCTTTATTTTATTTATGTATTACATTTTTTTTTTTACATTTTATTAAACATATCATTGATCCTAAAAGCTACTGATCCATCTCCTCCTACTCCACTTCCACCTCCTTTTCTTTTTCCTCCTCCTTCTCATCTTCCTCCCCCTCCAACAGTCTGCCACCATCATGTTATCTCCACCTTCGACTTTTTGAGCCTGCAGTCCTCCTCCCTCCCTCCCTCCCTCCCTCCCTCCCTCCCTCCCTCCCTCCCTCCCTCCCTCCCTCCCTCCCTCCCTCCCTCCCTCCCTCCCTCCCCAACCTTTCCCCAGTGCTAGCTGTGGTGGCAGGCTGGGTGGCTGGGTGGGAGGCAAGGCTGTACCTTTTGTTGTCAGAGTTTTATCCCTGTCAAGGTCGTCTGCCACGTGACTGGAGTAGTGACAAGAGAGCTCGCTGTGGCAAGTGATTATAGAGCAGGGTGTGTGTGTGTGTGTGGTGCGTGTGTGTGCATGTGCTTGTGAGTGTGTGTTTGTGTGTGCTTGTGCCTGCGCGAGGCCTCTGTAACATGAAATACTAGCAGAGATGCTGATAACTCAGGAAATTAAGATCTCTCTTCTTTTTTCCCTCTGTTTATTTGGTTTATTTTGTTTTTATCATGGGTAGAAAAACCAGACTGTGCCTGCTGGTAGAAGGGCAGTTATAGTTATAACTCATAGGCCCAATATGTAGCTTTATAGTGAACATTTTACAGGAGAGTATTCTGGCTTGGGTGTGTTAAATAATGTATAAAAGAGTTATAGTTTAGCCTGCATTGAATTAGCTAACCACACATTGACATGCAGCAATTTGGGTTGAGACGAGGTGTGGACATGAAGCTAGGATTTGGGTTAGAGTTGAGGCTATGATCAGGGTTGAGCCAGCATATGGACATGAAGCTAGGGTTTGGGTTAGAGTTGAGGCTATGATCAGGGTTGAGCCAGCATATGGACACGAAGCTAGGGTTTGGGTTAGAGTTGAGGCTATGATCAGGGTTGAGCCAGCATATGGACACGAAGCTAGGGTTTGGGTTAGAGTTGAGGCTATGATCAGGGTTGAGCCAGCATATGGACACGAAGCTAGGGTTTGGGTTAGAGTTGAGGCTATGGTCAGGGTTGAGCCAGCATATGGACATGAAGCCAGGGTTTGAGCCAGCATATGGACATGAAGCTAGGGTTTGGGTTAGAGTTGAGGCTATGGTCAGGGTTGAGCCAGCATATGGACATGAAGCCAGGGTTTGGGTTAGGGTTAGGGATAGGCAAAGATCATAAGGATCCAGCTCTTGTATTGTGGACTGTGTAGCCTGGTTGGGAAGACAAAGACCTGAAGATACCCACCTATCTCTGTGACAACCAAACCAGCCTCACATGTCTGTTTGTACACAAATATTCGAACAATGGTTTGCATCTTTTCAGCGAAAGAATGTGACTCACCCATACCAAGGGGAAGGAGAATCTGCCATAGGCTGTGAAGCTCTAAAGCTGTATTTTACATAACCACACACACACACACACACACACACACACACACACACACACACACACACACACACACACACACACACACACACACACGTCTCCAGTGTGACTCACCCATTCCAAGGGGAGAGGAGAAGGTGCTGAAGGCTGTAATGCTGTGATCCTGCATTTGACATGAAACAAGCCTCTGCTGAACATGCTGTGACACACACAAACACACACACTTCCGTCTCCTGTGCCCTGTTGTGAGTAACCAGATGCATCCCTCTGCTGAGTGACTAACACTACAGTGGCAGCAACTGCCACACACACACACACACACACACACACACACACACACACACATACACACATGCATGTACATAGACACACACATACACACATGCCAAACGTTAAGGAGGCTGGGAGAGGGAAGGAAGGAAGGAAGGAAGGAAGAAAAAAGCCCTCATTCAAATTGAAAACCTTTACCCTGCAAACAGCTAGCTTAGGCCCACCAGAGAGAATAACACAATCACACTGTCATTACATGTGAAAGTCTCTGCCCTCTGCATATACAGTACCAGTCAAAGGTTTGGACACACCTACTCATTCAGGGGTTTTTCTTTATTTCGATTATTTTCTACATTGTAGAATAATAGTGAAGACATCAACACTATAAAATAGCACATATGGAATCATGTAGTAACCAAAAAAGTGTTAAATAAATCAAGGAGCCAAAGTATCCACCATTTGCCTTGAGAACATATTTGCACACTCTTGCACTCCAGGTGACGCTAGTTGAGAGAATGCCAAGAGTGTGCAAAGCTGTCATTAAGGCAAAGGGTGGCTACTTGGAAGAATCTCAAATATAAAATATATTTTGATTTGTTCAACAATATTTTGGTTACTACATGATTCCATATGTGCTATTTTATAGTTTTGATTTCTTCACTATTATTCTACAATGTAGAAAATAGCCAAAATAAAGAAAAACCCTTGGATGAGTAAGTGTGTTGAAACTTTTGACGGGTACTGTATATTACTGTCAAAACTCCTCTTCTCTTCTCTACCCTCCGCTCCAGAGAGTGTTTACAATAATGACACCTTCCACTGTCCAAATCATCATGAAGAGTGAGTGAAAAAGTGGTCACACTTTATTTGGATAGTCCGGATGCTCTACAGATGGTCATACTATTAACAAACAATCTGTTGATAAGCAACTGCTTGCTACAGTTACAGTTAAGGCTAGGTTTAGAATAAGGGTTAGGGTAAGAGTTAGAACTAGAGTTAGGGTTAGTAGATTGTTAGTTGAAATGTTACTGGTAGGATGTAAATAGTCTGTAGAGCATCTACAGATAGACTACTCAAATAAAGTGTTCCCTAAAACTGGAAAATGTAAAACCTTCTGTTCATTGTCCGCTGAGTATTGTGAATGGATAGCAATGACTACAGTATATTAAGGATCCCCAATGAGAGGGGATGGTTATATAAGGAAAAATAACCTGACACTAAAAAGGATTCCTCTCATGTTTTCATCTGTAAGACATCTAGGGCTGAGGTATGTGTGTGTGTGTGAATAATCCAAATGAATGCTCAGACCTCCAACTGAGGGACCTCTACATCTTTGTTTGGCTTATCTGAGACCAAGAATGTGGTGGAATAAAATAAGCGATATTCAATATAGCTAAGGCAAAATAAACCAGGTTCAAGGTCTTGTGGAATGCTGTATGCCATTTTTATATGGCATTTTCTATACCAATGTCAACCAACCTGGAGATGGCCAACATGATTGATGGCTTTGAAATACAAATGTTCTGTTAAACCTTGGGTTCCTCTTCTCAGAATGTGTGTAGCCTATGTAGGTGTGTGTGTGTGTGTGTGTGTGTGTGTGTGTGTGTGTGTGTGTGTGTGTGTGTGTGTGTGTGTGTGTGTGTGTGTGTGTGTGTGTGTGTGTGTGTGTGTGTGTGTGTGTGTGTGTGTATTGTACATATGGTGAAAGTAAATAACAAATAAACAAGCGAGCAGTGAATCAGAATATGACAACGTGGGTGGATGCTGCTGGATGGTATTTCACTAATCCTATTTATGTATGACTCTGCTTGGCATGTAGCTTCTGCGTACAATTTGGTTACATTCCAGTTTCAATTAAACGTCTGCAAGTGAGTCGCCGTCTGGCAAACTCTTATGGAGTAAACATTTAAAGCCATACGGGAAAAAAAGTTGGGTCGGAATCATCTGTATTTAGAGCGGTATACTGGTGCATTGAGTTTGGATGTACGCATGTACAGTTGAATATTACAACATACAAATGTACTGGCGAAGCTAATAACAGTACGCTATTTATCAGGTATCTGTCTTATTAAAAACAAAAACAATGTTTTAACCTCTATGGGCTACTCAACAGCCAGTTGAATCCTGTGGCGCGTTATTCAAATCCTTAGATATGCTATTACTTCAATTTTTCCAAAATATGACTATTTTACACCATTTTAAAGACAAGACTCTCGTTAATCTAACCACACTGTCCGATTTCAAAAAGGCTTTACAACGAAAGCAAAACATTAGATTATGTCAGCAGAGTACCGAGCCAGAAATAATCAGACACCCATTTTTCAAGCTAGCATATAATGTCACATAAACCCAAACCACAGCTAAATGTAGCACTAACCTTTGATGATCTTCATCAGATGACAACCCTAGGACATTATGTTATACAATACATGCATGTTTTGTTCAATCAAGTTCATATTTATATCAAAAACCAGCTTTTTACATTAGCATGTGACTAGCATGTGACTAGCATTCCCACCGAACACTGCCGGTGAATTTACTAAATTACTCACGATAAACGTTCACAAAAAGCATAACAATTATTTTAAGAATTATAGATACAGAACTCCTCTATGCACTCGATATGTCCGATTTTAAAATAGCTTTTCGGTGAAAGCACATTTTGCAATATTCTCAGTAGATAGCCCGGCATCACAGGGCTAGCTATTTAGACACCCAGCAGGTTTAGCACTCATCAAAGTCAGATTTACTATAACAAAAATGTTCTTACCTTTGTTGTCTTCGTCAGAATGCACTCCCAGGACTTCTACTTCAATAACAAATGTTGGTTTGGTCCAAAATAATCCATCGTTATATCCAAACAGCGGCGTTTTGTTCGTGCGTTCTAGACACTATCCTAAAGGCTAAATAAGGGTGACGAGCATGGACAATTCGTGACAAAAGAATTCTAAATATTCCATTACCGTACTTCGAAGCATGTCAACCGCTGTTTAAAAACAATTTTTATGCCATTTTTCTCATAAAAAAGCGATAATATTCCGACCGGGAATCTGCGTTTAGATAAACAGACAAAGGAAAACAAAGCATTCGGTCGAAGCGGGCACGCGCCTAAGCCCATAGTACTCTGAGTGGCCACTTGCCAAAAGCGATAAAGTGTTTCAGGCAGAGCCTGCCTCGATATCGTTCAACGTTTTCCCGGGCTCTGAGACCCTATGGAAGACGTAGGAAGTGTCACGTTATTGCACAGATCCTGAGTCTTCAATAAAAAGAGCCAAGATGAAACACTACTTCTCAGACAGGCCACTTCCTGCTTGAAATCTTCTCAGGTTTTGGCCTGCCATAGGAGTTCTGTTATACTCACAGACACCATTCAAACAGTTTTAGAAACTTTAGGGTGTTTTCTATCCAAAGCCAATAATTATATGCATATTCTAGTTACTGGGCAGGAGTAGTAACCAGATTAAACCGGGTACGTTTTTTATCCAGCCGTGTCAATACTGCCCCCTATCCCCAACAGGTTTTAAGTGAGCGGTAGGCATTGGTCTGAAAACAAAAACAAAAAAATATTCACGAGCATCACAATGCCTATTCCACCCATGCTCTACCAAGCACACAGTTTTGACATACTACAATAGCTATGTTGGTATTGTACTTCGAACTACACTACATGATAAAAAATAAGTGAACACCTGCTCATCAAACATCTCATTCCAAAATGATGGTTATTAATGTGGAGTTGGTCCACCCTGCTGCTATAACAGCCTCCACTCTTCTTGGAAGGCTTTCCACTAGATGTCGGAACATTGCTGCGGGGACATGCTTCCATTCATCCACAACAGCATTAGTGAGGTCGGGCACTGATGTTGGGCGATTAGGCCTGGTTCGCAGTTGGCGTTCCAATTCATCCCAAAAGTGTTTGATGGGTTGAGATCAGGGCTCTTTGCAGGCCAGTTAAGTTCTTCCACACTGATCTCAATAAACCATTTCTGTATGGACCTCACTTTGTGCATGGGGGCATTGTCAAGCTGAAACAGGAAAAGAGCGTTCCCCAAACGGTTGCCACAACGTTGGAAGCACAGAATCATGTAGAATGTCATTGTATCCTGTAGCGTTAAGATTTCCCTTCACTGGAACAAAGGGGCTTAGCCCAAACCATGAAAAACAGCCCCAGACCATTATTCCTCCTCCAACAATCTTTACAGTTGGCACTATGCATTGGACAGGTTGCGTTCTACTGGCACTCGCCAAACCCAGACTCGTCCATTGGACTGCCAGATGGTGAAGCGTAATTCATCACTCCAGAGAACGTGTTTCCACTGGAGGCGAGCTTTACACCACTCCAGCCAACACTTGGCATTGCGCATGGTGATCTTAGGCTTGTGTGTGGCTGCTCGGCCATGCAAACTAATTTCATGAAGCTCCCGACGTTGCTTCCAGATGCAGTTTGGAACTCGGTAGTGACTGTTGCAACCGAGGACAGATGATTTTTACACGCTTTGCACTTCAGCACTCAGAGGTCCCGTTCCATTTCGCGGCAAGACGTTGTGGCTCCTAGACGTTTCCACTTCACAATAACAGCACTTACAGTTTCCCCGGGCAGCTATAGCAGGGCAGAAATTGTATGAAAAGACTTGTTGGAAAGGTGGCATCCTATGACGGTGACACGTTAAATGTCACTGAGCTCTTCAGTAAGGCCATTCTACTGCCAGTGTTTGTCTATGGAAAACAAGAATGTTATGATAAGTTGCCTGTTTTCTGTCTTGGAGTCTGTTTCCTGAGGTTCCTTAACGCACCCTGTCTGGTTGCCGGGCGACGAAGCTAGGCGGGAGATCTCTCGATTACCCGCACATGCATCTCATCAGCTATCTGCACACCTGGTCCTGATCATCACCTCTCCACTTCGTAAGCTCTGACCTGACATCCATTCCCTGCCGGATCGTTAGCAATGAACAGTATGTTGTGTCAGCGTATCAGCCTCAAGTTTACTAGAGTTAGTTTTGTTGTTCTGTACTTTTTGCTTGCTGTGTACTCACCTCCGTTTACTCTGTCTACAGTCATTCTCCCAGAACATTCACCCCACCCCTGCCTGGTCGTCGGTGGCTTCTGTGACATCATTGGATCTGCCTATTCACTCTCACCAACTCACCTCCGCTGCCCGCTCCATGTCCTGGATTATTCTGCTTTCACATTTGTAAATAAATACTCACCTTCGTTCAACTCACCTTGTCCTGGTCTGCTTCTGGGTTCTGCTTTAGAGAATCGTGACACTATGTTTACGTTTGGAGGAGTAGGACGACTTCGGAAACAGGTCTGAAGAACACCTTAGATGTGCCCTGTTTCATGACTTTCTCTTCCACTTTCCTAATTGTGTTGTCACCTCTTGGTACAGTTTTGATGACGAGTCCAACAGGCCATTCGTTTTGGTGGACTTGCGTGTCTTTTAGTAAGACGATATCTCCAACTTGCAGGTTAGGTTTGTCAACTTGCCATTTTCTGCATGTCAACAGGTATTCTTGTCTCCATCTTTTCCAGAATGTGTCAGTGAGGATCTGAACTTGTTTACATTGCTTGCTGTAGAGACCTTTGAGGTTGAAGTCTCCTGGGGTTGCTGTTGTAGTTTCAATCTTTTGTGTCAGAAGCATTGCAGGTGTAAGAACTGCTGGCATCTCCGGATCTATGGGACTATGGGTTGAGCATTAATGATGACCATGACTTCAGCCATGAGTGTGGTGAGGACTTCATGTGTTCGACGAGTAGAACTAACTTCCAGAAACATGGCATATAGAATGTAATGAGCGATTCCAATCATCCTCTCCCAAGCTCCTCCCATATGTGATGCATGAGGGGGATTGAAAGTCCACGTGCATCCTTGGTCTTGAAGGCAAGTACTCATCTCAGCGTCATCTGTTCTGATCTTCAGATCTTTGCAGGCTCTGATGAAGTTTGTGTCATTATCTGAGCGTAGTTGCTTTGCAGGTCCTCCGATAGAGAAGAATCGTGTGAAAGCATTGATGAAGCTTGGGGTAGACATTGTCATGACGTTGGCCTGTGGGTAAGGTTTATGACCCCCAAAAAATACCTTTCTCCCTTCCCTCTCTCTCTGACTCTACTGAAGGACTCTTGAATAGCCTTTGTTAATCAGAGAGTCTGGGAACATTAAAAATTAAAGTGGGGGGAAAGGACACATATTTCGGTAATAGAACCAGTTGAAAATGTGCGTTGGCACTTAATGAATATGTCAGTTTGTTTGTCATCTGAGACATTATGACTGATGACAGGACGACATAAACTGTATCTGGGAAAGTCTAAACATTCTAGTTATCAGATTCACATGGAATTGTTGTGCAAATTAAATGTTTGAATATGAAAATATTTGTGATAAGATTAAATGTAATTTTAGCTTCCAAATGAGAGAATTGTGTTTTCATAAGGTTAGAGCCCTGCTCAATCAGTGGCCCTCCCCTGTGAAGAGACATGGCTTATAAACTATGAAACACACCCTTCTCTCCCTCCACTATATAAGCCCTTGACGAAAATATAACCTTCTGTTCCGAGGATGATAGGACGACGGTCCATACGTTAAAAAGGACTAACATGTCAACTACAGACCTAAGCCAACCTCAGCGTGAGCTTTGGTTGTGAATGGTATGAACTTTGAACTCTTATTCATTGAAGACGTGAGATATCCTAGCCATTGAGTTAGCAACAGCAGCTGTAAACGTGGGCTAGGAAAGGACAGACGACGTATCCAGTCTAACACACAACGAAGATACTACAACGTATCCAATTTACCACCAGAGACATTCTTCCGAGGACAGCAAGATCTCTGTTGGGCAACACGACCAGCATCTACGACAAACCTACCGAAGCGCAGCTCAGAGTAAATATTTATTGCATTTCCCTTTTCCAAATGGGCGGTAATTTAGAATGCATAAGATACTGTATTTACGATAGCACAGCTTCTCCCTTTGTTCCTCAGTCTTCCCGCTCTTTCATTCAAGCCCAACCCCCTTTCTTTGTGTAACAAGCCGTCATACAGGTTCCGTCCACCAGGGATGTTTTCTGTATGACATAATTTGCATTCTGTGTATATGTAATTCTGTGTGATTAGTTAGGTATTTAGTAAATAAATAATTAAACCCAATTTTGCATTGCTGATTCATCTTGTTAGCCAGGGTTCGTGAAGATAACCATGAATTTACAACTTTCAGATGAGACTGAAATAAGGTGACGATTAATATCGACTGCTATTAATGTAAAATATTACTAGGTCTTTAAGAGTTTATTCGGAAGACAACAGCTCTATAAACACTCTTTCGTGGTGCCCCGACTTTCTAGTTAATTACATTTACATGATTAGCTCAATCAGGTAATATTAATTACAGAGAAAGGATTTTATAGAATAGCATGTCATATCACTTAATCCGGCATAGCCAAAGACACGACAACATAGACTCTATCACGTCAATTTGTACCGCTCTTGTTCTCCTGCAGGAGAACAGGTCAGCCCAGCATTTACTTTCAGCGCTGACTCGTCTGTTCGGACGAGAGGTGAGGTCCCAGGGTCCAAAGATGTTCAGTCCAACATGAGTGAACGGAGGATCAGAGGCAAGTCTGTCTGCAGGTAAGTCTGACATCTTTTGCTCTTCTAGTTTTCCTCTAAGTTTTCTTCAGATCACACACTTATGGATTATGCTGGAGACCAGTCTTTTACTTCCAATGATCAACAATCCAGCTGACTGGACTGCACTTTCAGACTGCGTGAATCCGGCCTTCATGGTCGAATTGCTGCAAAGAAACCACTACTAAAGTACACCAATAAGAAGGCGAGACTTGCTTGGGCCAAGAAACAAAAGCAATGGACATTAGAACGGTGGAAATCTGCCCTTTGGTCTGATGAGGTCCAAAAGGATTCTACCCCCAAGCCATAAGATTCCTGAACAGCTAATCAAAGGGCTACCCGGACCCCTCTTTTACGCTGCTGCTACTCTCTGTTTATAATCTATGTATAGTCTCTTTAACTCTACCTACATGTACATATTACATATGTACATATAGCTTCACTTGTTATTTTATTGCTGCTGTTTAAATATTTGTTACTTTTATTTTCTATTTTTTACTCAACACTTATTTGTAATTTCTTAAAGCATTGTTGGTTAAGGGCTTGTAAGTAAGCATTTCACTCTAAGGTCTACACATGTTGTATTGGGCGCATGTGACAAATACAATTTTATTTTATTTTATTTGATGAGTCCAAATTTGAGATTTTTGGTTCCAACCGCCATGTCTTTGTGAGACACAGAGTAGGTGAAAGGTTTATCTCCACATGTATGGTTCCCAGTGTGAAGCATGGAAGAGGAGGTGTGATATGTGGAGGTGCTTTGCTGGTGACACTGTCTGTGATTTATTTAGAAATCAAGGCACACTTAACCAGCATGGCTACCACAGCATTCTAAAGCGATACGCCATCCCATCTGGTTTGCGCTTAGTGGGACTATCATTTGTTTTTCAGCAGGACAATGACCCAACACACCTCCAGGCTGTGTAAGGGATATTTGGCCAAGAAGGAGAGTGATGGAATGCTGCATCAGATGACCTGGCCTCCACAATCACCCGAACTCAACCCAATTGATTTGGTTTGGGATGAGTTGGACCACAGAGTGAAGGAAAAGCAGCCAACAAGTTATCAGTATATGTGGGAACTCCTTCAAGACTGTTGGAAAAGCATTCCTCTTGAAGCTGGTTGAGAGAATGCCAAGAGTGTGCAAAGCTGTCATCAAGGCAAAGGGTGGCTACTTTGAAGAATCTCAAATATAAAATATATTTAGATTTTTTAACGCTTGTTTGGTTACTAAATTATTCCATATGCATTATTTCATAGTTTTGATGTCTTCAGAATTATTCTACAATGTAGAAAATAGTAAAAATAAAGAAAAACCCTTGAATAAGTAGGTGTGTCCAAAACTTTTGACCGCTACTGTATATACCGGTATACATAATTTTAATAGCAAGACACTGTATTCGACCATTATCCCTCTGAAGGGAATGAATTAGGCTATTTCAGAATGTTTGAATACTAAGCAACCTGCCTGCACATAGTTTGAAGTACAATACCCACATGGCTACGGTAGTAGGTCAAAGCTGTTTATTGGAAAACCCTGGTAGAGCATGGGTGGAATAGGCATTGTGGTGCTCATGTGAATGTCTTTTCTTTTTCGGGTTCAGGCCAATGCCTACTTTTCACTTAAAATGTAGTCTTTTGTTTTTAATTTCCATGGTTTTTATACCGAAAGGTGATTATTCAACATTATTATACAGCATAAAACAGCAATAAAAGTTAAGTAACAGTAAACAATAATGACAAATGGCTACAGAAACAATGTAGTTGTTATCTTAAAACAACCAAGAAAGCTCCTCGTAAATACACAAATAATCAACATGTACCCATTAACTATTTACATGAAAATGTTTCTTAAAATTTACCGAAGAAAGGCCTAGTACTACATTGCCTGTAAACAAAAGTGAATTTTAACACTAAATATAAAATGTACAACCAAATGTACATTCACCAGATATAGTCAACTGTAAAAACAATTCAGGGATGGCCACAGTTGCTCTTGACAAGTTATAGGTTTATGCAGGATTTTTTGTTCATGCCCAGGTCTGCCACACCTGATTCTACTATTCATGGTCTCTGTGAACAGCTGAGTAGTAAAATCAGGTGTGGTAGCACTAGGCCTGAATATTTTTTTTTTTAATTATATATAAAACTATATATATATAATTTGGATTATATTAATAACGAGAAGGCAGGAGAAGGAGCGTTTGCCGGAGCTGGAACATATCCTATATGTTTGAAACAGCGATGCTGTCTGTCGAGTCTGGTAAATTGTCTGATGCTAGCGTGCATTTGCACCAGTGTTGCCAACTTAGCAACTTTGACGCTATATTTAGCGAGTATTCAGACCCCTCTAGTGACACATTTTCAAAAAAGCGACTAGCGACAATCTAGCAACTTTTTCTGGTGTTATTGGAGTCTTTTGGAGACTCTGATGTGAAAGTAAGTATCGTTTTTACCCTTCTCAACGAGTAGCGGGTGCTGCCGTGGACCCCACCCCCATCCCAAAGCACTCACAGGCGGCCCAGTCCTCGCGCAGCAGTCCTTCCCAGCTGCAGTCAGAGCAGGAGATGTTCACCCCTCCACGTCCAGACTGAAAATGAATCGCACATGCGGGAAGCCGCCGCTGGCTGATCCCGCCCTGGCTTACATTTTTTTTAAACAATTAACCTGAATTAGAGCCAGACTAGTTACCATAATTTTTTCACATTGCCATTGACAGTTTTTTCTATTGTCTCTTTTTGGTCCATTTAGATTGTTAATGTAGATTGTATAGAATTTTTTTTTTTAAATGTAATGGTTAAAAATGTTCATGTTTTACTGTGACTTGTTGTAGGCTCCTAAGCGGACCATAAGGTTAAAAACCAAACCAACTTAAAAAAAACTAAACTAAAAAACAAAAAATAACATAAAAAAATCAAATAAAAAAACTAAGTAACTCCGCCAAAGTGTCTCTTTTGGGTCACTTTTGCCGGTCCCAAGCCCGGATAAAGGAGGAGGGTTGGAATTGTGACATAAAAAAAAACAAGAATTGACAGTAGTTCTAAACATATTTAGGGTGTTTTTTACTTACTTACTTACTTTTTGTCTCTCCCAGACGTTATTCCTCTCTGCTACAGCATCCATCACAATTACATGGCCAATTATGCAAATTAGGTGATGTCATTTAGCGACTTCTATCAACTTTTAGGACAGCCAATAGCTACTTTCCTTACTGAGGAGTTGGCAACACTGATTTGCACACTTGCAGTGCACAACTGAACTGAGGCTCTATTTTACATGATATTATTATTACGTTACATTACGTTACATTATTACGTTATTTATATATTTCTTAATTCCATTATTTTACTTTTAGAATTCTGTGTATTGTTGTGAATTGTTAGGCAATACTGCACTGCTGGAGCTAGGAACAAAAGCATTTCGCTACACACCCAATAATATCTGCTAAAAATGTGTATGTGACCAATACAATTTGATTTGATGTGAAACATTGACTATATGTGGTTCATACCTAGCTTACTGTATCTTAACAAAGCAATTTATTTTCTCGGCTATGGTTTGTGTTGTGGTCTTGGTTGTTATTAGTCAAGGAAATGTAGCGTTGCTAACTGCAGTGTTTGTCCTGTCTGAAATATGGCTACCGTGTGTTACCATAGTTTGGTCTGTGGAGTAGCCTACTAGCTAGTTTTGCATTGCCCATTGCATGCATTGTAAGGTAGCTAGCTAGCAGTGTGACAGTTTCCCAAAGTTTGGCATTGGTTTTGATCCAGCTAGCTCTCATCTGACTGGTATAAAGTTACGTTAGCTACCTAGCTAATCAAAACAAAACCACATTCATTGGCTAGCTAGCTACCTTTCTTTGCCTGTTTGTTAGCTGGCTAGCTTTCAGCTGACTGGTGTAAGCTAGCTACTGAGGCTAGCTGCTGGACTTTGAACAAGCAACCTAATATTAGCTAACATTAGCTATCTACCTAGCTAATCAAAATATCTGTTTGCATTTATTGATTAACCTCAGCTTGAATATCACCACGCATGTGAGAGCGATAAATTATACATTTAATCAAAACTGTTGCCCCTACAAACGTATTCAGTCCAAAAGGTGGCAAGTCTAATGGTCTTATGGACGCTGTATTCTCGTTCTTATCCGACACCTAGATATTGAGCTAGTTCTGCGCAAAGAATTTTCTGATGACCCTAATGCTAACGACCCTATTAACTATGTGGTTCTAGGTCACGGACGGATAGCTCATGACGAGAGGCGTGTTGTACCTCTAATGAAGTTGATTTGCAAATTTTCATCGAGATTGGTGTCATATTGGCATAGATATGATGGTAGGGAGAGCTGAATTTTAACATTGAGCTTCAATCAAATCCTATTGCCCCCACAATAGTAATTATTCCTTTCAGTTTCGTTGGGATTCATTTAATCCAATTCTGCTTATCGTTAATTTTAATGGCACAATTCATTACCAGATAAATACAGTAAATGCCAATAGAAATTCTATAAAATAAAGCATTAAATGATTTACAACTACTGCTGCAGAACCCCTGCTGTCCTTTTCATTCGCATACAGTTGACTTTCTGTATCAATTATGAAAATGGTTTTCCTTCGGTGCCCTTACATATGAGAGGATTGCATGTGTAGATTGGACTAGAGATTCTCTGGAGTAAGAGAATATCCTATTTTAATTTCATGCTACTTTTTATGGAAACGTTATCTATTTCTACACAGACCAAAAATATGAACGCAACATGAAAAGTATTGGTCCCATGTTTCATGAGCTGAAATAAAAGATCCCAGAAAGGTTCCATATGCACAAAAAGCTTATTTCTCTAAAATGTTGTGCACAAATTTGTTTACATCCCTGATAATGAGCATTTCTCATTTGCCAAGATAATCCATCCACCTGACAGGTGTGGCATATCAAGAAGCTGATTAAACAGCATGATCATTACACAGGTGCACCTTGTGTTGGGGGCAATAAAAGGCTACTCAGTTTTGTCACACAACACAATTCCACAGATGTCTCAAGTGTTGAGGGAGCATGCAATTGGCAGGCTGACTGCAGGTATATCTACCAGAGCTGTTGCTAATTTCTCTAACATATGCGTCGTTTTAGAGAATTTGGCAGTACATCCAACAGGCCTTAAAACCGCAACCCACGTGTAACCATGCCAGCCCAGGACCTACACACCCGGCTTCTTCACCTGCAGGATTGTCTTAGACCAGCCACCCAGACAGCTGTCGAAACCTTTCTGAAACCATCTCAGGGAAGGAGATAGACAGTGTGTTCCAGTTCCCACCAATATCAACCAACTTCACATGGCCATTGAAGAAGTGTGGGACAACATTCCACAGGCCACAGTCCACAGCCTCATCAACTCTGCGAAGGAGATGTGTCACGCTGCTTGAGGCAAATGGTGGTCACACCAGATACGGACTGGTTTTCTGATACACACCCCTACCTGTTTTTTAAGGTATCTGTGACCAACAGACGCATATCTGTATTCCCAATCATGTGAAGTACATAGATAAGGGCCTAATGAATGTATTTCAATTGACTGATTCCCTTTAAATAACTCCGAAAAATCTTTGAAATTGTTGCATGTTGTGTCTGTATTTTTATTTAGTTTATATTGTATGGTTCCAATGTTATAATTTGGCTTCAATATATTGTTTTTAAATAAAGTGTGGACATAAATACAACATGTTGAACAAATGATGTATGTTACCTCTCAAAGGAAGATGAGAGAGGCATCTCATCTTAAAATTGTAGACGCCTGATATAATATTTATTACTTGTGAATGCCTATATGAACTTTTTCCCAAAGACATTTCCGATTCTCAGTCATACTTGTGAAATTCACATTATGATTTTATGGAAAAGGCAGGGAATAATATCACTCACATTTCACATAGGCCTCAGCAATTGATTACACCTTGGAGGTCAATATCAATGCAAATCTTAACTCCAACCATACTGTAAGTAACGATTGCAGTACAACTGTAGGATACCTATTTCAAAAAGGAAACAGAAGAATTACTCACAAAAGAATATGTACTGATGCTATCTATGACTGTACTAACGCCTTTGGAAACCTTTGAAGTTTCTTAGTGATGAACATCAATTTTAAACCTGTTCTTGTAGGCGAGTGGATGCAATGTTAGGGTCTTCTGATCTGATAAGGCTTACAGAGAAGCTATAATTTAAACTGAAGCTGTTCGTTTTTCCCAGATACACCTGCTTTCACTGTGACATTTCACATTTGTGATGATACCTAGATAAGAGGAAATGGAAAAGGATAATCTCCACAGTATCTGTTGTCAAAGTCTGTGAGCTGAAGCTACCATCTGTGACCCTGTGTCTGGACACGCTGCACCAGACTGTAGAGTGTTAAGATGAATTTATTTGTACTCTCAGCAAGCTGAATACAAATGGAAATAAAATGTATTGACAAAATGAAAATAAAATGTTGTGGACACTTGCCTATGAGTAAAATCAATGTAACACATGAAGAACACTTGTTGCGATAAAACCAAATACAAAAACTCAATAGAAATACAAATTATTTTAAATATTGAATTTCTTAGAACTCTATTAAAGGGTGATCAAGGAATTATTTCAAGTCGTGTTAGTGATGGATACCTCAACCCTTCAATGAGTACCTCAACCCCCATGTCAGAAGGCTTGATATTAAAATACATAGAAGATGAACAGAGAAGTGAATGTATTAGAGAATCATCCTACCCATTAAGAGGTAGTCTAATTGCATAATTATATCTTCCATTAGAAAGGATGAGCGCTAAATGACACAATGTCACTTTGATGAGTAAGTCTGGGTGAATGTGCCATCTTCCTTGCGCATTAGCGAGTAACTCCCAACTTAGAATGTGCAAATCAGGAATCAATGTCAAATAGTGATGCCGGCCTTGAAAAAGAATAACAACCACAACTCAATTCCACTAATACTGTAAGAACGAGAATGTTTCCTAGCTCCTTTCCCTCCCCTATGATCACAGAGACCTTTCAACCAAAAGAGTTATGTGACGAATGTCGTCGGAAGAAGTGGACCAAGGTGCAGCGTGGAAAGTGCTCATATTTATATTTATAGTAACTCAGAACACTCAAACAAAATAACAAAGAAAAAACGAACGTCACCTTCTGCAGGTTTACTGGGCTGACAAAAACAAGATCCCACACTGAAGGAGGGAAAAAGGGCTGCCTAAGTATGATTCCCAATCAGAGACAACGATAGACAGCTGCCTCTGATTGGAAACCATACTAGCCAATCAAAGAAGAAAAAAACATAGAAATATGACACATAGAATGCCCACCCCATGTCACACCCTGACCTAACCAAACAGAGAAAAACGGCTCTCTCAGGTCAGGGCGTGTGAAGTTATTTTAATTGAGATCACAACACAGGCCTAATTAGAGCATTTCACATTTTTTATAGTATTTTTTCCTCTTTTATTAACGAATCAGCCAGCGGGTGTTGAGCCATTTCACTTCTGACTTGGTTGCGTGTCTGGGATAATAATAATAATAATAATAAGAACAACAACAACAACATTCTGGAGTTTGACATGTTGCTCCTGCATCTCAGCATCTTTCAAACAGTCTAATTAGAATCACATCTGCAATATGTTCAACCTTCAGATGTCTACAGTAATAAACCCTTTGTTTTCTGTTCTCCTTTTGTAGTCCGTGATTGAGTTTCAACCGACAATTCAGTATAAAATGTGCTGTGGGAGGAGACTTCGAACTGGGGAACATATTTTACAAAGCTCAGCATTACCGTTTTGATATCTGCACAAACAGATTCCAGGAATTTCAATAACTTTGGTGCAATGTTCACATGTATGTAGTACATTTTCACAACTCTAAGCACAAAAATCTAAACAGATCATCAAAATGGCTCATGTTTCAAAACTAAGCATATTTTCAATTGACCCACCCAATTGACAAACAAATTCACAAAGTCACTTGTTCACTGCACCAAATCACTCTTTCAATTTGGATGCATATTCAATCTAAGTATCTGCTTTTCAAAATGCAAAATTCACTTTTACAATTAACTATCACTTAATCAAACTACTGAACCAAAATGATGTAGCGCCTAGTTAAAGTATATAGTTTGATAATGGCTGAACACTGTACATTTCTATATTTTTAGCTCATAAATGTATCATTGTAATATCTATTTAAGTATGAAGGTAAAACCAAATCCTATATGCATGTGGCTGTAAATACTAAATCATCATTCTCCATCAGCCAGTGTGCTTCAATAGGACAAAGTGGAAAGAGTCACACTATTTGCTACCATTTGGAATTATAGTGTAGTAAACAATACACTGCTGAAATACCTGGTTTGAACAATGAATCCAAATATTAATGCAACATACTACTATTTAAAAGATGTTACTAAGTTACAGTTCGTATAAGGAAATCAGTCAATTTAAATAAATTCATTAGACCCTAATTTATGGATTTCACATGGTAATACAGATATGCATTTTTTAGGTAAAGATACCTTAAAAAAATGGTAGGGACATGGATCAGTAAACCAGTCAATAGCTGGTGTGAACATCATTTGTCTCAAGCAGCGTAACACATCTCATTCGCATAGAGTTGATGAGGCTGTTGATTGTGGCCTGTGGAATGTTGTCCCACTCTTCTTCAATGGCCATGTGAAGTTGATTGATATTGGTGGGAACTGGAACACACTGTCGTACACGTCGATCCAGAGCATCCCAAACATGCTTAATGTGTGAAATGTCTGGTGAGTATACAGGCCATGGAAAAACTGGGACATTTTCAACTTCCAGGAATCGTGTACAGATCCTTGCGACGTGCGACCAAGTATTATCATGCTGAAACATGAGGTGATAGCACGACAATGGGCCTCAGGATCTTGTCACGGTATCTCTGTGCATTCAGATTGCCATCGATAAAATGCAATTGTGTTCGTTGTCTGTAGCTTATGCCTGCTCATACCATAACCCCACTGCCCCCATGGGGCAATCTGTTCACAACGTTGACATCAGCAAACCGCTCGCCCTCACAACGCCATCTGTCCGCTACAGTTGAAACCGGGATTCATCTGTGAAGAGCACACTTCTCCAATGTGCCAGTGGCAATTGAAGATGTAACCACTGAACTTGGTTACGACGCCAAACTGCAGTCAGGTCAAGACCATGGTGAGGACAACAAGCATGCAGATGAGCTTCCATGAGACGGTTTCTGACAGTTTGTGCAGAAATTTAATCAGCTGTCCGGGTGGATGGTCTCAGACGATCTCACAGGTGAAGAAGCCGGATGTGGAGGTCCTGGGCTGGCGTGGTTACACGTGGTCTGCAGTTGTGAGGCCGGTACGACGTTGGAGGCAACTTATGGTAGAGAAATGGACATTAAATTATCTGGCAACAGCTCTGGTGGACATTCCTGCAGTCAGCATGCCAATTGAATGCTCCCTTAAAACTTGAGACATCTGTGTTATGTGACAAAACGGCACATTTTAGAGTGGCCTTTTATTGTCCGTAGCAAAAGGTGCACCTGTGCAATGATCATGCTGTTTAATCAGCTTATTTATATGCCACATCTGTAAAGTGAATGGATTATATTGGCAAAGGAAAAATGTTCACAAACAGGGATGTAAACAAATGTGTACACAAAATGTGAAAGAAACACCTACATTTTTTTTAAGTAGCCAACTACTTTACAATAACCTATTTCTGATGATTTGTCCTACTTGTCCTATTTGTATGTACTGTGACGATGAAACATTATTGTCACGTCTGTGTATAGGAACGGACCAAAGCGCAGCGTGAGTATCATTCCACATCTTTTATTTGAATGTGAAACTTAGCCAGACAAACAATAAACTATACACAAAATAACAAACCATAACGACAGAGGTGCAACATGCACTAACTCAAAATAATCTCCCACAAACACAGGTGAGAAAAACAACTACTTAAATATGATCCCCAATTAGAGACAACGATGACCAGCTGCCTCTAATTGGGAATCATACAAAAACCCCAACATAGAAAAAGAAACTAGAACACA
Organism: Salmo salar; assembly: GCF_965601325.2. Classification (NCBI taxonomy): domain Eukaryota; kingdom Metazoa; phylum Chordata; class Actinopteri; order Salmoniformes; family Salmonidae; genus Salmo; species Salmo salar. Next base: position 25,927,094 of record NC_138318.1, on the reverse strand, counting down.
ACAAAATTAACTGGATAAACCCCCCAGTCACGCCCTGACCTACTCTACCATAGAAAATAAGAGCACTCTATGGTCAGGACGTGACCGTACCCCCCCAAAGGTGTGGACTCTGGCCGCAAAACCTGAAACCAAAAGGGAGGGTTAGGGGGGATGTCTAGTGTTGGTGGCGGCTCTGGTGCAGGACGGAGAACCTTCTCATCCTGCGGATCCGCCAGAATTGGAGGCGGCACTGGTGCGGGACGAAGAACCCTCATCCTGCGGATCCACCAACATTGGAGGCGGCTCAGGTGCCAGCATCAGTGGGTCGCTGGAGGCTCCGGACCGTCGCTGGAGACTCCGGACCGGGGACCGTCGCTGGAGGCTCCGGTCCGGGGACCGTCGCTGCAGACTCCGGTCCGGGGACCGTCGCTGCAGGCTCCACGCCATGGATCGTCGCTACAGGCTCCGCGCCATGGATCGTCGCTGGAGGCTTCGTGCCATGGATTATCGCTGGAGGCTCCGGGCCATGGATTATCACTGGAGGCTTCGTGCCATGGATCATCACTGTAGGCTTCGTACGTGGAGCCGGAACAGGTCTCACCGGACTGGGGAGACGCACTGAAGGCCGGGTGCGTGGAGCAGGCACGGGGCGTACCAGGCTGGATAGACACACTGGAGACCGGGTGTGCGGAGCTGGCACAGGATATACTGGGCCGTGGAGGCGCACATGGAGGTCTGGAGCGTAGGGCTGGCACAACCCGTCCTGGATGGATGCTCACTTTAGCCCGGCAAGTGCGGGGCGCCGGCACAGGACGCACTGGGCTGTGAAGGCGCACTCCCGACACAGTGCGTAGAGCTGGCGTAGGATATCCTGGACCGAGGAGGCGTACTGGAGACCAGGAGCGCTGAGCCGGCACAATCCGTCCTAGCTGAATGACCACTCTAGCACGGCAAATGCGTGGCGCAGGCACAGAGCACACCGGGCTATGAATGCGCACTGGATATACAGTGCGCATCACCGCATAACACGGTGCCTGACTGGTCACACGCTCCCCACGGTAAGCACGGGGAGTTGGCTCAGGTCTCAACCCTGACTCCGCCAATCTCCCCGTGTGCCCCCCGAAAGGTTATTTTTTGAGCTGCCTCTCGGGCTTCCGTCGTTGCCGTGCTAATTCATCGTATCGTCGCCGTTCCTCTCTCGCTGTCTCCGCCTGCTTCCATGGCAGAGTCTTGTCCCCTGCCATTACCTACTCCCAGGTCCAGGATGTCCTCCACTCCCTTTTCTCCCGGGCCCAGGATCCCTGCTCCTCCTGGGCACGCTGCTTAGTCCTTTGGTGGTGGGAGATTCTGTCACGTCTGTGTGTAGGAACGGAACAAAGCGCAGCGTGAGTATCGTTCCACATCTTTTATTTGAATGTGAAATTTTGCCTGACGAACAGTAAACTATACACAAAATAACAAACCGTGACGACAGAGGTGCAACATGCACTAACTCAAAATAATCTCCCACAAACACAGGTGGGAAAAACAACTACTTAAATACGATCCCCAATTAGAGACAACGATGACCAGCAGCCTCTAATTGGGAATCATACAAAAACCCCAACATAGAAAAATAAACTAGAACACAACATAAAAAAAATAAACTAGATTAACCCCCCCAGTCACGCCCTGACCTACTCTACCATAGAAAATAAGAGCACTCTATGGTCAGGATGTGACAATTATTTTACTTTTTTTTTATAAGGATGATGAAACTATAGGACTGACATATTCCTCAAAATGCTCAAAACCTGCTATGGAATACATTTTTTAAAATCTTTTTATTGTGCATTTCAAGTTGTAGTCAACTACTCTGTGGGAAATGATATTTACCATCTACTATTCTTTCTAACCAGCACTTCAAAAATAACACAGTTTCGAAATTTGGGTAACACTTTATTTGACACCCAGTGTCATAAAACGTTATAACACAATCATAACCATGTCATAATATGTCATAACAGCTAACATAACTTGTCATTATATGGTCATAACACTGTCATGACTCATATATTTAGACCAGTTGTGACACATATTATGTTATTTTATGGCTGGTTACGACACCTGAATAAAAGTGTCAAAACCCACATTTATTCAAATAAACATTTTCCCTGCCAAGAAGTTTCCTTTCGTTTGAAAGTTTGTTTCTTAAATCTTTTGTGTTGTTGTAATGATTTCTTTACACTCATGTTTTTTTCATCATATTTTAAATAACTTGTAGAAAATACACTTTATGACACTGTAAAGAAGCATTATGACCATCATTATCATATAAGCCAGACAGGCCTATCACAAACATGCCCTTTTATTAGTCATCAGTCTAAAAGAGGGTGTCTTGTGCTGCTCCTGAAATCTGCTCCTGTATTCATCCCAGTCATCAGCAACAGAGCATTGGGGTAGGTGCATGTCGGACATCAATATGTGTGCAATTACTATGCTGATTTATTTGGGTCGACTTAAAAAAAAATGTATATTAACATAAACATGGTGTTACGGAATGTTTTTCCTTGTGTTGTAGGTTGTGGGTTTTGACACTCTTATGTAGGTATCATAACCAGCCATAAAATAATGCAACATATGTCACAACAGGTCTAAATATATGTGTCATGACAGTGTTATGACCATATTATAATGGGATATGACAAGTTATGTCAGCTGTTATGACATATTATGACCATGTCATAACGTGTTATGATTCTGGGTGTCAAATGAAGTGTTACCAAAATGTGTATCTTGCATTTTTTGCTATTGGATTCAATGGTAGTTAAAATTACTAAACGGAGAGCCTATCCTTATATTGGTGACTAAACAAAATATTGTCATGGTATTTCACAGACAACTTTGATTTTACATGAAGGACTCAGGGGTGAAAGAAATCCCAATGAATGCACAATCAAAGGTTCTGAACATAAAATAAGGGGCATTACAAGTGTTATCAGTGACAGTTTTGAAACTATATCACTTACATCTGAAAAATGTGCCAAAGTGATTTAAAAAAAAGCTGTAACTCACAATGCAAATAGTTATCCCAATAATTTCGGTAGAACACATTTTGTAACCAAGCAAGTGATTGAAATTCCTCGATAATCTGGCTGCATAAACTATATATTACTTCTGGGAAGCCCCTGGAATCCTATGGACCCTGGTCAAAAGTAGTGCACTACATATGGAATAAGCTGCCATGAGGGACGCCCATGGTCTCACAGTTACCTACAGGTAGTTACTGAGGGAACATGCGTCTTTATTTCCGGACCCAGCTTCCTCTCTCCTTTCTCCCACTTCTATGTCCCGACTGGTAACCAGGCAACTCAAAGCCTTAGTTGGCTGGGGAACCAGTTCTGAGAGCTCACAATGGCAACTTCACAACTTCAGTCTAACTTTTGTTATCAGTACTACCCTCCCTTCCTCCCCCTCTCCATCCCTCTTTCTAAAACCTACTTTACTCTGTCTCTCTTTTCTCCTCTCCCTAGCTAATAGATTTTTATTCATACTAATTAGATATGTTTTGCTTTTAGCTGTGGCAGTGGAGTTAATTTCTGTTCATCTTCAGACTCTTTCACAAATGCCCATATGCTCCTGGCTTCTGTGCACTGGGTTATCCCACAGCAACAATATTACAGTACAGTAGGCCTCTTGTTGTTTTCCTACCTCCCTTGCTGTTTGGGTTAAGGTTTCGAACAGTTTACCTTACATGTTAATTTCATACTGTTTATTGTCCACTGCAATACCTTATAGACAATTGCACACTGCAATAACTTCAACAATATACTAAAAATATGAATCTAATAATCCTTAAGAAATGTTTCAAGGACTGCTGTGCCCGTTCTGGCTCAAACATCTTGAGGCGGAATACAGTGTTGTGACTGTATGTCTGAGTCTATGATCCACTTTGTTTTATGGCATCAGCATTGGTTCCGGAGCCAGAACTGAATTAGTTCCAAACCATAAAGTTCTGGACACATTGACAAAGGAAATGAAATGCTTCCCCTCTCCATCTCTCTTCCTCCAATCAGCTTGGATCTAGTAGTTCTTGGCTCTGCGTTTTATTGGTCCTTACTACTGATCTGCAGGGTAGTCAATTGGGGTAAAACAATTAAAACACTGACCCTGGTGGAACCACAAAGTGAGGAGGTACAGGGATGGAGGGAGGTGCTGATGTGGCTGCCCCCCAAGCCAAAGGTTAACTGGAGAGAATAAACCTTTTGACTGGTTCAGTAGAGGCAGGACCAGGTTGGCATGACGCATAGGTTAACTGGTAGTTTTCCAGGATGCCGCTATGGCTTATGAGAAGTATAGCATAGTAATTTGAGATATCCAGGGTAGTGAACTGAGACCATTGATACTAAGTGTGTGTGCTTGTGCGTGTGTGCGTGTGTGAGTGCCTGCGTGCTTGCTTGGCGGGGGTCCATTCTGAGGACTAAGCATTTTAATCCAGCATTCACAAGGTCACTGGACCATGATATTAACATAAGCAATATAGTTTTTAAAGATTGCAACATGATATTGTTATCACCTTTAAGGTATGACCCAGATGCAGACAGTGTTGAAGAAACAAAAGTTTATTCCTTAAACAGCGGCAGGCAAACGACAGGTCAAGGCAGGGCAGGGGTCAATAATCCAGAGAGGGTGTAAGGGTCTAGAACGGCAGGCAGTCTCAGGGTCAGGGCAGGCAGGGGTCAAACCGGGAAAGACTAGAAAACAGGAGCAAGAAACAGGCAGGAGCAGGGAAGCAAACGCTGGTAGGTGCTATGAACAAAACGAACTGGCAACAGACAAACAGAGAACACAGGTATAAATACACAGGGGATAATCGGGAAGATGGGCCACACCTGGAGGAGGGTGGAGACAAACACAAAGACAGGTGAAACAGATCAGGGCGTGACAATTGTAAAATTATCCGTTTTGATTGCATTGATTGCATTCTGCTATCAGTTTATTTACTGAAGTAAATGTTTGTTTCCAAGGACGTTATGCACCAATACCTTTGAGAAGCATGGGTGTCCATCCATCAGTGTTGGGTTTTCATTACTTGTAAAATAAATTAATTACATATTACTTGTTACAACAAAATAAATGCATTGTTTTAAAATAATTACTTTGCATGGAAACAAATGTGTTATATTACTCTGTTACACATAAAAGTAATGTTATTACTGTAAAAAAAGTAATGCATTATCCCCAACACTTACTTTTGTAATGCGTTTCAACCAATACTGGTGTCCATAAAACACCATGAACAAAAAGGTAAACCTGGGTAGATCAGTTTGAGAGGTGAGGGCCAGAGGCTATACAGGATGAATTTTATATTCACCATAGCGAGTATCACATCAAACATGGATCAATACACAGACTGGACAAAGGCAATCAAAAGGAATTGAGAGATCCCCCAGGGTGCATCTCAGGAGCCCTTTTGTCTTAATAGGATGTATCTCTCCTCACACTCCATGCTCCAGCCACAAGCTGCTCAGAACATCGTATAGCTGAACGGGTCAGTGCCTTAATAACCCGTACCGTGTGTGTTCTGTTAAAGACCGAGACAAATTAAGCTGACTTTAAACAGCTTTTAAGCTTCTCGTCCTTTTCATTTTCACAGACTTTTTTCCTCTATGCATAATTATAGACCAAAGCTTTAGTTATATCCTCTCCTCTTTCATAAAAATAACCTACATCCTGGACTGTGGCACTCTGTTCCTTATATAGTGCACTGCTTTAGACCAGAGCTCTGGTCAACTGTAGTGCACTATATACAGAATGAATAGGTTGCCATTTGGGATGTACGGATCTGCGACATAAGTCTTCAGTATTGGTTCTGGGACATAAAGAGAAGGTTCATTAAACTACATTTTCAGATATTAGATCACATTCCTTTTATAAGTTTCTGAGCAGGGAAGTGGAAAAACGTGATCTGATGAACACATTTTTTTTAGAACAACGAAAAAACGAATGTGGTGGAGAAAATGACAGATAAAAGGGAAAGATTGTACTTTCAACAACTGCTTTCTGGTAACATTATTACACCTGAATATGAGATAGAAATGCATCCCAAATGTCACCCTATTCCCTATATAGTGCACTACTTTTGACCAGAGCCCTATCATTAGGGAAGCAGCTGTCATTTCCATATTCCACTGGATCCAATGTATCATTTTTTTTATGCATTTTTTTTATGTTCCAGCCTTTTCAATAGGCATTCATCTTTACCCTCCTGCTTTTAAAGTGTAAAAATAGGGCAGGAGGCGAGACTGGAAGTCGGCTGAGGTTGATGGTTTCTTTGCTGAGATGTGTGATCCTCACTCTGGAAATACATCTTGATATTTTTTACTTCATTGAAATATAAAATATGTCTATTAAATATCACACATGTAGGCTATATACAGCAATATGGAGAACCTGTTGTCTTTACCTTAATGCTCTTTTGTATGTGAATGAAATGCAGACATTTCAAATGGAAGTAAAAATGCATTTAATAAAAGCTATAAAAAATTTATAGGATTAGACATGAATGATGTTCTCACAAAACCTGATGACCCGAGTTAAGCACATGTAAACGGAACGTAATTCCCTTTTTATGCGCTTTTCTCTCTATGTGTATTCTGACCTTGAATTTAAGCATGATAATAGCATGCTACTCACCCACTATTCATTTGAGGTGGAGCTTGAATAAATGAAGGTGTGGCGGAGGTGTGTCTACAGATACACCATATTCTGACCTTGACTTAATTCCCTCAGAATTCCAGCACCTTAACGCGCAAAGAAACTATGAATAAGGTTGAGTGAACCTGACAGTTCCAAGAGGAAAAAGCATCTAATTTATTTTTCCCGATAGAAATAACAGAATTCTCCATGCACTGCAATTTATTAATTGATAATCGCGATTGATAAGAGCTATGTCAATAAATATTCCATTCTGAGAAGGGGATTGGTAATACCGATAATAATTGTTTTAGATTATGTTTCCTTATGAGACAAATGTGAAACAAGCCATATGGAAGCAAACTGAAAATCATATCAACATGACATGGTGAAATAGGATATACATAGCTGTGACGTTGTTCAGAATGTTAGTTGTTTGCCTTCATAATTTGCGTGAATGAAATATGTAGACCCAAGCTATAGGCTTCTGTAGGGCTGAACCTGCCGAGTTGATGTAAATGCTTTAGAATGGTGTGATTATATGCCCGGAATTTTCTCCATTTTATTTTACAATTTGTAGCATGTTAAATATTAGCCACTATTTGGAGCCACCGTCAGTAATACCCATTCATGTTTTTTTGCATAATTCCCATTCCATTCTGATTACCTTTCCTCTGTCACGTCCTTGTAAATTGTTCAGGAGTTTCGCTAGCATTGGTGGATCATATTAGGCTAATGTTGTGCAATAATTTGGGACATGTAGCCTATTTGAATCATTTTGAAACTCAGACCAAATATAGTAGGTTAAACCTGGAGCCTCGCGCATGGTTCATGACGTCTGGACCGTTGTCATACAGTTCCATGATTAGTGAGAATTAGGGTGGATTTATATGATTACTGTTAAACCCCTATCGTACATGTTTTTCCACCTTCAAATGTTTTATGGCTTGAACTTTCAGGATGAATCAAACCACTGTATTTTTTATTCATACATACTTTCCTAACACAAAAATTAGCCAGAGTACAGTATTTTTAAATCTACCAGTTGGTGCTAAAATGGAAACTAATATGCAAAGATGGCTTTCTTTCATTGTTCCCTATATTCTGACCCCGTTTTCTTGATGTATTCTATTGAGTCTGTCAACAAAATTCAAATTAAATGTACACAATATTTAAAGGGATGGCTTAAGATACTGTAAATGTACTGAAAACCCCATTGAATTAAATCTCCAAGAGAAAATATGTTGGCCAGGAAGTGGGAGGGTTTTCAGCAGTTGAATGAAATTTATACAGAGCGTGCAAGGTAGCCACACCTGCAGAGCGCATTACGTGACTTAATAAGATAAGTCTGAATGCTGAAATGTGCGTTGGAAAGGCATACATTCCTTTGTCGGCATCGGGGCCATAGGCTATAGAAACAACTAAAGGTTGATACCTATCTTCTGTTCAGAGGAATTCACAGGGTATTAAACAATAATCAGTTGATACAATGGCATCCACTCTTAGATAGATATATCATTAAAATTCTTAATGGATGAACTCGACAAGGATGACCTGTTTCCACTCATGTCTTTCTAATCCACACACTTATAGCTTCACACAATGGGTACTTTTTTTTCATCCTCACAGACAAACCAGACACCTCTGTGACAGCCAGTGTACCTGTACTGTATCAAGTCCTTTTCTAATTCCTTCTCCATAAACCCATGGACAGTTTACAGGTTCACTGCACAGGGGGAATGCTGTATTGATCGAGCCGGCTGTCTCAATCTCTCTTGTTTAGTCAGGGGATGATGGCTTTTTGACTGATGGCCTCATATACCCCAGCCTATAACTTAATCCACACACAGGTGTTGGCGTACACGCGCACACACACAATCACATAGCATCATAGCATTAAAATAGCATTGACAACCTAACCACTTCCATCAGGGGCTTCATTAGGAAATGCATCGCCAACATTATCCCAACAGTGAAGGTTCGCTGCTTCCCCAATCAAAAGCCTTGGATTAAAACTGAGGTTGGCGTTAAACTAAAGGACAGGGCTGCCACACACAGGGCTATCGCAGACAACCCTGAGGCTATGGCTGAGGACACAAACAAGTACAAGAAGTCCAGCTACAATTGCCGCAGAGCCATCAAACAAGCAAAAGGACAATATAGGAACAAAGTGGAATTCTATTATACAGGCTCTGATGTCCAATGAATGTGGCAGGATGCAGTCCATTACGGATGACAAAGGACGACCAAGCCATGATCTGCCCAACGATGCCTCTCTACCGGACGAACTCAATGCATTTTATGCACGTTTGGACAAAAACCACACTGAGCCGTGCATGAGGGCCCCCATTAACCCAGGGGAATGGGTGATCTCGCTCTCCGAGGCTGATGTGAGTAGGGATTTTAATCAGGTCAACACTCGTAAGGCAGCGTGGCAGGATGGTATTCCAGTACACGTTCTCAGAGCATGTGCAGAACAGCTGGCAAGCATATTCACAGTAATTTTCAACCTCTCCTTTTACCAGTCTGTAATCCCAACATGTCTCAAGCTGACCACCATCATTCCTGTTCCCAAAAACTCTAAGGCTACCTGCCACAGTGACTACCCTCCTGTGGCAATGACATACACTACTGTTCAAAAGTTTGGGGTCACTTAGAAATGTCCTTGTTTTCTATGAAAACATACATGAAATGAGTTGCAAAATGAATAGGAAATATAGTCAAGACGTTGACAAGGCTATAAATAATGGGTTTTCATTGAAATAATAATTGTGTCTTCAAACTTTGCTTTCGTCAAAGAATCCTCCATTTGCAGCAATTACAGCCTTGCAGACCTTTGGCATTCTAGTTGTCAATTTGTTGTGGTATTCTGAAGAGATTTCACCCCATGCTTCCCGAAGCACCTCTCTTAAGTTGGATTGGCTTGATGGGCACTTCTTACATACCATATGGTCAAGCTGCTCCCACAACAGCTCAATAGGGTTGAGATCCGGTGGCTGTACTGGCCACTCCATTATAGACATAATAATACCTGACTGCTTCTTCCTTAAATAGTTCTTGCATAATTTGGAGCTGTGCTTTGGGTCATTGTTCTGTTGTAGGAGGAAATTGTCTCCAATTAAGTGCCATCCACAGAGTATGGCATGGCGTTGCAAAATAGAGTGATAGCCTTCCTTCTTCAAGATCCCTTTTACCCTGTGCAAAACTCCCACTTTACCACCACCAAAGCATCCCCGGACCATCACATTGCCTCCACCATTCTTGACAGATGGCGTCAAGCACTCGTCCAGCATCTTTTTATTTTTTCTGCGTCTCACGAATGTTCTTCTTTGTGATCCGAACACCTCAAACTTAGATTTGTTTGTCCATAAAACCTTTGTTCCAATCTTCCTCTGTCCAGTGTCTGTGTTCTTTTGACCATCATAATCTTTTCTTTTTATTGGCCAGTCTGAGATATCCTGTTATGGCTAGGGGGCAGTATTTTCACGGCCGGATAAAAAACGTACCCAATTTAATCTGATTATTACTCCTGCCCAGAAACTAGAATATGCATATAATTATTAGCTTTGGATAGAAAACACTCCAAAGTTTCTAAAACTGTTTGAATGGTGTCTGTGAGTATAACAGAACTCATTTGGCAGGCCAAAACCTGAGAAGGTTCTGTACAGGAAGTACCCTGTCTGACCATTTCTTGGCCTTCTTGATTATCTCTATCCAATACAGGGTATCTCTGCTGTTACGTGACACTTCCTACGGCTCCCATGGGCTCTCAGAAGGCGGCAAAAAGCTGAATCGTGGCTTTGCAGGCTCTGGCTGAAAAACATTAGCGCGTTTGGATAGTGGCCGGTCACAGTACTATGAGACTCAGGCTCGTGCACGAGTCGACTCCATGTTTTTATTCTTTCGTCTTTGAACGAAAACCACCACTCCCGGTCGGAATATTATTGCTTTTTTTACGAGAAAAATGGCATAAAAATTGATTTTAAACCGCGGTTGACATGCTTCGAAGTACGGTAATGGAATATTTAGAATTTTTTTGTCTTGAAATGCGTCGTGCGCATGACCCTTCGTCACCCTTGGATAGTGTCTTGAACGCACGAACAAAACGCCGCTATTTGGATATAACTATGGATTATTTTGAACCAAACCAACATTTGTTATTGAAGTAGAAGTCCTGGGAGTGCATTCTGACGAAGAACACCAAAGGTAATCAAACTTTTCTAATAGTAAATCGGAGTTTGGTCAGGGCTAAACTTGGTGGGTGTCAAAATAGCTAGCCGTGATGGCTGGGCTATCTACTGAGAATATTGCAAAATGTGCTTTCACCGAAAAGCTATTTTAAAATCGGACACCTCGATTGCACAAAGGAGTTCTGTATATATAATTATTAAAATAATTGTTATGTTTTTGTGAATGTTTATCGTGAGTAATTTAGTAAATTCACCGGAAGTGTTCGGTGGGAATGCAAGTTCTGAACGTCACATGCTAATGTAAAAAGCTGGTTTTTGATATAAATATGAACTTGATTGAACAAAACATGCATGTATTGTATAACATAATGTCCTAGGCGTGTCATCTGATGAAGATCATCAAAGGTTAGTGCTGCATTTAGCTGTGGTTTTGTTTTTTGTGACATTATATGCTAGCTTGAAAAATGGGTGTCTGATTATTTCTGGCTGGGTACTCTGCTGACATAATCTAATGTTTTGCTTTCGCTGTAAAGCCTTTTTGAAATCGGACAGTGTGGTTAGATAAGTTTTTGTATTTTTGAGGAATTTGTAATTCGCGCCACGCCTATCATTGGATATTGGAGCAGGTGTTCCGCTAGCGGAACATCTAGATGTAAGAGGATATGGCTTTTTCTTTGCAACTCTGCCTAGAAGGCCAGCATCCCGGAGTCGCCTCTTCACTGTTGTCGTTGAGACTGGTGTTTTGCGGGTACTATTTAATGAAGTTGCCAGTTTGCAACTTGTGAGGCGTCTGTTTCTCAAACTAGACAATATAATGTACTTGTCATCTTGGGGCCTCCCACTCCTTTTTCTATTCTGGTTAGAGACAGTTTGCGCTGTTCTGTGAAGGGAGTACACAGCGTTGTATGAGATCTTCAGTTTCTTTGCAATTTCTCGCATGAAATAGCCTTCATTTGTCAGAACAAGAATAGACTGATGAGTTTCAGAAGAAAGGTCTTTGTTTCTGGCCATTTTGAGCCTGTAATTGAACCCACAATTGCTAAAGCTCCAGATACTCAACTAGTCTAAAGAAGTCCAGTTTTATTGCTTCTTTAATCAGAACAACAGTTTTCAGCTGTGCTAACATAATTGCAAACAAGTTTTTCATGATCAATTAGCCTTTTAAAATGATATACTTGGATTAGCTAACACAACGTGCTATTGGAACACAGGAGTGATGGATGCTGATAATGGGCTTCTGTACGCCTATGTTAGATATTCCATTTAAAAAAATCTGCCGTTTCCAGCTACAATAGTCATTTACAACATTAACAATGTCTACACTGTATATCTGTGCAATTTCATGTTATTTTAATGGACAAAAAATGTGCTTTTCTTTGAAAAACAAGGACATTTCTAAGTGACCCCAAACTTTTGAACGGTATTGTACATGCACATCATGGCTTGCTTTGTCATCTTCTTGAGTCTATGACTATGCATTAAGCTGGAACCGAGTATGATGATGTGTAATGATATAATGTAATGATATAGAACAACATCTATGAGTCCCTCTATAAATCATTTTTCTGTTAGACACACACTTTTATAAAAAAAAAGTTTTATTACGGTCACCAATAGCCAATGCCAATGGTGACAGCTAGTTTTCCTGGGGTCCAACACTTAACTAAAAACACACTAAGCACACACTAAGCACACACACACATACAGATGGACTGTAATTTACACCAACCTTGCACTTCCACATCAGTCACCTACATGTGCACTGACTATGAACATAGATTTATCTGGGGAAGAACTGTCCAAAGTTTTGGTCTTCAGGTCTCTAGGGAGGATCTGAAAAGTAAACACAGTGACAAATGAACAAATGAAAACTAGTAACCTCCAACAGCTCCACCTAGGGTTGAAAAATTCCAGGAACTTTTAATACATTTCATAGTTTTCCAGAAATCCTGCTTGAAGGATTCCAGATTTCCTGCTTATCCCCTCCTGACTCCGGGCATCCTCCAACCGGGATTTTGGGAAAACCAGGAAATTTATTGAAAGGTTCTATAATTTCTTCTACCGAGTGGCACAGCTGTCTAAGGCACTGCATCTCAGTGCAAGAGGCATCACTACAGTCTCTGGTTTGTATCCAGGCTGTATCACATCCGGCCATGATTGGGAGTCCCATAGGGTGGCGCACAATTGGCCCAGCATCGTTCCCAGGTTTGGCCGGGGTAGGCCGTCATTGTAAATAAGAATTTGTTCTTAATTGACTCGCCTCGTTAAATAAAGGTTAAATAAATGTAAAAAAATTAAAATGCAACCCTAGCTCCACCACAGCAGCTTGTGCCCTTGGACCAAACATGGAAAAAGCCTGATTGAAACCTCCCATCCTCTGTAAATCATTGGAGATTGAAAATACACGTTTCAGGGCAAGATCGTCTCAGTTAGCATACCTACATTTTTAGTGCCAATGAAGCTGAGAATTTGTCAGGGTTCATATTCAAATTGCAATTCAAATTGGTATGACTTTTCACTTGCATGATGAAGTTAATTTTAGTTTCTTCATCATAGTGGTGACTTTTGAAAAGTCCTCAAACAGATGTATAAGTGAGACAAAAGTGTAGAATCAGGGGGTTGCTATAGGCTCTTTGTAAAACTGCTCACCATGAGATTCTCCCGCGGTTTTGCAATATAGTCATTCGAATAATTACACGCTAAAGTGAAAGAGCCAGCCTGGGAACAAGCCAATTACAGCACTGTTACACTACTCTAGTATTAAAGTAAATGTATATTTTCATAACCAACATGTAGCCTATGTTATGTTTGCTTAGTCATTTATCTATATAATTAAAGGCTTTAAAATAGACTCCATGGACAGTCCAGATGTCAAAAGATGGAAGATCAAATGAGTACTTACCCTATCAAAGCAATGTTGGCCGCACAGATTACTGGTGACAGCTAGAGAACACTCCAGCTGAAAGACATAATCTTGGTTAGGATAATAACCATAAGGGCAAAGCCTTGGCTTTGATGCCATCAGAAAGACTTTGAGAGATACACCTCTTTCCTCTAATAAATTCTGTTTGCGGTAGCTAAAAGACAAAAGACATCTAAAACAAATGATCTTGATATGATGTGTTAAATTATTCACTGATATGGTGGATGGCAGGGCGGCTCAGGTCCTCTCTCGGAGGGCTTGGCTCCACTTGGCTCGTGTCTAAGCTGAGAGTTCATTTGAGTCCTCTAATAATGTAGGATCAAACAGTTCCACAGTACCCCTGGGCCATCATCCAAGTCCACTAGTAAAACCTGCCAGAAACTTTGTGGGGATTTTCTCTTTTGATTTTCTAAGGTGATAAGCTTCTTAAAAAAAGGCATTTGCTAATTTCTTTATTTTATTTCTTTATTTAACCTTTATTTTATCAGGGAGTCATACTGAGACCAAGGTCTCTTCTACAGATGAGCTCTGAATTACATACATTAAAAAAAAGCTATTAATACATAATGCAAGTAGAAAGAAAAACACGGTCATAAAAACAAACACATTCATCATTAATAAGGTCCTCAATCAGCCTTCTGAATTGCCCTAGAGGCACCAAAACATCAAATTAAAGAACATTTTGAAGATTGTTCCACAAATAAGGTGCAAGAAAACTAATATACATATATTCATATATATATATATATATATACACACACACACACACACACACACACACACATATATATACATACACACACACACACATATATATATAAACACACACATTTTACATATACATACATATATATATATATATATATATATTGGTCATGGCTCCTGAGTATCGCAGCAGTCTAAGGCACTGCATCTAAGTGCAAGAGGCTTTACTACAGTCCCTGGTTCGAATTCAGGCTGTATCACATCCGACCGTGATTGGGAGTGCCATAGGGCAGCGCTACATCATCAAGGTTTGGCCGGGGTAGGCCTTCATTATAAATAAGAATTTGTTCTTACCTGACTTGCCAAGTTAAATAAAGATTAAATTTAAAAGACAACTGGCGGCAACCGCAGCGCAATCAATAGGAGGTGAACCTGGCTGGTGCTGAAAATATAGCTAACTTGTTATGCAAGTGTTGCACACCAACAGATGGAGAAAACCTACACCAGTCAAGCAATTCATTTCAACAATAATCTTCATTTTCATTTGACTTTACAAAAAACAAGTATTTCAGTATTTCTTCATCAAAATCTTTATGCTTTCGTTAATAAAATAAAATAACAAGAAAAAAGACATTCAAATGCGGATGTTTATATTAATTACATTTTAGTCGCACTTCCACCCAGCTCCACGCCCACAGGTAAAACCATGCTGAGATGATCAATGTGTGTTGCATTCTTGTATCGTCAATTTCATTAGCCAAAACATATTGATGGCCTTGACCACTTCATCTTTGCCTGTCGGCTTGGCAGAGTTACGGATGAATGTTTTCAGTTGATGCCAAACAATTTCGATTGGGTTTAAATCAGGAGACCTACAGTTGAAGTCGGAAGTTTACAGACACTTATGTTGGAGTCATTAAAACTCGTTTTTCAACCACTCCACTAATTTCTTGTTAACAAACTATAGTTTTGGCAAGTTGGTTAGGACATCTACTTTGTGCATGACACAAGTCATTTTTCCAACAATTGTTTACAGATTATTTCACGTATAATTCACCTTATCACAATTCCAGTTGGTCAGAAGATTACATACACTAATTTGACTGTGCCTTTAAACAGCTTGGAAAATTCCAGAAAATGATGTCATGGCTTTAGAAGCTTCTGAGAGTCAAATTGACAACATTTGATTCAATTGGAGGTGTACCTGTGGATCTATTTCAAGGCCTACCTTCAAACTCAATGCCTCTTTGCTTGACATCATGGGAAAATCAAAATAAATCAGCCAAGACCTCAGAAAAAGAATTGTAGACCTACACAAGTCTGGTTCATCCTTGGGAGCAATTTCCAAACATCTGAAGGTACCACGTTCATATGTACAAACAATAGTACGCAAGTATAAACACCATGGGACCACGCAGCCGTCATACCGCTCAGGAAGGAAATGTATTCTGTCTCCTAGAGATGAACATACTTTGGTGTGAAAAGTGCAAATCAATCCCAAAACAACAGCAAAGGACCTTGTGAAGATGCTGGAGGAAACAGGTACAAAACTATCTATATCTACAGTAAAATGAGTCCTATATCGACATAACCTGAAAGGCCACTCAGCAAGGAAGAAGCCACTGCTCCAAAACCGCCATAAGAAAGCCAGACTATGGTTTGCAACTGCACATGGGGACAAAGATTGTACTTTTTGGAGAAATGTCCTCTGGTCTGATGAATCAAAAATATAACTGTTTGGCCGTAATGACCATTGTTATGATTGGAGGAAGAAGGGGTAGCTTGCAAGCCGAAGAACACCATCCCAACCATGAAGCACGGGGGTGGCAGCATCATGTTGTGGGGGTGCTTTGCTGCAGGAGGGACTGGTGCACTTCACAAAATAGATGGCATCATGAGGAAAGACAATTATGTGGATATATTGAAGCAACATCAGTCAGGAAGTTAAAGCTTGGTCGCAAATGGTCTTCCAAATGGACAATGACCCCAAGCATACTTCCAACGTTGTGGGAAAATGGCTTAAGGACAACAAAGTCAAGGTTTTGGAGTGGCCATCACAAAGCCCCGACCTCAATCCTATAGAAAATTTGTGGGCATAACTGAAAAAGCGTGTGCATGCAAGGAGGCCTACACACCTGACTCAGTTACACCAGCTCTGTCAGGAGGAATGGGCCAAAATTCACCCAACTTATTGTGGGAAGCTTGTAGAAGGCTACCTGAAATGTTTGACCCAAGTTAAACAATTTCAAGGCAATGCTACCAAATACTAATTGAGTGTATGTAAACTTCTGACCCACTGGGAATGTGATGAAAGAAATAAAAGCTAAAATAAATCAATCTCTCTACTATTATTCTGACATTTAACATTCTTACAGTAAAGTGGTAATCCTAACTGACCTAAGACAGTGTCACAATCTTCTTCGTCAGATGATGAAGAAAAATCATTGTCGGACCAAAACGCAGCAGGTGTTATGTGCACTCATCTTCTTTTATTGTATTGGCAAAGAGGGAGAACCAACCAAAATAAACACGTACACAAAACACAATGATGAATAACAGGCCGGTAAGGCATTCAGGCTATACCTAGCACAATCTCCCACCAACTCCAAACACAAACACATACCTAATTATAGGACTCTCAATCAGAGGCAACTAGAAAACACCTGCCTCCAATTGAGAGTCCAACACCCAATACCTAAACATAGAAATACTAAACTAGAAAGAACATAGAAATACAATAACATAGAACATAACCCAAAACCCGGAAATAATAAATCAAACACCCTTCTAAACAAACCACCACCCCGAACCACATAAAACAAATACCCTCTGCCACGTCCTGACCAAACTACAATAACAAATAACCCCTATTACTGGTCAGGACGTGACAGACAGGGAATTTTTACGAGAATGAAATGTCAGGAATTGTGAAAAACTGAGTTTAAATGTATTTGGCTAAGGTGTGTGTAAACTTTCGACTTCAACTGTATATAAAACATTTCTTACCGAGCCATTCCGAGCCAAGTCCACACAAGTTTTTCAACTGTCTTCTGACTGTAATTAGAGCGATGTTGATGTCGTGCCGTGATGCCAGCAGATTACAGATTGCCTTTGCCGATCGCTCATCATCTTCATGAATATAAGCAAGTGATGTCTGCTATATAATCAAGTTTTGTTTCTCCAGAAATGAATCATTCTAAATAACAAACTGGCTTTATTTACAAATTAGTGCAAATTTCTTACCCCATGTTCAAGAATTCAATCAAATCTATAGCCCTTCTTACATCAGCTGATATCTCAAAGTGCTGTACAGAAACCCAGCCTAAAACCCCAAACGGCAAGCAATGCAGGTGTAGAAGCACGGTGGCTAGGAAAAACTCCCTAGAAAGGCCAAAACCTAGGAAGAAACCTAGAGAGGAACCAGGCTATGAGGGGTGGCCAGTCCTCTTCTGGCTGTGCTGGGTAGAGATTATAACAGAGCATGGCCAAGATGTTCAAATGTTCATAAATTACCAGCATGGTCAAATAATAATAATCACAGTAGTTGTTGAGGGTGCAACAGGTCAGCACCTCAGGAGTAAATGTCAGTTGGCTTTTCATAGCTGATCATTGAGAATATCTCTACCGCTCCTGCTGTCTCTAGAGAGTTGAAAACAGCAGGTCTGGGACAGGTAGCACGTCCGGTGAACAGGTCAGGGTTCCATAGCCGCAGGCAGAACAGTTGAATTGCCTTTTTCTTGCTCACTCTAGGTTAAATGAAAACGAAATCTCCAAAATATTGTTACTTTTTAAACAAAGCGATTATTATTATTAATTCATTTAGAATTATATAAAAGCCCCTTAGATATTCTCAGATATTCTCTCAGATCCTAACGGAAAATGCCCCTTAGATATTCATTTAGAGTCCGCCAATCCTCTAGATGTAATTTTTGGCGGAGAGTCACGTCATTGAAATCATTTTTTTTCAATATACTGTAGGCCTATCATAGGCGAAATGAGTCTCACTAGTGTTGAGTAATGTGCTGTTAAAAATGGTGTAGGTCTTATTTATTTAAAGAGCATATTGAAGTTAGAAGCAAAAGCCTACAACTATTTTAGCACTGTTTCACACAAGCATGGGGACTGGTCTTGATAAATCAATGAGATTTTTATTTTCACTTCATCTCCATTTGGGTATTGGTTAGACAAGAATTAGAAAATTAGGGCGCCAAAAATCTTATGCTCTTAGTGTAACCTTTATTAACTCGACAAGTCAGTTAAGGACAGCTTACTCCTTCCTCCCGTTGTACAGCACCATATTTTCCATTCCATCCTAACAGAAATCCTGAGGGTTTCGTTTTTCGTTTTTCTCTGAATAGAAACACCATAATATTAATGAAATTAATTAAGCCAAATTTCTTAAAATCAATCCCATATACTATGTTATTACAAAAAAGGTTTTAAATTCTCTGTTAATGCCAATACGGAAGACTATGAAATGCTTCTCAAAGATGCCATCTGGTGGTCAAACTAGCAATAATTTGCATTAACAGAAAAAATGGCTGACAAATAGATAACGTGCCACAGAATGCTGCAGCAGCCTGCAAGATGTGCCACAGTATGACGCAGCTTTTAACCTGTTATGGCTAGGGGGCAGTATTTTCACGGCTGGATAAAAAACATACCCGATTTAATCTGGTTGCTACTCCTGCCCAGTAACTAGAATATGCATATAATTATTGGCTTTGGATAGAAAACACTCCAAAGTTTCTAAAACTGTTTGAATGGTGTCTGTGAGTATAACAGAACTCAAATTGCAGGTCAAAACCTGAGAGATTCCTTTACAGGAAGTGGCCTGTCTGACCATTTCTTGAACTTCTTTGCCATCTCTATCTTTTACAAAGGATCTCTGCTCTAACGTGACACTTCCTACGTCTTCCATGGGCGCTCAGAGCCCGGGAAAAACCTGAATGTCGTCATCCCAGCCCCAGGCTGAAACACATTATCGCCTTTCTCAAGTGGCCGATCAAGGGACTGTGGGCTTAGGCGCGTGCCCTGGCCGCCCCCGTCTTTGTGATTTTTCCTCTGTTTGCCGAAAAGGAGATTCCCGGTCGGAATATTATCGCTTTTTTACGAGATAAATTGCATAAAAATTGATTTTAAACAGCGGTTGACATGCTTCGAAGTACGGTAATGGAATATTTAGAATTTTTTTGTCACGAATTGCGCCATGCGCGCGACCCTGATTTACCATTTCGGATAGTGTCTGGGACGCACGAACAAAACGCCGCTATTCGGATATAACGATGGATTATTTTGGACCAAACCAACATTTGTTATTGAAGTAGCAGTCCTGGGAGTGCATTCTGACGAAGACAACAAAAGGTAATCAAACTTTTATAATAGTAAATCTGATTTTGGTGAAGGCTAAACTTGCCGGGTGTCTAAATAGCTAGCCGTGATGGCTGGGCTATGTACTTAGAATATTGCAAAATGTGCTTTCACCAAAAAGCTATTTTAAAATCGGACATATTGAGTGCATAGAGGAGTTCTGTATCTATAATTCTTAAAATAATTGTTATGCTTTTTGTGAACGTTTATCGTGAGTAATTTAGTAAATTGTTAGTAAATTCCCCGGAAGTTTGCGGGGGTATACTAGTTCTGAACGTCACATGCTAATGTAAAAAGCTGTTTTTTGATATAAATATGAACTTGATTGAACAAAACATGCATGTATTGTATAACATAATGTCCTAGGTGTGTCATCTGATGAAGATCATCAAAGGTTAGTGCTGCATTTAGCTGTCTTCTGGGTTTTTGTGACATTATTTGCTAACTTGAAAAATGGGTGTCTGATTATTTCTGGCTTGGTACTCTGCTGACATAATCTAATGTTTTGCTTTTGCTGTAAAGCCTTTTTGAAATCGGACAGTGTGGTTAGATAAAGGAGAGTCTTGTCTTTAAAATGCTGTGAAATAGTCATATGTTTGAAAAATTGAAGTTTTTGTATTTTTGAGGAATTTGTAATTCGCGCCACGCCTATCATTGGATATTGGAGCAGGTGTTCCGCTAGCGGAACGTCTAGATGTAAGAGGTTAAAGGAGGAACCACTGTACGCACCAGAGAACTTGCCATGAAGTCGAAAACGCCCCTTTCTGACCCGAGGGTATAAAACTTGTGAGTTAAGAATGTACAATTCAGCCTAGATGACCACGCACTGCAGCCAAGGTCTACGATTAGTCGCAACCCCAAAACACAACACGAGGTTGAAGAAGACAAAGGAACCTCTTAACAATCAATGCTATGATTGAGTAGCTGTATTTGTATCTAAGAAGGTGAATTCAAGCAGGACCACCCGGGTATTCTCTCCAAGGAATCGTGTGTCTACACTGCTTTCATTCCCACGCTGGAACAATCTACACGGCTGATTAGCCGTCCTCAGAAGACCCCTCTTACAGAACGAGGGCAAGGAAACAGACCATTAAGAGAATGGACACTGACATTGTGTGGACAATCAGAGACTTACACTCGGTAACGAAAAAGGTGGCGCCATCAGAGGAGAAGGCTGAACTCGGTCCACGAAGAGATACCCCAATGGAGACCTTCGACAAGTAGTTACATAATTATAATTAAAATCCATAAGAGCGGCAGTTCAGGACTAGGTGTTAGGGCTAAACTAAACATAGTTTACAAATGTATCCAATTGGGATTTTCTCCTGTGCACTCTCTCTCTCTTTCTAAATCCCCATCTTATGTAACTCGTGTCATATTGTGTTGTTCCGCCAGGGAATAGATGTTTCATTATACTAAGTTCTAATCAAATACCCAGACTGTGTGTATGTGTATCTTATATCATCATTTTAGCTTGTTAGTAAATAAATAATCAACTCAATTGGTGTGGTATGGAATGACTTAGTGAGACCCGGGTTTGTGAAGATTTACGAATTATGCGACATTCAGAATGAGAATGTAAGAGGAATTGATTAATTAGCGACTGCTGTAAAATCGATATTCTGATATTCTTTGAGTAAATTTGGGAAACGGAAACTAATGAAAACAAACTTTTCCCATGGTGCCCCAGGTTACTGAGTTAACAATTACCTGATTAATTTAATCACGTAATTATAAACATAGTTAATCATTCAATAAACAGCAGTCATCATATCAATCAAACAATGTTATGACAATAGTAAGCAGATGCCTGTGAGTAGATAGACAATCCCACTGGGCACAGACGTTAATTCAACATCTATTCCACATTGGTTCAACGACATTTCATTGAAATGACATGGAAACAACGTTGATTCAACCAGTGTGTGCCCAGTTGGATGTAGACAATTATGAGGAATTGAAAATAGGGCAACAAGCCTTCAAGGAAACTTGTATCATGTTGTGTTAGATGTGTAGTCTTGACAGAGGTTGAAGTGCATCTTGTACCTTTCTATAAAAAAACAGACAAGAGACATCATTGATACAACGTCGGTTTAACTATTGCAGATCTGAGAAAATTTGAAAAAAATCAAGCACAGCTACTAATGGAGGAAGGTTCTCAATTGTGGACCTACAAAGTAAGTGAACACAAATTGAATTCACCCACCCTCTGGCTTTTCAATAAAATAAATACATTGTGTTTTGTTTTGTAAAGTAACAGATTCCTTGTCATTTCCATTGTGTAGATTGTTAACTTTCCATGAGGTTCCATTTCCAGTCTTTCAATCTTATCTCTCCCACCCATGATTTAGTGGTGCTATTTCTGTTAGAGGACTTACTTCTCCAGTTTTTTTTAACAATGCATTCTCCCAAATCCTTTTATACCATTTACATAGCTGTCTTTGTCCCCCTCCCCATGCAGTGCCGGATAGTCTTGTTTGTGACTCATGCGTATTTCAAATCCCATCACAAAGAAGTGAAATCTGACTCTCTGGTCACACAAATAGCTAGTTTGCATCCCAAATGGAACCCTTTTACCTATATAGTGCCCTACCTTTGACCAGGGCCCATAGGTCAAAAGTAGTGCACTGTGTAGGGAATAAGGTGCTATTTCTGACGCAGCCCTTGAGGTACCAACAAAGGTGGTAAGACCTTATCACGTGTATCTATCTTCTGATTCATAGGGTTCTGTTGACACCACACATGCTTTTCACAGATAAGGAGATTCTAGAATGACATGGGGAATTCTAGGGGAGAAGGGATGAAAGACTCCATTCTGTAGGTACAATAGAATCAGGAGCAAGGTAGCATTGTAGCCCACTGATAATATAAAAATATGAAGTTTAATTTTAAGATAAATCTTTGATTAGGAGACTGAGATATTTTGTAAATTTGTGTTCATCATTGTCTCATCTTTATATGGGACCCTGCACATACCTCTGCACATCTACTCTGTACTGGTACCCTGTGTATATAGCCAAGTTACAGTATCTTTACTCATTGTGCATTTATTCCTTGTGTTATTATTTTTATATTTTATATCATTTCTATTTTATTTTCTCTGCACTGTTGGGAAGGGCCTGTAAGTAAGCATTGCACTGTTAATCTACTTCACCTGTTGTTTACAAAGCATGTGACAGATAGCATTTGATTTGAACATGATTGTGGTATATGTGTAATTGTAAATGTGGATGTAGCAAAAGTAGCAGCTCAGTTGGTAGAGCATTGCTTGTGCAACACCAGCATAGTGGGTTTGATTCCTGGGACCATCAGTACATAAAATGTATACACATGACTCTAAGTCGCTTTGGATAAAAGCATTTGCTTAATGGTATATCTTAAAAAAAAATTATATTAGAGGAAAAATCCACTCAAAAACTGTATTTTGGTATTTTTTTAATTAGTCCACTGTTGATGATGTGGCAAGTGACACTGTGCCTCTTGAAAGTCAATATCTTGAAAACATTTTGGGATTGTATTAACAGGGGACTAATTAAAACAATACCAAAATATAGATATTGGTGTATGTTTCCTTTAAGCAATGAATGAGGGATGAAGGAGGCAGGAACTAAGTGAAGTAAGTGACAAAAGCACACACAATAGGTGAAGAGAAGCTACAGGAGAGCACCAAATATATTTACAGACCAAATCAATACATTTTCATTTTCAGATATGAAGTATAGTATATGAATCAGAAATGAGACTGGAACAACAATAATAGGATAAGGTTATGCTAAAAGTCAATGGAAATATTCAGTACAGGAGACTGTACACAACAGCATACACAAAACTCACACTAAAAAATACTTGTTATTTATTTGATAAATAAAGGAGAATTTATGCAGGACACTACAAGGTGGTTTCCTAGCATCAGCACTTTGTATGTAATAGAGATTAACGCATTTGGCAGTAAAGTGCACAGCAATATTTAGAGAGATGGACCCAACAATCCCACATCAGCCATTTGAACAAGGCCATGGAAGTGCTTACACGCGCACACACACAGACAGACAGACAGACAGACAGACAGACAGACAGACAGACAGACAGACAGACAGACAGACAGCACACACACACACACACACACACACACAGCCGTTTAAACACGGAGCCATGGAAGCAGTGTCCTTGGGGTTTTGTATTGTTCACTTCAGAAGTGTTAGCATTTCCCCCCTGGTGAAATTATTTGTAAAACAAGAACTGCACTGTGCCATACTACAGTCATGTCCTGGTCTCTCTCTCACTTTAATTTGTTGCCATAGGCTTTTTGTTGATCATGAAATGGTTGCATTTTCCATAAACCCACTACTACTTTATGTGACCAGAAAATAGAACTGGTAAGTCATTTGACATGCCACTTCCATTTTTCGCTTTGGTAGCTTGAGTGTAAATGGATTGGCCTGATGTGACACTTTCAATGAACGCAAAACATCCGTCTCAAAATACTCCTTACATTTTCTAAATATTCTGTTTTTCTCTGGCCCTCCATCAAATCAGAGACGGAAAACTGCTTCCACTAGTCAAATTAATGAAATGCTGTCAATCTTTTCAAAGCTCTTCATGAAGACGTTAGGCTTCTTTGATAGGTTAGGGATAACACTGACTGAGACGTATGTGTTAATATTCTGTTTTATCACTTCATACTGGTAGATGTAGAAAAACAAACAAACACACACATGCATGCATTTTGTACACCCTTTGAGGTGAGACTGGCACACGAATCTATGAAAGGGGGTGAGGGGAGAGAGAGAGGGTGAGATAAGGATAGTGGTAGGGAGAGAGGTCGAGACAGAGAGAAAGGGTGCGATAGGGATGGAGGTAGTGAGAGAGATAGGGCGAGATAGCGAGAGACAGAGGGAGTGAGAATGATTAGCACAAAGAGCTTAACACAGTCAGAGCGAGGCTACTGCTATCTGAGAACATCTGACACATTCTTAGCTGTGTCTAGATCCCGCTCCTCAGGGCCCTCGCTGTCTCCTCCACAACCTAATAACAAGAAAGTTCAAGCTGAGATAGAGAACAGAATAACGCCCCTCAGGGGTGCGTGCTTAGTCCCCTCCTGCAGTCCCCTCCTGTAGATCCTGTTTACCCACGACTGTGTGGCCAAGCACGACTCCAACATCATCATTAAGTTTGCTGACGACACAACGGTGGTAGGCCTGATCACCGACAATGATGAGAGCCTATAGAGAGGAGGTCAGAGAGCTGGCAGTGTGGTGCCAGGACAAACAACAACCTCTCCCTCAACGTGAGCAAGATAAAGGAGATGATCGTGGACTACAGGAAAAAGAGGGCCGAACACTCCCCCATTCACATCGACGGGGCTGAGGTGGAGCGGGTTTCAAGTTCCTTGGTGTCCACATCACCAACAAACTATCATGGTCCAAACACACCAAGAAAGTCAGAAAGACTGCACGACAACGTCTTTTCCCTCTCAGGAGACTGAAAAGATTTGGCATGGGACCCCTAATCCTCAAAACATTCTACAGCTGCACCATTGAGAGCATCCTGACCGATTGCATCACCGCTTGGTATGGCAACTGCTCGGCATCCGACCATAAGGTGCGACAGAGGGATTTGCGTACAGCCCAGTACACCACTGGGGCCAGCTTCCTGCCATCCTCAACCTATATACTAGGCGGTGTCAGAGGAAGGCCCAAAAAGTTGTCTAAGACTCCAGTCACCCAAGTCATAGATTCTTCTCTCTACTGTCGCATGGCAAGTGGTAGTGGAGTGCCAAGTCTAGGTCCAAAAGGCTCCTTAACAGCTTCTACCCCCAAGCCATAAGACTGCTGAACGATTCATTAAATGGCCACCCGGACTATTAGCATTGACACCCGTTTGTTTTTACACTGCTGCTACTCACTGTTTATCATCTATGCATAGTCACTTTACCCCTATCTACCTACTAACCTGTACCCCCACACTTTGACTCAGTACCGGTACCTCCTATAGCCTCATTATTGTTATTGTTTTGTGTTGTCACAGGGGTCGTTGAATGGAGACCAAGACGCAGCGTGGATAGTGCTCATTCTTAATCTTTAATGAATACACTTTAACCAAAAAACGACCAACAACAGTCCCGTCAGGTACACTTAGACTAAACGGAAACAACTACCCACAACCCCAAAGGAAAACAGGCTGCCTAAGTATGGCTTCCAATCAGAGACAACGAAAGACACTTGCCTCTGATTGAAAACCATACCCGGCCAAACATGGAAAAACAACACATAGAAATAGAAAACTAGAACCCTCCCACATAGAAACAGAAAACCCAAAAACCCACACAAAACAACCCCCTGCCACGCCCTGACCAATTTACTATGGCAAATGACCTCTTTATCTGGTCAGGACGTGACGTGTTAATTTTGATAATTTTTTATGTTTTTACTTTAGTTTATTTAGTATATATTTTCTTAACTCGATTTTTCTAAAACGGCATTGTTGGTTAAGGGCTTGTAAGTAAGCATTTCACAGTAAGGTCTACACATGTTTTATTCGGCGCGTGTGACAATTTTGATTGATATGATTTATAGTAAAACTCATTTCAAACTTCCTTTGTTCCTCTCAGTCTCTAAGGTCATCAGACATATTGAAAATTATGATTTTTTTAACCAAATCTCATTTACAATTAAGCTTTTTCTAAGGCCTTGCTGTAGTGAGAGTCAGTTTCATTCTGTCACACGTTTGTGTATTGCTTTAACATAGTTATACATGAATGTTATTAACCGTAACACTAACCGTAACCCTCATACACATTCAACACACCCTCAGACTCATCTGAATATAACCAAAAATAAAACAGGAAAGATGTGTTATTTATTTCACAGAAGAGGACGTTGCCTTTAGTACGTCGATTACCTTACACATTTATAACATGGATATTCCTAGATTTAAAAAAATGGGGGCTTGTCCCCTCCAGCCAGCCAACCAGCAACCACCTGGAGAGGGAATACTAACCTGGCATGCTAAAGATGCTCCATCAGCCATATTTTCCTCATATCGTGGCACCCGTCCAGGTGTTGTTCACACACACACACACATGCACATCCATACACATGCACGTACACACACGCACGCACACACACGCACACACACGCACACACACACACACACACACACACACACACACACACACACACACACACACACACACACACACACACACACACACACACACACACACTCACTCACTCGTGGTGTTCCCCTGGAGTAATACTCTCTATGATGAATAATGAGACTGGGCCCCATGCATTAATGTAGCAGCGCTGTGACCCCTAAGGGTGTTTGTGTGAGTGAGTGTGTGTGTGTGTGTGTGTGTGTGTGTGCGATATGTCATGCATTAATCTAACAGTGCTGTGGCCCCTAAGGGTGTTTGTGTGTTTGTGTGATGTGTGTGTGTGTGTGTGGAATGTGTGTGTTTTTGGCCCCAGAAGGCCCCTAAAGATGCCTGTTAATGTAGCAGTACTGGGGCCCCTGAAGGAGCCTGTGGTCTCTGTTGCAGCGGGGGATTGTTCCTGCCTTGGCGGGACTGTCAGTAAACATGTGCCCCCTGCAGTGTGAGGGGACTTTTACCATGTCTCTCACACACACACACACACACACACACACACACACACACACACACACACACACACACACACACACACACACACACACACACACACACACAGACAGACACACACACACACACACACACACACACACACACATGTTCCCCTTCTACACCATAGGCAGTGGTGGAAAAAGTTCCTGATTGTCATATTTGAGTAAAAGTAAAGATACCTTAATAGAAAATGACTAAAGAAAAAGTGGTCACCAAGTAAAATACTACTTCAGTAAAAGTCTAAAAGTATTTTGTTTTAAATATACTTAAGTATCAAAAGTAATTGGAATTGCTAAAATATACTTAAGTGTCAAAAGTGAAAGTATAAATAATAAAACATTCCTTATATTAAGCAAATCAGATGGCATTTTTTTTTTTTTTTTTGAAGGATAGCCAGGGGCCAACACTCGAAGCATTTATGTTTAGTGAGTTGTCCAGGTCAAAGGCAGTAGGGATGACCAGGGATGATCTCTTGATACAGTAAGTGTGTAAATTGAACCATTTTCCGTCCTGCTTAGCATTCAAAACTTTTGGGTGTCAGGGAAAATGTATTGAGTAAAAAGTAAATTATTTTCATTAGGAATGTAGTGAAGTAAAAGTTGTAAAAAATATAAATAGAAAATTAAAATACAGATACAAAAAAAAGACTTAAGTAGTACTTAAAAGTATTTTACTTAAGTACTTTACACCACAGGAAATATATGAATGAGTCCCTTCTCCTTTCATCCCTGAGCAGCATGTTAGCTTTAGAACATCCTGCAGTAATAAGGGATTTACAATGTATAAAATGACTATGTAATGTCGGGAAAGGAACCGCTTTGACGTAAAAATGTACCTTCCTTCTTCGTTTACAGCTTATAAGAAATTAAATATGATGTACAGTAAATTATATAAGATATATAATCCATGCATACCATATATGCCCAATATATTCTCCATACATGATGGTGGTGTGCTCGTGTGATACAGTTTACCAAGTTGATTGTTACAAACTATATAATGATGAACCAAAGCGACCTAGCAAACATCACCGCCTTTCCCTATAAACCTCAACTCTTAACTCTCCATCCATTGCAAGAGGCTCGAAACGTTTATAAAGATTGACAGATGTAGCTTTGACTGCCTCAATCACAGAGAAACAACATGGCCATAAAGGCCACTCTGAAACAACAGTAAAGCTCCCTATAGAGCTGTTTCAGCACTAGTCTCCAGCCTCCTGTCAATGGGCCTGAACATAAGCCTACATCGGTCGCAGCCCATAAAAACTTGAATGGCCACAGACATGTAATTGCGTAAGGATTTTCCAGAGGCTTTTGATCTGCCTGTTATCACAGTGTTAAAGTTGTCATAAATGTCCATGTATATAAATAACAGTGTGTTTCATTTGTTTTCTCCAGGCGAGTTGGGTATACTTCAGAAAGGTTCATGTCACGACTTCTACCGAAGGTGGCTCCTCTCCCTGTTCGGGCAGCGCTCAGCGGTCGTCGTTGCCGGTCTACTAGCTGCCACCGATCCCTTTTCTTTTTCGTTTGGTTTTGTCTGTCTTGTGTTTCACCTGTTTTGAGTTTAGGTTCATTAGTGCGTTATTTATTCTCGCCCTACCAATTTGGGTTCGTGCGGGATTGTTTTGTTTTACCTGTCGTGGTTTTGGGTTGCGTTGTATTTTCTTTGTCTTTAGTGGCCAGGCGCACTTTCTGGACTGCGTTCCGGACCTTTTTGGTGGACTGCTTATTCTGGTCATGTGCCTGTTCATTTTGTTTGGACTCAGGAATAAACGCTCTTCTCTTGAATATTTGGTCTCCTGCGCCTGACTTCACCCCCCCACCTCTCCTAGGGAGAACTGACAGTTCAAGCTTTTTCATATAATTTCACTCTTTACACTTTACTTTATGGATGTATGGCTGAGTAGTATGTTAATATTTGTTGCTTACTGGATATGTTTGTTCTAATCAGTATGTTCTAAATGGTATGTTGTTTTAGGCAGGACAGATTTCGGACACGGCCATTGACGCCTAAGTCAATAAGTCAACACATTACATTCAATGGAAACATATACTGCTCAAAAAAATAAAGGTGTCGTGTCTTTGGGGTACCATTAAACTGAAGACATGTTTATCAATTAACTCCCTGTAATTATTATCACGCGATTAAACTGATTAATCGTTTAATTGTAATTAACTAGGAGATCGGGGCACCAAGGAAAATATTCAGATTACAAAGCTATAATTTTCCTAATATAACTTTCCTATATTATAACATTATATATTATATTCTGTTATAGTATAGGCCGATTATCTTCTGGTTTAAATGGTGTATTTTACCTCGCGTCCAGTCTCATTCCAAACGTCGTAAATTGTTGTATCTGCACGAACCCAGTCTTTACTAAAATCATCCATACATCAATTGTCTTAAAATCATTTATTTACTAAACTAAGTTATTCACAGAAAGTATACAAACAGTAATTATCATCACAAAGAATTGGTAGAGTAATGTGCCCTAGTGGGCTAAAACAGGCATGGCTGGTGTCTTGTTAACAATGGGTCATAAACGGCAGCTGAGAAGACCCTACAGAGTTCATTAATATTAACAATTGATATGCTAATCCTTTGCACATGAACGCTCACTCATTCGAGAACAATTGCAATCAATATATATTTACGCTCAGTGTGTCGTTGGGATCCTTGTTGGAGCGTCGTTCTGTTGGAGAGTTCTCTCTCTCTCTCTCTCTCTCTCTCTCTCCCCAGTTAGGATGGATCTTTCAAAGCGACATTCATTAATGTCGTTATAGAATGGATGTTTCGTTGGTCTTCACATTCAATGATATAATTTACTTAGCTGCAGACTAATAATTAATATCAAAGACTTGTTCTTATTCTGTCGGTATCGATAGTCTAAAAGTTAACCACGTGGTATAGTTCACTTTCAGTAGAGTACTTGGATGGTCAAACCTATTGGCCAACTCGCAATGGAGTGGAGGCCGGGTCTGAAGAAAGTAGCTCAGGGTATAGTTTTATAGTGAACATGTCACATGACGCCTGGTCCTGTCTGTGTCCCTGGGGGCGTGCCGATGACTGAGTTAAGCTTGGTACAGAAATATAATTCTATCGCATTAACATCGGTACATAGCATCTCAATGTATTACAAATAGCTTTATCCTTATTAATACATTCTATACAACCATGTGGATGCAAGTCTCATCGCTGAGGCTATTATATTAACAGTTTTATGGTAATATGGCTATATTGTCTCTTCTGAGTATCACAAAATTGTACCAAGCGGACCAGTTCGTAGCTGGATTCTTCACCAATCTTTCATACCTTCTCCAGAACCTAAATGTCATTCGGTTCCCCAATTCTGTCAGTTGGAAGAATTTCCTGTGTCTCTCTATGGGCCATGTGGCAAGAGATTCTCCTCTTAGAGTTTTTACAACCCTTTCACACAGGGCCTGGGTGGGGGAAGATAGGTTGGGGGATGGTGCAAGGGGGGAGGGGGTCAACTGTCCTCCCTGTACTCAAAGAGGCAAACGTCATGACATACCCCCCCTGGTGGTTTGGATCTTGTTTATCCTGCAAGTTACAAATCAACATAAAATCATGACCACGTGATGTCCCGTTGGTAGATCATCGTTGCAGTCCCCTCTGGTGATTGAACTGTTATAGGCTCTCTGGAAGCGGAGCAGTCCACCACAAGGATGGGCAGTTGATGTCCGGTTGGTGATCGCCGTTGCGGTCTCCTCTAGTGGTGTACCTTGGTAGGTTCCCTGGAAGCTGCAAAGTACCCCAGGAAGGGCCAGGGGATGTCCTGGTTGGTGATCGCCGTTGCGGTCCCCCCCTCTGGTGGTTTACCTTGGTAGGCTCTCTGACAGCGGGCATGCCGCCACAAGGATAGGCCGTGGGTGTCCGGATTTGGGGTCGCCGTTCCGGACCCGTCGTCCAGACTGGAAGATCTGGGCAGTAACTTAGGCAGATGTTAACAACGCACACACACTCATGAAATATATATAATTACATTCATTACCCAATGAGCGGCATTGTGGCACTAAGTGATGGTTGTATGGGGACTTTGTTTATGGCTCTATCACTTCCTAAGTGTCAAAGGAACTGAACCAAAAAGGAATGAAAGCATAAACAAACAAAAAGTATACAAAATATAGTTCTCACACAAAAATAATCATCTAATTGGACTGTATTCTATATATGTCCAATGTTCTGGCAAAATGATTATCATGGCATTGTCTCTAATGCCATATCTAGGGTTTTTCCTACTTGGTGTGTTGCTTAGGCGCTATCCTAAGTTGATAACTATATGATAAGTCTACAGCTGTAATGCACTAGTTTTGGGCAGTCTACAGGGATGACCTATGGACTTCTGGGAAGAAAACTGGTGAGTGCTGTAGAGTCAAAGGCCTAGAAGTAAATGTTCAACTTTACTAAGGCTGGTATATTGCTTGAGCCCTTAAGTGGTCCTAGCATAAATCCTAATTGGATGTTCCGTTGTGCATGTGCGCTTATGCTTACACAAGCGCGCATGTCAAGGGAAGAAAACCAAGTGTCCGGGCAGATTACAACTTGTTCAGAATGAGTCTGACGTAGTCAGGTAATTTTCAGGTCAATGCCTGGAGGTCAGTCAGAATTGGTGTCAAGGGAGTCTGTAGTGGTTTTACTACCAGTCACTGTCTTCCACTATTGTAGTGGCGATAGGTATGAAGTCTATTTCATAGCTATGTTATTCACGGAGGAGCTAACCTCACGACGGAAGTACTCTTTAAGTATTGGACCAGTCATACGTGGTGTGATCATGGTTCATGACTTCTAATAATTTTCCTCCTGAATGGAGGGTCCTATTTATTAGTGACATGTGTGAACCATTGGAAGAGTGCACTGGAGATTCCCCTCCACGTGTTGCACTCTGAGTGACTCCTATGTCGCTGTTGTCAATGGTAATTTGATTGGTTAGGTCTCTAACCTTCTTACTGATTGTAGCGGGACTGACTGTTGCTAGTATTGGTACTGGTACTCAAGGGGACCAGTTATCCTACCGATTTATTCTGAA
The DNA here is from genome assembly GCF_965601325.2 of Salmo salar. Lineage (NCBI taxonomy): Eukaryota > Metazoa > Chordata > Actinopteri > Salmoniformes > Salmonidae > Salmo > Salmo salar. Next base: position 25,894,554 of record NC_138318.1, on the reverse strand, counting down.
ATATTATCTACCGGAACACATGATTGGAGCATTTTACTAGTTGTATTGTAGTTGAACCTACACATGGCAAAGAATGATTATTGATGCCATTTGTTTTGGAGGTGGACAAGTCCACTGGACTTCCTTTACGACCAGTGTGGTACACCTCAGTACTATCTTAGATGTGTTCTAAGATAATGCCCGTCTAGGGGCCTGTCTGCTCCTCACTGTTCTCATAGGGGAGTTTACAACTAGATTTGATTTATGCTCTGGCGGCCTCGTACGGTGTTGTCCGTAGTCTTGACCCCCCCACCGGCCTCGATGAGGCTCATCATGGGTCTGGGCTACTATTCCCCCCTTTGTGCCTCGGGACCCCCCCACCAGCGGGTGGTGTTGGTGTCCGATGCGCAAACGAGAAGATCGGACCCTACGTACGAGTTTTCAGCGGCCGCGTTGTTATGAGAATGGCTGTAGCCTTTCAACCAAATCTCCTGGTGTTTGTGCTTCAAAACGCTCAGTGGCTGTCTAGGCCTGTCAGTCACCACCGCGTCCGCGTGTGGCAACCTCTTCATTACCTGCGAACTGAGACGAGGATATCGGTCTGTGATATCGCAAAGTGTTTCACCAGTGGGAGTCATCGGGTCAGTTGCTGGACTGACGGCATTAGTGTCATTGTAAGGGGTGACAGTCCCCAACAAAGCAGAAGGTGTATCATCGGAAACAGAGTAAACTCTGCGCATCAATGTTTTTCTTGCTGAGACGGCCGCAGTGCTTGCGGAAGTGTCCAAAGGGCAAGAGAAGTTCATCTCAACTATCGTATTGCACGACTGCAAGGAGGAGGGAAGTTGCTTATTCACAGAGACAGCTGGCTCGAAATCATGAAAAGAATGGTCAATCAGGTTGGCTGATGGAATGTGTCGAGATATCGTAATATCTCTGTGGATTGGATTCTGTACCAAGAGGTTTCTAAACGTCTTTTTCCCAAGGGGTGCTTTCGACAGATACCCCTCGTGAAGGACTGCGTTGCAGCTAGCGTAAGGGGGAGACAGTGTGGTCAGTGGAGAAGGCACTGTGGCCTGTGACCTTACCTGGTTGGTTTTCCAATCCATCAATGAGAGTAACCGATCCATCAATTCTGCTCCAAGTAGCAGGGGTACAGTTTCGAGGCTGGTAACATACACAGGGTGAACGAGCGATACGTCCTGGAAGTGTAGTTTCAGCATGACTCTCAATGTGAGAGGCGAGGTAGTCTGAGTGACCCCTCGAAGTTTAGTGTCGCATCGTTCCACTTTTAACCAACGTTTAGTTGGCTTCAAAGCCCTTTTGAGATCATCAAACAATGTTTGAGAGATGAGTGATATTGTCGCACCCGAATCAATTAGCGCATGACAAGCTAAGCAGTCCTCCAGGACTGTTTCCAGGTATGGCCGTTTAGACTCGTGGTTAGTGGACATATTCCCCACAAAGTGGAGTGGTCGTTCGCAACGACGTGATGTGCCATGTCTGTTCAAGATGGAAGCAGATTGACTTTTCAGATTTTGAGTGGGCTTGGCTTTAACCTGTTAGGGCTAGGGGGCAGTATTGACACGGCTGGATAAAAAACATACCCGATTTAATCTGGTTACCACTCCTACCCAGTAACTAGAATATGCATATACTTATTACATATGGATAGAAAACACCCTAAAGTTTCTAAAACTGTTTGAATGGTGTCTGTGAGTATAACAGAACTCAAATGGCAGGTCAAAACCTGAGAGATTCCTTTACAGGAAGTGGCCTGTCTGACCATTTCTTGAACTTCTTTTCCATCTCTATCTTTTACTAAGGATCTCTGCTCTAACGTGACACTTCCCACGTCTTCCATAGGCGCTCAGAGCCCGGGAAAAAACAGAATGTCGTCATTCCAGCCCCAGGCTGAAACACATTATCGCCTTTCTCAAGTGGCCGATCAAGGGACTCTGGGCTTATGCGCGTGACCCGACCGCCCCCGCCTTTGTGATTTTTTCCTCTGTTTGCCGAAAAGGAGATTCCCTGTCGGAATATTATCGCTTTTCTACGAGAAAAATGGCGTAAAAATTGATTTTAAACAGCGGTTGACATGCTTCGAAGTACAGTAATGGAATATTTAGAATTTTATTGTCACGAATTGCGCCATGCGCGCGACACTTCTTTACCATTTCGGATAGTGTCTGGAACGCACGAACAAAACGCCGCTATTCGGATATAACGATGGATTATTTTGGACCAAACCAACATTTGTTATTGAAGTAGCAGTCCTGGGTGTGCATTCTGACGAAGACAACAAAAGGTAATCAAACTTTTATAATAGTAAATATGATTATGGTGAGTGCTAAACTTGCCGGGTGTCTAAATAGCGAGCCCTGGATAGGGTCTTGAATGAGAGCGGGAGAAATTTGAACTTTAACGTCCATGCTATGGGTGTTAATTCCTGCGGACCTGGTGTCCGGTAATTCCCCGTCTAGTCCTTGTGACTTATCTTTTACCCTTTTCTCAAATTGTTCTCACTTAAGCTTTGAACAGAAATACAATTCTCTCACATTAACATCAGTACATAGCATCTCAACATATTCCAAATAGCTTTATCCTTATTAATACATTTTATACAACCATTTAGATGTAAGTCCCATAGCTGAGGCTATTATATAAACATTATTATGGTAATATGACAATATTGTCTCTCATGGGTTTCATAAAATTGTACCAAGCGGACCAGTTCGTAGCTGGATTCTTCACCGATCTTTTATACCTTCTCCAGAACATAAATGTCGTTCGGTTCCCCCATCCGGTGAGGTGGAAGAATTCCTTTGTCTCTCTATGAAACCATTCTGTCTCAAAACTGTGGCCTGTGAGGCAGGAAATTCCCTTTGGAATTTACGACCGCCTTCTGACCACAGCAGCCTGGGTAGGGGGAGGTAGGTAGGGGGATGGTGCATAGAAAAGGCCTGGTGCAGAGGGAGGGGGGTTTAACTGTGCTCGCTGTACCCAAAGTGGGCAACGTCATGACAGGGGCAATAGCAAAGTTTTTTATTTTTGTCTTTTCATTTTGTAAACGCAAGGAAGAGTCGTCTTCCCTTGCTAGATACTAGCTGTTAGTCTGGCTAGCTGGCTTTAGCTTGGCTATAATCATAGCAAGTTAGCTAGCCTTTTTAGCTCCCCAATTCTCCATGCTAAATAATCAGATTCATAATTTAAAACATATGCCCTGGTAAATATTCTTATACTTGCCGGTGTAACCTAAAACATTATCACAGTTTGATATGCTGCTTGTGTTTTTCCCATGTCAGCTAAAAATAGAACGCCATCATGTTTTGGTTATGGAGAAAAAAAGCCCATGGCTAGCTAGTTGGCTACAGCAGTTTCTACCATTTCACAATAGCCTGTAATCACTAGTTATTACTTCTAAACAAAATACCTTTTTGGGTGGATTCTGTTTGTTTGGTTTACTGTTTGACCAGTCACTGAGATTATATTTAGTTATCAATGCAAAATAGGCTACTTTGAAGAATAGCCCATATAGCCAATAGATCAGATCAAGGAACCAAGCGACAACACTGCCCCAATAGCTGCGGAAGGAATGATACGGCATGTCACAATTTTCAGGTGGTAAAATAGTATGTTGAATGCCGGAGCATATTACAAGGAACCGCCTCTTTTGTTTCTGCGTACAGCTTGTAGTAAGTTAAGAGGCTTGTTAGAATGAATTCTGAAGAGGATATTAGTAAATGTTTATTTTATTTACTTAAAATGTGTCTGTCTGTCTGTGAGTGTACAGTGCCTTCAGAAAGTATTCACACCGGCGGCAGATAGCCTAGTGGTTAGAGTGTTGGGCTAGTAACTGGAAGGTTGCAAGATCAAATCCCCGAGCTGACAAGGTAAAAATCTGTCGTTCTGCCCCTGAGCAAGGCAGTTAACCCACTGTTCCTAGGCCATCATTGAAAATAAGAATTTGTTCTTAACTGATTTGCCTAGTTAAATAAAGGTAAAACACTGCCTTAAATTTCCCAAATTTTGTTGTGTTACATTTAGATTTTTTTGTCACTGGCATGCACACAATACCCCACAATGTCAAAGAGGAATTTCGTTTTTCATAATTTTTTACAAAAGTTGAAATGTCTTGAGTATTCAACCCCTTTGTTATGGTAAACCTAAATAAATTCAGGAGTAACAATGTACTTAACAAGTCACATAAGTTGCAATAATAGTGTTTATTAACATGATTTTTAAATGACTACCTCATCTTTGTACCCGGGACATACAATTATCTGTAAGGTCCCTCAGTCAAGCAGTGAATTTAAAACACATATTCAAACACAAATACCAGGGAGGTTTTCAAATGCGTCACAAAGGGCACCTATTTGTAGATGGGTAAACATTTAAAAAAGCAGACATTGACTATCCCTTTCAGCATGGTGAAAGTATTAATTACACTTTGGATGGTGTATCAATACACCCAGTCACTACAAAGATATAGGCATCTTCCCTAACTCTGTTGTCAGAGAGGAAGGAAACGCCCAGGGATTTCACCATGAGGCCAATGGTGACTAAAACAGTTAGAGTCTAATGGCTGTGTTAGGAGAAAACTGTGGATGGATCAAAAACAATGTAGTTTCTCCACAAAACTAACCTAATTGACAGAGTGAAAAGAAGGAAGACTGTATAGAATAGAACTATTCCAAAAAAAAACCATCCTGTTTACAACAAGGCACTAAAATAATACAGCAAAATCTGGCAAAGCAATTAACTTTTTGTTTGGGGCACATCCGATACAACACATTACTGAGTACCACTCTCCATATTTTCAAGCATAGTGGTGGCTGCATCATGTTATGGGTATGCTGTTATGGACTGGGGACTTTTTCAGGGGTAAAAAGGAAAGCTAAGAGAGCTAAGCAAAGGTAAAATCCTAGAGGAAAACCTGGTTCAGTCTGCTTTTCACCAGATACTGGTGAGGACAATAACCTAAAACTCAAGACCAAATCTACACTGGAGTTATTTACCAAGAAGGGGGTGAATGTTCCTTGGTGGCCGAGTTACAAATTTGTCTTAAATATACTTGAAAATGTATGGCAAGACCTGAAAAGGGTTGTCTAGCAATGATCAACAACCAATTTGACAGATCTTGAAGAATTCTTTAAAGAAGAATGGGCAAATGTTGCACAATCCAGCTGTGGAAAGATTTTAGAGACTTACCCAGAAAGACTCACAGCTGTAATCACTGCCAAAGGTTATTCTAACATGTTTTGACTCAGGGGGTTAAACACTAACAGTTGAAGTCAGAAGTTTACATACACTTAGGTTGGAGTCATTAAAACTCATTTTTCAACCACTCCACAAATTTCTTGTTAACAAACTATAGTTTGGCAAGTCGGTTAGGACATCTACTTTGTGCAAGACGCAAGAATTTGTCCCATACTGTCACGTCCTGACCAGTATAGGGGTTATTTGTTATTGTAGTTTGGTCAGGACACGGCAGGGGGTGTTTGTTTTATGTGGTTCAGGGTGTGTTTTGTGTATGTGTTTAGGTAGAGGGGTGATTTGATTTATTAGTCAGAAATATACTAACATAGAACAATGACTATGTTCATTCTAGTTTTTGTAGTTCTATGTTTAGTTAATTGGGGTTGGACCTTCAATTGGAGGCAGCTGGTTATTGTTGCCTCTGATTGAGGGTCCTATAATTAGGAGTTTGTTTTTCATGGGTTTTTTGTGGGAGATTGTTCTTGTTTAGCTGTTTGCCTGACAAGACTGTCCAGTTCGTTTGTTTGTTTGTATACGTTTATGTGTTTCCCTTCTTCACCAAATAAAAAAGAAGATGAGTGTACATTTTCCCTCTGCGTCTTGGTCTCTACCCTACGACAACCGTGACACATACAATTGTTTACAGACAGATTATTTCACTTATAATTCACCGTATCACAATTCCACTGGGTCAGAAGTTTACATACACTAAGTTGACTGTGCCTTTAAACAGCTTGGAAAATTCCAGAAAATGATGTCATGGCTTTAGATGCTTCTACTAGGCTAATTGACATCATTTGAGTCAATTGGAGGTGTACCTGTGGTTGTATTTCAAGGCCTACCTTCGAACTCAGTGCCTCTTTGCTTGACATCATGGGAAAATCAAAAGAAATCAGCCAAGACCTCTACAAGTCTGGTTCATCCTTGGGAGCAATTTCCAAATGCCTGAAGGTACCACATTCATTTGTACAAACAATAGTATGCACGTATGAACACCATGGGACCACACAGCCGTCATACCGCTCAGGAAGGAGTTGCGTTAGGTCTCCTAGAGCTGAACGTACTTTGGTGCGAAAAGTGCAAATCAATCCTAGAACAACAGCAAAGGACCTTGTGAAGATGCTGAAGGACACAGGTACAAAAGTATCTATATCCACAGTAAAACGAGTCCTATATCGACAACCTGAAAGGCCGCTCAGCAAGGAAGAAGCCACTGCTCCAAAACCGCCATAAAAAAGCCAGACTACGGTTTGCAACTGCACATGGGGACAAAGATCGTACTTATTGGAGAAATGTCCTCTGGTCTGATGAAACAAAAATAGAACTGTTTGGCCATAATGACCATCGTTATGCTTGGAGGAAAAAGGGGGAAGCTTGCAAGCCAAAGAACACCATCCCAACCGTGAACCACTGGGGTTGCAGCAACATGTTGTGGGAGTGCTTTGCTGCAGGAGGGACTGGTGCACTTCACAAAATAGATGGCATCACAAGGAAGGAAAATTGTGTGGATATAATGAAGCAACATCTCAAGACATCAGTCAGGAAGTTAAAGCTTGGTCGCAAATGGGTCTTCTAAATGGACAATGACCCCATGCATACTTCCAAAGTTGTGGCAAAATGACTTAAGGACAACAAAGTCAAGGTATTGGAGTGGCCATCACAAAGCCCTGACCTCAATCCTATAGAAAATGTGTGGGCAGAACTGAAAAAGCGTGTGCGAGCACGGAGGCCTAGGAACCTTATTCAGTTACAACAGCTCTTTTCGAGGAATGGGCAAAAATTCACCCAATTTATTGTGGGAAGCTTGTGGAAGGCTACCCGAAATGTTTGACCCAAGTTAATCAATTTCAAGGCAACGCTACCAAATACTAATTGAGTGTATGTAAACTTCGGACCCACTGGGAATGTAATGAAAGAAATAAAAGCTGAAATAAATCTCTCTCTTCTATTATTCTGACATTTCACATGCTTAAAATAAAGTGGTGATCCTAACTGACCTAAGACAGGGATTTTTTTACTATGATTAAATGTCAGGAATTGTGAAAAACTGAGTTTAAATGTATTTGGCTAAGGTGTATGTAAACTTCCGACTTCAACTGTATATAATCAAGAGATATGTAACAAGCCTCTTTCAAGGGGGTGTGTGTGTGGAATCAGGAGCAGGAGAGCAGAAGGGTTCCAGGGAATGAAATGTATTTTAATACAGGCAGAGCATAAAACGCACAAGGTAACCACACGAAATGTATCATCCACCCACAGTTCACACAGAGGAGAAATCTCAACTCCAAAATCTAGCGGACACAAATGTCCACGGTAAAACACATACCGTTTAAAACGAAACAAAATCCCGTGGTGCAGGCACGCACCTCTTACCGTACTAATTAGTAACAATCCCGCACACGGCCTAACCTGTAGCGGGGAAAGTTAAACCCACCGAATCAGACACAACAAGACACAGGTGTGACAAACCAGACAGTGCTAAACGGAAAAGGAAAATGGGATCGGTGGCAGCTAGTAGGCCGGCGACGACGACCGCCGAGCATCGCCCAAACAGGGAGAGGAGCCACCTTCGGTGGAAGTCGTGACAAGATATTTGTTTTTTAATGTCAATTATTTTTGACAAATATCCAAGTATTTTGTGTAGATCCTTAAAAAACTACAATTAAATCCATTTTAATCCCACTTGTAACACAACGAAATATGGAAAAAGTAAAGGAGTGTGAAAACTTTCTGAAGGCAAAGTATTCAGACCACTTGACTTTTTCCACATTTTGTTACGTTACAGCCTTATTCTAAAATGTATTAAATAATTTTTTCCCTCATCAATCTACACACAATACCCTAAATGACAAAGTAAAAAAAAAGTGGTTTCAATGTATTACAAATAAAAAACAGATACCTTATTTACATAAGTATTCAGACCCTTTGCTATGACACTCGAAATTGAGCTCAGGTCCATCCTGTTTCCATTGATCATCCTTGAGATGTTTCTACAACTTTACTGGAGTCCACCTGTGGTAAATTCAATTGATCGGACATGATTTTGAAAGGCACACACCTGTCTATAAAAGGTCCAACAGTTGAGAGCAAAAACCAAGCTATGATGTCGAAAGGATTGTCCATAGAGTTCCGAGACAGGATTGTGTGGAGGTACAGATCTGGGGAAGGGTACCAACACATTTTTGAAGCATTGAAGGTCCCCAAGAACACAGTGGCCTCCATCATTCTTAAATGGAAGAAGTTTGGAACCACCTAGAGCTGTCCGCAAAACTGAGCAATCGGAGAAGGGCCTTGATCAGGAAGGTGACCAAGAGCCCGATGGCCACTCTGTCAGAGCTCCAGAGTTCCTCTGTGGAGATGGGAGAACCTTCCAGAAGGACAAACATCTCTGCAGCACTCCATCAATCAGGCCTTTAAGGTAGAGTGGCCAGATGGAAGCCACTCCTCAGTAAAAGGCACATGACAGCCGGCTTGGAGTTTGCCAAAAGGCACCTAAAGGACTCTCAGACCATGAGAAACAAGATTCTCTGGTCTGAGGAAACCAAGATTGAACTATTTGGTGGCACATGGTGGTGGCAGCATCATGTTTTTCAGTGGCAAGGACTGGGAGACTAGTCAGATCGAGGGAAAGATGACCGGAGCAAAGTACAGAGAGGTCCTTGATGAAAACCTGCTCCAGAGGGCTCAGGATCTCAGACTGGGGTGAAGGTTCACCTTCCAACAGGACAACGACCCTAAGTACACAGCCAAGACAATGAAGGAGTGGCTTCGGGACAAGTCTTTGAATGTCCTTCAGTGGCCCAGCCAGAGCCCGGACATGAACCCAATCGAACATCTCTGGGGAGACCTGAAAATAGTTGTGCAGCGACGCTCCCCATCCATCCTGACAGAGCTTGAAAGGATCTGCAGAGAAGAATGGGAGAATTTCCCCAAATACAGATGTGCCAAGCTTTTAGAGTCATACCCAAGAAGACTCGAGGCTCTAATCACTGCCAAAGGTGCTTCAACAAAGTACTGCGTAAAGGATCTCAATACTTATGTAAATGTGATATGTTTTTTTTTATATACATTTGAAAAATGTCTAAAAACCTGTTTTTGCTTTGCTATTATTCGGTATTGTGTGTAGATTGATGAGCGAAAAAACAACAACAATTTAATCAATTTTAGAATAAGGTTGCAATGTAACAAAATGTTGAAAGAGTCAACGGGTCTGAATACTTTCTGAATGCACTGTATATGTCTGTCTGTTCATCTGTCCATCCATCTGTCTGTCTTTACTTTAATTGACCCGCAATGAAATAGTTAAAGCTGGAATCCTTAGTGGTGAAACTGCCATGTCCGTTTCGGATATTACAGCATCAAAAAGGTTTCCCCCCTCGGACATCCTTGCATGGGCAATAAAACAGCAGAATGTGTACTGAAATACAGTGGCGCTGTTTTCCTTAATTTGGATTCCATCTTTAAAGACTTCGACCTTTAAGTCTTTACTGAAGACTCATAACAATTGGTCCTATGTAGTGTAGTCTGGCCCAGGGGTGCGAAGGTGAACGGCAAAGCACTGGAATGACGAACCACCCTTGCTGTCTCTATTACTGGGACATAGTCACTGGTTTACTAGTGGTCTTTCATGTAATCTCTAAAAGGGGTGTGTCACGACATGCCAGGCTTTTTTGCGCTATACTTAACTTGAGTTGTTTGAGTCACTGACATGATCTTCCTGTCTGGTCTTGCGCCCCCTCGGGCTCGTGCAGTGGAGATCTTCGTGGGCTATACTCAGACTTGTCTCAGAGTAGTAATTTGTTGGTCTGTTGATATCCTTCTAGTCGTATGGGGGCTGTGCTTTGGCAAAATGGGTGGTGTTATATCCTGCCTGGTTGGCCTTATCTGGGGGTATCGTCGGACGGGGCTACCACCTGTCTCAGCCTCCAGTATCTATGCTGCAATAGTCTATGTGTCTGGGAGCTAGGGTCAGTCTGTCCTATCTGGTGAAATCCTCCTGTCTTACCTGGTGTCCTGTGTGAAGTATTCTCCCTCTAATTCTCTGTCTCTCCCCTCGCCGGAGGACCTGAGACCTGGGACTCAGGACTACCTACCCCGATGACTCCTGGCTGTCCCCAGTCCACCTGGTCGTGCTGCTGCTGCTCCAGTTTCAACTGTTCTGCCTGCGGCTATGGAACCCTGACCTGTTCACAGAATGTGCTATCTTGTCCCGGACCTGCTTTTTTCGAGCCTCCCTCGCTCTCTCTCTACCGCACCTGCTGTCTCGACCTCTGAATGCTCGGCTATGAAACGCCAACTGACATTTACTCCTGAGGTGCTGACCTGTTGCACCCTCTACAACCACAGTGATTATTATTTGACCCTGATGGTCATCTATGAACATTTGAACATCTTGAAGAATGATCTGGCCTTAATGGCCAAGTAATCTTATAATCTCCACCCGGCACAGCGAGAAGCGGAATGACCACCCCGCATAGCCTGGTTCCTCTCTAGGTTTCTTCCTAGGTTCCTGCCTTTCTAGGGAGTTTTTCCTAGCCACCGTGCTTCTACATCTGCATTGCTTGCTGTTTGGGGTTTTAGGCTGGGTTTCATTATAAGCACGTTGTGACGTCTTCTGATGTAAAAAGGGCTGTATAAATACATTTGATTGATTGATTATGGTATTCCGTGCTAAACTTGACCTGAACATGATATTCTATTGATTAAAGATTATAATCAGTGGTGTAGTGGCGTAAAGCCGTTCACAAACCATTTTTGTTTTGCGCGAGTGTTTACCTGTACATACATTTTTTACTGAAAATATATGGATCGTTATTTATTCACTGCAAATGGCCAAAAGCGTTTACCCTCCTATATTTTTTTACCACTACATCACAGATTATAATCAAGTAACAAGCTGTCTGAATGACTAATCTAATAATACATTTCATATAATCACATTTAGTGAGTTTGGAGAGTTTGCATGCCACTTTTGGTGATTCAAGTATGTTGTTCGCCATTGCAGAAAATACTTCCAAGAAAATAGAACAAAGAGTTTACTTACAACGGTAGAAAAATATTATTTGAATGCTTAAAATGTATTCAAAATGTAAACCTAATTATTTAAAAGGTTGGTTCACCCAAATTACAAAATGACACATTGGTTTCCTTACCGTGTAAGCAGTCTATGGACAAGGTATGACATCAATCCATCCTTTGGTTTAGTTTCCCTGGCACATACTAACATTTGAGCATTTGAGGCACAAATTCAAGTCATGGGACTGCTCATAGGGTAAGGAAACCACTAACTTATTTTGTAATTTGGTTGAACTACCCATTTAACAGAGAAATTGAAGATTTTATAGTTTTGTTCGTAAATAATCTCAATCTCTCTCTCTCTGCCTCACTCTCCATCTCCATTTTTTAGACCAAGGCTGGGTACTTTGCACCACGATCTTAAACATTCTGTGAAATTGTTGTGCCTCATCAACCTGCCAGGCATTCCGTTAGCTCGGTCCCCCGCAGAGAGAGAGGGAGAGAGAGAGAGAGGGGAGGGGGGAAATCAATTTAAATCAATGTCATTAGATTAGAAAAAAGGATATGTTTTTGTGGGTGTATGCACAATGAAGTGTATAAAGGGCTATCAATTCCAGAGTTAACCATTATTTAAAAAATATATATATTATTTTTTGTTTTACCTTTATTTGAACAAGGAAGACATTTTGATTCCTAGGTCTCTTTTTCAAATGTGCCCTGCACAATTCAACACAAATACACACATTATACACAAAATCTACATATACTGTATATACACATTAAATACAAAAACACAGTCGTGGGAAGCACAAGTAAAACATCACAAATCACCCAGAAAAACAGTTAGATTCCCCCACAAATGAGTTCCCAGTCAATACTCTAAACTGCCCGAACTGCACAAGCACTTTAAGATGAAATGTATTTAGAATTTTGATCCAGCAATACAGTGCATTAAAACTAAAAGCAGATTTACATAGCTCGGTGGAGACCCGAGGAACCTCAAGAGTTAACCAATCCTGTGAACAAGTTGGGCAACTCAGGTTTCTATACTTCAACAGAAAAGTTAGATAAGACTTTGCTGTTGAAGTATAGTTTATGAAGTAGGGCCTTGTAAACAAAAAGGGAGTAATGTAGAGATCTACGGGTCATTAGTGATGTCCAGCCAACCTTTTGATATAGGATCATAATATTACCATAATTAAGAACAGATAAAAAGGTTGACTGAATAATCTGCTTCCTACTGCTTAGAGAAAGGCACAATCTGTTTCTGTGGAAAAGGCCAACTTTAAATCTTAGCTTCTTAACCAGCTCATCTATATGTTTTTACAACGTCAAATCCATATCAATCCAAATGCCTAAGTATTTATATGCGGGAACACGTTCAATTGAAGAACCATCTAATGAGAGAACATGTAGTTCATCTGAAATATTCTTACGAGAGTTTAAAAACATGCATTTTGTTTTGCCCGTTTTAAAATCAGCATAGCTATAAAATCTGACAGTAGTTTTGACACAGCCAGATGAACAGTGTGGCCCATAGCATACATAATAGTATCATCCGCATATAGATAAAGTTAACAATCGTTTACAGATTGAGCAATGATGTTTATATAAACAGTGAAGAGAAGAGGTCCCAAAATCAACCCGTTGTACACCTTTATGCACTTCAAAAAAATTCAGACTCAACCCCATCAATCACGATGGTCTGAGTTCTATCACTAAGATAACCATGAAACCATGAACAGGTGTCAGAGCTTAGGCCAATTGAAGACAACTTATTCAATAAAATAACATGATCAACAGTATCAAAAGCTTTTGACAGGTCCACAAACAAAGTAGCACATTTCATTGTAGTGTCTAAAGCATTGACAAGATCATTAAAAACTAAAGTGGTTGATGTAATACTGCTATGTCCAGGCCTAAACCCTGATTGGTTTACATTCAAAATGCATTTCTCAGATAAAAAAAGAGCAAAGTTGTACATTACAAATGTTTGTGATTTGGTGTTAAATGCTCAACAACAACACTTTCTTAGTGTCCAACAAGATTTCTCTGCCCTTAACTTTGTTCTGAACACCTCCAAAACAAAGGTAATGTGGTTCAGTAAGAAGAATACCCCTCTCCCAACCAGTGTGATTACTACCTCTGACGGTTTAGTACTTGGGAGTACAGCTAGACTGTACACTGTCCTTTTCTCAGCACATATCCAAGCTGCAGGCTAAGGTTAAATATAGTCTTGGTTTCCTCTATCGTAATCAATCAATCAAATGTATTTATAAAGCCCTTTTTACATCAGCCGATGTCACAACGTGCTATACAGAAACCAAGCCTAAAACCCCAAACAGCAAGCAATGCAGATGTAAAAGCACGGTGGCTAGGAAAAACTCCCTAGAAAGGAAGGAACCAGGCTCTGAGGGGTGGCCAGTCCTCTTCTGGCTGTGCCAGGTTGAGATTGTAACAGTACATGGCCAAGATTTTACATTACATCTTTAGTCATTTAGCAGACGCTCTTATCCAGAGCGACTTACAGTAGTGAATGCATACATTTCATACATTTTCTTCCCATACTGGTCCCCCGTGGGAATCGAACCCACAACCCTGGCCTTGCAAACACCATGCTCTACCAACTGAGCCACATGGGACCTGATGTTCAAAAATTCATAGATGGCCAGCAGGGTCAAATAATAATAATAATCACAGTGGTTGTAGAGGGTGCAACAGGTCAGGACCTCAGGAGTAAATGTCAGTTGGCGTTTCATAGCCGAGCATTCAGAATTAGAGACAGTAGGTGCGGTAGAGAGATGAAAACAGCAGGTCCGAGACAAGGTAGCACGCCGGTGAACAGGTCGGGATTCCATAGCCACAGATAGAACAGTTGAAACTGGAACAGCAGCACGACCAGGTGGACTGGGGACAGCAAGGAGTCATCAGGCCAGGTAGTCCTGATGCATGGTCCCAGGGCTCAGGTCCTCCGGGAGGGGAGGGAGCGGGAGAGGGAGAGAGAGAGAGAGAGAATTAGAGGGAGCATACTTAAATTCACAAAGGACATCAGATAAGACAAGAGAAATACTCCAGACATAACAGACTGACCCTAGCCCCCCGACACATAATCTATTGCAGCATAAATACTGGAGGCTGAGAAAGGAGGGGTTGGGAGACACCGTGGCACCGTCCGACGATACCCCCGGACAGGGCCAACCAGGCAGGATATAACCCCACCCACTTTACACTCAATCATAGGACTTACTGAAGATCAAATCAAATTTGATTAGTCACATGCGCCGAATACAACAGGTGTAGACCTTAAAGTGAAATGCTTACTTACAAGCCCCTAACCAACAATGCAGTTTTAAAAAAATACAGATAAAGAATAAGAGATAAAAGTAACAAGTAATTAAAGAGCAGCAGTGAAATAACAATAGCGAGACTATATACAGGGTGGTACCGATACAGAGTCAATGTGCGGGGGCACCGGTTATTTGAGGTAGTATGTACAAGTAGGTAGAGTTATTAAAGTGACTATGCATAGATGACAGAGAGTAGCAGTGGTGTAAAGAGGGGGTGAGAGGGGGAGCACTGCAAATAGTCTGGGTAGCCATTTGACGAGATGTTCAGGAGTCTTATGGCTTGGGGGTAGAAGCTGTTTAGAAGCCTCTTGGACCTAGACTTGACGCTCCGGTACCGCTTGCTGTTCGGTAGAAAAAAGAGAAATCTATGACTATGGTGGCTGGATACTTTGACAATTTTTAGGGCCTTCCTCTGACACCGCCTGGTATAGAGGTCTTGGATGGCAGGAAGCTTGGCCCCAGTGATGTACTGGGCCGTTCGCACTACCCTCCGAGCAGTTGCCATACCAGGCAGTGATGCAACCAGGTAGGATGCTCTCGATGGTGCAGCTGTCGAACATTTTGAGGATCTGAGGACCCATGCCAAATCTTTTCAGTCTCCTAAGGGGGTCTTGGTGTGCTTGGATCATGTAAGTTTGTTGGGGTTGTGGACACCAAGGAACTTGAAGCTCTCAGCCTGCTCCACTGCAGTCCCGTCGATGAGAATGGGGGTGTGCTCAGTCCTCTTTTTCCTGTAGTCCACAATCATCTCGTTGTCGGTGATCAGGCCTACAACTATTGTGGTAGGCAAATTTAATGATGGTGTTGGAGTCGTGCCTGGCCGTGCAGTCATGAGTGAACAGGGAGTACAGGAGGGTACTGAGCATGGCAGATGTATTGTTACCTACCCATACCACCTGGGGACAGCCCATCAGGAAGTCCAGGATCCAGTTGCAGAAGGAGGTGCTTAGTCCCAGGGTCCTTAGCTCATTGATGAGCTTTGAGGACACTATGGTGTTGAATGCTGAGCTGTAGTCAATGAATAGCATTCTCACAAAGGTGTTCCTTTTGTCCAGGTGGGAAAGGGCACTTATAGAGTGCAATGGAGAATGCATCATCTGTGGATCATCTGTTGGGGCGGTATGCAAATTGGATTGGGTCTAGAGTTTCTGGGATGATTGTGTTGATGTGAGCCATGACCAGCGTTTCAAAGCACTTCATTGCTACAGACGTCGGTAGTCATTTAGGCAGGTTACCTTAGTGTTCTTGGACACAAGGACTATGGTGGTCTGCTTAAAATATGTTGTTATTACAGACTCGGACAGGGAGAGGTTGAAAATATCTTACCAGACGCCACCGTTCTATCCTGCCGGTACATTGTATAACCAGCCAGCTGTAAGTTGATGTTGTCGTCATTCAGCCATGACTCCGTGAAGCATAAGATGTTACAGTTTTTAATGTCCCGTTGGTAGTTTAATCTCCTGCCTAAATTGTTGATTTTATTGTCCAAAGCACATTTTCTAGCAGAATGGAGGGAAGTGGGGGTTTATTTGATCGCCTACGAATTCTCAGAAGGCAGCCCGACCTTTGGCCACTCTTTCTCCGCCTCCTCTTCACGCAGATCATGGGGATCGGTGCCTGTTCCCGAGGAAGCAGTGTATTCTTTGCGTCGGGCTCGTCAGAGTCGTGAAAGGAAAAAGAGGATTCTGCTAGTCCTTGGTGAGTAATCACAGTCCTGATGTCTAGAAGTTATTTTCGGTCATAACAGACGGTAACGGCAACATCATGTACAAAATAAGCAAAAAGAATTGTTACAAACGCAAATAAACAAGCAAAAAAACACAATCGGCTGGGGGCACATAAAACGTCTGCCATCTTCTTCGGCGCCATCTTAGCTGTGAGATGAGATGAGTCTTCAATAAAGACTCTCTCACATGGATAGGCAGACCATTCCATAAAAATGGAGATCTATAGGAGAAAGCCCTTCCTCCAGCTGTTTGCTTAAAAATTCTAGGGACAATAAGGAGGCCTGCGTCTTGTGACCGTAGCGTACATGTAGGTATGTATGGCAGGACCAAATCGGAGAGATAGGTAGGAGCAAGCCCATGTAAGGCTCTGTAGGTTAGCAGTAAAACCTTGAAATCAGCCCTAGCCAGTGTAGAGAAGCTAGCCCTGGAGTAATATACTATTTTTTTGGGGTTCTAATCAAGATTCTAGCAGCCTTGTTTAGCAGTAACTGAAGTTTATTTAGTGCTTTAGCCAGAAAGTAGAGCATTCCAGTAGTCTAATCTAGAAGTGACAAAAGCATGGATTAACTTTTCTGCATAATTTTTGGACAGAAGGTTTCTGATTTTTGCAATAGTCTTGATATGTTCGTCAAAAGAGAGATCAGGGTCCAGAGTAATGACGTTGGTCCTTCACAGTTTAATTTGAGACGACTATACAAGCATCAATATTAATTGTCAGATCCAACAGAAGATCTCTTTGTTTCTTGGGACCTAGAACTAGCATCTCTGTTTTGTCCGAGTTTAAAAGTAAAACATTTGCCGCCATCCACTTCCTTATGTCTGAAACACAGGCTTCCAGGGAGGGAAATTTGGGGGCTTCACCATGTTTCATCGAATTGTGCAGCTGTGTATTGTCTGCATTGCAGTGAAAGTTAACATTGTTTCCCAATGACCTCACCAAGAGGTAAAATATATAGTGAAAACAATACTGGTCCTAAAACAGAACCTTGAGGAACACCGAAACTTACAATTGATTTGTCAGAGGACAAACTGATATCTTTCTGACAGATAAGATCTATACCAGGCCAGAACTTGTCCGTGTAGACCAATTTGAATTTCCAATCTTTCCAATCTCTCCGAAAGAATGTCATGATCGATGGTGTCAAAAGCAGCACTAAGGTCTAGGAGGAAAGAAGCAGAGCCTTGGTCTGACGCCATGAAAAAGTCATTTACCACCTTCACGAGTGCAGTCTCAGTGCTATGATGGGGTCTAAAACCATACTGAAGCGTTCCATATACATTGTTTGTCTTCAGGAAGGCAGTGAGTTGATGTGCAACAGCTTTTTCAAAATGTTTTGAGAGGAATGGGCGATTCGATATAGGCCGATAGTTTTTTAAAATATTTTCTGGATCAAGGTTTGGCTTTTTCAAGATGGGCTTTATTACTGAACTTTTAGTGAGTTTGGTACACATCCGGTGGATAGGGAGCCGTTTATCATGTTCAACATAGGAGGGCCAAGCACAGGAAGCAGCTCTTTCAGTAGTTTAGTTGGAATAGGGTCCAGTATGCAGATTGAAGGTTTAGAGGCCATTACTATTTTCATGAATGTGTCAAAAGATATAGGATTAAAAAACTTGAGTGTCTCCCTTAATCCTAGGTCCTGGCAGTGTTGTGCAGACTCAGGACAACTGAGCTTTGGAGAAAAATGTAGATTTAAAGAGGAGTCTGTAATTTGCTTTCTAATGATCATGATCTTTTCGTCAAAGAGGTTCATGAATTTATCACTGCTGAAGTGAAAGCCATCCTCTCTTCAGGAATGCTTTTAGTTAGCTTTGCGACAGTATCAAAAATACATTTTGGATTGTTCTTATTCTCGTCAATTAAGTTGGGAAAAAAATAGGATGATCGAGCAGCAGTGAGGGCTCTTCAATATTGTACAGTACTGTCTTTCCAAGTTAGTTGGAAGGCTTCCAGTTTGGCTGAGCGCCATTTCCGTTCCAATTTTCTGGAAGCTTGCTTCAGGGGTCAGGTATTTTCTGTAT
This sequence comes from Salmo salar, assembly GCF_965601325.2. Taxonomy (NCBI): domain Eukaryota; kingdom Metazoa; phylum Chordata; class Actinopteri; order Salmoniformes; family Salmonidae; genus Salmo; species Salmo salar. Next base: position 25,876,205 of record NC_138318.1, on the reverse strand, counting down.
ACCAGGGAGCTAGTTTCTTATGACAAATGTTTTTTGTTTTCAGGGGTGCAACCTCATCTAAGGTATTACGTAAGGTTAAATTTAGTTCCTCAGTTAGGTGGTTAACCGATTTTTGTACTACGACATCCTTGGGTAGGGAGTCTGAAAGGGCATCTAGGAATCTTTGGGTTGTTCGGGAATTTATAGCATGGCTTTTGATGATCCTTGGTTGAGGTCTAAGCAGATTATTTGTTGCGATTGCAAACGTAATAAATTGGTGGTCCGATACTGCAGGATTAGAAGGAAAAACATTAAGATCCACAATATTTATTCCACGGGACAAAACTAGGTCCAGAGTATGCCTGTGGTAGTGAGTAGGTCCGGAGACATGTTGAACAAAACCCATTGAGTTGATGATGGCTCCGAAAGCCTTTTGGAGTGGGTCTGTGGACATTTCCATGTGAGTATTAAAATCAGCAAAAATGTGAATATTATATGCCATGACTACAAGGTCCGATAGGAATTCAGGGAACTCAGTGAGGATTGCTGTATAGGGCCCAGGAGTCCTGTAAACAGTAGCTATAAAAAGTGATTGAGTAGGCTGCATAGATTTCATGACCAGAAGCTCAAAATACGAAAACGGAGTAATTTGTTTTGTAAATTGAAATTTGCTATCGTTAATGTTAGCAACACCTCCACCTTTGCGGGATGCGCGGGGGATATGGTCACTAGTGTAACCAGGAGACGCCTTATTTAAACACAGTAAATTCATCAGGCTTAAGCCATGTTTCAGTCAGGCCAATCACATCAAGATTATGATCAGTGATTAGTTCATTGACTATAACTGCCTTGGAAGTGAGGGATCTAACATTAAGTATCCCTATTTTGAGATGTGAGATATCAATCTCTTTCAGTAGTGACAGGAATGTTTGAGGTTTTTATTCCAGTGAGATTGCTAAAGCGAACACCTCCATGTTTGGTTTTGCCAAACCTAGATCGAGGCACAGACACGGCCTCAATGGGGATAGCTGAGCTGACTACACTAACTGTGCTAGTGGCAGGCTCCACTAAGCTGGCAGGCTGGCTAACAGCCTGCTGCCTGGCCTGCACACTCTCTCATTGTGGAGCTAGAGGAGTTAGAGCACTGTTTATGTTCATAGATAAGATGAGAGCACCCCTCCAGCTAGGATGGAGTCCGTCACTCCTCAGCCAGCCAGGCTTGGTCCTGTTTGTGGGTAAGTCCCAGAAAGAAGGCCAATTTTCAACAAATTCTATATTTTGGGAGGGGCAGAAAACAGTTTTCAACCAGCGATTGAGTTGTGAGACTGCTGTAGAGCTCATCACTCCCAATAACTGGGAGTGGGCCAGAGACAATTACTCTATGCCGACACATATTTCTAGCTGATTTACACACTGAAGCTATGTTGTGCTTGGTGACCTCTGACCGTTTCATCCTGACATCGTTGATGCCGACGTGGATAATAGTATCCCTATACTCTCTACACTCGCCAGTTTTAGCCTTTGCCAGCACCATCTTCAGATTAGCCTTTACGTAGGTAGCCCTGCCCCCCGGTAAACAGTGTATGATCGCTGGATGATTCTTTTTAAGTCTAATACTGCGGGTAATGGAGTCACCAATGACTAGGGTTTTCAATTTGTCAGAGCTAATGGTGGGAGTAACGGGTGGAGGAAAGACATGAGAAGGCTTGGCCTCTGACTCCGACTCGTTCCTTAATGGGGAGAACCGGTTGAAAGTTTCTGTCGGCTGAATGAGCGACACCGATTGAGCATTCCGACAGCATTTCCTTCCAGAAGCCATGAGAAAATTGTCTGGCTGCGGAGACTGTGCGAGGGGATTTATACTACTATCTGTACTTCTTGGTGGCACAGACGCTGTTTCATCCTTTCCTACACTTAAATTATCCTTGTCCAATGATTGTGTCTGAAGCTGGGCTTGCAGCACGGCTATCATCACCATAAGGCGATACTTCTCCTGTATATTATGACTATAGTGACTGCAATTAAATGGCATAATGTTAATGTTACTACTTAGCTTCGGCTGGTGGAGGTCCTGTAGAACCATGTCTAGATAAAGCGTCCGAGGTGAAAATGTTGAATGAAAAAAGTAGAGTGAGGGAAAAATAAAAATATAATATAAAATGGTTATTTAAAATGTAGGAAGTAAAAAACGTAAAGTTGGCAGGTAGCAAAGTAACGGTAGCAACAAACCGCACAACAGCACGTAAACAAGTCCACATGTCCTCATGTAATCACTAGATTGGCAGCTAAGATTGGCAGCTAAGGCTGCTCTTGAGCAGCCTTATGTTCTAGACCCTTTACACAGATTCCTGGGTCGCTCCTCTTTCAGTTGGCTGCTGCTGGCAACTGGAACGAACTGCAAAAAACACTCAAACTGGACAGTTTTTATCTCTACAGTCAAAGACTCAATCATGGACACTCTTACTGACATTTGTGCCTGCTTTGTGTGATGTATTGTTGTCTCTACCATTTTGCCCTTTGTGCTGTTATCTGTGCCTAACAAAGTTTGTGCCATGTTGTGTTGCTACCGTGTTGTTGTCATGTTGCTACCATGCTGTGTTGTCATGTTGATGCCATGCTGTGTTGTTATCTTAGGTCTCTCTTTATGTAGCGTTGTGATGTCTGTCTTGTCGTGATGTGTGTTTTGTCCTACATTTAAATGTTTTATCCCAGCCCCAGTCCCCGCAGGAGGCCTTTTGCCTCTTGGTAGGCCATCACTGTAAATAAGAATTTGTTCTTTCTCTGATAATTCAGCAAGTTTCCCCTATCAGCATCCAGCCCAGTATCATTGTGAATAGGCTTAGAAGTTCTTTCAAAGAGATAGCCCGCTGAAATAAAATGGTGATTGAATGCATCAATAAAGGCATTTTCTTCTGCGATGAGGCCAGTGTCTGAATTAATTTGTTGTGGCAGAGAGGAGGTAGAACCCTACAGCAATTTGACAGTTTTCCCGATTTTAGCCGGGTTCCCATTACAATCCGAAAGAGCGGTTACATAGTAATCAGATTTAGCCTTTCTGATTTGTCTTACACAATGATTCCTAAGTTGCTTTTAAGCTTGCCAGTCCGAGCCTAAGCCTGTGGTTCAAAACATTTAAAAAAATGTTTTATTAACCCATCACCCCTCCTCTTCTGAGGAGGCCTATCTTTTTTTTTTTTACAGCTTTTCTGCTACATATACATACATTTTACATAGACATTTTTGCATACACATTTTGCATACATGGTAATTTTATATAAAGCAATCGCACAACAATAATACATTACCAAACATAAACTCTTTAATCCCACCCTTCAGCATCATCTATTTTATGATTGACTTCTGATAATTCCGGAGTGTACCAGGCATTCGACCTACCTTTAACCCTTAGTTTTTTTAAGAGAGCATGATGAGCCAACAGTAGCAGTATGCCACCCTGAATTGCACTGCTGGCTTGCTTCTGAAGCTAAGCAGGGCTTGTCCTGGTTGGTCCCTGAATGGGAGAACAGATGCTGCTGGAAGTTGTGTTGGAGAGCCAGATAGAGGCACTCTTTTCTTTGGTCTAAAAAAAACCCCAATACCCCAGGGTAGTGATTCATTGCCCCTTTGCAGGGTGCCTTCTTGTGGATGGGACGTTAAAGGGGTGTCCTGACTCTCTGTAGTCACTAAATATCCCATGGCACTAATCGAAAGAGTAGGGGTATTAAATTCCCAATCTGACCCGCATACCATCATGGCCAACTAATCATCCCCAGCTTTCAATTGGCTCATTCCTCTCCCCTGTAACTATTCTCCAGGTCATTGCTGCAAATGAGAATGTGTTCTCAGTCAACTTATCAGGTTCAATAAATATAAAATAAATTATCCACAATAGTATTGAAGACATCTGCAAAAAGGCTGAAAGCTAAACCAGGTTCAGGGATAGCTGAAATGCAATCAAGGTCACTAAAATAAAGATCATGTAAAACTCCCTGTTCACTGAAGTTTTTAAAGTTCCTCTTTGTGATGACACAAGCCTTAGATTTTTGTATTCTCTCACATCTAACACAAACAACTGGGCAATGGTCACTAATATCGTGGGGGTGAAGATACCAGTAGAAACATATGTCTCTGGTGTATTTGATTGATGTTATTCTATCAGAGTTGACTTTGAAGGCTCTTTAGGGTTGGGCAGTGTAGGCTTAGTCACCAGCTGGATTAGGTTTATATCCTTACAAATGTATTTTAGATTGTCTAAAGTCTGCATATCCCAATCATAATTTAGGTCACCCAGGATAGTAACTTCTGATTTAGTAAAAGAAGACAAACTAGTTAACTCCTCGAGTGCACAAAAGTTGGCTGAGGGAGGATGGGGGACTAGTACGGAGAAAAAAAATGTATGAAATGTGTGTTCACTACTGTAAGTCGCTCTGGATAAGAGCGTCTGCTAAATGACTAAAATGTAAATGTAAATATAAAATGATGGTAGACCCCTATAACAGTTATGGATACATTTTTCCCCAGACAAAGGCTTCAAGATAGAAGCTCAAATTTTTGGGCAAGGGAAATGGATTTCAGTAAATAGACAGATAAAAAATGTTTTAAATAAAAATGGCCACTCCACCAACTCTACCCTGTCTGTCAGCTCTGAACACATTGTAAGCCTCAATATTAAATATCAGAGTCCAGAATGTCCCCAGAGATCCAAGTTTCAGTCAGTGCAAGAATGTTCTGATTGGTCTCCATAGCCCAGATCTTGATGTAATCCAGTAAAGGCAGTAAGCTCTTAATGTTCAGATGCATCAACCCAAGTCCTTTACGATTTTTTTTAATCACATGGAGTCTCCAACTCAATAGGCAGTTGCAGGCGCTGTCTGATGGTTGATATTGGTATGGCCAGAAGATTGCATAGAACTTTTCTAAGGTTGGCACCATAGGGCCTGAGGCCGGAGGCAATGTCAGTATGAGGACCTCTCAGAGTAACCAATGATGGAATTTTATAAACTGACTTACATGGGCTTACGTTGCCATCATGCAACAGACCAAACACTATGTGATTTGAATACCGATGGGGTATTCAAGTTTATGGAATTCATATTTTAACTAATAGTACTGGGTGAGCAGACCACAGTGGGCTTGTCTTTTGATCTAACAATAGCAGATCTAAAGAGTGGAGTTCAAATGAATGGGTACAAGATTATAACTGACGACACCTTTGCTTACTCTGGCTGTCCAGCTCAGGCATATATTCCTCAATAAGCTGACAGTTTCCACATTGGAAATTTGGCCGGTCAATATTATCCCGGAAACTGTGCAAAATAGGTGCAGCTCCAACATGGGATAAAACGTTCACCATAGTCTCTGAAGGTTGTAGCCTCCAATCAGGAAAAATCTGTTTCCCCGTATGTCAGAAATTGGTAGATGCCATTTTGGAAAAAGTAAGTAAAAATCAACAATTTGTATGATTACCACAGTTATAGGCAGGCAGCAAGCCAGAACCCAAACACAGACTTGAAGCCAGACAACACCAGGACTCACAATAAATACAATAAAGGCAGAAAACTGGCCCGCATAACAACAGCAAGGAGAGAGCAATGACTTACTCAATGCTATTCGATTTGGGGGCGGCAGGTAGTGGCAGGTAGCCTAGTGGTTAGAGCGTTGGGCCAGTAACCGAAAGATTGCTAGATTGAATCCCCGAGCTAACAAGGTAAAAATCTGCAGTTCTGCTGCTGAACAAGGCAGTTAACCCACTGTTCCTAGGCCATCATTGTAAATAAGAATATGTTCTTTAACTGACTTGCCTAGTTAAATAAAGGTTAAATATAAATAAAATGAAATGCTGGGGGCCATCAAAACAGCAACGGAACAGAGAACGTGTTACCAGTATGATAGCCAGGAGAGAAGCACCTTGGAGGGGATGTAGTTTCCAGTACAGGCCGGCAGAAAGCCAGGAGGGAGGCAAGTGCTACACCGAGCTGCCGGAGTCAAAAAGAGTAAATCCAAGTAGGCTAAACCAAGTTTAGTTCAAGTTTGGCAGTAATCGAAAAAACATCCAAGGCACAATGTCAAGTGGAAGGATGGAAACAGCAGTAGGCAGGTGTCTGCTCAGGTAATACCGCAGTGCAGGCCCCAGTGCAGAGTAGAGTGCCCAGTTATATCAAAGTAGGCCTCAAAAGTTTCAGCAGACCTGTTTTGTATGTCTCATTAAAAACTCTGCATGCAATATTGCACTATTGTCCAATGTGTTCACAGCCAGATGAAACAAAGGTATTTAGCTTGTAACAAAGGTAAAAATATGGAGAGGGCCGGGGGACACACGGTCATTCATGGTGTATGAGGGACTAACCATCACCTTTGACCTTGGCCATCTCCTAGCGGACATCTCAGAAGTGCCTATATTTTGGGTCAGCTTTTTCAAGAAACTTGATTGGAGGACATCATGCAGAAGATCACAACGGAGAGGTGAGGACACAAACACGTCTACGTAAAGTATCATCTGATAGATAGCACTCTTTGTGGAGTGAATATACACAGCCAATGCTTTCACTATGTCCTACTAAGAACCACATGGATAGGTTTAGGGTGTGACCAACTAAGAACCACATGGATAGGTTCGGAGCTTTCGCAAGCTAGTTTGTTGCGTTCAAGACTAAACATTCCATAGCTGTATTCTAAAAATAATGGAGCAATTCCTCAGTAAGTTAATTTCAATAATACGTTTCACAAAGTTTTATCCGTTGTGCTCAGGGACACTATTTATGTTCTTTCTCACCCTTTGACTTCAAGACATAAATAATGGAAGAGTCTAAATCTCCTTTTGTTTCCCCACGCCCATCAGAGTTTGGGTACCTGTATGTGTTTTAATACTTATTAAAAATCCCTTTTCTGTCTGTATTTCATGTGCAAGGCTATAAGAAACAGAATACGATATTCCAAATAGATATTTCCATCCCTTTAGAGAGTGAGGTTCGTGTCACTGAGTAAAAAGGGCTAAACATGGACAATGAGCTTTGAATCTATAAAAGCACCATGGCAGCATCCTGCAAACCCATTCGAAGCCCATTGCCCCTTAGACATAGAAAGTAACTTAGGGTTCTTGTATTATATCCATCCTCCCTCCTTTCAGCTGCCTATACCCCCACAGTATCCTGGCCTAATCTGAAAATTATGTCTGATGAAAAATAGATGCTGTATTACATTCATAATTCATGAGCATTAGGTCCCAGGAGCCTCTGTTTCACACCAACTGTTCCCAGTTTTTGTCTTCCATGTGCCAAATGATATGGGAAGTCCGTCTAAGGTTGTGTGTGTTTGTGTGTGTGTCTGCAAATGATATGGGAGGGCCATCTAAGGTCAGTTGGCACTCTAAGGCTGTAACCTAATTGAAGTAAAGGTCCCCTAATTATTATGTCCAGGGACCTTTAGTTTCTGCACTTATTGTGTGTGTGTGTGTGTGTGTGTGTGTGTGTGTGTGTGTGTGTGTGTGTGTGTGTGTGTGTGTGTGTGTGTGTGTGTGTGTGTGTGTGTGTGTGTGTGTGTGTGTGTGTGTGTGTGTGTCTGCTCCATATGTGGAGGATAGAGGGCTAGCTGTATGTCTTGTCATCTCTTGTGTGCTTGGCATCAAGTCAGAGCCCTCTGTAAAGGCTTACAGAGCAGAGAGGGAGAGTAGAAATAGAGTCTGGTAGAGAATAGTACATTGGAGAGGAAATTATCCTGCAAGGGATTGTAGCAATTAGATAGATAAATTACCATGGCTTTTAATTAGAACGCTGGCTACACATTCCCCTTCATCATTCAATAGAAACCCAGCTCATCTGCAGGCCAACAGCAGTGGAAAGACTGGATAGCTGCTCAATAAGCACATTGCTTTAGTTAGGGGAGGATATAGTGCTGCTACTTTTTGAAAAGGTGGTGAGGATGAGATGGGCCACTAGGAAGTTTTGGAGACAGTATGAATGAGTCAAAGGTCAAAATAATGCTAAGCCAAAAAAACTAACATAATACAACATCAGGGATGCAAACTGGTGAGGACCCAAAAAGGTGACACTTTTTTGTTGTTGCACTGAAACATGCAAAAAAATCCCTGCTAGGGGGAAATGCAGGTTAACTAATTAAACAACAAAAAATATGATCTACATGATCAGTCTCTGTGTGTAAAATAAAAAGTGGTTAATGCGAACCTAACTCACAGCTAAGACATTTAAAGAAAGCCATCCAATGTTATTTGTTGCTTAGACTTTACTGCAAATGAGAAAGAACAATACACTAATATTGCAGTTAGCCATGACAGCCTTTATAATGAAACGCTTGTAACCACACACATCTAAACATTGCACTTGGGAAAAAAACATCTTAATGTAGAAATAGAATGAAACAAACATGCATTCTATTTTGCTCTATTAAAGTGGCCACTATAGACATCAATCAAGTGCACAAGGCTACATGTGGGCAAAAATAACATTCACTGAGTAAGAAATGTAACAATCCCCCCTCACTCACACACAAGTGTTACTGTCAAGTTCAACACAACAAAAGCAATATCTTTGGGCTACACATTATTACATTGTACACTTTCTGCCTGTGGGCATCTGTTCTACAATGTGCCAGCAGAGCATGATACCCTTTGTTGGCATAATTGATCTCTTTCAGGCAGAGACTACACCTGGCATAACCCTTTTTATCCACTGTATTGAAGAAGTGAGAAAGAGGGAAAGTGTGTGGTGTTCCTTTCACCTCTATAGTGGCATCCAGCTTACGCCAGGCCAAGCTCCAGCTACACTTGTTTAGCCAATCGTTCACATAACAACAGAATGCAGCACGCGACTGAAGAGACAACCAATTTTCCAGTTACAGCATCAGCGGGTGCTCTGGAGAGACAGCGGGAGAGTGGAAAGGCAGTTTTCCAGTTAACTTACGCGTCCTATGAACGATAACGAAGAAGTAGGTGAGAAGTCTGACCACGGAGACGGAGTAAGAAGGTGATGAAGCGTACTTCATGAACTGTAAGCTAAAAACAACTGACATTTGGAAAGTTTAAGGTGAGGGAAAAAGTGTGGTGGACCAAGTATTGTTAGCATTGTTAAGTATCTTGCTAGCCGGTTCGAATTATCTGTTAGCTAACCAGAGAAATGATGAGCATTAGCCATCTTAATTGATCAAATAATTGAGTTTATGGTGTGAAAATTGGCATGGCTAATAAAGTCACAGCTAACTTTACCACATCAGATGAGCTGAGCCTTGGATACAGCCAGTATTGCTCCAAACGCGCATCACTCGTTTCGCATACAACCAGTAGTCATCTAACTTTTCTCATCAGATCTACACGAATCACGTAGGTCACCTATTTTGGATTCAAAACGGCGAATTTCACCGAAAGGTGACTAGTTTGCATCTCTGCAACATACAAGCATGGTGCATAGCAAAAAAACATACTGACAAACAAGAAATGGTCAAAAGAAAGACAGTGACTATGTCCAAATACCCACACTTGCATCCTGAATAGTAGGCCGTTTGAGTATGGGGAAAAACAACGTTTTAAATTATGTGAAATATTGAAAATCAAGTATACTTTAAATGCCCGGATGAATTCACTGCACACTATTGAGGAAGATATCTTCTTTTCACACCCACGTGTGTTCTACAACAGCTGATAATCAGAATAGTGGACGTGTTCTCCAAAAATTACGAATGTCGGGGAACAAGCATGATTTCTCATTCGTTGATGATTTCTCAGTATGCTTACTACCTATTATTGAACTAAACAGTACGTTCTAAATATAAATGTAGCATGATTGGGACTAGAGGTCCACCGATTTTAATTTGTCAACACGACACCGATTAAATCGGCCGATTTAATCGGTGTCGTGTAATATATGTAATAATGACAATTACAGCAATACTGAATGAACACTTTTATTTAACTTAATATAATGCATAAATAAAATCAATTTAGTCTCAAATAATGAAATGGATTTAATTTCATTTAAATAATGCAAAAACAAAGTGTTGGAGAAGAAAGTAAAAGTGCAATATGTGCCATGTAAAAAAGCTAACGTTTAAGTTCCTTGCTCAGAACATGAGAACACATGAAAGCTGGTGGTTACTTTTAACATGAGTCGTCAATATTCCCAGTTAAGAAGTTTTAGGTTGTAGTTATTATAGGACTATTTCTCTCTATACCATTTGTATTTCATATACCTTTGACTATTGGATGTTCTTATAGGCACTATAGTATTGCCAGCCTAATCTCGGGAGTTGATAGGCTTGAAGTCATAAACAGCACTGTGCTTCAAGCATTGCGAAGAGCTGCTGGCAAACGCAGGAAAGTGCTGTTTGAATGAATGCTTATGAGCCTGCTGCAGCTTACCACCGCTCAGTCAGACTGCTCTATCAAATATAAAATTATAGACTTAATTATAATATAATAAACACACAGAAATATGAGCCTTAGGTCATCAATATGGTCAAATCTCAAAACTATCATTTTGAAAACAAAACGTTTATTCTTTCATTTGTACATTCTTTTACATTTTTTTCAGTGAAGTACGGAACCGTTACGTATTTTATCTAACGGGTGGCATCCCTAAGTCTAAATATTGCTGTTACATTGCACAACCTTCAATGTTATGTCATAATTATGTAAAAGTCTGGCAAAATAATTACGGTCTTTGTTAGGAAGAAATGGTCTTCACGCAGTTCGCAACGAGCTAGGCGGCCCAAACTGCTTCATATACCCTGACTCTGCTTGACTGAATGCAAGACAAGTGACGCAATTTCCCTAGTTAATATTGCCTGCTAACATGAATTCATTTTAACTAAATATGCAGGTTTAAAAAAATATACTTGTGTATTGATTTTAAGAAAGGCATTGATGTTTATGGTTTGGTACATTGGTGCAACGACAGTGCTTGTTTCACGAATGCGCTTGTTAAATCATCACCCGTTTGGCGAAGAAGGCTGTGATTCGATGATAAATTAACAGGATTATTTGCAATGCAGGACAAGCTAGTTAAACTAGTAATATCATCAACCATGTGTAGTTAACTAGCGATTATGTTAAGATTGATTGTTTTTAATAAGGTAAGTTTAATGCTAGCTAGCAACTTACCTTGGCTCATTGCTGCACTCGCATAACAGGTGGTCAGCCTGCCATGCAGTCTCCTCGTGGAGTGGAATTAATATATCAGCCATAATCGGCGTCCAAAAATGCTGATTACCGATTGTTATGAAAACTTGAAATTGGTCCTAATTAATCATGCTGATTAATCAGCCGACCTCTAATTGGTACACAATATGCAGTTTAAGTAAGTAGTAAGCAAGCCAGATTTCAGACACGGCAAGCAAGAAAGCAAGAAGCAATAAAGAACCCACTGGGCACAGACTTCAATTCAACATCTATTCCACGTTGGATCAACGTAATTTCATTGAAATTACATGGAAACAACGTTGATTAAACCAGTATATGCCACACTGACATAACACACACCCCACAACGTTCAATGTGCGCTGGATTTACGGTGGGGTTGCTCATTGGTTGTTGGAAATAACACTCATAATTTCAAAATCAACATGTGGAAACTCGAAAATAGAATTAGAATTTAGAACAAAGTAAAAAAAAACATTTTGCTGTTAGCTACGCAAGTTGTTGTATTTTGAGGCTTAACATCCAAACTAAGACGTTTTGTGGTTGAATTGCAGTATGTATTTACTTTAAGAATTTAAAGGTGAGCTAGCAACTTTAGACAGACTGGTTTGTCTGGACAAACAAAAAATGTTTACTTAGCAACCAAATTTCAATGTGTTCTATAGAAAAAAACGTGAAAGAGTTCCGATATTTGCATAATCGAGTCATAAAGCAACTGAGGAAAAACAAAATTGCTACTCTGTATACCACTTGAATATAGAATAAAAATTATATTTTTGTCAACATCAACATTTTAGCAATATGGTCCAATTCACGCAACTATCAATATAATGTGTCGTTATCCCTACATTCTCTAATCTGGCACTCACTAAACACTGTGTTTGTAAATTATTTCTGAGTGTTGGAGTGTGCCCGTCTGTCAATAAATAAATAAATAAACACAATAAAAAAATTGTGTCATCTGGTTTTCTTAACCTTTTCACTCATGAGTTCCAAATATCTCTAACAGGACAGTTAACTCGTGCTGACCTCAAACCAAGGCACGCTGCCTGCTAATTATCAATAGGCGATGTTCCAACTTGTAAATTTCTAATTATTTACTTTAATTTTCTAAAAACAGTTTGAATTGAGGTGTGTTCCGCCTCCTCATTAAAACCTGTCTGGGCTAGGGGGCAGTATTTTCACGGCCGGATGAAAAACGTACCCAATTTGAACAGGTTACTACTCTGGCCCAGAAACTAGAATGTGCATATTATTAGTGGATTTGGATAGAAAACACTCTGAAGTTTCTAAAACTGTTTGAATGGTGTCTGTAAGTATAACATAACTCATATGGCAGGCAAAAACCTGAGAAAAATACAAGCAGGAAATGAAAATCTTGTCATTGCCAATGGAACACACTGTGACTAAGGATTCATTTTGCACTTCCTAAGGCTTCCACTAGATGTCAACAGTCTTTAGAAAGTTGTTTGAGGCGTCTATGATGAACAGAGACTGAATGAGAAGGCTGGGAAGTTGGTCACCCAGGGAAGGACATCACTTCATTGAGAGAGGAAGCTCTGTTCCAAAACGTTTTTCAAGACACAGGAACCGTCCGGTTGAAATATTACTGAATCTTCACGTTCTAAAGGCCCTAAAGATTGATGCTATACAACGTTTGACATGTTTGAACGAACGTAAATAGATTTTATTTAACTTTTCGTCGTCACAGTTTCTGTGCGCTTCCTACATTCGGAGTAGCTGAACTGAACGTGCAAACAACAAGGAGTTATTTGGACATAAATTATGAACTTTATCGAACAAAACAACATTTGTTGTGGACCTGGGAATCCTGGAAGTGCCTTCTGATGAAGATTATTAAAGGTAAGTAAATATTTCTAATGCTATTTATGCATTTAGATGACTCCAAAATGGCGGCTATCTGTATTGCGTAGTGTATTTTTCTGAGCACAGTACTCAGATTATTGCAAAGTGTGCTTTCCCAGTAAAGTTATTTTGATATCTGTCAATGCAGTTGCATTCAGGAGATGTTAATCTATAATTCTTTGAATAACAGTTTAATATTTTATCAACGTTTATGACGAGTGTTTTTGTAAATTGTAGTACTGATTCATCGGCAGTTTTGGGGGAAATACATTTTCTGAACGTCACGCGCCGATGTAAAATGCTGTTTTTGGATATAAATATGAACTTGATAGAACAAAAAATGCATGTATTGTCTAACATAATGTCCTAGGAGTGTCATCTGATGAAGATTGTCAAAGGTTAGTGCATAATTTTAGCTGGTTTTCTGCTTTTGTTGACGCCTGTCCTTGCATTGAAAATGGCTGTGTGTAATTTTTTGTCTATGTACTGTCCTAACATAATCTAACTTTATGCTTTCGCCGTAAAGCCTTTTTGAAATCGGACAACGTGGTTGGATTAAGAAGATGTTTATCTTTCAAATGGTGTAAAATAATTGATTGTTTGAGAAATTGAAATGATTAGATTTTTGCTATCTTGTCAAGCAATCCTGTTACCGGGATGAGAACGGGAAGGGGGTCCCCTAGAGGTTAATTCACATAAGAAGTAGCCCATTTCACAGTTGCGGACAATTTATGTTTGAGGCTTTACTGAGCAAGACAAACTTCTTTCTTCAAAGAGAGCCCAAGCACTTCCCCGGTGTTTCCCCAGATCAAGTATGAAGAGATTGCACATCTCTAGCCAGAACAGGCTTTCAACAAACTTTTCCCCCCGGTACATTTTCTGTCTGGCACCCGCATTGCCTTCATTGATGTTTTCCTTACAAATAATAACTTTGGACATGTGTGCGTTCCTATCAAACTAAGTGCGTTATTTTCTGTATATCGTGTTATCGTTTCTACTCTGTCATACCGTATGTATCTTTGGAGGATATGTATTTGTTTAATTCACATTTTCAAGTACTAGTGACAAATCATGCATTCCGATTCTTGCATAGATTGCATATGATGTGTGTAAAATACTTTTTTGAAGGTTGTACTGATCATGATGAGCTAATGCTAAGCTGTTTGCCAGCTATGTGTGGCGCCATGTTTGTTGATATCATACAATGCCCTCTGGTTGTCACGTAAGCGTCTGTCAGACCAACGATGTTATAAAAAACGATATGAAGGGATAGTTCACTAGACTGACTTACGGTGCTTTCAAGACAACTGGGAACTAACGTCAGTGATTTTCTGGTCGGAAAGTTGGAGCTCTAGAAAGAAGCCCGATTTCCCACTTGTCTTGAATGCACTAAAATTGGAAGTCGGAGATTTCAGACTTCCCAGTTGTTTTGAATGCGGCATCAGATTGCAACTATGGTACCTTAGGGTTGCCAGCTCAGAACCCCCTTTACAGGGGTTTTATAATTATTTGGCGTATAAACTAATCCTGTGCTTTTTTTAATTCATTTTTTTTCAGCTTCATTTAACCAGGTAGGCAAACATACAGTCAATAATACAATAGAAAAAGTCTATGTACAGAGTGTGCAAAGGAGGTAGGATAAGGGAAGTAAGGCAATAAATAGGCCATAGTGGAGAAATAATTACAATATAGCAATTAAACACTGGAGTGATAGATGTGCAGAAGATGAATGTGCAAGTAGAGATACTGAGGTGCAAAGGAGCAAAATAAATAAATAATAGTATTTTATTTATTTTATTTTTATTTATTTCACCTTTATTTAACCAGGTAGGCAAGTTGAGAACAAGTTCTCATTTACAATTGCGACCTGGCCAAGATAAAGCAAAGCAGTTCGACAACATACAAAAACACAGAGTTACACATGGAGTAAAACAACATACAATCAATGATACAGTAGACAAAAATAAGACTATATACAATGTGAGCAAATGATGTGAGATAAGGGAGGTAAAGGCAAAAAGGCCATGGTGGCAAAGTAAATAAAGTATAGCATGTAAAACACTGGAATGGTAGATTTATAATTTGAAGAAAGTTCAAAGTTAAAATATAAATAATATGGTGCAAAGGAGCAAAATAATAAATAAAATAAATAAATACAGTAGGGGTAGTAGTTTGGGCTAAATTATAGATGGGCTATGTACAGGTGCAGTGATCTGGGAGCTGCTCTGATAGCTGGTGCTTAAAGATAGTAAGGGAGATAAGTGTTTCCAGTTTCAGAGATTTTTGTAGTTCGTTCCAGTCATTGGCAGCAGAGAACTGGAAGGAGAGACGACCAAAGGAGGAGTTGGCTTTAGGGGTGACCAGAGAGATATACCTGCTGGAGCGCGTGCTACAGGTGGGTGCTGCTCTGGTGACCAGTGAGCGGAGATAAGGGGGGACTTTACCTAGCAGGGTCTTGTAGATGACCTGGAGCCAATGTGTTTGGCGACGATTAGGAAGCGAAGGCCAGCCAACGAGAGCGTACAGGTCGCAGTGGTGGGTAGTATATGGGGCTTTGGTGACAAAACGGATGGCACTGTGATAGACTGCATCCAGCTTGTTGAGTAGGGTATTGGAGGCTATTTTGTAAATGACATCGCCGAAGTCGAGGATTGGTAGGATGGTCAGTTTTACGAGGGTATGTTTGGCAGCATGAGTGAAGGATGCTTTGTTGTGAAATAGGAAGCCAATTCTATTTGTAGTTGTCCACAAATTCTAAGTCAGAACCGTCCAGAGAAGTGATGCTGGACAGGCGGGCAGGTGCAGGCAGCGATCGGTTGAAGAGCATGCATTTAGTTTTACTTGTATTTAGGAGCAGTTGGAGACCACGGAAGGAGAGTTGTATGGCATTGAAGCTCGTCTGGAGGGTTGTTAACACAGTGTCCAAAGAAGGGCCAGAAGTATACAGAATGGTGTCATCTGCGTAGAGGTGGATCAGAGATTCACCAGCAGCAAGAGCGACATCGTTGATGTATACAGAGAAAAGAGTTGGCCCAAGAATTGAACCCTGTGGTACCCCCATAGAGACTGCCAGAGGTCTGGACAGCAGGCCCTCCGATTTGACACACTGAACTCTATCAGAGAAGTAGTTGGTGAACCAGGCGACGCAATCGTTTGAGAAACCAAGGCTACTGAGTCTGCCGATGAGGATGTGGTGATTAACAGAGTCAAAAGCTTTGGCCAGGTCAATGAATACGGCAGCACAGTATTGTTTCTTATCGATGGCGGTTACGATGTCGTTTAGGACCTTGAGCGTGGCTGAGGTGCACCCATGACCAGCTCTGAAACCAGATTGCATAGCGGAGAGGGTGCGGTGGGATTCGAAATGGTCGGTAATCTGTTTGTTGACTTGGCTTTCGAAGACCTTAGAAAGGCAGGGTAGGATGGATATAGGTCTGTAGCAATTTGGGTCAAGAGTGTCGCCTCCTTTGAAGAGGGGGATGACAGCAGCTGCTTTCCAATCTATGGGAATCTCAGAAGACACGAAAGAGAGGTTGAACAGGCTAGTAATAGGGGTTGCAATAATTTCGGCAGATAATTTTAGAAAGAAAGGGTCCAGATTGTCAAGCCCAGCTGATGTGTAGGGGTCCAGATTTTGCAGCTCTTTCAGAACATCAGCTGAATGGATTTGGGAGAAGGAGAAATGGGGGAGGCTTGGGCGAGTAGCTGTGGGGGGTGCAGTGCTGTTGAATGCAGTAGGGGTAGTTAGGTGGAAAGCATGGCCAGCCGTAGAAAAATGCTTATTGAAATTCTCAATTATAGTGGGCTTATCGGTGGTGACAGAGTTTCCTATCCTCAGTGCAGTGGGCAGTTGGGAGGAGGTGTTCTTATTCTCCATGGACTTTACAGTGTCCCAAAACTTTTTAGAGTTTGAGTTGCAGGAAGCAAATTTCTGTTTGAAAAAGCTAGCCTTGGCGTTTCTAACTGCCTGTGTGTATTGGTTTCTAACTTCTCTGAAAAGTTGCATATCGCGGGGGCAGTTCGATGCTAATGCAGAACGCCACAGGATATTTTTGTGTTGGTTAAGGGCAGTCAGGTCTGGGGAGAACCAAGGGCTATATCTGTTCCTAGTTCTAAATTTCTTGAAAGGGGCATGCTTATTTAAGATGGTGAGGAAGGCATTTAAAAAAAATAACCAGGCATCCTCCTCTTCTAATGTTAACATGCATGAAACCAAGGCTATTACGGTTACAGAAGTCATCAAAAGAGAGCGCCTGGGGAGTAGGAGTGGAGCCAGGCACTGCAGGGCCTGGATTCACCTCTACATCCTCAGAGGAGCAGAGAAGAATGAGTATGAGGGTACGGCTAAAAGCAATAAGAATTGGTCGTCTGTGACGTCCAGAATAGAGAGAAAAAGGAGCCGGTATCTGGGGGCGATAAAATAGCTTCAAGGTATAATGTACAGACAAAGGTATGGTGGGATGTAAATACAGAGGAGGTAAACCTAGGCATTTAGTGATGATGAGAGAGATATTGTCTCTAGAAACATCATTGAAACCAGAAGATGTCATAGCATGTGTGGGTGGATGAACTGAGAGGTTGGATAAGATAGAATGAGCAGGGCTAGAGGCTCTACAGTGAAATAAGCCAATAAACACTAACCAGAACAGCAATGGACATTGCATATTGACATTAAGGAGAGGCATGCTTAGCCGAGTGATCAAAGGGTCCAGTGAGATTTAGACAGCTAGCTGGTGGAAGATGGTGGAAGATGGAGGGAGGTCTGTTTTTAGTATTAGTTTTTAGTATTAGTTGTAGTTTTTTAGTATGGGGATGAGGTAGTTGGATGGGCTATTTACAGATGGGCTATGTACAGGTGCAGTGATCTGTGAGCTGCTCTAACAGCTGATGCTTAAAGTTAGTGAGGGAGATATGAGTCTCCAGCTTTAGTGATTTTTGCAGTTCGTTCCAGCCGCAGAGAACCTTTGAAGAGGGGGATGACCGCGGCAGCTTTCCAATCTTTGGGGATTGCAGACGATACGAAAGAGAGGTTAAACAGGCTAGTAACGGGGTTGCAAAAATTTTGACAGATCATTTTTAGAAAGAGAGCGTCCAGATTGCCTAGGCCATCTGATTTGTAGGGGTCCAGATTTTGCAGCTCTTTCAGATCATCAGCTATCTGGATTTGGGTGAAGGAGAAATGGGGAAGGCTTGGGCAAGTTGCTGTAGGGGGTGCAGGGCTGTTGACCGGGGTAGGGGTAGCCATTTGGAAAGCATGGCCAGCCGTGCTTATTGAAATTCTCAATTATCGTGGATTTATCGGTGGTGACAGTGTTTCCTAGCCTCAGTGCAGTGGGCAGCTGGGAGGAGGTGCTCTTATTCTCCATGGACTTTTTGGACTTTGTGCTACAGTATGCACATTTCTGTTTGAAAAAGCAAGCCTTTGCTTTCCTAACTTCCCTGAAAAGTTGCATATCGCGGGGGCTATTCGATGCTAATGCAGTACGCCACAGAATGTTTTTGTGCTGGTCAAGGGCAGTCAGGTCTGGAGTGAACCAAGGGCTATATCTGTTCCTGGTTCTACATTTTTTGAATGGGGCATGCTTGTTTAAGATGGTGAGGAAAGCACTTTTAAAGAATAACTAGGCATCCTCTACTGACGGAATGAGGTCAATATCCTTCCAGGATACCCAGGCCAGGTTGATTAGAAAGGCCTGCTCGCTGAACTGTATAGGGAGCATTTGACAGTGATGAGGGGTGGTCGTTTGACCGCAGACCCATTACGGATGCAGGCAATGAGGCAGTGATCGCTGAGATCCTGGTTGAAGACAACAGAGGTGTATTTGGAGGGCAGGTTGGTTAGGATGATATCTATGAGGGTGCCTGTGTTTACGGATTTGGGGTTGTACCTGGTAGGTTCATCGATAATTTGTGTGAGATTGAGGGCATCAAGCTTAGATTGTAGGATGGCCGGTGTGTTAAGCATGTCCCAGTTTAGGTCACCTAACAGCACAAGCTCTGACGATAGATGGGGGGCAATCAATTCACATATGGTGTCCAGGGCACAGCTGGGGGCAGAAGGTGGTCTATAGCAAGCGGCAACAGTTAGAGACTTGTTTCTGGAAAGGTGGATTTTTAAAAGTAGAAGCTCAAATTGTTTGGGCACAGACCTGGATAGTAAGGCAGATCTCTGCAGTAGATTGCAACTCCGTCCCCTTTGGCAGTTCATTCTTGTTGGAAAATGTTATAGTTAGGGATGGACATTTCAGGGGTTTTGGTGGTCTTCCTAAACCAGGATTCAGACACGGCTAGGACATCTGGGTTGGCAGAGTGTGCTAAAGCAGTGAATAAAACAAACTTAGGGAGGAGGCTTCTAATGTTAACAGGCATGAAACCAAGGCTTTTACGGTTACAGAAGTTAACCTGTTAGGGCTAGGGGGCAGTATTTGCACGGCTGGATAAAAAAATGTACCCGATTTAATCTGGTTACTAATCCTACCCAGTAACTAGAATATGCATATACTTATTATATATGGATAGAAAACACCCTAAAGTTTCTAAAACTGTTTGAATGGTGTCTGTGAGTATAACAGAACTCATTTGGCAGGCAAAACCCTGAGACATTTTCTGACAGGAAGTGGATACCTGATGTGTTGAATTACCTTTAAGCCTATGCCATTGAAACACACAGGGGTTGATTAATGTTTTGGCAGTTCCTATTGCTTCCACTAGATGTCACCAGCCTTTACAAAGTGTTTTGAGTCTTCTGGAGGGAGATCTGACCAAACAAGAGCCATGGAACGATGATGGCCCATTAGACACCTGGCGCGCGAGTTCATGTTGGGTACCCTCGTTCCAATACGTTATAAAAGAGTATGCATTCGTCCACCTTGAATATTATTCATGTTCTGGTTAAAAAAGGCCCTAATGATTTATGCTATACAACGTTTGACATGTTTGAACGAACGTAAATATATTTTTTCCCCTCGTTCATGAAGTGAAGTCCGGCGGGCTTAGATCATGTGCTAACAAGACGGAGATTTTTGGACATAAATGATGAGCTTTTTTGAACAAAACTACATTCGTTATGGACCTGTGATACCTGGAAGTGACATCTGATGAAGAGAATCAAAGGTAATGGATTATTTACATAGTATTTTCGATTTTAGATCTCCCCAACATGACGTCTAGTCTGTATCGCAACGCGTATTTTTCTGGGCGCAGTGCTCAGATTATTGCAAAGTGTGATTTCCCAGTAAGGTTATTTTTAAATCTGGCAAGTTGATTGCGTTCAAGAGATGTAAATCTATAATTCTTTAAATGACAATATAATATTTTACCAATGTTTTCTAATTTTAATTATTTAATTTGTGGTGCTGACTTGAATGCCGGTTATTGGAGGGAAACGATTTCCTGAACATCAACGCCACAGTAAAACGCTGTTTTTGGATATAAATATGAACTTGATAGAACTAAAAATGCATGCATTGTCTAACACAATGTCCTAGGAGTGTCATCTGTTGGAGATTGTAAAAGGTTAGTGCATAATTTTAGCTGATTTTATGGTTTTGGTGACGCCTGTCTTTGAATTGGCACAACATTACACACAACTCTTGTAAATGTACTGTCCTAACATACTCTAAATTTATGCTTTCGCCGTAAAACCTTTTTGAAATCGTAAAACGTGGTTAGATTAAGGAGATGTTTATCTTTCAAAGGGTGTAAAATAGTTGTATGTTTGAAAAATGTGAATTTTGACATTTATTTGGATTCAAATTTGCCGCTCTTGAAATGCACCTGCTGTTGATGGAGTGCACCACGGGTGGGACGCTTGCGTCCCACCTAGCCCATAGAGGTTAACAAATGAGAGCGCCTGGGGAATGGGAGTGGAGCTAGGCACTGCAGGGCCTGGATTAACCTCTACATCACCAAAGGAACAGAGGAGGAGTAGGATAAGGGTACGGCTAAAGGCTATAAGAACTGGTTGTCTAGTACGTTCCAAACAAAGTAAAAGTAGCAGGTTTCTGGGCACGGTAGAATAGATTCAAGGCATAATGTACAGACAAAGATTTGGTAGGATGTGAATACAGTGGAGGTAAACCTATGCATTGAGTGACGATGAGAGAGATATTGTCTCAAGAAAACATAATTTAAACCAGGTGAGGTCACCGCATGTGTGGGAGGTGGACTAAAGGGTTAGCTAAGGTGTTTTGAGCTGGGCTAGAGGCTCTACAGTGAAGTAGCAATAGTCACTAACCAAAACAGACATGGACAAGGCATATTGACATTAGGGAGAGGCATGCGTAGCCGAGTGATCATAGGGGTCCAGTGAGTAGCTAGGCGGGCTGGAGACACAGCGATTCAGACAGCTAGTGGGCCGCGGCTAGCAAGCTAGCAGAAGGGCCTTAGAGGGACGTTGCAACGGAAGAAGTCTGTTGTAGCCCCTCGTGCGGTTATGTTGGCAGACCAGTCGTGATGGATCAGCAGGGCTCTGTGTAGTAAAAGGGTCCAGGCCAATTGGCAAAATAGGTATAGTGGCCCAAGAAATTGGCCGATGGGCCTCTTCAGCTAACAGTCCGATATGGGACAGTGGAGCAGGTAGACAGCTTTAACTTCCTTGGTGTCAAAATCACTAAAGATCCACATACCCACAGTTGTGAAGAAGGTGTGACAGTGCCTCTTCCCCTTCAGGAGGTTGAAAAAGTTTATTATTGGTCCTCAAATTCTCAAAAGGTTCTATAGCTGTACCAATTAGAGCATACAGTATTGACTGGCTGCATCACTGCTTGGTATGGCAATAGCACCGCCCTCGATTGCATGGTGCTACAGGGGGTTGTGTGGACAGCGCAGTACGTCACAGCCGAGTTCTCTGCCCTCCAGGACCTCTATATCAGGTGATGTGAAAAGAACACCCAGAAAATCGTCAAAGACGCCAAGCACCCAAACCATATACTATTTTCTCTGCTGCCGCACAGCAAGAGGTACTGGTGCATTAAGTCTAACACCAACAGGTTCTTGAACAGTTTCTATCCCCAAGCAATACGACTAATAAATAGATAACACTATAGCTACACAAACCGAGTTAACCTTGTATCTTTATATACCTTATATTTCAATCTTTACACTCTCTATGCACACTCACAGGGCCCTACACACTCACACACACTGTCACTCCAACGCACACACACAAACACTCACTCCATAATTTGCTGACTCAAACATAATATGCACCTACATTTATACTGAGTCTAGACACCTGCACACCCACTCACATACAAGCTGCTGCTACGCTAGCGTCCCACCTCGGCAAGAGAGGTTAAGAACAAATTCTTATTTACAATGACGGCCTACCCATAGTATGCTTACTTACATTTTTATTTCATATTTCCTATTCTTATTTGTCATGTACTTTTTTCTACATTGTTATTGATTATTGCATTGTTGGATTTTGAGTTTGCAAGAAAGGACTTTCACTGTATTTGTGCATGTGACATTAAAACTTGGAACTTGTTTGTACTAACCATATGTTCTAAATAGTTGTAACGGCTGTCGTAGAGAGGGGACCAAAGCGCAGCGTGTTGAGTGCTCATTATGATCTTTATTAACTCAAAAACACTAAAGACAAAATAACAAACGGCAAACGATCAGAATACAGTTCTGTCATGTACAGAGACTAAACAGAAAATAACTGCCCACAAACACAGGTGGGAAAAAAAAACTACTTAAATATGATCTCCAATTAGAGGCAACGAGGACCAGCTGCCTCCAATTGGAGATCAACCCCCCCCAAAAAACATAGAAATAGAAAAACTAGAACTTAAACATAGAAAACCACCCAAAACACCCCCTGTCAGGCACTGATGTACTCTACTATAGAAAATGACATCTTACAAGGGTCAGGATGTGACAATAGTATGTAGTATGATGAGTCAGATTTCAGACATGAACAGAAGAAGAAAGAAAGAAAGAAAGAAAGAAAGAAAGAAAGAAAGAAAGAAAGAAAGAAAGAAAGAAAGAAAGAAAGAAAGAAAGAAAGGTGCCAGACAGGGCCATGGAAATGTTTGAAAAGTGTGTGTAAAGAGCGCCATAGAAATATGGAAACTCCCAGATGGTTCCTTGATGGCAGTGATGTGATGTAATCTTCACAGTTTCACTCTGTCATTGTTAATTCATTCTGATGGAGAATTCAGAATGACAACGGGTTCCATTCGTCCTGGATGTTCCATCCTCTCATTCCCTTCCAGCTGAATCAGGCAGCCAGCCAGCCCATGTGTGAAGAACACTGCTAGGTAAAGGCCAGGCATGATTCCATAGTATGCATGTCCTCCAGTGACTGATGACCCAAATCTGTGCATAAGTAATCCACTACATGTGCATACATACTCTACCTACATACATCATAGCCCCGAGTAAGTTCCCCCCCCCCTTTTCTCCGTCAATATTCTATATTCCTGAACATCACTTGGGACCTCAGCTGAGAACTCCATTCCCTAAATGGTAACCAGATGGCGCAGCGATCGGTTCGCTAGTTTTCTTGCAAAAAGGGGGGTTGAAATATTAGCATTATCCAATAAGCACTTTTTGAAATGACCTAAAAGAAATTCCACAAAGTTGTTTCAGAGAAAGATGAATTATGACCACTTCTTACCATTTCAATATTCGAGAAAGGTGTTGTTGATTTAATAAAAATAAAAAAAATTCTCTGCTATCTTTTACAGCAAACAATGAAGGAAAGCTAACTAATTACATGGGGCCTAACAGGATGATATCATTTTTGTTGTTGAATGAGAAACAGAAAAAGATAGGCAGAATTAGGATTGCAGAATTTACAGTCTCATTCAAAGTGAGAAATGCAGCATGTCTTCATTGGCCACCTATCTGTTCTATGTACGGAGCTGTGACACAAAACTGAAACCTAGCCACTCTCTCGCAACAGGTAGCTACACAAGTTTTTAGCTAGCTAGCTAACGTTATATCCCGACAACATTGTTCTCAATATATTTTTGTTCTCATCCATATCTAAGCCTTATTCAAAATTGAATTCAAGCCAGATAGCCTACATTATTGAAATTGTATCTGTTACGTTGTTGACTTCGTAAAATTAGTGGCCAGCTTGCAAGCTTGCTAGCCTGGCTCCCGGGTTCAATTCTTGTTCAAACAGCCCAGCTATAGCACAAGTTGGCTAGCTAACTCATTGTACCTTGACTACATTGATCCTCAGCATACTTATTTTATTCAATTATCTCAACCATATTCACAATTAAATTCAAGGCAGATGAACTATCTTACAGGTAAGAGCTAAGATTGGCTACAAATGTTCATTTTGTTTAATCAAATGGACCTCTCCACCATAGCTAGCT
This sequence comes from Salmo salar, assembly GCF_965601325.2. Taxonomy (NCBI): domain Eukaryota; kingdom Metazoa; phylum Chordata; class Actinopteri; order Salmoniformes; family Salmonidae; genus Salmo; species Salmo salar. Next base: position 25,851,878 of record NC_138318.1, on the reverse strand, counting down.
ACTTTAGCTAATCAAACAATGCTCAAAGTACATAAAATAGCATAATGCTATGCCAGTTTCATCACACAGAAGTAGAATGTTATAGCTATGTCTATTCTTACCTTGATCGTCGGTATTATCTATTCTTTGGTCATATTTCCAATATTATTTTGGGTCTCACCCCAAATAATACACGTCCAGGCAATGTTATTTGCACTAAGATGGTTGTTGACTGATGTTGCAACATCTTAGCCTGAATCATCCTCACTTTCTGACAATTCTATAGTTTGTAAACAACTTAGCTATTGAAATGCAAGCAGCTGGTGATGAGACCAGTTACAGAAAGTATTACAATACCAAAACATAAAAAACATAATATTTCACTCAAGTCAAACTTACCAACAGGATTGCAGTACAGTCATCAGCACTATTCATATTAACCTACTGGACCTCCAGTACAAGAATAATGTAACAAATATTATTCACTTTATTTTAAATTATGATGTAATTAATGGTGAATGAATCACACATTGTTAAATGTGGTAGCTACAAGTTGTCTGTGTTTGCATCCCTCTCAGTCTGATCACCAAAAACTGCTATAGTAGAGGGACAGAGATTACAAGGTAAAAGGGTGGGGGAACTAGGTGGAGGTTCAGATCTCCTGGAGAGCCCTCCTGTACCCTCCTGTAGCTTATCAACCTGCTAGTTATTAGAATCAGGTGCACTAGATTAGGGTTGGAGAAAACCTACAAAGTGATAACTCTCCAGGAGAGCTCTGTATCAGATCATGCTAGATATTGCGTCAAGTCTGTTGATTCCATCTAGATCTGGTCATCCTCATCCTCAGGGAGCCTGATTGGTGTCACTCTTTTTCCTTAGCTCAAGCTAACACACCTGATTAAACTAATTGCATTCTGAGGACTAGAGTGGACCAATTCTATGATAGACTGTCACCATTATCACCTGAAAAAACATAAATGTGACTTGTTTTAAGAAACTAGGCGTATGTCTCGTGTCACTACTTCACAAGAGAGCCATTTGAACGTAAACTTTTTTAAATCAAAATGCGTTTTTTTGGCAGAAATGCCTTCTGGAATATGTGAACTATCAAGTGCCTTAATAACAAACTTGTATGCCATATGTAAATACAAAAAACATTGTTAAATTACTAGCCTAGTTGGTTTAGCCACAGAAAAAGGCAGCAGCCTTCCCTCTAGCCATGATTGGTTGAGATAATGAGTGGGCTGGACATGCAGAGAGATGAGCTCAGATTGGTCTCCCATGTACCACGCTTCTGTCTATTTGAGCTGGTCAGTATGTGTAGGTAATCCAGTCTAACACGGCTTTAAAAAAATATTATATTATCGTGTAGTAGAACTGCATAAGTGTTGCTCTCCACTTTCTGGAGGACCGAGTTTTGAAATCAGTGGAATTACAGTATGATAGCTAAGGAAATGGAGAAAACACCTGTCTCTGGATTACATCTTCAAACTAAGGGCAACCATGGCATCCATGACAGAGAGGGAGAAGGGTCCATCCATGTTTACGGGTAAGATAGTCTAGCTAACTACATTTTCATATATTACACATTCCTAATTTTGTCAGAAAGTCATTTTCATTTCAAGGTATACTGTTAGCTAGCTAGCTAACATTACATGTACAGTAGGATCTGTGTAGCAATATTATTCATATCTCAGAGCCATTTGCTTTGCTAGTTATAGTGCAATGTTAGCTAGCTAACATTAAACCTGGTTGGTTAGCTACCTGCAGAATGCAGGGTAGTAACGTCATGAGTTGGGATTATGGTTCATTGTTTAGCTAGCTAGCTACATGTCTTAACAAAATACTCAATTTCAATAGAATGTTAATGATGTCAGTGCGACAACTGTTGATAGACGTAGCTGGTAAATTCACTCTGGCTGTCTACTCTGATTTCAGAGGACTCTCAGCTGAGTGTGCCAGAGCACAGAATAACTGACAAATTTACGAACGCTCAACATCTCTTGATTATGGCCGGTGTCAGTAAACATTAGCAAAAAAGCGTAAATCAATTATTGCCAGCAGCACAGTTGCCGTCACCAATACTCTGGATAACATAAAAACAGCCTAACCAGCTCTGCTAACGCGACTAAAATGGTTAGAGTGAGCTGTTCTCTCATTTTTGTCCTGAAGTACAGTTGAAGTTGGAAGTTTACATACACTTAGGTTGGGGTCATGTACACTTGTTTTTCAACCACTCCACAAATGTCTTGTTAACAAACTATAGTTTTTTGGCAAGTCGGTTAGGACATCTACTTTGTGCATGTCATGGCTGTAGAAGCTTCTGATAGGCTAATTGACATAATTTGAGTCAATTGGAGGTGTACCTGTGGATGTATTTCAAGGCCTACCTTCAAACTCAGTGCCTCTTTGCTTGACATCATGGGAAAATCAAAAGAAATCAGCTAAAAGCGCAGAAAAAAAATTGTAGACCTCCACAAGTCTGGTTCATCCTTGAGAGCAATTTCCAAACGCCTGAAGGTACCAAGTTCATCTGTACAAACAATAGTACGCAAGTATAAACACCATGGGACCACGCAGCCGTCATAGCGCTCAGGAAGGAGACGTGTTCTGTCTCCTAGAGATGAACGTACTTTGGTGCGAAAAGTGCAAATCAATCCTTGAACAACAGCAAAGGACCTTGTGAAGATGCTGGAGGAAACAGGTACAAAAGTCTCTATATCCACAGTAAAACGAGTCCTATGTCGACATAACCTGAAAGGCCGCTCAGCAAGGAAGAAGCCACTGCTCCAAAACCGCCATAAAAAAGCCAGACTACGGTTTGCAACTGCACATGGGGACAAAGATCATACTTTTTGTTGAAATGTCCTCTGGTCTGATGAAACAAAAATAGAACTGACCATCGTTATGTTTGGAGGAAAAAGGGGGATGCTTGCAAACCGAAGAACACCATCCCAACCGTGAAGCATGGGGGTGGCAGCATCATGTTGTGGGGTGCTTTGCTGCAGGAGGGACTGGTGCACTTCACAAAATAGATGGCATCATGAGGCAGGAAATTTATGTGGATATATTGACAACTATGTGGATATATTGAATCAACATCTCAAGACATCAGTCAGGAAGTTAAAGCTTGGTCGCAAATGGGTCTTCAAAATGGACAATGACCCCAAGCATACTTCCAAAGTTGTGGCAAAATGGCTTAACATCTAGACGTTCCGCTAGCGGAACACCTGCTCCAATATCCAATGATAGGCGTAGCGCGAATTACAAATTCCTAAAAAATACAAAAACTTCAATTTTTCAAACATATGACTATTTCACAGCATTTTAAAGACAAGACTCTCCTTTATCTAACCACACTGTCCAATTTCAAAAAGGCTTTACAGCGAAAGCAAAACATTAGATTATGTCAGCAGAGTACCAAGCCAGAAATAATCAGACACCCATTTTTCAAGCTAGCATATAATGTCACAAAAACCCAGAAGACAGCTAAATGCAGCACTAACCTTTGATGATCTTCATCAGATGACACACCTAGGACATTATGTTATACAATACATGCATGTTTTGTTCAATCAAGTTAATATTTATATCAAAAAACAGCTTTTTACATTAGCATGTGACGTTCAGAACTAGCATACCCCCCGCAAACTTCCGGGGAATTTGCTAACAATTTACTAAATTACTCACGATAAACGTTCACAAAAACATAACAATTATTTTAAGAATTATAGATACAGAACTCCTCTATGCACTCGATATGTCCGATTTTAAAATAGCTTTTTGGTGAAAGCACATTTTGCAATATTCTAAGTACATAGCCCAGCCATCAGAGGCTAGCTATTTAGACACCCGGCAAGTTTAGCACTCACCAATATCATGTTTACTATTATAAAAGTTTGATTACCTTTTGTTGTCTTCGTCAGAACGCACTCCCAGGACTGCTACTTCAATAACAAATGTTGGTTTGGTCCAAAATAATCCATCGTTATATCCGAATAGCGGCGTTTTGTTCGTGCGTCCCAGACACTATCCGAAATGGTAAATCAGGGTCGTGCGCATGGCGCAATTCGTGACAAAAAAAATCTAAATATTCCATTACCGTACTTCGAAGCATGTCAACCGCTGTTTAAAATCAATTTTTATGCCATTTTTCTCATAAAAAAGCGATAATATTCCTACCGGGAATGTCCATTTAGCTAAACAGAGGAAAGAAAACAAAGCTTTCGGTCGACGCGGGCACGAGCCTGAGTCTCACAGTACTGTAACCAGCCACTACTCAAACGCGCTACTTTGTTTCAGCCAGAGCCTGCAAAGCCACGATTCAGCGTTTTGCCGCCTTCTGAGAGCCTATGGCAGCCGTAGGAAGTGTCACGGGACAGCTAAGATCCTCACTCTTCAATAAACAGAGACAAGAAGAACGACACCTTGTCAGACAGGCCACTTCCTGCATGAAATCTTCTCAGGTTTTTGCCTGCCATATGAGTTCTGTTATACTCACAGACACGATTCGAACAGTTTTAGAAACTTTAGGGTGTTTTCTATCCAAAGCCAATAATTATATGCATATTCTAGTTACTGGGCAGGAGTAGTAACCAGATTAAATCGGGTACGTTTTTTATCCAGCCGTGAAAATACTGCCCCCTAGCCATAACAGGTTAAGGACAACAAAGTCAAGGTATTGGAGTGGCCATCACAAAGCCCTGACCTCAATCCTATAAAACATTTGTGGGCAGAACTGAAAAAGCGTGTGCGAGCAAGGAGGCCTACAAACCTCACTCAGTTATACCAGCTCTGTCAGGAGGAATGGGCCAAAACTCACCCAACTTATTGTGGGAAGCTTGTGGAAGGCTACCCAAAACTTTTGACCTAAGATAAACAATTTAAAGGCAATGCTACCCAATACTAATTGCGTGTATGTAATCTTCTGACACACTGGGAATGTGATGAAAGAAATAAAAGCTGAAATAAATCATTCTCTCTACTGTTATTCTGCCATTTCACATTCTTAAAATAAAGTGGTGATGCTAACTGACCTAAAACTGAATTTTTACTAGGATTAAATGTCAGGTATTGTGAAAAACTGAGTTTAAATGTATTTGGCTAAGGTGTATGTAAACTTCCGACTTCAACTGTAGCTAGCAAGCTAGCCAACATTAGCCAGTTAGCTTTGGTGCTTACCTGCTGTTGTTAGGACAGAACGCTCAGATCAACTCTTAAAGAGATGCGTGGGGCTAAAGTTTAAGAGGTTGTGAACGATGCTGAATGGGTGAGTCAAAAAAAGCTCTCCAGAAGGTGTCGCAAAACATTGAAAGGCCATTTTCTCAAAAGTGAGGTTACAAGTTTATCAACTTTCAAAGCAGACTTACTTTCCCATTGTTCCTCAACTGTAGTGTTATACCATTTTCTAGCAATGAGTTTCTACTTTTATCCAATTTAAAAAATATAATTTCAAATTTTGCTACATAAGACCGAATCGAGCTGGTCGGTCACAAATAGTGTCACTATTACTGTTTGCAAACTATAGCAACTGTGGAGGATGAATCAGAATTAGTTGGGTAACATAGATAATTAAGACGTTTTATTAATATAATATGCTTATGTGAGATACTTGTCATTAGAAAGTGCCCTTTGGACTCTGGTGTCTTTCAGTTGCACGTATCCCTTAGCTCGGGCTCAGTCACTTGGGGCCCAGAGAGGGGAGAGGTCAGACTTGTCTTTTACATGTCTCTGTTGCTATGCAGAATATCAGACAGGGAGGAGGACGGAATGGTGCATTGTCTACATATGTGTGTCTTACTGAGGATGGGCCTCTATGAGATAGCACTGACAGAGGAGATTTATGATGTATTTTGATAAGAACGCCTAAAGAGCATTCCAGAGGACATGAGCTAATAGTTCTGTTCAATACCGTACCAGGGAGGGACGGTTCTAGTTTGGGGTAGGGAGACCAGATACTGGTCTATACAATGAGCACTGTTGATACAGCCGTTGCTGTCTGCTATGTTTTATAGATATCTTTCAAACAGAACTTAACCTTTGTGAACTGTTCCTAAGATCTGTTGTCCGTCATGTACGTTGAATGGGTGGTTCTTGGGGATAAAAAGCTCTTTGTACATTTGTGTAATGACCTTTTTCAATGGTTCATTCGAGAGAGTGCATTATTGAAGGTCAAAGTGCTTTTGCAAAAGTATCTTAATTATTAACGATGTAGTTAACTCAGACTGGTGTGTTTGTAACTCTCCTCATTCGGTAATGCAGAAATTAGCCACCACACAACGCTGAAACTTTTTAAAAACCAAGCAATGCTTTCATAACTAACCTATAGTGTCTTCAGAAAGTATTCTTAAACTTTGACTTATTCCACATTTGAGTGTTACAGCCTGAATTCAAAATGGATAAAATAGATTTTTTTTCTCTCACCCATCTACACACAATACCCCATAATGACAAAGTGAAAATATGTTTTTAGAAATGTTTGCACATTTAATGAAAATGAAATACAGAATATCTCATTTACATAAGTATTTACATTCCTGAGTCAATTCATTTCAAATCACTTTTGGAAACGATTACATCCGGAAGAAATGGCAGCAGTTTTACGGCCGCCTAACCAATTTTTTTGGGGGCGTTATTTGTAACTTATTTTGTACATAATGTTTCTGCCACTGTATCTTATGGCAAAAAAAGAGCTTCTGGATACAGCGATCAGTCACCACGGATTAGACAAAGATTTTTTCTTCAACAAGCAGGACGCACAGCATGTACTTCGAACACTTGACAAGGCCAACATCCCTTGAATTGGCAAGAGAAAGAGACGTAGGTACAGAGGACACAGAGCGAGGTGCCTCGTAAGGATCCGCAGACGGCGAGTGGGAAAGCTGCCGTGACCGTCAATATTACTTGCCAACGTGCAATCATTGGACAATAAATTAGACGAGGTATGATCACGAATATCCTACCAACGGGACATCAGAAACTGTAACATCTTATGTTTCACGGAATCGTGGCTGAATGATGACATGGATATTCAGCTAGCGGGATGTACGCTGCACCGGCAAGATAAAACAGCACACTCCGGTAAGACGAGGAGGGGAGGTCTGTGCATATTTGTAAACAACAGCTGTGTACAAAATCTAAAGAAGTCTCTAGATTTTGCTCGCCTGAAGTAGAGTATCTTATGATAAACTGTAGACCACACTATTTGCCAAGAGAGTTTTCATCCATACTTTTTGTGGCTGTTTTTTTACCACCACAGACGGATGCTGGCACAAAGACTGCACTTAGTCAGCTGTATAAGGAAATAAGCAAACAGGAAACCGCTCACCCAGAGGCGGCGCTCCTAGTGCCCGGTGAATTTACTGCAAGGAAACTTAAATCAGTTTTACCTAATTTCTATCAACATGTTAAATGCGCAACCAGAGGGAAAACATTCTAGATCACCTGTACTCCACACACAGAGACGCATACAAAGCTCTCCCTCGCCCTCCATTTGGTAAATCTGACCATAATTCTATCCTCCTGATTCCTGCTTACAAGCTAAAATTAAAGCAGGAAGCACCAGTGATTCGGTCTATAAAAAAGTGGTCAGATGAAGCAGATGCTAAACTACAGGACTGTTTTGCTAGCACAGACTGGAACATACTCTGGGATTCTTCCAATGGCACTGAGGAGTACACCAAATCACTCACTGGCTTTATCAATAAGTGCATTGAGGAAGTCGTCCCCACAGTGACTGTACGTACATACCCTAACCAGAAGCCATGGATTACAGGCAACATTCGTACTGAGCTAAAGGGTAGAGCTGCCGCTTTCAAGGTGCGGCACTCTAACCTGGAAGGTTATAAAAAATCCTGCTATGCCCTCCGACAACCATCAAACAGGCAAAGCGCCAATACAGGGCTAAGATTGAATCATACTATACCGGCTCCGATGCTCATCTTATGTGGCAGGGCTTGCAAACTATTACAAAGGGAAGCACAGCCGCGAACTGCCCAGTGACACGAGCCTACCAGCCAAGCTAAATCACTTCTATGCTCATTTTGAGGCAAGCAACACTGAGGCATGCATGAGAGTATCAGCTGTTCCAGACGACTGTGTGATCACGCTCTCCGTAGCCAACGTGAGTAGGACCTGATTAAAGGTCTTACTCACAAGGCCGCGGAGTCAGACGGATTACGAGGACGTGTGCTCCGGGCATGTGCTGACCAACTGACAGGTGTCTTCACTGACATTTTCAACATGTCCCGAATTGAATCTATAATACCAACATGTTTCAAGCAGACCACTGTAGTCCCTGTGCCCAAGAACACAAAGGCAACCTGCCTAAATGACTACAGAACCGTAGCACTCACGTCAGTAGCAATGAAGTGCTTTGAAAGGCTGGTAATGGCTCACATTAACACCATTCTCCCAGAAACCCTAGACCCACTCCAATTTGCATACCGCCCAAACAGATCCACAGATGATGCAATCTCTATTGCACTCCACACTGCCCTTTCCCACCTGGACAAAAGGAACACTTACGTGAGAATGCTATTCATTGACTACAGCGCAGCATTCAATACCATAGTACCCTGAAAGCTCATCACTTAGCTAAGGATCCTGGCACTGAACACCTCCTTCTGCAACTGGATCCTGGACTTCCTGACGGGCTGCCCCCAGGTGCTGAGGGTAGGTAGCAACACATCCGCCATGTTGATCCTCAACACAGGAGCCCCTCAGGTGTGCGTGCTCAGTCCCCTCCTGTACTCTCTGTTCACCCGCGACTGCATGGCCAGGCACGACTCCAGCACCATCATTAAGTTTGCAGACGACACAATAGTGGTAGGCCTGATCACCGACAACGACGAGACAGCCTATAGGGAAGAGGTCAGAGACCTGGCCGGGTGCTGCCAGAATAGCAACCTCTCCATCAACATAATCAAGACAAAGGAGATGATTGTGGACTACAGGAAAAGAGGACCGAAAATGCCCCCATTCTCATCGACGGGCTGTAGTGGAGCAGGTTGAGAGCTTCAAGTTCCTTAGTGTCCACATCACCAACAAACTAACATGGTCCAAACACACCAAGACAGTCGTGAGGGGGAACCACAAGCCTATTCCCCCTCAGGAAATGAAAAGATTTGGCATGGGTCCTCAGATCTTCAAAAGGTTATACAGCTGCAACATCGAGAGCATCCTGACTGGTTGCATCACTGCCTGGTACGGCAACTGTTCAGCCTCCGACCCTAAGGCACTACAGAGGGTAGTGCGTACGGCCCAGTACATCACTAGGGCTAAGCTTCTTGCCATCCAGGACCTCTACACCAGGCGGTGTCAGAGGAAGGCCCTAAAAATTCTCAAAGACCCCAGCCACCCCAGTCATAGAATGTTCTCTCTACTACCACATGGCAAGTGGTACCGGAGCTCCAAGTCTAGGACCAAAAGGCTTCTCAACAGTTTTTACCCCCAAGCCATAAGACTCCTGATCAAGTAATCAGATGGCTACCCGGACTATTTGCATTGTCCCGCCCCCCAACCCCTCTTTTACGCTGCTGCTACTCTTTGTTTATCATATATGCATAGTCACTTTAACTAAACATTAATTTACATACTACCTCAATTAGCCCGACTAACCGGTGCCCCCGCACACTGGCTACCCGGACTATCTGCATTGTGTCCTTCCACCCATCACTCGCCAACCCCTCTTTTAGGCTACTGCAACTCTCTGTTTATCATATATGCATTGTCACTTTAACCATACCTACAGTACATGTACATACTACCTCAATTAGCCCGACTAACCAATGCCTGTATATAGCCTCGCTACTGTATATAGCCTCGCTACTGTTATGAGGTATTTGAGCAGCAGCAGCTGAAAAATGAGCTCCTACAAATATTGAAATTTACATGGTTTTTAGAGTGAAGTACATCGGAAAAAAGCTAAAGAAAACTGTAAGACTGAAGAGGAGGAAAAACAAGCAACAAACAAAGAAGATAGGCTTTTGAAAAATAACTATTTTTCATAAAATTGTAGTTATCTTAGCTAGCTGAATTGTTTACCAGTTGCTAAGCAGTTGCTAGGGACTCTTTTGGAAGAAGCTAGCTAGCTAACGAAGAACAACAAAGAATATCTAGTTAACCTGTTAGGGCTAGGGGGCAGCATTGACACGGCTGGATAAAAAACATACCCGATTTAATCTGGTTACCACTCCTACTCAGTAACTAGAATATGCATATACTTATTACATATGGATAGAAAACACCCTCAATTTTCTAAAACTGTTTGAATGGTGTCTGTGAGTATAACAGAACTCAAATGGCAGGTCAAAACCTGAGAGATTCCTTTACAGGAAGTGGCCTGTCTGACCATTTCTGGAACTTCTTTGCCATCTCTATCATTTACTAAGGATCTCTGCTCTAACGTGACACTTCCCACGTCGTCCATAGGCTCTCAGAGCCCGGGAAAAAAGAGAATGTCGTCATTCCAGCCCCAGGCTGAAACACATTATCGCCTTTCTCAAGTGGCCCATCAAGAGACACTAGCTTATGCGCGTGACCCCGACTGCCCCCGCCTTTGGGATTTTTTCCTCTGTTTGCCGAAAAGGAGATTCCCTGTCGGAATTTTATCGCTTTTCTACGAGAAAAATGACGTAAAAATTTATTTTAAACAGCGGTTGACATGCTTCGACGTACGGCAATGGAATACTTTGAATTTTATTGTCAGGAATTGCGCCAAGCGCGCGACACTTCTTTACTATTTCGGATAGTGTCTGGAACGCACGAACAAAACGCCGCTATTCGGATATAACGATGGATTATTTTGGACCAAACCAACATTTGTTATTGAAGTAGACGTCCTGGGTGTGCATTCTGACGAAGACAACAAAAGGTAATGACATTTTTATAATAGAAAATATGATTATGGTGAGTGCTAAACTTGCCGGGTGTCTAAATAGCGAGCCCGTGATGCCTGGGCTATGTACTTAGAATATTGCAAAATGTGCTTTCACCAAAAAGCTATTTTAAAATCGGACATATCGAGTGCATAGAGGAGGTCTGTATCTATAATTCTTAAAATAATTGTTATGCTTTTTGTGAACGTTTATCGTGAGTAATTTAGTAAAATGTTAGCGAATTCCCCGTAAGTTTGCGGGGGGGTATGCTAGTTCTGAACGTCACATGCTAATGTAAAAAGCTGGTTTTTGATATAAATATGAACTTGATTGAACAAAACATGCATGTATTGTATAACATAATGTCCTAGGGTTGTCATCTGATGAAGATCATCAAAGGTGAGTGCTGCATTTAGCTGTCTTCTGGGTTTTGGTGACATTATATGCTGGCTTGAAAAATGGGTGTCTGATTATTTCTGGCTTGGTACTCTGCTGACATAATCTAATGTTTTGCTTTCGTTGTAAAGCCTTTTTGAAATCGGACAGTGTGGTTAGATTAACGAGAGTCTTATCTTTAAATGGCTGTAAAATAGTCATATGTTTGAGAAATTGAAGTAATAGGATTTTGAAGATTTTGAAAATCGCGCCACAGGCTGGCAGTGGCTGTTACGTAGGTGGGACGAATTCGTCCCGCCGGTCCCATAGAGGTTAACAGAAGAAAAGAAAGAGAAAATCAGGACAGAAGAAAAAGGATATCAAAGTGAAACAGTTCTCTAAAGACACAAGAGACAATAATACAAGAAACAACACTTCTGTAGCTTGTCAACTATGTGTCTGTCTATCCCTGTTCTCTCCCCTCTGCACAGGCCATACAAACGCTTCACACCGCGTGGCCGCTGCCACTCTAACCTGGTGGTCCCAGCGCGCACGACCCACGTGGAGTTCCAGGTCTCCGGCAGCCTCTGGAACTGCCGGTCTGCAGCCAACAAGGCTGAGTTCATCTCAGCCTATGCTACCCTCCAGTCCCTAGACTTCCTGGCGCTGACGGAAACATGGATTACCACAGATAACACTGCTACTAATCTCTCTTCGTCTGCCCACGTGTTCTCGCATACCCCTAGAGCATCGAGCCAGCGGGGTGGTGGCACTGGAATCCTCATCTCTCCCAAGTGGACATTCTCTCTTTCTCCCCTGACCCATCTGTCTATCTCCTCATTTGAATTCCATGCTGTCACAGTTACCAGCCCTTTCAAGCTTAACATCCTTATCATTTATCGCCCTCCAGGTTCCCTTGGAGAGTTCATCAATGAGCTTGACGCCTTGATAAGTTCCTTTCCTGAAGATGGCTCACCTCTCACAGTTCTGGGTGACTTTAACCTCCCCACGTCTACCTTTGACTCATTCCTCTCTGCCTTCTTCTTTCCACTCCTCTCCTCTTTTGACCTCACCCTCTCACCTTCCCCCCCTACTCACAAGGCAGGCAATACGCTTGACCTCATCTTTACTAGATGCTGTTCTTCCACTAATCTCATTGCAACTCCCCTCCAAATCTCCGACCACTACCTTGTATCCTTTTCCCTCTTGCTCTCATCCAACACTTCTCACTCTGCCCCTACTCGGATGGTATTGCGCCGTCCCAACCTTCGCTCTCTCTCTCCCGCTACTCTCTCCTCTTCCATCCTATCATCTCTTCCCTCTGCTCAAACCTTCTCCAACCTATCTCCTGATTCTGCCTCTTCAACCCTCCTCTCCTCCCTTTCTGCATCCTTTGATTTTCTCTGTCCCCTATCCTCCAGGCCGGCTCGGTCCTCCCCTCCTGCTCCGTGGCTCGACGACTCACTACGAGCTCACAGAACAGGGCTCCGGGCAGCCGAGCGGAAATGGAGGAAAACTCGCCTCCCTGCGGACCTGGCATCCTTTCACTCCCTCCTCTCTACATTCTCCTCTTCTGTCTCTGCTGCTAAAGCCACTTTCTACCACTCTAAATTCCAAGCATCTGCCTCTAACCCTAGGAAGCTCTTTGCTACCTTCTCCTCCCTCCTGAATCCTCCTCCCCCTCCCCCCCCTCCTCCCTCTCTGCGGATGACTTCGTCAACCATTTTGAAAAGAAGGTTGACGATATCCGATCCTCGTTTGCTAAGTCAAACAACACCGCTGGTCCTGCTCACACTGCCCTACCCTGTGCTTTGACCTCTTTCTCCCCTCTCTCTCCAGATGAAATCTCGCGTCTTGTGACGGCCGGCCGCCCAACAACCTGCCCACTTGACCCTATCCCCTCCTCTCTTCTCCAGACCATTTCCGGAGACCTTCTCCCTTACCTCACCTCGCTCATCAACTCATCCTTGACCGCTGGCTACGTCCCTTCCGTCTTCAAGAGAGCGAGAGTTGCACCCCTTCTGAAAAAACCTACACTCGATCCCTCCGATGTCAACAACTACAGACCAGTATCCCTTCTTTCTTTTCTCTCCAAAACTCTTGAACGTGCCGTCCTTGGCCAGCTCTCCTGCTATCTCTCTCAGAATGACCTTCTTGATCCTAATCAGTCAGGTTTCAAGACTGGCATTCAACTGAGACTCCGACCGGGAATCTGCGTTTAGGTAAACAGACGAAAGAAAATAAAGCATGGGGTCGACTCGGGCACGAGCCTGAGTCTCACAGTACTGTGACCAGCCACTACCCAAACGCGCTACCTTTTTTCAGCCAGAGCCTGCAAAGCCAGGCTCTGGCTGAAATAGTGACTGACTCAAGACATTTCAGCTTTTCATTTTTAATGAATTTGTAAAAAATTCATAGCAAAAATTATTCAATTTTCACATTATGGGATATTGTTTGTAGGCCAGTGACACAAAATCTACATTCAGGCTGTAACACAATATTTTGAAAAAGTCAAGGGGTGTGAATACTTTCTGAAGGCACTGTACATGCTTGTGGTCAGCAAAGAAAGCAAACAGGTACCCGTAACAAACATTCCTGAAAGTATAGTCAATATGTTCACAAAGTTGGATCATGTCTACATACGGTAGGTAGCCAGTGAAAGGTGAGGTGGGGAATGTGATTAGTCTAAATACAACAGCATTTCATAATCCTGGTTATAGGGACCCAAAGGGTTGCACATTTTAGTTTTTGCCCTAGCACTACACAGCCTATTGAAATGATCAACTTATCACTGTGTATCACTGTGTATGATTTGAATCCCACATTGGTCCAAACACATTGGTCTCGAACCAGTGATCTTCTGCTTGCAAACACATGTGACCATCTTCCTTGACAACGTACCAATAGTTTGAGACACCCAAAAGTTACCAATTGGATGGCTCCATCTGCGACACTGTGGAGTGAGCTTACGGCACATTCTTAAGTCTATTATACACTTGTACTGTATGTGATTGTGTATTAGTGTATGTCTTTGATTTTTCTCGTGACCCACCTACCCTCGGCACTACTCATTGATGTCGCCTCTCTCTCTTAGACCATGATACTGTACTTGTACTCCTTAGTCTTTCCTTCATCGTTTTTCAGTGAGACGAGGTGGGGGTATTGGGGGGTTTCCCTCGGTCTCATTCATCCAAGGCAGGCCTCTCCAGAGGATCACTGAGGGAGGGGGAAGAGAGGAAAAATGTACATGGTATAAATACAGGTGTTCTGGTTGACAATGGGGTGCTTGTCGAGGAAAATAATGCTTAACTAAACTTTCTAAAAATAGATTGAGGAGCCATTGAGACATTTAGGTACTGAGGGGAGGATACTCACGTGTACATGGAGAGGAAGCCATACTGTAGGTGGAGATGAAGATTCAACTTCACCATTTCCTACCGGCCAGGGTCCAGAAATGTGAAGTCTGACATCCTCTCCCGCCTCTACAGTTCCTCCGCCACACCCTCGACCTCCGAAACCATTCTCCCTACCTCATGCCTAGCTGCCTCAGTGGGTTTGGGGATTGACTTGTGATTGTCTCCACTCCTTCCAGGTGTCGCTTATTTTCCCCAGTGTATATATCCCTGTGTTTCCTGTCTCTGTGTCAGTTCGTCTTGTTTGCCAAGTCAACCAGCGTTTTTCCTTGCTCCTATTTTTCCCAGTCTCTGTTTGTTTCTAGTCCTCCTGGTTTTGACCCTTTTCTGTCCTGACTCCGAACCCGCCTGCCTGACCACTCTGCCTGTTCTGACTACCAGCCTGCCTATCCCCTTGTACTGTTTTGGACTCGGATATGGTTTCTGATCCCTGCCTGGCCTGACCTCGACTGCCTATTGTCTGGTACTGTTCGGACTCTGACCTGGTTTATGAACTCTCGCCTGTCCCCGACCTGCCTTTGCCTACTCCCTTGGTTAAAATAAATATCAGAGCTCTACCATCTGCCTCCTGTGTCTGCATTTGGGTCTCGCCTTGTGCCCTAATAACAACAATGCATACAAGGCAGTAGACTACAGGTGAATGTTCGGTCCGTAACGTAATTAGCAGAAAACACCTTTGTCAAAAGTGCACTGCACATGCGAGCGGTTTCATGTGACAGATATGAAAACATCCGTTATCAAATTAAGAAAGAGGGGAGATCTAAAGATGCAACAACTAGCATGTGTCGTGTCTTTGGCATCATTAAAACTGAAGACATATTTATCAAATAACTCTCTGTAATTATTATTATGCGATTAACCTGATTAATCATGTAACTGTAATTAACTAGGAAGTTGGGGCACCAAGGAAAATATTCAGATTAAAGTTATAATTTTCCTAATATAACTTTCAGATATTTTAATATCTGATCAATTAGTCTTCGAATTAATGAATTATTATTTACCTCACGTCAGTCTCATTCCAAACGTCTTAACCTGTTAGGGCTAGGGGGCAGCATTTGCACAGTCTGGATAAAAAAATGTACCCGATTTAATCTGGTTACTAATCCTACCCAGTAACTAGAATATGCATATACTTATTATATATGGATAGAAAACACTCTAAAGTTTCTAAAACTGTTTGAATGGTGTCTGTGAGTATAACAGAACTCATTTGGCAGGCAAAACCCTGAGACATTTTCTGACAGGAAGTGGATACCTGATGTGTTGTATTACCTTTAAACCTATCCCATTGAAAAACACAGGGGCTGAGGAATATTTTGGCACTTCCTATTGCTTCCACTAGATGTCACCAGCCTTTACAAAGTGTTTTGAGTCTTCTGGAGGGAGATCTGACCGAACAAGAGCCATGGAACGATGATGTCCCATTAGACACCTGGCGCGCGAGTTCATGTTGGGTACCCTCGTTCCAATACGTTATAAAAGAGTATGCATTCGTCCACCTTGAATATTATTCATGTTCTGGTTA
Organism: Salmo salar; assembly: GCF_965601325.2. NCBI lineage: Eukaryota > Metazoa > Chordata > Actinopteri > Salmoniformes > Salmonidae > Salmo > Salmo salar. The sequence goes on along the minus strand of NC_138318.1, from coordinate 25,835,706 downwards.
AAAAAGGCCCTAATGATTTATGCTATACAACGTTTGACATGTTTGAACAAACGGAAATATATTTTTTCCCCTCGTTCATGACGAGAAGTCCGGCTGGCTTAGATCATGTGCTAACAAGACGGAGATTTTTGGACATAAATGATGAGCTTTTTTGAACAAAACTACATTCGTTATGGACCTGTGATACCTGGAAGTGACATCTGATGAAGAGAATCAAAGGTAATGGATTATTTACATAGTATTTTCGATTTTAGATCTCCCCAACATGACGTCTAGTCTGTATCGCAACGCGTATTTTTCTGGGCGCAGTGCTCAGATTATTGCAAAGTGTGATTTCCCAGTAAGGTTATTTTTAAATCTGGCAAGTTGATTGCGTTCAAGAGATGTAAATCTATAATTCTTTAAATGACAATATAATATTTTACCAATGTTTTCTAATTTTAATTATTTAATTTGTGACGCTGACTTGACTGCCGGTTATTGGAGGGAAACGATTTCCTCAACATCAATGCCATAGTAAAACGCTGTTTTTGGATATAAATATGAACTTGATAGAACTAAAAATGCATGCATTGTCTAACATAATGTCCTAGGAGTGTCATCTGATGGAGATTGTAAAAGGTTAGTGCATCATTTTAGCTGGTTTTATGGTTTTGGTGACCCTGTCTTTGAATTGACAAAACATTACACACAACTCTTGTAAATGTACTGTCCTAACTTACTCTAAATTTATGCTTTCGCCGTAAAACCTTTTTGAAATCGTAAAACGTGGTTAGATTAAGGAGATGTTTATCTTTCAAAGGGTGTAAAATAGTTGTATGTTTGAAAAATGTGAATTTTGACATTTATTTGGATTCAAATTTGCCGCTCTTGAAATGCACCTGCTGTTGATGGAGTGCACCACGGGTGGCACGCTAGCGTCCCACCTAGCCCATAGAGGTTAAATTGTTGGTTATCTGCACAAACCCAGTCTTCACTATGAGTCATCCATACATCAATTGTCTTAAAATCATTTATTTACTAACTAGGTAATTCACAGAAATGCATAACAAACAGTAGATATGTTTACAAGGAAATGATAGGAGAATGTCCCCTATTGGGCTAAACCGGCATGCCGGCTTGTTAGACAAAAGGGGAGTGGGGGTCAGCTGAGAAAGCACTACAGAGTTGATAATTATAACAATTGAAATGCTAATGCTTTGCACATGAACGCTCACTCATTCGGGAATAATTGCAATCAATATATATATTTACGCTCAGTGTGTCGTCGGGATTTCTGTTGAAAAGTTTGTTTCTGTTGGAGAGTCTGTCCGCCCTCTCTCTCTCTCGTGGTTAGAATGGGTAGTTCAGAGTGACATTCATTAATGTCGTTATAGGACAGATGTTTCGGCGGTTGTCAGTCTTCGTGTTCAATGATACCGAATTCCTAGCTGCAGACTAGTAATTAATATCAAAGACTTGTTCTTATTCTGTCGGTATCAATAGTCTAAGAGTTTAAGCACGTGGTATGGTTAAAAGTTCAGCAAGAGGAATGCATGGTCAAACCTTGGCCCTCTCGTTATCGAGGTAAGCTGGTCTCCAACCTTTAGCCATCTCCTTATTGAGGTAAGCTCGGTCTCCAACCTTTAGCCATCTCGTAATTGAGGTAAGCTTGGTCACCAACCTTTAGCCATCTCGTAATTGAGGTAAGCTCGGTCTGGTGATAGAAAACCTAGGTGGAGGTTTTATTCGGAAGAGCAGAAAAGGGGCTGTCCCATGACGCCAGACCATAACTGTGCTCATGGGTGGTCCTCTGATTTAGTTAGACTCCAAAGGGAATTGGAGTTTCCTTCATTAAACAGTCCAAAATCACATTACACAATTTCACAAACAGTTCCATCCTTATTCATTCAATTTATACAACCATTTAGAAAAGTCTCATAGCTGAGGCTATTGTGTAAACATGATTATGGTAATGTGGAGGTATTGTCTCTCATGAGTTTCACAAAATTGTACCAAACGGACCTGTTCGTAGCTGGATTCTTCACCGATCTTTTATACCTTCTCCAGAACATAAATGTCGTTCAGTCCTCCAGTTCTGTGAGGTGGAAGAACTCCTTTGTTCTCTCTATACTGTGGCCATGAGGAGAGGGTCTCCTCGTAGGAAATTACGACCTCTTCTGACCACAGCAGCCTGGGTCAGGAGTATAGAGGTCGGGGGATGGTGCATAGAAAAGGGCTGGTGCAGAGGGAGGGGGGTCAACTGTGCTCGCTGTACCCAAAGAGGGCAACATCATGACACATGGGTTACTAATATGACTATTGTGCCAGATATCTCTAGCTTAAACTGACAGATTTCTATGGGGATTTTTGTATTACGCTAATTAGATTTTTGCAGTTGGCGTGGACATCGACCTTATATGGAAGTCTTTGTAAAATAATTGCCTCCATGTTTCTATGGTCTGATTTGACTTTGAATCAAGGTAAGACATGCCTCATAATATTAATTAAAACAGGTTTCAAACAATTAAGTATATGTGTGATGTGCTGAAGACTGCCTACCAGTTGCCTATATGAATAGGCTAGATGTAGACATTATTACACACACTCAGGTACATAGATAAAGGCATGTTTCCAGTAGAACATCATGTTATTTACAATATTGCGAAAAAGGTAAATGTATTAACCTCTATGGGACCGGCGGGACGAATTCGTCCCACCTACGTAACAGCCACTGCCATCCTGTGGCGCGATTTTCAAAATCTTCAAAATCATATTACTTCAATTTCTCAAACATATGACTATTTTACAGCCATTTAAAGATAAGACTCTCGTTAATCTAACCACACTGTCCGATTTCAAAAAGGCTTTACAACGAAAGCAAAACATTAGATTATGTCAGCAGAGTACCAAGCCAGAAATAATCAGACACCCATTTTTCAAGCCAGCATATAATGTCACCAAAACCCAGAAGACAGCTAAATGCAGCACTCACCTTTGATGATCTTCATCAGATGACAACCCTAGGACATTATGTTATACAATACATGCATGTTTTGTTCAATCAAGTTCATATTTATATCAAAAACCAGCTTTTTACATTAGCATGTGACGTTCAGAACTAGCATACCCCCCGCAAACTTACGGGGAATTCGCTAACATTTTACTAAATTACTCACGATAAACGTTCACAAAAAGCATAACAATTATTTTAAGAATTATAGATACAGACCTCCTCTATGCACTCGATATGTCCGATTTTAAAATAGCTTTTTGGTGAAAGCACATTTTGCAATATTCTAAGTACATAGCCCAGGCATCACGGGCTCGCTATTTAGACACCCGGCAAGTTTAGCACTCACCATAATCATATTTACTATTATAAAAATGTCATTACCTTTTGTTGTCTTCGTCAGAATGCACACCCAGGACGTCTACTTCAATAACAAATGTTGGTTTGGTCCAAAATAATCCATCGTTATATCCGAATAGCGGCGTTTTGTTCGTGCGTTCCAGACACTATCCGAAATAGTAAAGAAGTGTCGCGCGCTTGGCGCAATTCCTGACAATAAAATTCAAAGTATTCCATTGCCGTACGTCGAAGCATGTCAACCGCTGTTTAAAATCAATTTTTACGTCATTTTTCTCGTAGAAAAGCGATAAAATTCCGACAGGGAATCTCCTTTTCGGCAAACAGAGGAAAAAATCCCAAAGGCGGGGGCGGCCGGGGTCACGCGCATAAGCTAGTGTCTCTTGATGGGCCACTTGAGAAAGGCGATAATGTGTTTCAGCCTGGGGCTGGAATGACGACATTCTCTTTTTTCCCGGGCTCTGAGAGCCTATGGACGACGTGGGAAGTGTCACGTTAGAGCAGAGATCCTTAGTAAATGATAGAGATGGCAAAGAAGTTCCAGAAATGGTCAGACAGGCCACTTCCTGTAAAGGAATCTCTCAGGTTTTGACCTGCCATTTGAGTTCTGTTATACTCACAGACACCATTCAAACAGTTTTAGAAAATTTAGGGTGTTTTCTATCCATATGTAATAAGTATATGCATATTCTAGTTACTGAGTAGGAGTGGTAACCAGATTAAATCGGGTATGTTTTTTATCCAGCCGTGTCAATGCTGCCCCCTAGCCCTAACAGGTTAAAAAATATATATTCTGTACTTACTTTGATTGGGGTTGTGCTGTATTTTCAAAGGTGTTGGCAGATTACAGGTGGATATTCTTTATCTAGAAAATTATTAAAAAAAAAATGTAATATCAGATCTACACTGTCAGAAACAAATAATGCTTTTTAAATTATATTCATTTATTAATAGGACTGGATGGTTTCAAATACTAACGTTAATTAGCTAGCTAGTTATTCTACTCATCAAGGCCTTCTAAAATAGGAAGTCAACTCGGCTGTCTACAGCTAGCGTTAGACAACTAACTAAGACTCACAGCTAAGACCTGAATGTCTCTCTGGTTGATAATGTTAATGAGCTAGGTCAAAGTGATGTATAGCCAGATATTCGTTTTTCTGGCATTGTCATAAATAGCTCGCTGGCTAAATAACTTTTAGTACCTAGGGGTGTTCGTTGACAGGGAAACTATAACATAAATAAAGCAACAACTTTTTACCTTAAAAAATTCTTACCTTAAGCGGGCCACGAACAACCGTTAGTGGTGCATGCAACCGCCCACTGTACTAGAGTGTGTAGGCAATCACAGTTTACAGATAAAAACGAAACCCTCTTACCTAATCCTGTACCCCCCCATCTTTGAAGGCCCTTGGGCTCACTGTCCCACCTTTTCTGCCACACATCTATCATAATGGCTCTAATCTTACATTTGGCCTCACCTATCTCTCCCGGTCATTCTGTCTAAACTAACTTGACTGAGTATCAGTGTCACCCATCATAAGCCAAAAGATAAGGTTGCATCACTCCATTGTTTATAACAGGAACAAAAACCATGTATAGCTTCAAATATGTTCAAAATCTGTCGTCTACATTGTCTCAGTAGGCTTATGTATTAGGCTTGGTCAAATGTAGCGTTAAGGAGTGGTTTCGTAAACACAGATTACACCTAGTCCTGGACTAGAAAGAATTTTGGCTGGAGATTTCCATTGATCTTGCTTTTTAGTGCAAGACTTAATCTGTGTCCGGGAAAACCTCCCCATAATGTTTAAATGAGTGGAATGGGATGATGTCTCACATGAAAAACCGTGTTTACATTACCAAGTGCATTAACAGGGTAAATCTACTCTAAGAGGCGACAGGTAGCCTAGTGGTTAGAGTGTTGGGCCAGTAACCGGAATGTTGCTGGATTGAATCCCCAAGCTGACAAGGTAAAAGATCTGTTGTCCTGCGCAAGGCAGTTAACCCACGATTCCCCGGGCGCCGAAGACATGGATGTCGATTAAGGCAGCACCTCTCTGACTCAGAGGGGTTAGGTCAAATGCGGAAGATACATTCAGTTGAATAGATATCCCTTTTCCCTATTAGGCTGTTTGAGAGAAGGTTTGAATCCTAATAAACCCATCCAATTTCAGTACATCGGTTGTTGAGGTTCAGTAGATCAATAAAGCTACAGTACTCTAGCAGTAGTGCTTATGCTGAAAGTAAAACATTTGCTTTGGAACTTCCAGTCTTTTTCGGCTTCAGACATAAGCTAATATTTCACCAAAAATGTATTTTTATTTGTATTAATACATACATACATACATACATACATACATACATACATACATACATACATACATACATACATACATACATACATACATACATACATACATGTAGTTCACTATGCAGTGCTTAAGACCTGTCCCTGTGGTGCTCCCTGACGGATAAAACTATAGAGTGGTAGAGAACACATTTTCCATTGATGTTGTTTTAATCTGTAGGGGTTCTGGAACAATGTGTTCCAACCCTTCCATTCTGTTGTTTTGAGAATGCATTTGTTACGTTGTAATTGGGGGACAAAGTAATGAAGGGTAGCATATGGCTGGAGCTCAAATAGCACCATTAAATATGCTGAGGATTGGCTTCTGCATTGTTCACCTCATTTTCTACAGACAACTACTTTATTTAATATCAACAACAACATTAAGCTACAACACTGCTGGTAATTAGGTGGGAGGCAATTGATGGTTTTTTAATCACTCTCTGGCTAAGGCAACACAGTGATGAGTACAGGAGCAGTAAAAGAGGAGGAGCGCTCATTCTGTCCATTTTCTTTTCAAACACAGCACTATTAGACTCTGGACCTACAGTACCTTCCCTTTAAATGTCAGCCTATACACTTATATAGTGCACTACATAGGTTAAAGCACACAGTGATGAGTACAGGAGAGAGGAGGACCATTTGTTCTGTGCCCGAACACAGCACTTCATTGTTGTTACAGTAGACTCAGGACCTTCTCTATATAATATGTGACATGGGCTGTGTCTGAAATGGCACCCTATTGCCTACATCAAATCAAATCAAATGTTATTTGTCACATGCGCCGAATACAATACAGTGAAATGCTTACTTACAAGCCCTTAACCAACAATGCAGTTTTAAGAAAATACCCCCCAAAAATGAAAAAAAGTAAGAGATAAAAATAACAAATAATTATAGAGCAGCAGTAAATAACAATAGCGGGGCTATATATAAGGGGTACCGGTACAGAGTCAATATGCGGTGGCACCGGTGTCGAGGTAATTGAGGTAATATGTACATGTAGGTAGAGTTATTAAAGTGACTATGCGTAGGTAATAACAGAGAGTAGCAGCAGCGTAGAAGAGGGTGTGGGGGGGCAATGCATATAGTCTGGGTAGCCATTTGAGTAGCTGTTCAGGAGTCCTATGGCTTGGGGGTAGAAGCTGTTTAGATAGAACTCTCTTGGACCTAGACTTGGTGCTCCAGTACCGCTTGCCGTGCGGTAGCAGAGAGAACAGTCTATGACTAAGGTGGCTGGAGTCTTTGACGATTTTTAGGGCCTTCCTCTGACAGCCTGGTATAGAGAAGTTTTTTGACGGTCTCAGCAACATTATGTACAAAACAAGTTACGAACAAGGCGAAAAAACAAACAGAATAGCATGGTTGGTTTAAGAGCAAATAAGACGGCAGCCATCCCCTCCGGCGCCATCATGGTTTAGTGAACTCTTTTTGCTTAGAGGTCCTGCATCCAAAATGGCACCCTATTCCCTACATAGAGCACGTAGTGCACACCCTGGTCAAAAGTAGTGAGTGCGTTATATAGGGAAAAGGGTGTATTTTCACATGCACAACCAGGGACTTCACTGTTCACTGTGTCAGATATACAGTACAGACTGTATTTCAACATACTTTCATTCCAATTGCCCCACTTCTGACTCATGTTCCCCACACACTGTCTTGTCAGTGTTGTTGTGTTGAAACCTTTTGCTTTCTGTGTTTCCGTCACACACACAAAAAAAAACTTAAGAACAAATGCTGAGTCTGCACTTATCACCTTGGATTTTCTTCTTCTAGTTTTTTACCAATGACCTGGGGCACCAGTCTGTGCTGCGCTACAGTAAGTTGTCTTCCCAGTACAACGTCAGTTGAATCCCCAGTTCCCACATCGCCCAAATCGTGAAGAGGGCCCAAAAAGGTTAGTGTTTCACTGGGGAGCCAATTTATTGCAGTATGGCTACAGTTCTCTCCATCTATAGGTTGGTTTTCCCCCTCTAAAGGTCAAGCTAGGGGCCTTCTAGATTACCTGCAGAGGACCAAGGGTGAGGAAGGTGAGGACTATATTACAGTGGTGCAGGTGAAGGGCAGACAGAAAATGATGAGGAGTATTAGGAGAAACAGTGCCACTGCTCGCCCCAGCCCCTTTGTTACTGTTTTTGTTTTGTTGTTCACATGGAGGAGAAACGGAGTAGAGGAGCCTCTGGCAGTGTGGTAAAACAATTGCAGTACATATTCTGCTGTTCTATTGCGCGTGCAATGGTGTCAGAGGTAAAAACAAAGTGTTTGTTGTTTGCAGTAACTTCTTTGTTGTCATAAAACGGACATGGCAGTTTCTCCAAATAAGGATTCAAGCTTTATTTTTATTTTTTTAAATGTTATTTCACCTTTATTTAACCAGGTAGGCCAGTTGAGAACAAGTTCTCATTTACAACTGCAACCTGGCAAAGATAAAGCAAAGCAATGCGACAAAAACTACAACACAAAGTTACACATAAAAAAACGTACAGTCAATAACACAATAAAAAAATCTATGTACAGTGTGTGCAAATGTGGAAGAGTAGGGAGGTAAGGCAATAAGCAGGACATAGGCGAAGTAATTACAATTTAGCATTAACACTGGAGTGAAAGATGTGCAAGTAGAGATACTGGGGTGCAAGAGGGTAAGTAATAATATGGGGATGAGGTAGTTGGGTGTGCTATTTACAGATTGGCTGTGTACAGGTACAGTGATCAGTAAGCTGCTCTGACAGCTGATGCTTAAAGTTAGAGAGGAACATATAAGACTCCAGCTTCAGTGAATTTTGCAATTCGTTCCAGTCATTGGCAGCAGAGAACTGGAAAGAAAGGTGGCCAAAGGAAGTGTTGGCTTTGGGGGTGACCAGTGAAATATACCTGCTGAAGAGCGTGCTACGGGTGGGTGTTGCTATGGTAACCAGTGAGCTGAGATAAGGCGGGGCTTTACCTAGCAAGGACTAATAGACGACCTGGAGCCAGTGGGTTTGGCGACGAATATGTAGTGAGGGCCAGCCAACGAGAGCATACAGGTCACAGTGGTGGGTAGTATATGGAGCTTTGATGACAAAATGGATGGCACTGTGATAGACTACATCCAGTTTGCTGAGTAGAGTGTTGGAGGCTATTTTGTAAATGACATCGCTGAAGTCAAGGATAGGTAGGATAGTCCGTTTTTTGAGGTAATATTCCCAGACAATGTTTCTGGGGTATGAGACACTGGAGCAATGATGGGCAACATGCAACATGGACATACAGTTGAAGTCAGAAGTTTACATACACTTAGGTTGGAGTCATTAAAACTTGTTTTTCAACCACTCCACAAATTTCTTGTTAAACTATAGTTTTGCCAAGTCAGTTAGGACATCTACTTTGTGCATGACACAAGTAATTTTTCCAACAATTGTTTACAGACAGATTATTTCACTTATAATTCACTGTATCACAATTCCACTGGGTCAGAAGTTTACATACACTAAGTTGACTGTGCCTTTACACAGCTTGGAAAATTCCAGAAAATTATGTCATGGTTTAAGAAGCTTCTGATAGGCTAATTGACATAATTTGAGTCAATTGGAGGTGTATCTGTGGATGTATTTCAAGGCCTACCTTCAAACTCAGTGCCTCTATGCTTAAAGTCATGGGAAAATCAAAAGAAATCAGCCAAGACCTCATTAAAAAAATTGTAGAACTCCACAAGTCTGAACTCCACTCCTTGGGAGTAATTTCCAAACGCCTGAAGGTACCAAGTTCATCTGTACAAACAATAGTATGCAAGTATAAACACCATGGGACCATGCAGCCGTCATACTGCTCAGGAAGGAGACGCGTTCTGTCTTCTAGAGTTGAACATACTTTGGTGCGAAAAGTGCAAATCAATCCTTGAACAACAGCAAAAGACTTGTGAAGATGTTGGAGGAAACAGGTACAAAAGTCTCTATATCCACAGTAAAACGAGTCCTATATCGACATAACCTGAAAGGCCGCTCAGCAAGGTAGAACCCACTGCTCCAAAACCGCCATAAAAAAGCCAGACTACGGTTTGCAACTGCACATTGGGACAAAGATCGTACTTTTTGTTGAAATATCCTCTGGTCTAATGAAACAGAAATAGAACTGTTTGGCCATAATGATAATAATGATAATTATGTTTGGAGGAAAAATGGGGATGCTTGCAAACCGAAGAACACCATCCCAACCGTGAAGCGCGGGGGTGGCAGCATCATGTTGTGGGGGTGCTTTGCTGCAGGAGTGACTGGTGCACTTCACAAAATAGTTGACATAATGAGGGAGGAAAATGATGTGGATATATTGGAGCAACATCTCATGACATCAGTCAGGAAGTTAACGCTTGGTTGCAAATGGGTCTTCAAAATGGACAATGACCCCAAGCATACTTCCAAAGTTGTGGCAAAAGGGCTTAAGGACAACAAAATCAAGGTATTGGAGTGGCCATCACAAAGCCCTGACCTCAGTCCTATAGAACATTTGTGGGCAGAACTGAAAAAGCGTGTGCGAGCAAGGAGGTCTGCAAACCTGACTCAGTTACACCAGCTCTGTCAGGAGGAATGGGACAAAATTCACCCAACCTATTGTGGGAAGCTTGTGGAAGGCTACGCGAAACGTTTGACCGAAGTTAAACAATATAAAGGCAATGCTACTAATTGAGTGTATGTAAACTTCTGACCCACTGGGAATGTGATGAAAGAAATAAAAGCTGAAATAAATCATTCTCCCTACTTTTATTCTGACATTTCACATTCTTAAAATCAAGTGGGGATCCAAACGGACCTAAGACAGGGAATTTTTACTAGGATTAAATGTCAGGAATTGTGAAAAACTGAGTTTAAATGTATTTGGCTAAGGTGTATGTAAACTTCCGACTTCAACTGTATATATTTCATGCGCATGCTAATCGAAGCACATGTTAAATCAATGGAACAAACTGGCTAAATTGGCTAGCTAGCTAACTAGCCACAAATAAGTGTTATCTACATTGGATTGATTACACAATTCGTTATAGGTAGTTTTTTTGGCATGTTTAACTAACTGCCGTAATAGATTAATACCATTCACATTTAGCTAGCTGGTAAATTTTAAGTTTGCAAAATCTAGTTATATTGTTGTTTCTGCATTTCCATTCGTTTGGCTGGCAGCAGATTTGAGTTTATAGGTAAAGCAGGGGCAACAACTTCTTTGCCCCTGTATTATGACCTTTAATATCTCCACTTTCTTACATAAATCCAGATTGCACCCATCAAATCACACCAACTAGAGGTTGAGCTGTAGGTCTGCAATGAATAGGAAGGAAGACCAGGAGAACATTAAGTGTGTAATCGCGATTAGCTTTATTGAACGAAATGAGAAAGCTACAGAGAAAGATATTCCCTTGGCCCAGAAGAATATACCAAATACACATTTGAATAGCTATTTCAGTGCATTCTCAGAGTAGACATACTGTAGGCAGAAAAATACACCCCTGTAACACACTGCCAACAACCACCCCAATAGCTGATGTGGAAAGCTGTATATTGCTCTATTTGCCTTTCATTGCAATATTTTTGCTGGAGTTTGATCGCAGTGAAGGGTTTTATTTGGGGTCTGATTTCTTCTTCAAATTAAACAGCAGTTTGTGGTCGCTGCAGGCTGGCAGAGAGAGAGGGAGAGAGAGAGAGACAAGGGATGATGAGATTGTGCTGTGATTTAGTGGGAGAACACTGTAAACCTATCCCAGCCAAACTGCTGCACCACTTTTATTGTCCCATGTGTCTTTTCATAGAATAAGTACTGCAAAGCACCAGTGTATTTCTCCAACCTTTGCAAATACTTAACTGCAATTGTGGTGTTTCTTGCTAACATTAGCATGAGCACTCGATGAATCAATCAAAATCGAATTTCTAATTTCATAAAAAATATACAATAAAAAAAGTCTGCTAACATTACAGTTGGGCTATAGGGCAAATCAAATGCAACTGGATGATTCATTACTAACATTTTTTTTTTGAAAGCCTGGCTAGTGCAGGCAATGGCAAATCTTCTAATATTCCTATCTGGTGGAGGAGCAGAACAGGTTTGTGCTTGTGTGTATGTGTGTCTGTCTGCAACCTCGTCTCAGATAATTTATTATTCTGTACATAAATCCGAGACACTCCTTTTAGTATGATACCATACGAAATGTAAAATATGTGTTAACTTGTTGTTGTTGTTGTTATGAATTACAATTTGTATTATATATTACAAATTTGTCAAATGTACTATATGTTACAAATTTGCAAAACGTATGATACAGTACGTTAAGAATTCTAACTAGGTGGCTAACGTTAGCTAGGCTAGGGATTAGGTTTAAGGTTAGGGTAAGGGTTAGCTAAAATGGTTAAGTTTAGGGGGAGGGTTATGTAAAATGTTTAGGGTTAGGGAAGGGTTAGCTAACATGCTAAGTATTTGTAAAGTAGCTAAAAAGTAGTAAGTAGTTGAGAAAATGCTATTTAGCTAAAGTTGTCCGTGATGAGCTTCGAACTTGCAAACTTTGGTTTGCCTTCAGTAACCATCTGTTTTATGTAACCATACCAAATACTCTTATTTTCTCCCCCTTCACAATAGAAGCCTGAAACAACGTTCTAGACTGTTGACATCTAGTGGAAGCCTTAGGAAGTGCAATATGAGCCCACAGACAGTGTATATTGGATAGGCAATCACTTGAAAAACTACAAATTCAGATTTCCCACTTCCTGGTTGGATTTTTTTCTCAGGTTTTTGCTTGCCATATGAGTTCCGTTATACTCACAGACATCATTCAAACAGTTTTAGAAACGTCAGAGTATATATTAGCTTCTGGGCCTGAGTAGCAGGCAGTTTACTCTGGGCATGCTTTTCATCCGAACGTGAAAATACTGCCCCCATCCCAATGAAGTTTTAATTTAACCTTTATTTAACTAGGCAAGTCAGTTAATGCTTTATTGAGGTGCAGAAAGACAGATTTTTTCGGTTACTCGTCCAATGCTCTAACCACTAGGCTACCTGCTGCCCCATATTCAGAACTGGAAAATAATTACTTTAACCTGTTGGGGCTCGGGGGCAGTATTGAGACATTTTGAAAAAAATATGTGCCCATTTTTAACTGCCTCCTACACCAACTCAGAAGCTAGGATATGCATATTATTAACATTCGGATAGAAAACACTCTGAATTTTCTAAAACAGTTTGAATGGTGTCTGTAAGTATAACAAAACTCATATTGCAGGCAAAAACCTGTGAAAAATAGATCCAAAAAAATGTGGATTTTGTGACTGTACTATTTAGTGTCATTGTTTTATAGATACCATAGTGAGAAAGGATTCATTTCGCAACACCTACGGCTTCCACTAGATGTCAACGATCTTTATAAAGTTGTTTGAAGCGTCTATGATAAACAGAGAGCAAATTAGAATCCAAGGAAGTTGACATGTCATCACTTCATTTTTTTGCGCCTGCGCATAAATCTGAGAGACGTGAGTTTGTCATCATTTTTTATCTAGACATAGGATAGGTTGTGTGAAAATATTACTGATGTTTAACGTTAAAAATGGACCAAAAGATTAATGCTAAACAACATTTGACATGTTTGAACGAACATAAATAGATTATTTACTAGGTTTTTTTAGCTTTTCGGCGTGATTTTACCAGCCCCACACCACGTTTTGTGGGAGCATAATGAACGCTAAGTACTTGGTGTTATTTGGACATAAATTATGAACTTTGTCAAAAGAAACCACATTTGTTCCGGACCTGGAATGCCTTCCGGACCTGGGATCCTGCCTTCTGATGGAGATAATCAAAGGTAAGGGGGTATTTACAATGTTATTATCGATTTTAGATGATGATAACTGTATAGCATAGCCTGTTGTTCTTAGCATAGCACCCCGTTTATTGCAAAATGTGATTTCCCAGTAAAGTTATTTTGAGATCTGGCCATTCGGTAGCAATTACGAGATGATAATATATTATTCTTTGAATGACAATATTATAATTTACCAATGTTTTCGAATAGTAATTATGTTCACCGGAAGCATTTCAGAGAAGAAAAAAATCTGAATTTCACGCTACTGTAAAATGCTGTTTTTGGATATAAATATGAACTTGATGGAACAAAAAATGCATGTATTGTATAACATAATGTCCTAGGAGTGTCATCTGATGGAGATTGACAAAAGTTAGTGCATAATTCAAGCTGGTTTCTGCTTTTGGTGATGCCTGACCTTGAATTGAAAATGGATGTTTGTACTTTTGTGGCTATGTACTGTCCTAACATAATCTAACTTTATGCTTTTGCCGTAAAGCCTCTTTGAAAATCGAACAATGTGGTTAGATTAAGGAGATGTTTATCATTTAAATTGTGTAAAATAGTTGATTGTTTGAGAAATTGAAATTATTAGATTTTTGATGTTTTGAATTTCCAGCCTTGTTAGCAATCCCGGCTCGGGGTTCATTGCTAACCTGTAGCCCCAACAGGTTAAATAAATAATATTATTTGTTCTATCTCATATAAAGCTGTGATTGAGAATAGCCTATGCCTAGACTTACGTTATAGCAGGCGTTCCCAAACATGACCCCATTTTGATATCTGAAGATTCTTGTGACTCCATCGATGTGAAAAAGAGTATGTAATTAACACCCAATGTTAACTTTTTTATTTGGGGCTATTGCAGTCAATTGCAAAACATTCTAACAGTATTTCTGATTGTCTTCTCAACTCACAATCAACTTTTAATGCGGGACTATGACAGTCAACTGCAAATTAGTCTGACATAATGTCTGTTATCTCACCACCACTAATGAAAGTGAAATGGCGTGGTCAACACTGCACACCTAATTTCTGCTGTTACATCCAACCTGGATCGATATTCTTTTTTTTCTTTTTTTTTTGTCTTTTCACCCCTTTTTTCTCCACAATTTCATGGTATCCAATTGGTAGTAGTTACAGTCTTGTCTCATCGCTGCAACTCCTGTACAGACTCGGGAGAGGCGAAGGTCGAGAACCATGCGTCCTCCGAAACACAACCCAACCAAGCTGCACTGCTTCTTGACACAATGCCCATCCAACCCAGAAGCCAGCCGCACTAATGTGTCGGAGCAAACACTGTACACCTGGCGACCGTGTCAGCGTGCACTGCACCCAGCCCACCACAGTAGTCGCTAGTGCGCAATGAGACAAGGATATCCCTGCCGGCCAAACCTGGACGATGCTGGGCCAATTCCCTAACCTGGACGACGCTGGGCCAATTGTGCGCCGCCCCATGGGTCTCCCAGTCACGGCCGGCTGCGACAGAGCCTGGACTCGAACCCAGAATCTCTAGTGGCACAGCTAGCCATAGACCACTGCACCACTTGGGAGGCCCATTTGGTTTTAATGCAGACGATAGCATTGCTGAATCCAGCTTTACCCAGATATGAGCTGGGAAAGAGTATCATGAGTTTTAATGCTCTGAGGGAGATGGCAGGGTATTCCCTTTGAGTCAAGGAACCAAAACTCCTCCTTAGTGACCCGTGAATGTGTTTTCTGCAGCGTTTAGATTTCAATCATTTTTATTTTGACCACATTACAATGATTTTGAGATGCAAAGACTATATATATGTTTTCAGGATTTTTGACATTTTCCCGCATCCTCATTTTCATATGGGGTTGCAGCCCCTAGTTTTGGAACCGCTGGGCTATAGGCTTTCATTCTTGTTATTTTTGAAAGCAGCAACAACTTCAGGACAACACCTTTGTAGGCTAGAATATTTGGGAAATATAGCTACTGTTTACATCTTTAACTTAAAGCTTTTATGATACGCCTAGTCGGAGGATAGGTTATTGGCCATTTGGTTTTCAACCTCGCATGCAAGGATTTTCCCGGCCAACATGAGTCATTTATTTCTTAATTAGCTTAAACTTTATTAAACATGTAATTCTATTTTTATATAGGCTATTGCTATTGTTTGTTCTCTTTCATTATTAGTCCTCTGGCTACCTTACATTTTAGGGTATTCAAATAACTTTTTTGAGATGGAACACCCTTACATTCATTGTTTGATCAATTGACGCCATGTATAAAACAATGAAGGGTGGCCTTCAGCCATATTCATAGCCTATCGAATGGAGAGAGAAGGGAATATAGGCTACGGTTTTTAAAACAGCTGGACACAAAATAGCTAAGGATTGTCCGTTATACAAAAATATATATATATATATATATATATATATATATATATATATGTATATGTATATATGTATATATGTATATATATATGTTTTTGTATAACGGACAATCCTTAGCTATTTTGTGTCCAGCTGTTTTAAAACATACAATATATATATATTGTATGTTTAGGCTACAGGCTAAATGTCCATGCATCTGACAGAGCGAGAGAGAGAAACAGTATATTCTGACGGGATATTTTTGCACTGCTTTGGTGGAATTCTCTGTTCTGTCTTGCCTACATTCCTCTTTTGCGTTCTGTAGGCTGTATAGCATATTTATTGAAATAGGTGTGACGCACACAAATATGTTGGTCACAATTTGATGTTTTGTTTATTTATTTTTTCTAAGCTATTATCTTTTTGAATTGTTTCTTCTTTTTTTTCATATAAACTTAGCAAAAAAAGAAACGTCCCTTTTTCAGGACCCTGTCTTTCAAAGATAATTCGTAAAAATCCAAATAACTTCACAGATCTTCATTGTAAAGGGTTTAAACACTGTTTCCCATGCTTGTTCAATGAACCATAAACAATTAATGAACATGCACCTGTGGAACGGTCGTTAAGACACTAACAGCTTACAGACGGTAGGCAATTAAGGTCACAGTTATGAAAACTTAGGACACTAAAGAGGCCTTTCTACTGACTCTGAAAAACACCAAAAGAAAGATGCCCAGGGTCCCTGGTCATCTGTGTGAATGTGCCTTAAGCATGCTGGAAGGAGGCATGAGGACTGCAGATGTGGCCAGGGCAATAAATTGCAATGTCCGTACTGTGAGACTCCTAAGACAGCGCTACAGGGAGACAGGATTGGTACATCCGAACATCACACCCGTGGGACAGGTACAGGATGGCAACAACAACTGCCCAAGTTACACCAGGAATGCACAATCCCTCCATCAGTGCTCAGACTGTCCGTAATAGGCTGAGAGAGGCTGAACTGAGGGCTTGTAGGCCTGTTGTAAGGCAGGTCCTCACCAGACATCACCGGCAACAACGTCGCCTATGGGCACAAACCCACCATCGCTGGACCAGACAGGACTGGCAAAAAGTGCTCTTCACTGACGAGTCACAGTTTTGTCTCACCAGGGGTGATGGTCAGATTTGCATTTATCATCAGAGGAATGAGCATTACACCGAGGCCTGTACTCTGGAGCGGGATTGATTTGGAGGTGGATGGTCCGTCATGGTCTGGGGCGGTGTGTCACAGCATCATTGGACTGAGCTTGTTGTCATTGCAGGCAATCTCAATGTTGTTCGTTACAGGGAAGACATCCTCCCTCATGTGGTACCCTTCCTACAGGCTCATCCTGACATGACCCACCAGCATGACAATGCCATCAGCCATACTGCTCGTTCTGTGCCAGATTTCCTGCAAGACAGGAATGTCAGTGTTCTGCAATGGTCAGCAAAGAGCCCGGATCTCAATCCCATTGAGCATGTCTGGGACCTGTTGGATCGGAGGGTGAGGGCTAGGGCCATTCCCCCCAGAAATGTTCAGGAACTTACAGGTGCCTTGGTGGAAGAGTGGGGTAACATCTCACAGCAAGAACTGGCAAATCTGGTGCAGTCCATGAGGAGGAGATGCACTGCAGTACTCAATGCAGCTGGTGGCCACACCAGATACTGACTGTTACTTTTGATTTTGACCACCCCCTTTGTTCAAGGACATATTATTCAATTTCTGTTAGTCACATGTCTGTGGAACTTGTTCAGTTTATGTCTCAGTTGTTGAATTTTGTTATGTTCATACAAATATTTACACATGTTACGTTTGCTGAAAATTATCGAAGTTGACAATGAGAGGAGTTTACCTCTATTGGCAATGTTACCCAGTGTGACAAGGCCTGTCTCTGTGTGAGAGATTTCTCCATCTAGTCTCCTCAAGTATAATTTCTATCTCTACAGAAGGAGATGACCCTCTCCTCCCTCCTCATTACTCCTCTCTCTCACACACACACGTACAAGCATGCACACACGACTCTTCAGAAAATGTGTTTGGAGTGTGTGCAGCTCTGTACCGCTAAATGAGATGCAGCATAACCTCCCCTAAGGCTTTGAGAGACCACACGACTCCTCTGACCAAGTTATAACAATACAACAATGCAGGGATTATAGCCAGCACTGTAACAATTTACAGTAAGGAAACTTACTATTCTTACTATAAATTGCTATAGGAATACAGTGGTGGAAAAAAGTATTTGATCCCCTGCTGATTTTGTATGTTTGCCCACTTACAAAGAAATGATCAGTCTATGATTTTAATGGTAGGTTTATTTGAACAGTGAGAGACAGAATAACAACAAAAAAATCCAGAAAAACGCATGTCAAAAATGTTATAAAATGATTTCCATTTTAATGAGGGAAATAAGTATTTGACCCCTCTGCAAAACACGACTTAGTACTTGGTGGCAAAACCCTTGTTGGCAATCACAGAGGTCAGTCGTTTCTTGTAGTTGGCCACCAGGTTTGCACACATCTCAGGAGGGATTTTGTCCCACTCCTCTTTGCAGATCTTCTCCAAGTCATTAAGGTTTCGAGGCTGAAGTGTGGCAACTCGAACCATCAGCTCCCTCCACAGATTTTCTATGGGATTAAGGTCTGGAGACTGGCTAGGCCACTCCAGGACCTTAATGTGCTTCTTCTTGATCCACTCCTTTGTTGCCTTGGCCGTGTGTTTTGGGTCATTGTCATGCTGGAATACCCATCCACGACCCATTTTCAATGCCCTGGCTGAGAGAAGGAGGTTCTCATCCAAGATTTGACAGTACATGGCCCCCTCAAATGATGCGGTGACATTGTCCTGTCCCCTTAGCAGAAAAACACCCCCAAAGCATAATGTTTCCACCTCCATGTTTGACGGTGGAGATGGTGTTCTTGGGGTCATATGCAGCATTCCTCCTCCTCCAAACACGGCGAGTTGAGTTGATGCCAAAGAGCTCCATTTTGGTCTCATCTAACCCCAACACTTTCACCAGTTGTCCTCTGAATCATTCAGATGTTCATTGGCAAACTTCAGACGGGCATGTATATGTATTCTTGAGCAGGGGGACCTTGCGGGCGCTGCAGGATTTCAGTCCTTCATGGCGTAGTGTGTTACCAATTGTTTTCTTGGTGACAATGGTCCCAGCAGCCTTGAGATCATTGACAAGATCCTCCCGTGGAGTTCTGGTATGATTCCTCACCGTTCTCATGATCATTGCAACCCCACGAGGTAAGATCTTGCATGGAGCCCCAGGCCGAGGGATATTGACAGTTCTTTTGTGTTTCATCCATTTGCGAATAATCGCACCAAATGTTGTCACCTTCTCACCAAGCGCTTGGCGATGGTCTTGTAGCTCATTCCAGCCTTGTGTAGGTCTACAATCTTGTCCCTGACATCTTTGGAGAGCTCTTTGGTCTTGGCCATGGTGGAGAGTTTGGAATCTGATTGATTGCTTCTGTGGATATGTGTCTTTTTTACAGGTAACAAGCTGCGGTTAGGAGCACTCCCTTTAAGAGTGTGCTCCTAATCTCAGCTCGTTACCTGTATAAAAGACACCTGGGAGCCAGAAATCTTTCTGATTGAGAGGGGGTCAAATACTTATTTCCCACATTAAAATGCAAATCAATTTATAACATTTTTGACATGCGTTTTTCTGGATATTTTTGTTGTTATTCTGTCTCTCACTGTTCAAATAAACCTACCATTAAAATTATAGACTGATCCTTTCTTTATCAGTGGGCAAACGTACAAAATCAGCAGGGGATCAAATACTTTTTTCCCCCACTGTATATACTGAACAACTATTTCAACGATTTTACTGAGTTAAAGTTCATATAAAGAAATCAATAACTTGAAAGAAATTCATAAGGCCCTAATCTATGGATTTCACATAACTGGGCAGGGGCACATCAGATGGGTGGGCCTGGGAGGGCACAGGCCCACCCACTTGGGAGCAAGGCCCACTCACTGGGGAGCCAGGCCCAGCCAATCAGAATGAGGTTTTCCCCACAAAAGGGCTTTATTACAGACAGAAATACTCCTCAGTTTCATCAGCTGTCCGGGTGGCTGTTCTCAGACAATCCCGCAGGTGAAGAAGCCGGATGTGGAGTTCCTGGGCTGGCGTGGTTACACATGGTCTGCGGTTGTGAGTCCGGTAGGGCGTACTGCCATATTCTCTAAAACGACGTTGGAGGTGGCTTATGGTAGAGAAATGAACATTCAATTCTCTGCCAACAGCTCTAGTGGACATTTCTGCAGTCAGTATGCCAATTACATGCTCCCACAAAACATGAGATATCTCTGGCATTGTGTTGTGTTACAAAACTGCAAATTTTAGAGCGGCCTTTTGTTGTCCTCAGTACAAGGTGCGCCTGTGTAATGATCATGCTGTTTAATCAGCTTCTTGATATGCAACAGTGGAGGCAGGGTTGAATCCTTCCTACATGTGGAAAACACACACATGCACACACACATATTGATATACACACGCACGCACATACTCACATACACAAACACACACACACAAACATGAGTTAATTTACTTTGAAATGTTGTCCCTTGAACAGCCCCTGTGGGTGGTAAGACATGGCCGATCTCTGTTTAAGAGGCATCTTCCATGCAGGATGTCATTATGAATAAGGATTCAGGTGAAGGGAGAGAAGGGAACTCTACCTCTAATACTCTGATAAATGTCTGCTGCCTAACCAGAGGGTCTGATCACTGCACTAGGTCTACTTCAATCTGACAGAGGTACTCTATACTCACTGAGAACCATGATCGGATTAAAGATTCTACATTCTAATATTCTGCAATTCTTAAATTCTATATTCTATTCAATAATATACACTGTACATATTTTACATAAATGCATGAGCATGGGGCAGGAATGGTTTGATGTATCAATCCCATATATCTAGACGGGGACAGAGTGGTAGAGTGTGGTAGAGAGTGAGTCAATGTTGAATGATGTCTTCTGCTTCAGAGACCCAGCAAAGCCCCTCAAGAATTTATACTTTTGAAGAATAAACACAAAAAAGAATAGCTAACAACCTCGGGGATGGATTGTGTGAGAGTGAGAGAAAAAGAGAGAGTCAAAGAAGAGTGAGTGCGTACATGCCCATGCGTACCCATGCCCATGCAGGGGCTTGTGTGTGTGATTTCTGTGCGTCCTAGAAACTGTATCTTGATTAAGTGTATTATCCTTTTACTTGTAGATTGAGGTTTCAGCATTGAGTGTCATGCTAATCATATATTTAGTGAAAGAGAATATCTCCAAGAAAGGAATTATGAAATAGATGGTACATCACTGATCATATAATCACCAAGGCATTCACTTTACCATTCTAGAAGAGAGATAGAGAGAGAGAAAGCGCAGGGGATAAGAGAGAGTAAGCGCGGGGGATAAGAGAGAGAGATGGAGGGTTAGAGAGAGAGAGGGAGAAAGAGAGAGAGAGGGAGAAAGAGAGAGAGAGAGAGCGAGAAAGAGATTTGGCAATGTAAACACATTTCCCATGCCAAAAAAGCCCCTTAGAATTGAATTGAATTGAGAGAGGGAGAGAGATGGGGAACGGAAGGAAGAGCTAGAGAGAGATTCAACAGAGATTAAATAAGTTCAACTGATTAAAACATTTTTTTTTTTCAACACAGTCATGCTGCAGATGGTCATCTCCGACTGGGCACAGATGTCATTTCAATGTCTAGCTTTGATTTCCTTCTGGTTGAGTCCAACTAACGTGAATTCAATGTGAAATCAATACAAAATGTCACCATGTCATTGGATTTAGATTAAAAGACAGACATCCCTCACCTTGAGGACTGCAAATCCAATCAGTTTTCCACGTTGATTCAATGTAATCACGTTGAGGTTTTTTGTTGAAATGATGTGGAAACAACGTTGATTCAACCAGTTTTTGCCCAGTGGGCTATGATGCATGCTCAGAAATCAGCTCCTTGTTTTCAGCTCCTTGTGTGTCTGCGTGCATGTGTGTGTGTGTGTGTGTGTGTGTGTGTGTGTGTGTGTGTTGTGTGTGTATGCATGCCTGCATCTGTGTGTGTGTGCAGAGAAAGCAAAGTGCATGACACAATGATGTTGCCCTAAGGGGGCACTGGGGTTGCTCCGTCACATCATATAATCATGAACCCTATAGGCTTACTTTATGACACTGTGATGTCATGACCTGAGGAGAAAGTCTGCTACTGGCCTCCACTGAGCCTCTCTAACCTGAAGAGGAGGAACCCTGCTACTGGCCTCCACTGAGCCTCTAACCTGAAGAGGAGGAACCCTGCTACTGGCCTCCACTGAGCCTCTCTAACCTGAAGAGGAAGAACCCTGCTACTGGCCTCCACTGAGCCTCTAACCTGAAGAGGAGGAACCCTGCTACTGGCCTCCACTGAGCCTCTAACCTGAAGAGGAGGAACCCTGCTACTGGCCTCCACTGAGCCTCTCTAACCTGAAGAGGAGGAACCCTGCTACTGGCCTCCACTGAGCCTCTAACCTGAAGAGGAGGAACCCTGCTACTGGCCTCCACTGAGCCTCTCTAACCTGAAGAGGAGGAACCCTGCTACTGGCCTCCACTGAGCCTCTCTAACCTGAAGAGGAGGAACCCTGCTACTGGCCTCCACTGAGCCTCTCTAACCTGAAGAGGAGGAACCCTGCTACTGGCCTCCACTGAGCCTCTAACCTGAAGAGGAGGAACCCTGCTACTGGCCTCCACTGAGCCTCTCTAACCTGAAGAGGAAGAACCCTGCTACTGGCCTCCACTGAGCCTCTCTAACCTGAAGAGGAGGAACCCTGCTACTGGCCTGGTCTGAGCCTCTAACATGAAGAGGAGGAACCCTGCTACTGGCCTCCACTGAGCCTCTCTAACCTGAAGAGCAGGAACCCTGCTACTGGCATCCACTGAGCCTCTCTAACCTGAAGAGGAGGAACCCTGCTACTGGCCTCCACTGAGCCTCTCTAACCTGAAGAGGAGCAACCCTTCTACTGGCCTCCACTGACCCTCTCTAACCTGAAGAGGAGGAACCCTGCTACTGGCCTGGTCTGAGCCTCTCTAACCTGAAGAGGAAGAACCCTCTACTGGCCTCCACTGAGCCTCTCTAACCTGAAGAGGAAGAACCCTCTACTGGCCTGGTCTGAGCCTCTCTAACCTGAAGAGGAAGAACCCTCTACTGGCCTGGTCTGAGGCTCTCTAACCTGAAGAGGAAGAACCCTCTACTGGCCTGGTCTGAGCCTCTCTAACCTGAAGAGGAAGAACCCTCTACTGCCTGGTCTGAGCCTCTCTAACCTGAAGAGGAAGAACCCTCTACTGGCCTGGTCTGAGCCTCTCTAACCTGAAGAGGAAGAACCCTCTACTGGCCTGGTCTGAGCCTCTCTAACCTGAAGAGGAAGAACCCTCTACTGCCTGGTCTGAGCCTCTCTAACCTGAAGAGGAAGAACCCTCTACTGCCTGGTCTGAGCCTCTCTAACCTGAAGAGGAAGAACCCTCTACTGCCTGGTCTGAGCCTCTCTAACCTGAAGAGGAAGAACCCTCTACTGGCCTGGTCTGAGCCTCTCTAACCTGAAGAGGAAGAACCCTCTACTGCCTGGTCTGAGCCTCTCTAACCTGAAGAGGAAGAACCCTCTACTGGCCTGGTCTGAGCCTCTCTAACCTGAAGAGGAAGAACCCTCTACTGGCCTGGTCTGAGCCTCTCTAACCTGAAGAGGAAGAACCCTCTACTGCCTGGTCTGAGCCTCTCTAACCTGAAGAGGAAGAACCCTCTACTGGCCTGGTCTGAGCCTCTCTAACCTGAAGAGGAAGAACCCTCTACTGCCTGGTCTGAGCCTCTCTAACCTGAAGAGGAAGAACCCTCTACTGGCCTGGTCTGAGCCTCTCTAACCTGAAGAGGAAGAACCCTCTACTGGCCTGGTCTGAGCCTCTCTAACCTGAAGAGGAAGAACCCTCTACTGGCCTGGTCTGAGCCTCTCTAACCTGAAGAGGAAGAACCCTCTACTGGCCTGGTCTGAGCCTCTCTAACCTGAAGAGGAAGAACCCTCTACTGGCCTGGTCTGAGCCTCTCTAACCTGAAGAGGAAGAACCCTCTACTGGCCTGGTCTGAGCCTCTCTAACCTGAAGAGGAAGAACCCTCTACTGCCTGGTCTGAGCCTCTCTAACCTGAAGAGGAAGAACCCTCTACTGGCCTGGTCTGAGCCTCTCTAACCTGAAGAGGAAGAACCCTCTACTGGCCTGGTCTGAGCCTCTCTAACCTGAAGAGGAAGAACCCTCTACTGCCTGGTCTGAGCCTCTCTAACCTGAAGAGGAAGAACCCTCTACTGCCTGGTCTGAGCCTCTCTAACCTGAAGAGGAAGAACCCTCTACTGGCCTGGTCTGAGCCTCTCTAACCTGAAGAGGAGGAACCCTCTACTGCCTGGTCTGAGCCTCTCTAACCTGAAGAGGAAGAACCCTCTACTGGCCTGGTCTGAGCCTCTCTAACCTGAAGAGGAAGAACCCTCTACTGGCCTGGTCTGAGCCTCTCTAACCTGAAGAGGAAGAACCCTCTACTGGCCTGGTCTGAGCCTCTCTAACCTGAAGAGGAAGAACCCTCTACTGGCCTGGTCTGAGCCTCTCTAACCTGAAGAGGAAGAACCCTCTACTGGCCTGGTCTGAGCCTCTCTAACCTGAAGAGGAAGAACCCTCTACTGGCCTGGTCTGAGCCTCTCTAACCTGAAGAGGAAGAACCCTCTACTGGCCTGGTCTGAGCCTCTCTAACCTGAAGAGGAAGAACCCTCTACTGGCCTGGTCTGAGCCTCTCTAACCTGAAGAGGAAGAACCCTCTACTGGCCTGGTCTGAGCCTCTTGAGCCCTGAAGGGAGCGTAGACTACGTCCCAAATGGCACCATATTCCCTAAATAGTGCACTACTTTTGAACAGAGCTCTAAATGGTCAAAAGTATTGCGCTATGAAGGGAATAGGGTTCCATTTGGGATGCAAACACTGGTTTGCACTGAGGCTCTTTACCCTGGAATGAGAGGAAGGTGGCATCAGTGGGAGACTGTATGACCATATAGATGTGTGTGGGAGTTAGATGTATAGTACCTAATGCAACTCACACTCCTGTCAGATACTCAGGATATAAGGTGATGTATTTAATCGATATGTCAGACACACATACAACACACACACACAAATGTACAATAATGCACACACACATGTACAGACAAACACATCAATTGTTTTTCTTCACTATTTGTATGTCTCTCACTGACCGGTACGCTGCCTTGCTTTCTTCCTCTAAGGCTCTCTCCCTCTAACTCTGTTTCTCTCTCTCTCTTTCCCTCTCCACTGTTTCTCTGCATGCTGTGTTTCTTTTGAGAGGGGGCTGGATGCACAGTGACAATGTTCTGTACTCTACTTGGTGGCTGTCACTGTGAGCCAGGCCTGATGAGGAGAGAGGGAGATGTGGAGAAGGGGGAGGGGAAGAGGTGAGGCAAGGAAAAAAGTTGAGGAGGGAGTCCCCTTATGCACTCACCCTTACTTTTACCACTACAACACTCACACATGCACACACACACTCTTTACCCTCACTTTCACTACTACAACCAGCCTCTCAACAGAACCATCAGATCCTCTCTCTCTCTACCCTCTCTTTCTCTCTCTCTACCTCTCTCTCTCTCCACCTCTCTTCCTCTCTCCCCGTCTCTCTCGCTCCCCCCCCCCCCCCCCTCTCTCTCTCTCTCTCGTGTGCTCTCTATTTTTGTTTTCTTCCTTTATGTAACCAAGGCTTGCAGGCATCTGCTTAATGCACTGACAATTAAAAAATAACGGGGAAGAAGACAAAACTGGGCAAAACTGGTTGAAATGACATCATCACAAAATTACATAATTTCAACTAGTTTTGGGATGTCCTTTGAGTAAGAGTGTACCAGGAGTTATTAGGGAATATGCGGTGAAATAGCGAATGAGATGACAAAAACATCAAGAACAGGGATGAGAGGAGTGATACTTTACGTCAGAGACTTGATGACGACCATTACTTAGGCTTTCAAGGCATGCACTGAAGGAGGAAATGTGGTTCACTTGTTACTCAGGAACACATTTCTTCATCATGTCTGTTAGAATATTAGTCATAATAACAACAAAAGCAATGGATCCTTTGACAGAAAGACAGAGTTTATTTCTGGAGATGATGTCAATATTTCAGAGGCCTCTGTAGCTGAAGGACACATAAGACCATGAGAATGGATTTATCCCAAAAGGCACCCTATTCTCTACATAGTGCACAACTTCTGGCCAGGGCCCTGGTCAAAAGTAGTGCACTGCATAGGGAATAGGGTGACATTTGGGATGTAGGCAATGTCTAGTCAACAGAAGCATTGGAATCTATAATAGATCACTAGCTTCCATCTATTAGCATTCAAGCCTATTGATTCTTAGTGACAGAGATGGTCGATGCCATTCTCAGGACATTTGATCTGACAGTGATATATATAATGAGTGATGAGTGAAGGTGTAACAGCATTGGATAATAGATTATGTTAATTATGTTACTCTAAGTGTTATAATGATCTATATATCCATACAGATCATGTATTTTTTTATGTTTTAATACAAAAGTAAAAAAAGGCCTATTCACACCCGAGCCGAGGCCAGCCGGTCTCCAGCTCTGCCATTGTTACAAAGAGACCCTGATGTTAAGGTCGAGGTATGTATAGTTTTTTGTGTGCTCTAGGGCAACGGTGTCTAGATAGAATTTGTATTTGTGGTCCTGGCAACTGGACCATTTTTAGGACACCATTAGTTTTGTCTTACTAAGAGTTTTCTGTCAGGGACCAGGCCTGACAGAATCTGTGCAGAAGATCTAGGTCCTGCTGTAGGTTCTCCTTGGTTGGGGACAGAAGCACCAGATCATCAGCAAACAGTAGACATTTGACTTCAGAGGCCAGTTGCTGCAGACTGTTCTAGTACCCTCGCCAATTAGTTGATATACATGTTGAAGAGGGTGGGGCTCAAGCGGCCCTGTGGAAAGAAAATGTGTGTGTTTTTTTCAAATTATTTCTGCACATTTTATAATGTGGTGTTCCCCCCCGAACACCACTTTCCATCAATTTGTATAGCTGACCTTCATGCCAAATTGAGTCAAAAGCTTTTTTGAAATCAACAAAGCATGAGAAGACATTGCTGTTCTCTCTCTCTCTCTCTCTCTCTCTCTCTCTCTCTCTCTCTCTCTCTCTCTCTCTCTCTCTCTCTCTCTCTCTCTCTCTCTACTAACCTGTCTCCCTACTAGACTTTGACTCCCTGCTAGCCTCTGTCTCCCTACTAGACTTTGTCTCCTTACTAGCCTCTGTCTCTCTACCAACCAATGTCTCTATAGTAGCCTGTCTCTCTACTACCCTGTCTCTCTCTACCCTACAAGAGGCTCTCCCTACTAGCCTCTGTCTCTCTACTAGTCTGTCTCTTCTAGCCTGTCTCTCTACTATCCTCTGTCTCCCTACTAGCCTCTCGCTACTAGCATGTCTCTCCCGCTCCACTAGACTGTTTCGCTACTATCATCTGTCTCCCTACTAGCCTCTACCTCTTTATTAGCGTGTCTCCCTACAAGCCTCTGTCTCTCTCCCAACAAATGTCTCTATAGTAGCCTGTCTCTCTATTAGCATGTCTTGCTACTACCCTGTCTCTCTACTACCCTGTCTCTACAGTAGCCTGTCTCTCTATTAGCATGTCTTGCTACTACCCTGTCTCTCTACTACCATGTCTCTACAGTATCCTGTCTCTCTATTAGCCTGTCTCTCTACTACCCTGTCTCTCTACTACCATGTCTCTATAGTAGCCTGTCTCCCTACTAGTCTCTGTGTCCCTACTAGCCTGTCTCGCTACTAGCCTTTCTACCTACTAGACTTTGTCTTCTTACTAGCCTCTGTCTCTCTACCAACCAATGTCTCTAAAGTAGCCTGTCTCTTAACTAGCCTGTCTCTCTATTAGCCTGTCTTCCTACTAGCCTGTCTCTCTACTAGCCTGTCTGTCTACTAGACTGTCTCTCTACTATCCTCTGTCTTCCTACTAGTATCTGTCTCCCTACCAGCCTGTCTCCATACCAGCCTGTCTACCTACTAGACTCTCACCCTACTATCCTATGTCTACCTACTAGCCTCTCACCCTACTAGCCTCTCACCCTACTAGCCTCTGTCTCCCTACTAGCCTCTGGCTCCCTACTATCCTCTGTCTCCCTACTATCCTCTGTCTCCCTACTAGCCTGTCTCCCTACTAGCCTGTCTCCCTACTATCCTCTGTCTCCCTACTATCCTCTGTCTCCCTACTATCCTCTGTCTCCCTACTATCCTCTGTCTCCCTACTATCCTCTGTCTCCCTACTATCCTCTGTCTCTCTACTAGCCTGTCTCCCTACTAGCCTGTCTCTCTACTATCCTCTGTCTCGCTACTAGTCTCTGTGTCCCTACTATCCTCTGTCTCCCTACTAGCCTGTCTCCCTACTATCCTCTGTCTCCCTACTATCCTCTGTCTCCCTACTATCCTCTGTCTCGCTACTAGTCTCTGTGTCTCTACTAGCCTCTGTTTCCCTACTAGACTTTGTCTCCCTACTAGCCTCTGTCTCTCTACCAACCAATGTCTCTATAGTAGCCTGTCTCTCTACTAGCCTGTGTCCCTACTAGCCTCTGTCTCCCTACTAGTCTCTGTGTCCCTACTAGCCTGTCTCCCTACTAGCCTGTCTCCCTACTAGCCTGTCTCCCTACTAGCCTGTCTCCCTACTAGCCTGTCTCCCTACTAGCATGTCTCCCTACTAGACTTTGTCTCCCTACTAGACTTTGTCTCCCTACTAGACTTTGTCTCCTTACTAGCCTCTGTCTCTCTACCAACCAATGTCTCTAAAGTAGCCTGTCTCTTTACTAGCCTGTCTCTCTATTAGCCTGTCTTCCTACTAGCCTGTCTCTCTACTAGCCTGTCTCTCTACTGTCCTCTGTCTTCCTACGAGCATGTCTCCCTACTAGCATGTCTCCCTAGTAGTCTGTCTCTCTACTAGTCTGTCTCCTTTGTAGCCTGTCTCTCTACTATCCTCTGTCTTCCTACTAGCATGTCTCCCTAGTAGTCTGTCTCTTTACTAGTCTGTCTCTCTACTATCCTCTGTCTTCCTACTAGCTTGTCTCTCTACTATCTTCTGTTGCCCTACTATCTTCTGTCTCCCTACTAGCATGTCTCTCTACTAGCATGTTTCCCTAGTAGACTGTCTCGCTACTAGTCTGTCTCCCTACTATCCTCTACTCCCTACTAGCCTGTCTCTCTACTATCCTCTGTCTTCCTACTAGCATGTCTCCCTGCTAGACTGTCTCTCTACTATCCTCTGTCTTCCTACTAGTATCTGCCTCCCTACCAGCCTGTCTCCTTACCATCCTGTCTACCTACTAGCCTCTCAACCTACTAGTCTCTGTCTTCATTCTAGTATCTGTCTCCCTACCAGCCTGTCTACCTACTAGCCTCTCACCCTACTATCCTCTGTCTTCCTACTAGTATCTGTCTCCCTACCAGCCTGTCTCCTTACCAGCCTGTCTACCTACTAGCCTCTCACCCTACTATCCTCTGTCTCCCTACTAGTCTCTGCGTCCCTACTAGCCTGTCTCCCTACTAGCCTGTCTCCCTACTAGACTTTGTCTCCTTACTAGCCTCTGTCTCTCTACCAACCAATGTCTCTATAGTAGCCTGTCTCTCTACTAGCCTGTCTCTCTATTACCCGGTCTTCTTACTAGCGTGTCTCTCTACTACCTTGTCTCTCTACTACCTTGTCTCTCTACTACCTTGTCTCCCTACTAGCCTGTCTCCCTACTAGCCTGTCTCCCTACTAGCCTGTCCCTCTACTAGCATGTCTCTCTACTAACCTGTCTCCCTACTAGACTTTGACTCCCTGCTAGCCTCTGTCTCCCTACTAGACTTTGTCTCCTTACTAGCCTCTGTCTCTCTACCAACCAATGTCTCTATAGTAGCCTGTCTCTCTACTACCCTGTCTCTCTTCTACCCTGTCTCTCTACTAGCCTGTCTCCCTACTAGCCTGTCTCCCTACTATCCTCTGTCTCCCGACTAGTCTCTGCGTCCCTACTAGCCTCTGTCTCCCTACTATCCTCTGTCTCCCTACTATCCTCTGTCTCCCTACTATCCTCTGTCTCCCTACTATCCTCTGTCTCCCTACTAGCCTGTCTCCCTACTATCCTCTGTCTCCCTACTATCCTCTGTCTCCCTACTAGCCTGTCTCCCTACTATCCTCTGTCTCCCTACTAGTCTCTGCGTCCCTACTAGCCTGTCTCCCTACTAGCCTGTCTCCCTACTAGACTTTGTCTCCTTACTAGCCTCTGTCTCTCTACCAACCAATGTCTCTATAGTAGCCTGTCTCTCTACTAGCCTGTCTCTCTATTACCCGGTCTTCTTACTAGCGTGTCTCTCTACTACCTTGTCTCTCTACTACCTTGTCTCTCTACTACCTTGTCTCTCTACTACCTTGTCTCCCTACTAGCCTGTCTCCCTACTAGCCTGTCTCCCTACTAGCCTGTCCCTCTACTAGCATGTCTCTCTACTAACCTGTCTCCCTACTAGACTTTGACTCCCTGCTAGCCTCTGTCTCCCTACTAGACTTTGTCTCCTTACTAGCCTCTGTCTCTCTACCAACCAATGTCTCTATAGTAGCCTGTCTCTCTACTACCCTGTCTCTCTTCTACCCTGTCTCTCTACTAGCCTGTCTCCCTACTAGCCTGTCTCCCTACTATCCTCTGTCTCCCGACTAGTCTCTGCGTCCCTACTAGCCTCTGTCTCCCTACTATCCTCTGTCTCCCTACTATCCTCTGTCTCCCTACTATCCTCTGTCTCCCTACTATCCTCTGTCTCCCTACTATCCTCTGTCTCCCTACTATCCTCTGTCTCCCTACTATCCTCTGTCTCCCTACTAGCCTGTCTCCCTACTATCCTCTGTCTCCCTACTATCCTCTGTCTCCCTACTAGCCTGTCTCCCTACTAGCCTCTGTCTCCCTACTAGCCTCTGTCTCCCTACTAGCCTCTGTCTCCCTACTAGCCTCTGTCTCCCTACTAGCCTCTGTCTCCCTACTAGCCTCTGTCTCCCTACTAGCCTCTGTCTCCCTACTAGACTGTCTCCCTACTATCCTCTGTCTCCCTACTATCCTCTGTCTCCCTACTATCCTCTGTCTCCCTACTAGCCTCTGTCTCCCTACTAGACTTTGTCTCCTTACTAGCCTCTGT
The DNA here is from genome assembly GCF_965601325.2 of Salmo salar. NCBI lineage: Eukaryota > Metazoa > Chordata > Actinopteri > Salmoniformes > Salmonidae > Salmo > Salmo salar. The sequence continues at coordinate 25,804,594 of NC_138318.1, read as the reverse complement.
CGCTCTATCAACCAATGTCTCTATAGTAACCTGTCTCTCTACTAGCATGTCTCTCTATTACCCGGTCTTCCTACTACCCTGTCTCCCTACTAGCCTGTCCCTCTACTAGCCTGTCCCTCTACTAGCCTGTCTCCCTACTAGCCTGTCAATCTACTACCATGTTTCTCTACTGTCCTGTCTCCCTACTAGCCTCTGTCACCCTACTACCTTGTCTCTCTACTAGCCTGTCTACCTACTACCCTGTGTCCCCACTAGCCTGTCTCCCCACTAGCCTTTCTCCCCACTAGCCTCTGTCTCCTTACTAACCTTTCTCCGTACTAGCCTGTCTCTCTATTACCCAGTCTTCCTACTACCCTGTCTCTCTACTAGACTGTCTCCTTACTAGCCTGTCCCTCTACTAGCATGTCACTCTACTAGACTGTCGCCTTACTAGCCTCTGGCTCTCCACTAGCCTGTCACTCTATTAGACTGTCGCCTTACTAGCCTGTCCCTCTACTAGCATGTCTCTCTACTAACCTATCTCCCTACTAGTCTATGTCTCTCCACTAGCCTACCCTACTTCCCTGTGTCCCTACTTTCTCCCTACTAGCCTTTCTCCCTATTGGCTGGTCTCCCTACTAGCATGTCTCCATACTAGTCTGTTTCTCTACAAGCTCCTCTTTCTCTACTGTCCTCTGTCTCCCTATCAACCTATATCTCCCTACTAGCCTGTCTCTATTAGCCTGTCGTTCTACTATCCTCTGTCCCTCTACTAACCTGTCCCTCTACTAGCCTGTCCCTCTACTAGCATGTCTCTACTAACCTGTCTAGCCGGTGGTTCTCTACTAGCCTGTTACTCTGCCAGCCTGTCTCCATACTAGCCTGTCTCCCTAATAGCCGGCCTGTCCTTCTACTAGCATGTCTCTCTACTAACCTGTCTCCCTACTAGCCTCTGTCTCTCTGCTAACCTGTCTCCCTACTAGCCTGTCCCTCTACTAGCACGTCTCTCTACTAACCTGTCTCCCTACTAGCCTCTGTCTCTCTACTAACCTGTCTCCCTGCTAGCCTGTCTCCTTACTAACTTGTCTCCCTACTAGCCTGTCCATCTACTAGCATGTTTCTCTATTAACCTGGCTCCCTAATAGCCTCTGTCTCTCTACTAGCCTCTGTCTCTCTACTAACCCGTCTCCCTACTAACCCGTCTCCCTACTAACCTGTCTCCCTACTAACCTGTCTTCCTACTAACCTGTCTTCCTACTAACCTGTCTCCCTACTAGCCTCTGTCTCTCTACTAACCTGTCTCCCTACTAGCCTCTGTCTCTCTACTAACCTGTCTCCTTGCTAGCATGTCTCCTTACTACCTTGTCTCCCTACTAGCCTGTCTCCTTACTAGCCTGTCCCTCTACTAGCATGTCTCTCTATTAACCTCTGTCTCTCTACTAGCATGTCTCTCTTCTAGCCTTTGTCTCTACTATGCTGTCTCTCTACTAACCTCTGCCTCCCCACTATTATGTCTCTACTAACGTCTCCCTACTAGTCCTGTTCTGCCTATTAACCTGTCTCTCTACTAACCTCTGTCTCCCTACCAACCTCTTTCTCCCCACTATTATGTCTCTTTACTAACCTCTGTCTCCCTACTAACCCTTGTCTCCCTATTAACCTGTCTCTCTACTAACCTCTGTCTCCCTACTAACCTCTGTCTCCCTACTAGCCCCTGTCTCTCTACTAAACTGTCTCCCCACTAGCCTGTCTCCCTACTAGCATCTGCCTCCTTACTAGCCTCGGTGTCCCTGGCCTCTCCGTTCCCAGATAGCCCAGTCCCACCAGGTGAGAGATGGTGTCAAACTGGTTCACCCCTGTCTACTGCATTTAGCTCAGTCTCAGTGCCTTGCCACTAGGGAGAATGAGACTCGCACACACACACGCACACACAAACACACCCTGGCTACCCAATCTGTCAGCAGTGATAACAGTCTCAGATAAACCTGCATGGCTGCAACAGCTGGAGCCATCTCTCTCTCTCTCTCTCTCTCTCTCTCTTTCTCTCTCTCTCGCTCTCGCTCTCTCTCGTTCTCTCTCTCTTGCTCTCTCTCTATGTGTGTAACAGAACAGGAAGTGTGAAGGTCATACACACCAAAGGAAGGAGGACAGAAACGTGTCCCTTTAGAGAAATAACAGAAATAACCATGGTTCGGGTAGTTAGAAGACTGAATGTTCCCATGGAAGTGAATTTTTTTGAGGCTTTTATCTTAATTTTTCTTTACATGCATTTCTTCTGCTTAACGCAATTATCATCATTGCACTTGAAGGCATTTGTCTGTCATAACAAGTATGAAGTTATCAGCATTATTCATTGCTTTGAATTTAATCAGGAATAGTGATCATTTAACATGCAAATAATGGATTGACAATTTTAATTATAATTTCCATTCATTTTCAACTTCACAAACTATTTTCTGCCGAACAGTTTGTTCCATGCTTGACATCGCTATTAGTCATAGTGAAATAATCAGTAACACTTTACTTGAACTGTGAAAATATACATTATTTACAATACTTTATAACTTGTTATAAGCAGGTCTGAGTCTTCATAATATCTTATTATAAAATGAAACAATATGAGTGTCTAAAATAACTGGGTAGAGTATAACTTCCTCAAAATCAGGTTTAAAATTAGTCCTTTTTTGACAACAGCCTGGTCCTTTTTTGACAACAACCACGTAGGAAATCCAGGTAAGTGAACACGAAGAGACACTGACAATCTCAGACAGTGCTCACCAACTTTTCTCTCTCGGTCTGGCCTGGTTCAGATTGAAACCATTATTCCTTCTTCATCTTTTGGATGACAAACACTTGTTATTGATTTCTACTTCTGTGACTGATTCCAGATAGAAATAAATCTGCTTTAGCTCCTCTCTCTCCAGAGTGAAAGAGAGCTGAGCAGTCCTCGAATGCATCCAAAATGGCACCCTATTCCCTATATAGTGCATTACTTCTAAGTTCTGACCAGAGTGAGCCCTATGAGCCCTGGTCAAAGGTAGTGCACTGTATAGGGAATGGTGTGGCATTTGGGATGTAGACCTCTACTCCTTGGAGACAAAACAAAGATTGATGACAGGGACAGTTTTTTTGTAGTAAGTGAAACAAAGCCTCATACACATAAATATTTAATATTTTCCTTCTGATTAATCTGAATTGTAGTGCCAATATCTTCTTTCTTGTTCTGTTTCTCCCATTTTACAATGCAGACACAATGGCCAGCAGTGTGAGTGACCCCAGTGATATCCCACTCTTTAAGATGACACCAAGCCCAAGGGCTCTATTTTAACAAACCTAACGCAATGGTAAATATTAGTGCTGGTGGTCGGTCTGGGGATGTGTCAGAAATATGTTTGCTATTTTCACAGAAGGAATTATGGGAGCAATAGCTGTCGATGGTGTGAAAGGGAAGGTTTTTGGTGAATAAATAAGTTGTAGATGTGATGAGGGCTTGACCATTCACTGGCAAATCAACATTGGTCATGGCTTAGTACTTTATGCGGTTGTCTCAAGTTGTGTGTTACTGATATTCTTTGAATTGTCAACAACTCCAATTCGGCTGGGGGCACAGAATATTCTCATCCTAGTCCATTGTATATTGATACCACTTATTAAAGGAATACTTTGGGATTTTTGACATGAATCCCTTTATCTACTTCCCCAGAGTCAGATGAAATCATGGATAGCAATCATGTCTCTGCAGCCTGTATGAAGGAATCTAGAGGTAGTTTTGCGAGCCAATGCTAACTAGCATTAGCATAATACCTGGAAGTCTACCATACTTAAAAGCATGCTAACAGTTTCCATAGACTTCCAGTCATTGTGCTAAAGCTAGTTAGCAATCGCGCTAACACTTCCATCAAATTGCACAAAGAGACATAAAAATGGTATCCACTAGTTCATCTGACTCTGGGGAAATACCTCAAATCCAGAAGTATCCCATTGAATAGCATACAGTTATAAGTAAAACATTTAAATGTAATGTGTTGTGTGTGAGGCACATTCGCAATAAGCAAGATACAGGCCTATCCATAGTTGACATGGCATTATAGGACTGAATAATTTGAATATGGTTCATAACTTAAATGTTTCTAAGTACCAGGGTCACCGGCATCATCTCATCTCTTGTTCCATGATGGGCATATAGACATAGCCTATATGGGGCTTTTACACTCACTATTTTACTGCTCCCAAACTTGATCTTTTAATAAAGCTTAGGCGATTAAGAGTTATTTTAAAGAGGTCTGACGAGCCAAACCCTTTATTTATATTCTAGGCTAATTGGCAAATGAATGCATTGTACAGGACAAAAACACAATCCTTCATTGAGGGGAGGGTAGGCTATGCTTGGTTTTGAATCAAATGAAATATAAGGTTCACTAGCACGAAAAGTATATCCCTCTTGTTCCATGTGCATATGTACACTGTGCATCATGGCTGTACGGGCGACGCTTCCGCAGTCAAAATCCATGCCCTAACCAATCGTATTACCACTAAGATCTGCTTTTCGTGAGACTTAAATCTCCCTATTTTCCCTGAATGAAATTGTCACTTTTACACTAGTTTTTAAGGACAACACCTCAAATGTTTCCACCCCTCCCACCTCAGTGCAAGCGAGTTGATGTTAGACAGGTAAATTGCCAAACCTGGCGCAAGGGGTAGAAAATGCCAGAGCACCAGATTTGGCATGCCGAAATTACCAACTAATGTGCGTTTGACACTTGTGCCGCCTTAGCGCCAGCTAGAAATAGAGTCCCTAGACTATCTTTCCTTTACCCTAACCCCTACTTTGTCTGAAAATTGAAAAGCAGTAGCAGGTGTGAATGAATTGTACTGCAGACAGTCCAATCTAAATAATTTACTGTCTGCAGTACACTTTATTCATACTAGCTACTGCTTTTCAATTTTCAGACACCCCAGACACATATTGTGGATTGTCCCCCACTCAATGTCCGGAACATTCAGTTAGTCTAGGGCACAACTCTCAGGGTCTGCTGCTGCTACTGCTCAGTATATTAACACTGGCCTCTCTCTTTATCTCTCTCCCCTCCTGTTGGCAGAGTTACGACTCTGAACTGGCTGTCAGACACACTCACACACAAGTGCACATACACACAAAGACACACATGCGCACGAGTATGCACGTACACACACACACAGAACCACGCATGCACACACAGAACCACACACACACACACACACACACACACACACACACACACACACACACACACACACACACACACACACACACACACACACACAGCTCCACTGTAAATTACACAGAGTTCCATACTGACCTGCCAGTAGGGTCAAACAACAGCCGACATCATAGGAGCTGCGATAACAAACAAACAACCATTTAAAGCAGATTCATGCTACTTGTGTGCTTTTCTCATCTATATTTTCCAGAAGATGTTTATGGTATGATACAGTGTAAGTCCCACACGTGCAGTAAAAGGCACAGAGCATCCAACATCTGTTTTGACGTTTATCCTCTGCATTACACTGTCATGATGTAATAACTTACACAACAAACCACTGGAGTGGTACTAAATGAATTTGGTGGTTGAATACAAACACACTCATGCTGTAGAGTTGTTTAATAACATCACTAATGACTTCTGCCCACATACTGTATACGTCATGTTTCTGTTGTTGTTTCTGTTGTTATTGTCCTGTGCTTTGGTACTTTGCCAGGTTATTTTAAGGCATTGTTTACCGACAGATTTTAGCATCGCCACAATGTCATTTTTTTTACTGCAACAGTGCATATCAACAGAGCTTCTGCTACGCGTATTGCAGAAAGAGTACACAATAACGTTTTCTCAGATTATGCATCAGAATTTATATCTACAAAAATGTTAAGTTTACAGCAAACATGCTGTTTGCTTGTTTCTGCGTTTTTCAAGTTAACTGAGGAAAAGGGCATGTGCAAAACAACATGTACTATATTCCACATTGATAAAGACATCATTTTCACAGATAGCCAAAGGCGCCAGACCTGCCAGTCAATGATGATCACAAAAGACCTTGGAGAAGCGCACATTTAGTTTTTTGACAAGCGTGCAGGTCAGTTATTTTATATGAAAGGCTTCCAAAGCATAAAATAAGAATCACACTAATTTTATATTTTTAGACAGAAACCTTTTGGAGCAAGACATTTTTCTCAAATAATTTATTTTGCAAGCCTGTTTATTTTGTAGATATTAACATGTTGACTTTTACAGTACATTAATCTTGAAATGCCATTGCCACCTACTAAGCATGGCACTTACCTCAAATCATAACATTTCCATGTATTCCTTCTATCCAAGCCAGTTGTTGAGTGTGGATGATGTAAAATAGCAGCATGTTAAGCTGATGAATGATAAGGATAAAAAGCTATCAAAGGGTTCTAGATGAAAGGCTAAGGGCAGCGAGGCTATGCTGGGTGTCCAGGCCACTGCATTTGATGATGATCATTCTGAATGGTGTTAGATAGCAGGGGGTAACTTAGTACACACACAAAAAAATAGTTCTAAATAGTGCCAAATAAGGGTTCTTAGGCTTCAAACCATAGTGGATCCCTTTTTGGTGCTATATAGACACTTTTTTGAAGGGTCCATAAAGAACCATGCTCATAAGGTTCTAAATGGAACCATTATAGTGCTATAAAGAACCCTTTCATAAGGCTCTATAAATACTAAAAACTATTAATAAAAGGTTCTATATAGTTCCAAAAAAAGAGTTCCGCTATGGTTACAACCGTTTTTTATGGTTCTTTATAGAACCTTTATGGAGAATGTTTGTTATTCTCAAATTCTCAAGGGTTCTTTGAGTTATTATGGTTCCACATAGAATCATCACCCTTCCAAAGAACCCTTGAGGAAACCTATGTTCTTAGTGTGTAGGGGACATACACTATAAGGGAGGTGGGAAGTCAGAGCTTTTTTTTTTTCTCACTTAGAGCCAATCTCCAGTAAGGTTCGTTCTAGTCTTCGATCCACATGCACACTGCAAAGTATAGGCCCACATTAAAGTACTATATGTATTGCTGAAATAAAAAGGGAAGAGGACAGCTGTGCACAGTCCTTTCAGGGGCAGGTACTCAAAATTAAGAATAAGGGTGCAAGTTGGAACCTAATAAGGTTCTTGAGAGAGATGCCATAGGGAATACGTTCTACAGTCTCTGAAGAACCATAAATGGGATGGTTCTTTGAAGAACCATACAAAAATCCAAGACCAGACATGTTTCGGCACTCCAGGACGGGAACTGAATAGCTTTGCTGTAGGGTTTTAAGCGTTATTTGCATATTTCACAGGGTGCTGGTCCAGTGAATTCCCAAGGTGCCATTCATACATTTTCAGTCCTGTGGCTCTCACCAAGTGAGATCCTAAGTGAATATGTTGTCATTCGAATTAAACTAATTAAGACAACACACATTTCATAAGGCCTTCTTTTGAGGGTCTAGATTTACCCTAATACAGTGGCTTGAACTGCCCTTTCTCACCTGGACAAAAGGAACACCTACAGTTGAAGTCGGAAGTTTACATACGCCTTAGCCAAGTACATTTTAACTCAGTTTTCACAATTCCTGACATTTAATCCTAGTAAAAATTCCCTGTCTTAGGTCAGTTAGGATCACCACTTTATTTTAAGAATGTGAAATGTCAGAATAATAGTAGAGAGAATGATTTATTTCAGATTTTATTTCTTTCATCACATTCCCAGTGGGTCAGAAGTTTACATACACTCAATTAATATTTGGTAGCATTGCCTTTAAATTGTTTAACTTGGGTCAAATGTTTCGGGTAGCCTTCCACAAGCTTCCAACAATAAGTTGGGTGAATTTTGGACCATTCCTCTTGACAGAGCTGGTGTAACTGAGTCAGGTTTGTAGGCCTCCTTGCTCGCACACGCTTTTTCAGTTCTGCCCACCAATTTTCTGTAGGACTGAGGTCAGGGCTTTGTGATGGCCACTCCAATACCTTGACTTTGTTGTCCTTAAGCCAATTTGTCAGAACTTTGGAAGTATGCTTGGGGTCATTGTCTATTTGGAAGACCCATTTGCAACCAAGCTTTAACTTCCTGACTGATGTCTTGAGATGTTGCTTAAATATATCCACATAAGTTTTCTCCCTCATGATGCCATATGTTTTGTGAAGTGCACCAGTCCCTCCTGCAGCAAAGCACCCAGACAACATGATGCTGCCACCCCCGTGCTTCACGGTTGGGATGGTGTTCTTCGGCTTGCAAGCATCCCCCTTTTTCCTTCAAACATAACAATGGTCATTATGGCCAAACAGTTTTATTTTTGTTTCATCAGACCAGAGGACATTTCTCCAAAAAGTACTATCTTGGCTGATTTCTTTTGATTTCCCCCCATGATCTCAAGCAAAGAGGCACTGAGTTCGAAGGTAGGCCTTGAAATACATCCACAGCTACACCTCCAATTGACTCAAATTATGTCACTTAGCCTATCAGAAGCCTCTAAAGCCATGACATAATTTTCTGGAATTTTCCGAGCTGTTTAAAGGCACAGTCAGCTTAGTGTATGTAAACTTCTGACCCACTGGAATTGTGATACAGTGAATTATAAGTAAAATAATCTGTCTGTAAACAATTGTTGGAAAAATGACTTGTGTCATGAGCAAAGTAGATGTCCTAATCGACTTGCCAAAACTATAGTTTGTTAACAAGAAATTTGTGGAGTGATTGAAAAACGAGTTTTAATGACTCCAACCTAAATATTTTCTTCTTCTTGAACTGCACTGTCAGTTAAGGGCTTGTAAGTAAGCATTTCACGGTAAAGTCTACACTTATGGTATTCGGCGCCGCATGTGACAAAGTTTGATTTGATTTGAAACTCATAGTTTACAGGCCACATCGGCCCTGCAAGTTACATTACACTGGCTTAAAAAGTAATTAACCTGTAACCTGGATTCAGATTGGCTGCCATACATGTCAAGAACCTTTTAGATTTCTGAAGAACCATAGATGCCACATCAAGAAGCCCACACTTTACTCTTTATCAGGCAAGGTTTCTCCAAGGAACCTTTTAAAAGCTGAGGAAGAACCACTTAAGAACCTTTGTTTTTTCAGTGTAGATGGTTCATTTTTGCTGATTTTATCTTCTTCTTGATACCATGTTGTGTTTTGACTGATGTCATGTCTATGCTAATATGGCTAAATTTCGCTAGCTAGCTAACAGACAATTGCAACGATGTGTTTGAGAAACAACAACTGCTCATTGTGCAAATGTATTTATGTGTTCAATAAACATTGGAGAAGAAATATAATTGAAATGTTGTCAATAGTTTACATGTAAGCCAACCCTGTCTGTTTGGCCCCATAGTTGTGCAATCGTCAGTTTTGTTGATGAACAACCAAAGCGTCTATAAAAGGAACACATCTTTAGGCCGCCATACAGTTTAAGATCCTTTTAGAATTCTGATGAACCGTAAATGCCACGTTAAGAACCCCACACTTAACTCAAAGGTTATTTATTGGGAAAGAGTTCTCCAAGGAACATTATGAGTTTAGGAAGAACCATTTAAGAACCTTCATTTTTTTATCAGTGTACCTTACCTACATGTATGTAATAGTAATTGACTTTAGCAGGGTCTGATATTGTCCGCTTCCCTTATAAAAACATGACATTCAGTTGGACACAAGGAAATGAGACTCCCTTGGCTACCGATGTGAATAATTCTAATATGTAATTGGGTTGTGACATAGTTACTGAGCAAACAGGTTAAAGGAATGAACATAGGGTATAGTTTGTCAATGATGGAATAATCTGGTCAGATGGCCCAGCGAAACGCTGTGGTTGTATCCTAAATGGCACCTGGTCAAAAGTAGTCCACTATATAGGGAATAGGTTGCTATTTGGGACACGGAGTGTGGATGTCTCCCTGGCCACCTGCTGCCTTCGCTACTGTGACTGTTTGTGTGTGTGTGTGTGTGTGTGTGTGTGTGTGTGTGTGTGTGTGTGTGTGTGTGTGTGTGTGTGCACTGCTGTGAGGTATCCAGAGACTAGAGTACCTAATGAAATCTGATGGGTGGAAAATGACAGGTGCATTGACATCTCTGTGACGGGGATCTAGAGGAGAGGGGGATGACAGGGAGGAGAGGATTCATAAGTTATCACACCTGTGAACTCCTGCTCCTTTGTTTCAAGGTGAGATGGAGGAGAGACTGGGGAGGGAGATAGAAAGAGGGTGAGGGAAAGGAGAGAGGGAGAGGGGTGGGGAATAGAGAGGCAGAGAAAAAGAGAAAAGGTCTGAGCGAGAGGGGGAGAGAAGGAAAAGGAAGACAGGAGAGAGAGAGTTTGGTTTTCTCGCCAGACATAATAGGACCCATCTAGTCCAAAAAGTTTACTCAAATTTGCCAAAAAAGCAGCTGGATGATCATCAAGACTCTTTGAAGAATGTTCTATGGACAGATGAGTCGAAAATAGAACTTTATGGGCGACATGGGTCCCATTATGCCTGGGAAAAAAACAAACACCGCATTTTACAGTAAGAACCTCATACCAACGGTCAAGCTAGGTGGTGGTGGTGGTAGTGTGATGGTTTTGGGATGCTTTGCTGCCTCATGACCTGGACAACTTGCCTTAATAGAAGGAACCATGAATTCTGCTCTGTATCAGAGAATTCTACAGGAGAATGTCAGGCCATCCGTCTGTGAGCTGAAGCTGAAGCGCAGTTGGGTCATGCAGCAAGACAATGATCCAAAACACACAATCAAATCTACATGAAAATGGTTAAAAAGCAATATATTATACATTTTGGAATGACTTAGTCAGTCCAGACCTAATCCCAACTGAGATGTTGTGGCAGGACTTGAAACAAGCAGTTCATACTTGAAAACCCACAAATGTTGCTGAGTTAAAGCAGTTCTGCATGAAACAATGGGCCAAAATTCCTCCACAGAGATGTGAGAGACTGATCATGAACTACAGGAAGCGTTGGAGTCATTGTAGCTAGTGGCGCAGCAGTCTAAGGCACTGCATCTCAGTGCTAGAGGTGTCATTACAGCCCCTGGTTCGATTCCAGGCTGTATCACAACCGGTGGTGATTCGGAGTCCCATAGGGTGGCGCACAATTGGCCTAGCATCGTCTGGGTTAGGATTTGGCCGGGGTAGGCCGTCATTGTAAATAAGAATTTGTTCTTAACTGACTTGCCTAGTTAAATAAAAAATAAAGGTGGCACAACCAGTTATTGAGTAAGGGGGATTTATATTTTCACACAGGGACATTTAACGTTGCATAACTTTCCATGTGAAATAAATGACATAAGTAAATAATTGTTGTATTTGTTCAGGTTCCCCTTATCTAATATTAGGTTTGGGTTGAAGATCTGACAACATTCAGTATCAAAAATATAAAAATTACAAAGTGGGAAAAATTTGTCACAGCACTGTAGAGAGTACCAGAGGAAAGGCTAATTAGCTTGCACAGTGTGCATCTGAATTGTTAGTGTGTGTGTGTGTGTGTGTGTGTGTGTGTGTGTGTGTGTGCATAGTTGTTTGTTTTTTGCACAATAACTATATCCAAAGGCTCATCTTTCTTTCTTCATCATTGATCCTACTCATCCCTGTTTCATCCCTGTCTCCCTTCTCCTCTGAACAAGGTGTCACTCACAGATAACTACTGTAACAAGGCCACGATTACCTGGCTAACAATCAATACAGGGAAGAGAAAAAACAATGCCTGAGTCCATTCAAACTCACAGTCAAGGCTGATAGATTTCTCTTGGTAATTCTTCAAGAGAAGGTTTTGTTGTTATCCTTTTTTAGAATTGTTTTCCTGTATCTTCATAAATATAATCACATAAGCTCTTATTACCAGAGGGGGAAGAAAGTACTTCTTGAAGAAGATCGTTTTCTCTCTGCTATTGCTTCCTATACAGGTGAATAAATTAGTTCATATTTTCTTCTGGTCTGCAGATAAATGTTTGGAACAGAAACTAGATCAGTGTTCTAGCTCAATGTGCTTTTCAACACAATAGATAATCATCATAAAACTGTCCTATATAGGGGACTTCACCATCTGTCTTAGTGTTTAACAGACAGGAAAGAGAATTGCATACATAACAGAAATTAGAACATGTAGCATCTCTATATTCTCTATTATCTTGATAACACTCAGGGTATGATCAAGTTTCAAGATGTATTGTCATGCACACAAGTACAGTGAAATGCCTTTCTTGATAGCTTTTTCCCAGCAATGCAGTAATTAATATCAGTAGTACAAACACACAGGAAATCGAAATAAAAAGAACACGTGAGTAAGGGTCAGCTATATACAGGGTCAGTTCTATTACCATATTTACAATGTGCAGGTATACTGGAGTGGTAGGGGTATATATGTATAGGGGTAAGGTGACTAGGCATCAGAATATATGATAAACAGAGTAACGACAGCGTATATGATAATTGTTTGTGAGTGTGTGTAGAATGTATGTGCGTGTTATGTGTGTGTGTGTGTGTGTGTGTGTGTGTGTGTGGAGAGAGAGAGTGTGTGTGTGTGTAGAGTCCTGTGAGTGTGCATAGAGTCAGTAGAACAAAATATAAAAATATGCATCCGTAAGTCCATGGTCTATGAATTTCTAAAACGTACAAAAGCAGATGGTAAAATGTTTAGATGAGGTACATTTGTATGAATACTTAATGAGGGTTCAGTGACTTTACACAGGGCCTCCATGCAAAACAGCATACAAATGAGGAAACCCAGCAAATCCTAATGGTTTTCTTCACTTCCAAGCTCTATCCTGCTCTAATGACCAGGGGGCTTGGTGCATCATCTAGGCATATGCCTTAGTTAGGAGTTTCTCTGGGCAGTCCCAGCAGTCATCCCTTTCCCAACAGTCAGTAGGCCTACAGATCAGACTGGCCGGTCCAATACTGCTATCTGGAAGGAGACAGACATCCATTACTTACTTACTCTTATCCAGAGCGACTTACAGTAGTGAACGCATAGATTTTTTTTTGTACTGGCCCCCCATGGGAATTGAACCCACAACCCTGGTGTTGCAAACACCATGCTCTACCAACTGAGCCACAAGGAAGGCTTACCAACCATTAGGTCAGTGTCTTAGATTGAACATCATCACTCCCTACTCTTATTGGTATTTATACACAACACACTGCACTTCTGGTTGAGAGGTAAGTGCTCAGGTAGTGCACTCGGTCCCACCAAAGAAGGAAAGAGTAGAGAGAGACAGAGAGAGACAGAGAATGAGCGAAGTAGAGAAAGAGTGGTTAAAGCATTCTATTTAGCTTCCGTAGCAAGCCAAACGAAAGAAAAAGACGACTAGCTGTGCTCCCTAATGAGTTAAGGACTTTTAACATTATAGTTTGGTACAATTATCCTGGGGTTAAATGTGATGTTGTTCACCACAGGTTAGAAACCCTTTAAGGCTTGAATAATTTATTATGTTTGTGTTTGTTGCTTAAAGATTGCACATCATGAAAGTGATCCACAGGTACTGACTGCATTCGAACAATACACTCAGAAAAAAGGTGCTATCTAGAACTTAAAAGTTTTTTTTTCGGCTGTCCCCATAGGAGATCCCTTTGAAGAACCCTTTTTTGGTTCCAGGTAGAACCCTTTTGGGTTCAATGTATGCAAAATAGTTCTATCTGGAACCAAAAATGGTTCTCCTATGGGGACAGCCGAAGAACCCTTTTGGAATCCTTTTTTTCTGAGAGCGTATAAAGCGGGAGACTGTATGGATTACTGAAGAACGCCTACAGTATTTATTATGTTTTTATGGCTACGGTTTCTTGTCAAGCTGAAAGTCCTCAATGTTTCTCTAGCTTCATCCTTCAGCTGTTTACCAAAACAGTGGTGGGTGGATGCCTTGTTGTTGTTTGAACTGCAGATTGCCACTTTAAGTGTATAGATCATACATACCAGCATATGTTCATCAAACATGAAACCTGAAACCAATTAATGTTTCATGTCCTTTCTCCAAAACTGATGATATGTTTATTGTTAACTCCAATGCCAGAAATAAACCCTCTTCTGCCAGTATATAAACACTGTAGACATATAGGCTAACGTGAATGCAAAAAAGGTAAGTCATCACCCATAGAAGAGTGATACTCATCCAGAGACAGTCAGGCCTTTACCACACAATCTGGACACAGCATGCATACTAGACGATAGTCATTGAACAGACCTTGGGCAGCACAGCACTGTGGTGCTACAGCAGAACACTGTGTCATGTTATTTCCAACCACAATCCACCTCAAGATGCAAGGAATGCACAGTGTTATGATGCATCCCAAATTGAACCCTATTCCCTACAGTTTATAGTGCAGTATATTTGACCAGAGCCTTATGGGACCTGGTTGAAAGTAGTGCACTGTAAAGAGAATAGGGTGCCATTTGTGATGGAGTGTTAGATGGCGCAGGTGGCAACGAAAACTAAAAGAGAACGAGAGGGATAATTTATTACTCTCACAGGGCAAAACTTTTTTTCTGAAGATCAGTTCAGAGGATGAAACGAGGCTATAGCTGCCGGAGGAAGTTATTCCAGGGACGTTTTATTAAAAGTAGCTCTGCTGAATACTGCTCTGGCACTGACAATATCTCCCTAACATAAAAACATTTTGGGAGGCCTAAGACCAATTTGCTTTTAGGTTGCATCCGAAAGGGCACCATATATAGGGCAACTTATCATTCAATGCAGCTGAACTGTACTTGAAAAGAACATATAAACACTCCATGGGGTGAACACTCAGTGAGATGTCAGCTGAAAACATAGGATTTTGATTGACAGCTTAATACTATACTATTATCCCATTCTATTGTATATACAAACAGTACAGTTAGCCACATGTAGACACATGAGATCAAAATAGAAGGCTCTGAAAACAACTGCATTCAGAAACTATGTTATGGTCCTAGGAACATTATAGCTGGCCATGCATATAGACATCATGACAAAAGTCCCTTACTGCAATGGTTCTCAACCAGAGGAGTCTGGTGGGAGGAGCTATAGGAGGACGGGATCATTGGAATGGCTGGAATGGAATTAATGGAACGGCATCAAACATGCGGTTTCATATTTATGATGTGTTTGATACCATTCCACGTACAGTGCTGTGAAAAGCAATTGTAATTTGTGATATTTTCTATTTTTGCATATTTTTCATAGTGAATGTTATCAGATCTTCAACCAAAACCTAATATTAGATAAAGGGAATCTGAGTTTACAAATAACAAAAAAATGTATGCTTTATTTATTTAATGAACAAAGTTATGCAACACCCAATTCCCCTGTGTGAAATAGTACTTGCGACCTTACACTCAATAACTAGTTGTGCCACCGTTAGCTGCAATGACTGCAACCACATGCTTCCTGTAGTTGTTGATCAGTCTGTCACGTCTCTGTGGAGGAATTTTGGCCCACTCTTCCATGCAGAACTGCTTTAACTCAGTGACATTTGTGAGTTTTCAAGTATGAACTGCTTGTTTCAAGTCCTGCTACAACATCTCAATTGGGATTAGGTTTGGACTGACTAAGTCATTCCAAAATGTATAATACACTGCTCAAAAAAATAAAGGGAACACTTAAACAACACAATGTAACTCCAAGTCAATCACACTTCTGTGAAATCAAACTGTCCACTTAGGAAGCAACACTGATTGACAATACATTTCACATGCTGTTGTGCAAATGGAATAGACAACAGGTGGAAATTATAGGCAATTAGCAAGACACCCCCAATAAAGGAGTGGTTCTGCAGGTGGGGACCACAGACCACTTCTCAGTTCCTATGCTTCCTGGCTGATGTTTTGGTCACTTTTGAATGCTGGCGGTGCTTTCACTCTAGTGGTAGCATGAGACGGAGTCTACAACCCACACAAGTGGCTCAGGTAGTGCAGCTCCTCCAGGATGGCACATCAATGCAAGCTGTGGCAAGAGGATTTGCTGTGTCTGTCAGCATAGTGTCCAGAGCATGGAGGCGCTACCAGGAGACAGGCCAGTACATCAGGAGACGTGGAGGAGGCCGTAGGAGGGCAACAACCCAGCAGCAGGACCGCTACCTCCGCCTTTGTGCAAGGAGGAGCAGGAGGAGCACTGCCAGAGCCCTGCAAAATGACCTCCAGCAGGCCACAAACGTGCATGTGTTGTACTTACAGCCCAACACCGTGCAGGACGTTTGACATTTGCCAGAGAACACCAAGATTGGCAAATTCGCCACTGGCGCCCTGTGCTCTTCACAGATGAAAGCAGGTTCACACTGAGCATGTGACAGACGTGACAGAGTCTGGAGACGCCGTGGAGAACGTTCTGCTGCCTGCAACATCCTCCAGCATGACAGGTTTGGCGGTGGGTCAGTCATGGTGTGGGGTGGCATTTCTTTGGGGGGCCGCACAGCCCTCCATGTGCTCGCCAGAGGTAGCCTGACTGCCATTAGGTACCGAGATGAGATCCTCAGACCCCTTGTGAGACCATATGCTGGTGCGGTTGGCCCTGGGTTCCTCCTAATGCAAGACAATGCTAGACCTCATGTGGCTGGAGTGTGTCAGCAGTTCCTGCAAGAGGAAGGCATTGATGCTATGGACTGGCCCGCCTGTTCCCCAGACCTGAATCCAATTGAGCACATCTGGGATATCATGTCTCGCTCCATCCACCAACGCCACGTTGCACCACAGACTGTCCAGGAGTTGGCGGATGCTTTAGTCCAGGTCTGGGAGGAGATCCCTCAGGAGACCATCCGCCACCTCATCAGGAGCATGCCCAGGCGTTGTAGGGAGGTCATACAGGCACGTGGAGGCCACACACACTACTGAGCCTCATTTTGACTTGTTTTAAGGACATTACATCAAAGTTGGATCAGCCTGTAGTGTGGTTTTCCACTTTAATTTTGAGTGTGACTCCAAATCCAGACCTCCATGGGTTGATAAATTGGATTTCCATTGATTATTTTTGTGTGATTTTGTTGTCAGCACATTCAACTATGTAAAGAAAAAAGTATTTAATAAGACTATTTCATTCATTCAGATCTAGGATGTGTTATTTTAGTGTTCCCTTAATTTTTTTGAGCAGTATATATTGCTTTTTAAACATTTTCATGTAGACTTGATTGTGTGTTTTGGATCATTGCCTTGCTGCATGACCCAGCTGCACTTCGGCTTCAGCTCACAGACAGATGGCCTGACATTCTCCTGTAGAATTCTCTGATACAGAGCAGAATTCATGGTTCCTTCTATTAAGGCAAGTCGTCCAGGTCTTGAGGCAGCAAAGCATTCCCAAACCAACACTCTACCACCACCACCACCTAGCTTGACCGTTGGTATGAGGTTCTTACTTTGGAATACATTGTTTGGTTTTTGGAAGGCATCATGTGACCTATTTCATCCATAAAGTTATACATTTGACTGTCCATAGTACATTCTTCCAATAGTCTTCATGACCTTCCAGGTGCTTTTTGGCAAACTTGAGTCAACGTTTTGGACGAGATGGGTCCCATTATGTCTGGTGAAAACCACAACTGCATTCCACAGTAAGCATGGAGGTGGAAGTGTTATGGTTTGGGATGCTTTGCTGCCTCAGAACCAAGACGACTTTCCTTAATAGAAGGTTAATTACAGTTGAAGTCGGAAGTTTACATACACCTTAGCCAAATACATTTAAACTCAGCTTTTCACAATTCCTGACATTTAATCCTAGTAAAAATTCTCTGTCTTAGGTCAGTTAGGACCACCACTTTATTTTAAGAATGTGAAATGTCAGAATAATAGTAGAGAGAATGATTTATTTCAGCTTTTATTTCTTTCATCACATGCCCAGTGGGTCAGAAGTTTACTTACACTCAATTAGTATTTGGTAGCATTGCCTTTAAATTGTTTAACTTGGGTCAAACGTTTCAGGTAGCCTTCCACAAGCTTCCTACAATAAGTTAGGTGAATTTTGGCCCATTTCTCCTGACAGAGCTGGTGTAACTGAGTCAAATTTGTAGACCTCCTTGCTCGCGCACGCTTTTTCAGTCCTGCCCACAAATTCTCTATAGGATTGAGGTCAGGGCTTTGTGATGGCCACTCCAAAACCTTGACTTTGATGTCCTTAAGCCATTTTGTCACAACTTTGGAAGTATGCTAGGGGTCATTGTCTATTTGGAAGACCCATTTGCAACCAAGCTTTAACTTCCTGACTGATGTCTTGAGATGTAGCTTCAATATATCCACATAATTTTCCTACCTCATGATGCCATCTATTTTGTGAAGTGCACTAGTCCCTCCTGCAGCAAAGCACCCCCACAATATGATGGTGCCACCCCCGTGCTTCACGGTTGGGATGGTGTTCTTCGGCTTGCAAGCCTCCCCCTTTTTCCTCCAAATATAACGATGGTCATTATGGCCAAACAGTTCTATTTTTGTTTCATCAGGCCAAAGGACATTTCTCCATAAAGTACAATGTTTGTCCACATGTGCAGTTGCAAACCGTAGTCTGGCTTTTTTATGGCGGTTTTGGAGCAGTGGCTTCTTCCTTGCTGAGTGGCCTTTCAGGTTATGTCGATATAGGACTTGTTTTACTGTGGATATAGATACTTTGCACATGTTTCCTCCAGCATCTTCACAAGGTCCTTTGCTGTTGTTCTGGGATTGATTTGCACTTTTCGCACCAAAGTATGTTCATCTCTAGGAGACAGAACGCGTCTCCTTCGTGAGCGGAATGACGGCTGCGTGGTCCCATGGTGTTTATACTTGTGTGCTATTGTTTGTACAGATGAACTTGGTACCTTCAGGCGTTTGGAAATTGCTCCCAAGGATGAACCAGACATGTGGAGGTCTACATTTTTTTTTGAGGTCTTGGCTGATTTCTTATGATTTTCCCATGATGTCAAGCAAAGAGGCACTGAGTTTGAAGGTAGGTCTTGAAATACATCCACAGGTACACCTCCAATTGACTCAAATTATGTCAATTCGCCTATCAGAAGCTTCTAAAGCCATGACATCATTTTCTGGAATTTTCCAAGCTGTTTAGAGGCTCAGTCATCTTAGTATATGTAAACATCTGGCCCACTGGAATTGTGATACAGTGAATTATAAGTGGAATAATCTGTCTGTAAACAATTGTTGGAAAAATTACTTGTGTCATGCACAAAGTAGATGTCCTAACCGACTTGGCAAAACTATAGTTTGTTAACAAGAAATTTGTGGAGTGGTTGAAAAACGAGTTTTAATGATTCCAACCTAAGTGTATGTTAACTTCCGACTTCAACTGTACATTAAAACTTGCCTTAATGGAAGATTACTCTGTTAATTCAATAAATAAAATACATTTCTATATATTTTTTTGTTATTTGGACAAATATGGTTCCCTTTATCTAATATTAAGTTTTGGTTGAAGATCTGATAACATTCAGTATCAAATATATGCAAAAATAGAGAAAATCAGAAAGGGGGAAAATACCTTTTCACGGCACTGTATTCCATTCCAGCCATTGCGATGAGCCTGTCCTCCTATAACTCCTCCCACCAGCCTCTTCTGTTCTGAACCTAGGGGTAACTGGCCAATTTATAGGAATATGAGTACTTGGATATAGTGATCAGTTGCACATGAAGGAGTACTTGGGGCAGAGCAAAATGTGTTTAGGGGTATAGTAACCAAAACATGTTGAGAACCTTTGTGGGGTAACTCAAAACATGTTGAGAACCTTTGTGGGGTAACTCAAAAATGTCGAGAACCACTGGTTTACTGGACTGAAAGACTGAATTCAGATTCAGAAACGTCATTGTGTTTTTCTGACCATGTGTTATACCCTTCTCCTTCGCCAGATTGTATTCTCAGTCCCTGCGGAGAGGTAATTGGAGTAAGCCTACTAGAGATGGGAAATAATTTCCAAATATATATATGGTGTTTGCCCTCTTATGTTGACTGCAGGGGGTTCCACTGTTAAGTCGCTCCGGACGGATCTACATCGCATGGCTGAACCGGAGGGTAGACATGAGCAACACCTCAGATGAAAGTCTCAAGATGACTATAAACAAAGAGGGAGAGACAAGCCATGGGGGTTGATATACAGTATATGGATCCTAGACAAGCCCCCCAAAAATCTGTATCGTAAAAGTATCATAATGGCATGCCTTATCTCTGAAAGGTGACAATGCTATGCTATTTCAAGAGGGATAGGTGCAAGGTAGTCTCGCATTGCCATACCTCCAAAATCACGTCGTTGTCGCAATGAGTCTAGGCACAAGGTAGCCTGGTCCCAGATCTGTTTGTGCTTTTGCCTACTCCATTGTCATTGTCCAGCCAACTTTGTTTGGCATGACAATTACATTAGGAGTTGGCAAGAGAGCAGAAATAGACTGGCACCCACACAAGGTGCAAGGTAAGAATTATGTACTCCATTCTCACCTAGACACGAGTCATAGTACAAAGCACCCAAGCATTTCCATTTAATTTGGCAATTAGGATATAAACAGGAAACTGAGATGTATTAATGTTTATGTAGTAGAGAGCATCATAAACAAATATACCTTTAATAGAGGCAGAGTAGAATCAGTCAATGGGCTAATACGTCTGTCTCTTAAATGGCACTCTATTCCTTATGTAATGCATTACTTTTGACCATGGCTATGGACCCTGGTCAAAAGTAGAACACTATAGGGAATAGGATGGCATTTAAGACGCCAACTATGTCTGTTTTATTATTGAAAGATAAACTGTTAGTTCCTCGATACATGAAACAGCCTTTCATGATAAAAAAAGACATTGGGAAACAGGTTCTGCTTTTAAGTAAGGTTATATTGAAGCAAGAAGCTTACATTTTTATTTCCTTTACTGTTTCTTTTCTCCACTATTTCTAGATTCTACCAAGTATTGCGGGACACTGCTAATTCTCTGTTTTCCAAGGCTATATGAAAGAAATATGCAGGTTCTATGTATGAGTTTTTCTTTCCTTCCTTACCTTTTTTAAAAACATTTTAATTATTTAGAGGGTCATGAAACAAAAGCACAATTGTATCTGACAGAGCGGTGATGAAATATGTGCTTGAGGTTGTACATATTATGGTTTTCACAACTTTGTGTTGTTGGAAGCAAAAGTGAGGAGATGGGAGATGGGGAGAGAGGACGTAAAGGTACAGAAGGTGGAGATCTAAACTATGACTGTACAATTTACTGGCGTTAGTGAGAGGCTGAAAGTAGCAGAAGAAAAGCTATAGCCCAGCAGGAAAAACTGTTTGTAATGACATCGTAATGAGTGTAAAGCTGAAAGATGTGAAGTCGAAACTGGTAGGTATGTTTCTAAATTACGTCTGTACATTTATAATCACTTAACTGTTTGGTAAACCTATAGATTTTAAACTGGTTTGTCTATTACAGATTTTGAGAACAAAATAATGAAAATGTATGTCTGTAAAATATAAATACATAAAGTATAATATTGTAAAGTACTATATGATGATGGGTCTTATGAAGTAAAAAAAACATCAGACATTGACAAGATTAGAGATGTACTGAATGTAACAAATGTATCCCCTATAAAGTAAAAACATGTATCCAAAATGAAGTTGCTGGAGTCTTTTTGATGTGGGGGGGCTTACACAGCTTTACAAAAATGACATTGGCCACGACAGTGATACCGTAAAATATGCCATTTAGGTAGCAGGAGCTTTTAACCAAAGTGACAACAGTCAGTCCACACATTTTTCAATGTGACCCCAGTGGGAATCAAACCCACAACTCAGATTTTACTAGTGCCATGCTCTTGCTAACTGAGCCACACAGGACTACTACAATAAAAAAATAAAAAAACAATACTGTAAAATACATTACATAATTACATTACAGTTGTAAGGTGTATGATTGCCATCCCCACGAGTGTGCCACTCTCCTTCAGGCCATGAATGAGGCATGCAATGACATCAATCCAGATCTATGTCAGGCTTGGATTCTCCATGCCAAAAGGATTTCCCCAGGTGCATGAACAATGAGGACATTTACTGTGATGTCGATGAGAACCTATGACCAAATGCTCAAGACCGGCTTGATGCATACTAGTGCCTTCTAAACGTGTTGCATCAACAATAGTGAAATGATAACACCTTTGATCACACATGGCATAGAAATTATGGAAATTAGATTTTCAGTCAATGTTGATGGGTAGTGCAAGTGTATTGCCTGATGTAAAAACACTGTAATGTACTGTAATGTACAGTACTGTAGCGTATTACAGTCAAAAGGCAATTTTGACAATGTTTTTGCTTTTGGATTAACTGGTTGTTCAAATAATTCAATTGAGAAGATATCATTATGTGATTAAAATCAATGTTCCCCTGGTATTTCACAGTAAACTTACATTTTGGATCAATGGATGTGTGGTGAAAAATGTTTCCATACAAAATTAATGCAGACTAAAAGGTTTTGAATATAAAACTTGCTGCGTTACAAATGTTACCAGTTTTAAGTTTTGTACAAAGAGTTTTGAAAATTCCCCACATAATTGTGAATATAGCACAAAAAGCGATAAAAAAAGTATATAACACAGCAGGAAAAACTGGTTGATATGAGGTGGCTTAGGGTAAAACAGAAAGTATTCACAGGAGATGTGTGTGTGTGTGTGTGTGTGTGTGTGTGTTTGTGGGTGTGTGTTTGTGTGTGTGCACACACCCCTGTCTGTGTCATTGCCACTAAGCGAGCAGTGATCCATATAGCTCACTATCAAAAGTGCAATCAAGTGTACAGGGGCTGTTGAGTGTGAAATTAAGCATTATTAATTGCCAATAGAAATCAGACAGACAAGCTGTAATCTATTGTAACAGCGGTCGGTGGTGGCATCTGCAATTGCTTCTGTGAGGGTAAACAGTAATCAACTTGTAGAGGAGTGGGGAATCAGACATGGGTTCAAAAACTATTTGAAATCTTTCAAATTCTTAGCCTGCCTGGAGTCCCAAATGGCTGGGGCTTGCGGTTTTAGGACTATTCTATTAGTCCATTAAGACAGACAAGCATAACTAAGCACAGATAAAGTATTTGAAATTATTTCAAAAAGTATTTGGACCCGGTTTGGGAGAGCGATGAGGATCACCTACTATGCCATCTCGCCACAGGTTTTATTCTAATGCTAACACCTATCATTGATGGACTAATTAGCTCACCGGAATGTTCTTCATTTAGTCCATGAAGGGTCCACATGGATCCACCGTTTAATACGGACCCCCGACACATTAAAGCAGTTAGTTAAAGTACATCCTAACTGTTTCAATTAACTAGGAACTTACTGATTTCAGAGAAAGATCACTGTAGCCTATCATTGATGTCTGAATAAATAGAGAGAGATGAACTGTCAACAGATGGGTGCTCATTGTAGAAAGAGTCAATGGCACAATGCGTTTGTCTCCCAGAAGGAGTTGATTGGTCAGTTAAAGATGGCATAACATTAGGGTTCAGGAAAAGTGGTTTGAAGTTGAACCTGTTGGGGCTAGGGGGCAGTATTTTCACGGCCGGATGAAAAACGTACCCAATTTGAAAAGGTTACTACTCTGGCCCAGAAACTACAATATGCATATTATTAGTAGATTTGGATAGGGAACACTCTGAAGTTTCTAAAACTGTTTGAATGGTGTCTGTAAGTATAACAGAACTCATATGGCAGGGAAAAACCTGAGAAAAATACAAGCAGGAAATGAAAATCTTGTGGCTGTACTATTTTCAAGTCATTGCCAATGGAACACACAGTGACTAAGGATTCATTTTGCACATCCTAAGGCTTCCACTAGAGGTAAACAGTCTTTAGAAATTTGTTTGAAGCGTCTATGATGAACAGAGACCGAATGAGAAGGAAGGGAAGTTGATGTCCCAGGGATGACATCACTTCATTGTCGCGCGTTCCTGTGAGATGAGACCTTGTGTTCCAAAACGTTTTTCAAGACACAGGAAAGGTCCGGTTGAAATATTACTGACGTTTCACGTTAAAATGGCCCTAAAGATTGATGCTATACAACGTTTGACATGTTTGAACGAAAGTAAATATATATATTTTGGGGGCTTTTCGTCGTCACATTTCCCTCGCGCGCCCTACATTTTGAGTAGCCTACTGAACGCGCTTACAACATGGAACAACATGGAGTTATTTGGACATAAATTATGAACTTTATCGAACAAAACAACATTTGTTGTGGACCTGGGATGCCTGGAAGTGCCTTCTGATGAAGATTATTAACCTGTTATGGCTAGGGGGCAGTATTTTCACAGCCGGATAAAAAACGTACCCGATTTAATCTGATTATTACTCCTGCCCAGAAACTAGAATATGCATATAAATATTAGCTTTGGATAGAAAACACTCCAAAGTTTCTAAAACTGTTTGAATGGTGTCTGTGAGTATAACAGAACTCATTTGGCAGGCCAAAACCTGAGAAGATTCCATGCAGGAAGTGGCCTGTCTGACAATTTCTTGCCCTTCTTGATTACCTCTATCCATTACAGAGGATCTCTGCTGTTACGTGACACTTTCTACAGGTCCCATGGGCTCTCAGAAGGCGGCAAAAAGCTGAATCGTGGCTTTGCAGGCTCTGGTTGAAAAAAAAGTAGCGCGTTTGGGTAGTGGCTGGTTACAGTACTGTGAGACTCAAGCTCGTGCCCGCGTCGACAGAATGCTTTGTTTTCTTTCGTCTGTTTACCTAAACGCAGATTCCCGGTCGGAATATTATCGCTTTTTTACGAGAAAAATGGCCTAAAAATTTATTTTAAACAGCGGTTGACATGCTTCGAAGTACGGTAATGGAATATTTAGAAATCTTTTGTCACGAATTGCGCCATGCTCTTGAGCCTTATTTACACTTCGGATAGTGTCTTGAACGCACGAACAAAACGCCGCTATTTGGATATAACGATGGATTATTTTGGACCAAACCAACATTTGTTATTGAAGTAGCAGTCCTGGGAGTGCATTCTGACGAAGACAACAAAGGTAATCAAACTTTTCTAATAGTAAATTGGAGTTTGGTCAGGGCTAAACTTGGTCGGTGTCTAAATGGCTAGCCGTGATGGCTGGGCTATCTACTGAGAATATTGCAAAATGTGCTTTCACCGCAAAGCTATTTTAAAATCGGACATATCGAGTGCATAGAGGAGTTCTGTATCTATAATTCTTAAAATAATTGTTATGTTTTTTGTGAACGTTTATCGTGAGTAATTTAGTAAATTCACCGGATGTTTGCGAATATTTCTAATGTTATTTATGCATTGAGACGACTCCAAGATGGCGGCTAGCTGTATTGCGTAGTGTATTTTTCTGAGCACAGTACTCATATTATTGCAAAGTGTGCTTTTCCACTAAAGTTATTTTGAAATCTGTCAATGCGGTTGCATCAGGAGATGTTACTCTATAATTCTTTGAATAACAGTTTAATATTTTATCCACGTTTTATAATGAGTATTTTTGTAAATTCACCGGCAGTTTTGGGGAGATACATTTTCTGAACGTCACGCGCCGATGTAAAATGCTGTTTTTGGATATAAATATGAACTTGATAGAACAAAAAATGCATGTATTGTCTAACATAATGTCCTAGGAGTGTCATCGGATGAAGATTGTCAAAGGTTAGTGCATAATTTTAGCTGGTTTTCTGCTTTTGGTGACGCCTGTCCTTGAATTGAAAATGGCTGTGTACTTTTTTGGCTATGTACTCTCCTAACATAATCTAACTTTATGCTTTCGCCGTAAAGCCTCTTTGAAATCGAACAATGTGGTTCGATTAAGGAGATGTTTATCTTTCAAATGGTGTAAAATAGTTGATTGTTTGAGAAATTGAAATTATTTGATTTTTGCTGTTTTGAATTTCGCGCCATGCTAGCAATCCCGTCAGTGGGATTCTATCCCCAAGAGGATAAGAGGATATGTATAGATTCTTACAGCAAGATGGCAGCAAGATGGTGCTGACAGATTAGTTATTTCTTACATTATTTGCTCAGAACGGTTCTTTAATTATTACCTACAGCTGAAAAAAATAACATTTGGATAATAGAGTATATATCCAAGTATATTACTCGCTGACGTTCAGTCCCTGGACAATAAAGCAGAGGGAGTGGTCCTGAGATGCCATATAAAATCTAATCTAATCAAATCAACAACAACAAAAATTCTCACATGCACCGAATACAACAGGTGTACACCTTACCGTGAAATGGTTACTTACCAGCCCTTAAACAACAATACATTTTTTTTTTTTTAAACAGAGTTCAGAAAATATTTACTAAATAAACTAAAGTACAAAAAAACTAACACAATAAAACAACAATAATGAGGCTATATATACAGAGGGTATCGGTACCGAGTCAATGTGCGGGGGTACAGGTTAGTTGAGGTAATTGAGGTAATATTTACATGTAGGTAAGGGTAAAGTGACTATGCATTGATAATAAACAGCGAGTAGCAGCAGCATAAAAAAGGGGGGCTCAACGCAAATAGTCCGGGTAGCCACTTGATTAGCTGTTCAGCAGTCTTATGGCTTGTGAGCTGAAGCTGTTAAGAAGCTTTTTGGACCTAGACTTGGCACTAATGTACCGTTTAACGTGCGGTAGCAGAGAGAACAGTCTATGACTAGGGTGGCTGGATGTGAGCCATTACCAACCTTTCAAAGCACTTCATGGCTACGGACATGAGTGCTATGGGTCTGTAGTCATTTAGGCAGGTTGCCTTTGTGTTCTTGGTCACAGGGACTATGGTGGTCTGCTTGAAAGATGTTGGTATTACAGACTCAATCAGGGACATGTTGAAAATGTCAGTGAAGACAGTTGGTCAGCACATGCCCGGTGCACACGTCCTGGTAATCCGTCTGGCCCCGCAGCCTTGTGTATGTTGACCTGTTTATAGGTCTTACTCACGTCGGCTACGGAGAGTGTGATCACACAGTCGTCCGGAACAGCTAATGCTCTCATGCATGCCTCAGTGTTGCTTGCCTCGAAGCGAGCATAGAAGTGATTTAGCTCGTCTGGTAGGCTCGTGTCACTGGGCAGTTCGCAGCTGTGCTTCCCTTTG
Source organism: Salmo salar (assembly GCF_965601325.2). NCBI lineage: Eukaryota > Metazoa > Chordata > Actinopteri > Salmoniformes > Salmonidae > Salmo > Salmo salar. Next base: position 25,777,583 of record NC_138318.1, on the reverse strand, counting down.
TAGTCTGTAATAGTTTGCAAGCCCTGCCACATAAGACGAGCGTCGGAGCCGGTGTAGTATGATTCAATCTTAGCCCTGTATTGGTGCTTTGCCTGTTTGATGGTTCGTCGGAAGCCATAGCAGGTTTTCTTATAAGCTTCCAGGTTAGAGTCCCGCACCTTGAAAGCGGCAGCTCTACCTTTTAACTCAGTACAGATGTTGCCTGTAATCCATGGCTTCCGGTTGGGGTATGTACGTACAGTCACTGTGGGGACGACGTCCACAATAGACTTATTGAAAAAGCCAGTGACTGATGTGATGTACTCCTCAGTGCCATCGGAAGAATCCCGGAACATGTTCCAGTCTGTGATAGCAAAACAGTCCTGTAGTTTAGCATCTGCTTCATCTGACCACTTTTTTATAGACCGAGTCACTGGTGCTTCCTGCTTTCATTTTTGCTTGTAAGCAGGAATCAGGAGGATAGATTTGTGGTCAGATTTACCATATGGAGGGTGAGGGAGAGCTTTGTACGCGTCTCTGTGTGTGGAGTACAGGTGATCTAGAATTTTTTTCCCTCTGGTTGCACATTTAACATGTTGATGGAAATTTGGAAGAACTGATTTAAGTTTCCCTGCATTAAAGTCTCCGGCCACTAGGAGCGCCACCTCTGGGTGAGTGGTTTCCTGTTTGCTTATTTCCTTATACAGCTGACTGAGTGCGGTCTTAGTGCCAGCATCTGTCTTTGGTGGTAGATAAACAGCCACGAAAGTATAGCTGAAAACTCTCTAGGAAAGTAGTGTGGTCTGCAATTTATCACAATATATACTCTACTTCAGGCGAGCAAAATCTAGAGAGTTCCTTAGATTTCATACACCAGCTGTTGTTTACAAATATGCACAGACCGTGCTGTTCTATCTTGCTGGTGCAGCGTATATCCACTAGCTGAATATCCATGTCGTCATTCAGCCACGATTCCGTGAAACATAGGATATTACAGTTTTTGATGTCCCGTTGGTAGGATATTCGTGATCGTACATCGTCTAATTTATTGTCCAATGATTGCACGTTGGTGAGTAGTATTGACGGTAACGGCAGCTTTCCCACTCGCCTTCTCCGGGTCCTGACCAGGCATCCGGCTCTTTGTCATCTATACCCGCGTCGCTTCCTCTTGCAAATAATGGGGATGTCGGCCCTGTGGGTTGTTTGGAGAAGGTATTGTGCATCCTCCTTGTTGTAGAAAAAAATCTTTGTCTAATCCGAGGTGAGTGATCGCTGTCCTGTTATCCAGAAGCTCTTTTTTGCCATAAGATACGGTTGCAGAAACATTATGTACAAAATAAGTTACAAATAACGTGAAAAAAAACACATAATAGCACAATTGGTTGGGCTCCCGTAAAACTGCTGCCATTTCTTCTGGTGCCATTATAGAGCATAGGCTAATTGACAACATCTGAGTCAATTGGAGGTGTACCTGTGGATGTATTTCAAGGCCTACCTTCAAACTCAGTGCCTCTTTGCTTGACATCATGGGAAAATCAAAAGTTGTAGACCTCCACAAGTCTAGTTCATCCTTGGGAGCAAGGTACCACATTCATCTGTACAAACAATAGTACGCAAGTATAAACACCATGGGACCACGCAGCCGTCATACCGCTCAGGAACGAGACACGTTATGTCTCCTAGAGATGAACGTACTTTGGTGCGAAAAGTGCAAATCAATCCCAGAACAACAGCAAAGGACCTTGTGAAGATGCTGGAAGAAACAGGTCCAAAAGTATCTATATCCACAGTAAAACGAGTCCTATATCGACATAACCTAAAAGGCCGCTCAGCAAGGAAGAAGCCACTGCTCCAAAAAAAAGCCAGACTACGGTTTGAAACTGCACATGGGGACAAAGATAGTACTTTTTGGAGAGATGTCCTCTGGTCTGATAAATCAAAAATAGAACTGTTTGGCCATAATGACCATTGTTATATTTGGAGGAAAAAGGGGGAAGAAGCTGAAGAACACCCTCCCAACCGTGAATCACGGGGTGGCAGCATCATGTTGTGGGGGTGCTTTGTTGCAGGAGGGACTGGTGCACTTCACAAAATAGATGGCATCATGAGGCAGGAAAATGATGTGGATATATTGAAGCAACATCTCAAGACATCAGTCAGGAAATTAAAGCTTGGTCGCAAATGGGTCTTCAAATGGACAATGACCCCAAGCATACTTCCAAAGTTGCCCAAGAACACCAAGGTAACCTGCCTAAATGACTACCGACCCGTAGCACTCACGTCTGTAGCCATGAAGTTTTTTGAAAGGCTGGTCATGGCTCACATCAACACCATCATCCCAGAAACCCTAGAGCCACTCCAATTAGCACTCCACACTGCCAATTTCCACCTGGACAAAAGGAACACCTACGTAAGAATGCTTTTCATTGACTACAGCTCAGCGTTCAACACCATAGTTCCCTCAAAGCTCATCACTAAGTTAAGGACCCTGGGACTAAACACTTCCCTCTGCAACTGGATCTGTACTCGAAGTTCACCCACAACTGCATGGCCAAGCACGACTCCGCCACCATCATTAGCTTCTTCGGGATTAGTGTCCCTTCCGCGGGACGGTTGAGCTAACGTTGGCTAATACGATTAGCATGAGGTTGTAAGTATCAAGGCAATTTCCCAGGACGTAGACATACAGTTGAAGTCGGAAGTCTACATACACCTTAGCCAAATACATTTACACTCAGTTTTCACAATTCCTGACATTTAATCCAAGTCAAAATTCCCTGTCTTAGGTCAGTTAGGATCACCACTTTATTTTAAGAATGTGAAATGTCGAATAATAGTAGAGAGAATGATTTATTTCAGCTTTTATTTCTTTCATCACATGCCCAGTGGGTCAGAAGTTTACATACACTCAATTAATATTTGGTAGCATTGCCTTTAAATTGTTTAACTTGGGTCAAACATTTCAGGTAGCCTTCCACAAGCTTCCCACAATAAGTTGGGTGAATTTTGGCCCATTCCTCCTGACAGAGCTGGTGTAACTGAGTCAGGTTTGTAGGCCCCCTTGCTCGCACACGCTTTTTCAGTTCTGCCCACAAATCTTCTATGGGTCAGGGCTTTATGATGGCCAATCCAATACCTTGACTTGTTGTCCTTAAACCATTTTGCCACAACTTTGGAGGTATGCATGGGGTCATTGTCCATTTGGAAGACCCATTTGCGACCAAGCTTTAACTTCCTGACTGATGTCTTGAGATGTTGCTTCATTATATCCACATAATTTTCATTCCTCATGACGCCATCTATTTTGTGAAGTGCACCAGTCTCTCCTGCAGAAAAGCACCCCCACAACATGATGCTGCCCCCCCCGTGCTTCACGGTTAGGATGGTGTTCTTTGGCTTGCAAGCCTCCCCCTTCTTCCTCCAAACATAACGATGGTCATTATGGCCAAACAGTTCTATTTTTGATTCATCAGACCAGAGGACATTTCTCCAAAAAGTACAATCATCGTCCCCATGTGCAGTTCATTTTGCAGACCCACAACTATGGTGTATCGACATTAGCTAGCTAGCTAACTTTAGAATGCTAGCAATGCTATTCAGCATAGGCTGCTATATGATAATCAGCTTGTGTTAGCTAGCTAGCGTTAGCTACCTAACTAGCCAGCCTAGCAAGCTTTAGTCCAATGGAAACCGATGCAACCCTGCTGACTAATGACTAGCTAGATGACCAGTGGTGAAAGTGAAGTCCCTATGAGATTCTAGGCTTCAATAAGTGCCATCGTGCATAAGTTGGCTAGCAAGATAGCTATGACAGTTACCAGTCTGTATACACAAATGCATGACGACACATTGTATCGAAGTCAAGAAGGTATGTAGAACGGACTGCCTATCTGGGACTGGACTGCCCCATCTAGTTATCTAGTAGAGGGGTACAAGAACTCTGGTACACAGATGCATAGCTCATACAATTACATTTTGTTCTAGGCAATGACAATACATGTTGCAAAGTAAATACCCACATCAAATATGTCTCACCGCATTGCATGCTAGTGCATAAAATCTGTAGTTGTGTTTTGTTGCATAGAAAATGGGACTCCAAACATCAAGCTTGTGAAGGGGGGATTAGGGCTGTTGCGGAGACCATATTACTGCCACACGGGCAGTCATGAGTCATGACCACAGTACAATTCTACGTGACTGTCGAGTCACGGTAATCTCCTCTTATGCACTCTGGACATGCGTTGGTAGTACTCAACTCACTAACGACCATCAGGTCACTAATGGCCTGGTACTCAGGGCTCTATTGTCCCTCTAACCACTCTAACATCAATGCAAATGCCATTGAAAATCACATCAAACACATTTTAAAAAAACAGTATGTGCTTTTAAAATTCACCTCACAGAGATTTATCAATTTAAAGAAAGTTCAACAACAGGTTGCAACTGAGTGAAAAACATGGTTGTTGTGGATGTTGTTTCAAAGCCTAACACAACAAAATGGACAACACTTTCTAAGGTGATGATTAATTCAAAACTCCCATAAGCCTATTAGAGTTTATGCATAAGTATAGGCATATATATGAGCCAAAGCCCCGAAAAAATACCTGATTTTAAAGTTTGATTGTGCCGTTATACAATACATAGCCTACTGCATATTATGCATGGCAGAAAAAAAGATTTAAGATGTCTGGTACAAAATTGGTCTGGCTTATACTAAGAAATTAAACAGATTCTAGTAATTGCCTCTGAGTGTGGACTGAATTATTATGCATACTGGATGGACTGGTTACCTTATGCTATGCCCCAAACCTTCTATCCATGAGTCTGGGAGAGAATGTACAGGCCTAGGCGATGCTGTTGGTTCATTGATTGTGCAGTGTGGCTTTGTATTTGATTTTGAATAGCCTAGTAATAGGCTGACATTAAATGTAGCTACAGAATATCTCACCACTGTGCTTTTCCATCTCATCCCCTCTCTCCTTCATGACTTTCTCAAGCGCAAAAAGAGAGGGCCTGTCAATAGTTTAATGAAATAGGTTTTGTTGTGAAAACATGTTACTATCAATGTTCCCGAACAGATTTCACTTGGTTTCCCAAATGAAGCACTGGGTAGCTGCAGGAACAGGGTTGGAGAGCCCATGGCATACAGAGTTTGGGAGGAATATCACCTGTTGCACAAGGAGAGGCTACATGCTCCTCAAACAGTGGTTGATGTGTGGAGTGAAATAAGTGGCCTCCATTTGCTATTCCAGTGCATACAGATGACATGTCTTATTTCCCCTGCCCCTGTTCCTAATTTGACATATTAGTAAGGACAAGATCAAATTGAGAATAGTCTGATGGGTGAAAATATGATCACTTGATGAGAGAACAGCAAGGAACAGAGTGCAAGCTTTTTTTGCAACTATCTCAAATCATCAATTAGTCGATAGTCGCATCATGCATCCCATATATGTTTTGATTTCTAAGTCATTCTAGGGTTTGTATCATTCACAACTAAAGTTTCCAAATAATTGTAAATCTAGCGTATAGGACCTGTTTCAAATTATCACTTTTACGCTCAATATCGCCACTTCATGTGGGCACTCACTCTGGAATAGGAAAAATGTTTTTCATATTTTATTCAGGTAAGTTCAATTATATTGTTCTTAATATAAAATAATATAATATAAAATAATGGCAAGGGACATATAAGCATATCTTGTCTGCTAAATGAACAAGCCTACAGCCTATGGCATGGTGCATAGCCAGATAGCATACAGTAGGCCAAATCATCTTGTGTTCTAATAAAATACATACACCAGTTGCTGACAGGTGTATAAAATTGACCATGCAGCCATGCAATCACCATGCACAAACATTGGCAGTAGAATGGTCTGTACTGAAGAGCTCATTGACTTTCAACGTTGCACCGTCATAGGATGCCACCTTTCCAAAAAGTCAGTTAGTCACATTTCTACACTGCTAGAGCTGCCCCGGTCAACTGTAAGTGCTGTTTTTGTGAAGTGGAAACATATAGGAGCAACAATTACTCAGCCACGAAGTGGTAGGCCAAACAAGCACACAGAACGGGACCGTAAAAATCGTCTGTCCTCGGTTGCAACACCACCAAGTTCCAAACTGCCATGGGAAGTAACATCAGCACAAGAACTGTTTGTCAGGAGCTTCATGAAATGGGTTTCCATGGCCAAGCAGCGGCACATAAGCCTAAGATCGCCATGCGCAATGCCAAGCGTCGGCTGGAGAGGTGTAAAGCTCGCCGCCATTGGACTCTGGAGCAGAGAAACACGTTTCTGGAGTGATGAATCACGCTTCACCATCTGGCAGTCCGACGGATGAATCTGGGTTTGCCAGGAGAACGCTACCTGCCCGATTGCATAGTGCCAACTGTAAAGTTTGGTGGAGAAATAATGGTCTGGGGCTGTTTTTCATAGTTTGGGCTAGGCCCCTTAGTTCCAGTGAAGGGAAATCTTAACGCAACAGCATACAATGACATTCTAGATGATTCTGTGCTTCCAACTTTGTGGCAACAGTTTGGGGAAGGCCCTTTCCTGTTTCAGCATAACAATGTCCCCGTGCACAAAGTGAGATCCATACAGAAAATGGTGTTTCAAGATCAGTGTGGAAGAACTTGACTTGCCTGTACAGAGTCCTGACCTCAACCCCATCAAACACCTTTGGGATGAATTGGAACGCCGACTGCGAGCCAGGCCTAATCATCCAACATCAGTGCCGACCTCACTATTGCTCTTGTGGCTGAATGGAAGCTTGTCCCCACAGCAATGTTCCAACAACTAAGCCTTCCCAGAAGAGTGGAAGCTGGTATAACAGCAAACGGGGTCCAAATCCATATGAATCCCCATGATTTTGGAATGAGATGTTCAACGAGCAGGTGTCCACATACCTTTGGTCATGTAGTGTATATAAGTGATTTATTGTGATGGTGTATATTAAATTGATTAATTAGAAATGTTTAAATGTAGATATTCAGTGTCTTGTATGCATGGAGGCCTGGATATGCTAAATGTGTTAATGTTAATTAATGGTCAATTACTGTGTGACTGGAACGCTTTTGCATGTCAATAACCGGCTGACAAAATGTCATGACTGCCACAGCCCTAGGGGGGAAGTTTTAAGTTCCTCGGTGTACACATCACGGACAAACTGAAATGGTCCACCCACATAGACAGTGTAGTGAAGAAGGCGCAACAGTGCCTCTTCAAACTCAGGAGGCTGAAGAAATTTGGCTTGTCACCTAAAACCTCACAAACTTTTACAGATGGACAATTGAGAGCATCCTGTTGGGCTATATCAACGCCTGGTATGGCAACTGCACCACCCACAAACGCAAGGCTCTCCAGAGGGTGGTGCGGTCTGCACAACGCATCACCGGAGGCAAATTACCTGCCCTCCAGGACACCTACAGAACCCGATGTCACAGGAAGGCCAAAAAGATAATCAACGACAACAACCATCCGAGCCACTGCCTGTTTAGCCCGCTACCATCCGGAAGACGAGGTCAGTACAGGTACATCAAAGCTGGGACCGAGAGACTGAAAAACAGCTTCCATCTCAAGGCCATCAGACTGTTAAATTGCCATCACTAACACAGAGAGGCTGCTCCCTAGATACAGACTTAAAATCATTGGCCAATTCAGTAATGTTCACATATCTTGCATTACTCATCTCATATGTACACTACCGTTCAAAGGTTTGGGGTCACTTAGAAATGTCCTTGTTTATGAAAGAAAATCACATTCTTTGTCCATTAAAATAATATCAAATTGATCAGAAATGCAGTATAGACATTGTTAATGTTGTAAATGACTATTGTAGCTGGAAACGGCTGATTTTTAATGAAATATCTACGTAGGAGTACAGAGGCCCATTATCAGCAACCATCACTCCTGTGTTCCAATGGCACGTTGTGTTAGCTAATCCAAGTTTATCATTTTAAAAGGCTAATTGATCATTAGAAAACCCTTTTGCAATTCTGTTAGCACAGCTGGAAACTGTTGTGCTAATTAAAGAAGCAATAAAACTGGCTTTCTTTAGACTAGTTGAGTATCTGGAGCATTCGGAGAGATTCATGATTCCGTAAAAAAATATTGTGTTATAGTCCCTGATGTCTCTTTGAAAGGATATCTTCTCCCTGAGCTCATCTACTTTACTTTCTGAGGCTTCTGTGAGTTTGCAAATTCTCGCTGTATCTCCTTTTTCTCATGCCGAAACCGGATTAGATACATAGCTAGTTAAATCAGAGTTAAATGCCAAAAATACGATATTCACAATCTCACTAAGCAATAAACAAACAGCCAAAACAGCAATAGACACTCAATGTCAAAACATGATTTTGTCATGAGTTTAATACCATTTGCTTGATTTTGCGGACCCACAACCGATATATTGTCATTAACTACAGTAGCTAGCTAACGTTAGAATGTTAACAATGCTAGTTCTGACGCTAGCTTTAGCTAGTTATCTTACCAGCATTAGCTACCTAGCTAGCAATCTCTACTCTAGTCCAATGGAAATCGATGCAACCCTGCTGGCTACGTGGCTAGCTAGATGACCAGTGGTGACAGTGAGGTCCATATAAGGTTCAAGGCTCAAATAAGGGCTATCATGCAGAAATAGCAAAGAGAATACTGTTTGATGAGTTAGCTAAGTTAGCTAGCAAGGTATACCAGTTATCAAAGAGGACGCCAGCTAGTTTTGTTTGCATTGCAGGACCAGTGTTGTCAAAGATGGTAGACCGTCTATGGTGTTGTCAACATCACAACCAGGACAGACTGTCCAATGGGAGGCAAAAATGAGTGGTCCCAAGATACTGTGAAAATTTGCGCACTCACAGAAGTCTCAGAATGTTAAGTAGACGAGCTCAGGGAGAAGATCTGCTTTCAGAGAGTCATTAGGGACTGCAACATAATCTGTTTTATGGAATAATGGCTCTCTCCAGATATACACTGAGTATAGAAAACATTAAAAACTTCTTAGGGCTAGGCTCCTTTTTTCTAAATTTTTGCCTGAATGACGTGCCCAAAGTAAACTCCCTGTTGCTCAGGCCCTGAAGCCAGGATATGCATATAATTGGTACCATTGAAAAGAAAACACTGGTACCAGAAATGTTAAAATAATGTAGGAGAATATAACACAATATATATGGTAGGAGAAAATACAAAGAAAAACTAACCAGATCTTGTTTGTTGTTGAGCGACCATCCTCTTAGAATGGCCAGTATAAGGGTATACTGAAAATTAGCTCCCTGAATGCAATTCCTATGGCTTCCACAGGGTGTCAGCAGTCTATGTTCAAGGTTTCAGGCTTGTTACGTCAAAAACGAATAAGAAATATCAGTTTTAGTACAGGGACACAGTCTTAGAAATGTGTGTTTGCGCGCGCCATGGAGACAGGACACACCTGCTAAAATCGGTTTCCTATTGAACATACTTCTTTCCATAAGAAGTATTATAGTTTGATTACATTTTAAGGTATCTGAGGAGTAAATAGAAACGTATTTTGACATGTTGAAACAAAGTTTAGGGGTAGATTTTTGGATTCCTTTCTCTGCACGTTGAATAAGTGGATTACTCAAATTGATGGCGCCAACTAAACTGACTTTTTGCGATATAAAGAAGGATTTTATCTAACAAAACGACACTACATGTTATAGCTGGAACCCTTTGAATGAGAAATCAGAGGAAGATTTTCAAAAAGTAAGTGAATATTTAATCGCTATTTGTGAATTTATGAAACCTGTGCCGGTGGAAAAACATTTTGATGTGGGGCGCCGTCCTCAAACAATCGCATGGCATGTTTTGCTGTAATAGCTACTGTAAATAGGACATTGCAGTTAGATTAACAAGAAATTAAGCTTTCAACAGATATAAGACCCTTATATGTACCTAAATGTTTAATATCCATCATTTGTATGATTATTTTAAATGCGCGACCTCCAGTTTCACCGGAAGTTGTCCCGCTAGCAGGACGCCTAAGCTTAAGAATTAGAACACCTGCTTTTTCCATGACAGACTGACCAGGTGAATCCAGGTAAAAACTATAATCCCTTATTGATGTCACCTGTTAATAAAATCCTCTTCAATCAGTGTAGATGATGGGGAGGAGAAAGGTTAACGAAGGATTTTTAAGCCTTGATACAATTGGGACATTTGTGTATGTGTGCCATTCAGAGGGTGAATGGGCAAGACTAAAGATTTAAGTGCCTTTGAACGGGGAATCATAGTAGGTACCATGCGCACCGGTTTGAGTGTGTCAAGAACTGCTACGCTGCTGGGTTTTTCACTCTCAACAGTTTCCCTTGTGTATCTCCAGCCGCAGGACGCCAACCAAGATGACGATCCCGGGGATCAGGAGTGGACCTGTCACCTCTGCTAAGGCACGGGAACCTGTCGATCCAGCTAAGGCGCAGGAGCATGGCAACCTAGAGTGCCGGAGTGAGAGCATACGTGACAGTACCTCCACCCCTGCGCGTTCGGCTCCATCCGCAGGACGCCAACCACAGGGACGATCCCGGGGATCAGGAGCGGACCGGTCGCCTCCACTGAGGTGCAGAAATCTGACGAACCGGCTGAGGAGTGAGAGCCTGATGAGCTGGCTGAGACCTCCCCGGTTGCCTCGGTCCTGACACCTGGACCCGACATCACCTCCAACACAAAAGCAAAAAACTCCCTGTTGCTTCCCAATGGTGAGGCGTCATTCTGTAACGTTGTGCGCTGAGAGTCGGGAAGCAAGTTTAGGGAGTGATGGTTTTAATGAAAAAACGCAACATAATCCAAAACAAGAAACACGAACAACGCACAGACTGAAACTGAAACAATGACGCCTGGGGAAGGAACCAAGGGGAGTGACATATATAGGGAAGGTAATCGAGGAAGTGATGGAGTCCAGGTGAGTATCATATTGCGCTAATGTTCGTAACGATGGTGACAGGTGTGCGCCTTAATGTGCAGCCTGGTAACCTAGAGGCCATGAGAGGGAGCACACGTGACAAACATCTGCAAATCTGTTTATGCGACCAATAAACTTTTATTTGATTTGATTTGGGTTGAGTAGGTATATGGACTGACAAAAGAGGTGCACACTAAATATTGAATTCTTATTTTCACTTAGTCGCTGAAAATGTGAGACGGGTAAGTGAAAGTTAGGATTGGCCCCATAGTGATTGTCGTGCCACTGAGCTAAAATATTTTGTGTACTGAAAGATGTGATTGCAGAAAGAAGATAAGTGATTTCACGACAATGCCTTTTGCATACTATAATAAATGTCTGAAATGTACTGTACCGTGAATGTAAATTAATGTGACCGATACATTTTAAAGTAGGAATTCAATAAAACAGAGGAGAGAGACAGGACTGACTGTGGACACCTTTGGCCCACTCAACGCACCTCACCTCCATATTAGCATTCTTCCTGGGTCCTGCCCAAAGTTTCGTCAATAGTTTAGCCTTGGGGAAAATACACTGCACTGTGTTGCCTTACTTATACTGTAAGAATAAGGAAGGGCATATTCAATCGGCAGAATTAAAAATGGAGGTCAAACGAAAAAGGTAGAAATTGGTCAAGGTTCGGGTTAGGTTTAGGTAAAGATTGAGGTTAGGTATAGTTTCACTGTGGTTGGGGTTAGAGTTATCAAAGGCATAAAAGTTAACATTGGGTTAGCGTACTGCCATCCATCCTGTGGGAGTTGAACCCACAACCTTGGTGTTTCTGAACCTGCATTCTTCCCAACTGCCCTCTGTTAGTGCCTATCTGTTTGAGTAGTCGTAGATTATAACATGCAGTACAGAGTCCAGAGGAGATCAGGGTCACACACAATTGTTTTACTATCCACACACACACGCACCCACCCGCACCCCACACGCACACGCACACGCACACACACACGCCCACACACGCCCACACAACACACTCCCCAGTCGTGATCAGGGTGAGAGACATCTGACACATTATAGATGGACTCTCCCATAATGAAACACAATATGACGAATGACAAAATCAGCTGAACACAACACGTTGGGAACAATGACATAAGTCTTACATTCAAATAATTGATGGATTTAAATGGCTTTCAACACTAATGGAGTCAGAGTACATGGTCACCCTACCATCGCTGTTATAGTTTTTTTGCAGCGATTAAGATAGTCAAGCAGTGCATATTGTGCTCTTCTATCACGAATGCAATGATGTCCAACGGGAAAAACAGTGTTCGTGGTTTGCAGAAACCTCTTTGTTGTAGGAATATCGCAAACGTTACAAGGCTGTTTCACCATTAAGTTTTCCAGCTTTAATGTTTAATGTTACCTGAAGGACCACCGCTATGAAGTTAAACTGTCTCTCAATGGCACGGTAAATCAATAGTAAACTACAATACGTTCTTAAAATCACCTATTTTTTCAATAAAACACTTTAAAAAGATTTTTCACTCTGAGCTTATGTCACCCAAATGAAGGTGACATGTCTCTCTTCCAGGAGTATACAGCCGAGTGGACGTAGCTCCTTATGGGTCCACAGAGGTTCTGCAGGGGATTCGCTAAAATATATGTTTAAAATAAAAACGTGGATTTTTATGGATATCGCTAGCAACAAAACAATACATTACATTTGAATTACATACCTACAGTATAAAAGAGAATGTCTTCTTTCTAATGATGTTATATTTATTGCTCAACTCCTAATATTGAGCCAATTACACTCACTGAAGTACCTGACATAAACTTTGAAAAAGCACCCGCAAATAGGCTACCAGTCTGGCATGTGCCGCTGGCTTATGGTAAGCTTTCTTGACTTGGACATACACTGAACAAAAAAAGAAACGCAACAAGCAACAATTTCAACAGTTCATATGAGGGAATCAGTCAATTGAAATGGATTGATTAGGCCCTAATCTGTGGATTTCACATGACTAAGAATACATACACGCATTTGTTGGTCACGGATATACTACATGACCAAAAGTATGAGGACACCTGCTTGTCGAACATCTCATTCCAAAATCATGGGCATTAATTAATATGGAGTTGGTCCCCCCTTTGCTGCTATAACAGCCTCCACTCTTCTGTGAAGGCTTTCCACTAGATTTTGGAACATTACTAAGGGGACTTGCTTCCATTTAGCTACAAGTGCATTAGTGAGGTCGGGCAATGATGTTGGGTGATTAGACCTGGCTCGCAGTCAACGTTCCAGTTGGCATTCCAATCACAGAGATGTTCATTGGGGTTGAGGTCAGGGCTCTCTGCAGGCCAGTCAAGTTCTTCCACACCAATCTCGACAAACCATTTCTGTATGGACCTCGCTTTGTGCATGGGGTCATTGTTATGCTGAAACAGGAAAGGGCCTTCCCCAAACTGTTGCCACAAAGTTGGAAGCACAGAATCGTCTAGAATATAATTGTATGCCGTAGCGTTAAGATTTCCCTTCACTGGATCTAAGGGGCCTAGCCTGAACCATGAAAAACAGCCCCAGATAATTATTCCTCCGCCACCAAACTTTACAGTTGAAACTATGAAGTCGGGCAGGTAGCGTTCTCCTGGCTTCTGCCAAATCCAGATTCGTCCGTCGGACTGCCACATGGTGAAGCGTGATTCATCACTCCAGTGAACGCGTTTCCACTGCTCCAGAGTCCAATGGCGGCGAGCTTTACAACACTCCAGCTGACGCTTGGCATTGCACATGGTGATCTTAGGCTTGTGTGCGGCTGCTCGGCCATGGAAACCCATTTCATGAAGCTCCCGACTAACAATTATTATGCTGACGTTACTTCCCGTGGCAGTTTGGAACTCGAAAGTGAGTGTTGCAACCGAGGACAGATGATTTTTATGAACTATGCACTTCAGCACTTGGCGGTCCTGTTCTGTGAGCTTGCCTACCACTTCGCGGCTGAGCCGTTGTTGCTCCAAGACGTTTCCACTTCACAATAACAGCATTTACAGTTGACCGGGGCAGCTCTAGCAGGGCAGACATTTGACGAACTGACTTGTTGGAAAGGAGGCATCCTATGATGGTGCCATGTTGAAAGTCACTAAGCTCTTCAGTTAGGCCATTCTACTGCCAATGTCTGTTTATGGAGATTGCATGGCTGTGTGCTCGATTTTATACACCTGTCAGCAACGGGTGTGGATGAAATAGCCGAATCCACTATTTTGAAGGGGTGTCCACATTCTTTTGTATATATAGTGTACCTTAAAAAAAGGTAGGGGTTTGGATCAGAAAACCAGTCAGTATCTGGTGTGACCACCATTTTCCTCATGCAATGTGGTACATCTCCTAAGCATAGAGTTGATCAGGCTGTTGATTGTGGCGTGTGGAATGTTGTCCAAGTCCCCTTTAATGGCTGTGTGAAGTTTCTGGATATTGGCGGGAACTGAAACATGCTGTCGTACACGTCGATCCAGAGCATCACAAACATGCTTAATGGGTGAAATGTTTGGTGAGTATACAGGCCATGGAAGAACTGGAACATTTTCAGCTTCCAGGAATTGAGTACAGATCCTTGTGACCTGGGGCCATGCATTATCATGCTAAAATATGAGGTGATGGCGGCGGATGAATGGCACGACAATTGTCCTCAGGATCTCGAAACGGTATCTCTGTGCATTCAAATTGCCATTGATAAAATGCAATTGTGTTTGTTGTCTGTAGCTAATGCCTGCCCATACCATAACCCCACCGCCACCTTGGGACACTCTGTTCACAACATCAGCAAACCGCTTGCCCACACAACGCCATATATGCTGTCTGCCATCTGCCTGGTACAATTGAAACTGGGATTCATCTGTGAAGAGCACACTTCTCCAGTGTGCCAGTGGCCATCGAAGGTGAACATTTGCCCACTGAAGTCGGTTACAATGCCGAACTGTAGTTAGGTCAAGACCCTGGTGAGGACGACGAGCACGCAGATGATCTTCCCTGAGATGGTTTCTGACAATTTGTGCAGAAATTCTTCAGTTGTCCAAACCCACAGTTTCATCAGCTGTCCGGGTGGTTGGCCTCAGACAATCCCGCAGGTGAAGAAGCCGGATGTGGAGGTTCTGGGGCTGACGTGGTTACACGTGGTCCGCGGTTGTAAGGCCGGGTGGACGTACTGCAAAATTATCTAAAACAACATTAGAGGCGGTTTATGGTAGAGAAATGAACATTAAATTATATGGCAACAGCTCTGGTAGACATTCCTGCAGTCAGCATGCCAGTTGCATGCTCCCTCAAAACTTGAGACATCTGTGGCATTGTGTTGTGTGGCAAAACTGCACAGTTTAGAGTGTGATAGGCCTTTCTAGATTATATGATTACGATGGTCATAATGCTTCTTGACAGTGTCATAAAGTGCATTTTCTTAGTCCAAGTAAAGTGACACAGGATGGTCATAATGCTTCATGACAGTGACAAAGTGTATATTCTACAGCAACAAAGGATTTAAGAAACAAACTTTAAAACGAAAGGAAACTTCTTGGCAAGGAAAAAACTAATTGGAATAAATTAGTTTTGACACTCTTATGTAGGTGTCATAACCAGCTATAAAATAATGCAATATATGTCACAACAGGTGTAAATATATGCGTCATGATAGTGTTGTGATCATATTACAAGTTATGTCAGCTGTTATGACATATTATGGGTGTCAATTAAAGTGTTACCAAAATGTGTTTGGAGTTACTAAGGTTATTATAGTTGTTATGCGGAGTGGAACAGGGGAACCCAAGAGCAGACTCAGACGAGGAGACTAGGATGAAGTAACCAAGGTATTTATTGAAACACAGGGGGGAGATAGAGTGCAGGTCAGGGGAAGCTCGGCCGGGTTGCTGGAAACAAGGTGAGGAGGCTGAGGCTGGAGCGAGAGGGGTTGAGACAGGGTAAGCAGGTCCGGAGGGGAATCCAGGGAAGTAGTAGATTGGGAAATCCAGAACAGAGTATCAGGATGATGAGACGTGGGACTGGAGACAGGGACCAGAGTCAGAGCGGGCAGCATGAGCAGGGATTACGATCTGGCAGCGTGGAAGTAGCAGGGCTGAGTATTTGTAGAGGTCTTGATTATGGAACAGGTGGAGCTGGTGGGGATCTGCTCTGACTTCAGCACGCCTGTCTCCACCCACACAATCACACACACACACAGATAGAGAGAGAGGGAGAGGGAGAGGGAGAGAGTACTGGGGGAGTGGCGGCAGGTCAGAGACACAGGATGAGCAGTAGAGGGTGTTGCAGGAGCAGATGTGATAGTACCCCCCACTCTACCTGGAGCCCGATCAGGCTTATCTGAGTGTGAGGTATAGAAATCCCGTAAGAGGAAGGGGTCCAGAATGTGATGGCGGGGCACCCAGCAGGGCTCCTCAGGCCCGTATCCCTCCCAGTCCACCAGGTACTGCCAGCCAGACCACGACAGCGCACGTCCAGAAGTCGCCGGACGGTATAGACAGGATGGTCATCAATGAGCCGAGGGGGTGGAGGAGCTGCTGCAGGAGGAGACAGGGGACTGGAGCAGACAGGTTTGATCAGGGATACATCGAAGGTAGGATGGATCCTGAGAGAAGCTGGGAGTTTCAGGCGCACCGCAGAGGGGTTAATGACATGGTCAATTTCAAAGGGACCAATGAATCAGGGGGAAAGTTTCGCTGCCACCTTCAATGGCAGGTCCTTCGATGAGAGCCATACCTTTTGACCCGGGGTGTAGACTGGAGCGTCCAATCAGAAAGGAACTCTTGGCCCGTTCACTAGCATAAAAGTAGGGCTGTTGCTCAAATACTAGTGAACATTGTACCAAAAGGGCTCTGCAAGCTCCAAGGATGCTATCGTAATGCTTGGGAGTCGGAACAAAGGGCTCCCGGAGCGGAGGAGAAGGCCTTGGAACTGGTTGTGAGCTCTGGGCGAAAGGTCGGCCTTGTAGGTCAGACAGGCTCTGTGAAAACTCCTTGATGTGCTCCAGAAGGGTCTTCAGGGCTTGGTCATGTTGCTTGAGCAGGGCGCCTTGGTCGATGAGGGTTTGGTGGAGAGTAGCAGAGTCTGCTGGCTTCATCTCTTTGGCCAGATCATACTGTTACGCGGAGTGGAACACGGGAACCCAAGAGCAGACTCAGACTAGGAGACTGGGATGAAGTAAGCAATGTATTTATTGAAACACGGGGGAGATGGAGTGAGAGGAAGTGGCAGGGCTGAGTATTTGTAAAGGTCTTGATTATGGAACAGTTTGCAGCTGGTGGGGATCTGCTCTGATTCCAGCAAACCTGTCTCCTCCCACACAATCACACACACACAGAGAGGAGAGAGAGATTACTGGGGGAGTGGCTGCAGGTCAAGGAGACACAGGACGAGCAGTAGAGGGCATTGCAGGAGAAGATGTGACAGTACCCAATGTGCAGTCAATTACTTCCGGTATCTGTATGCTAATTAAACTCAGCAAAAAAATAATTGTCCCTTTTTCAGGACCCTGTCTTTCAAAGATAATTCGTAAAAATCCAAATAACTTCACAGATCTTCATTGTAAAGGGTTTAACCTGTTATGGCTAGGGGGCAATATTTTCACGGCTGGATAAAAACGTACCCGATTTAATCTGGTTACTACTCCTGCCCAGTAACTAGAATATGCATATAATTATTGGCTTCGGATAGAAAACACTTCAAAGTTTCTAAAACTGTTTGAATGGTGTCTGTGAGTATAACAGAACTCAAATGGTAGGTCAAAACCTGAGAGATTCCTTTACAGGAAGTGGACAGTCTGACCATTTCTTGAACTTCTTTGCCATCTCTATCTATTACAAAGGATCTCTGCTCTAACGTGACACTTCCTACGTCTTCCATAGGCTCTCAGAGCCCGGGAAAAACCTGAATGTCGTCATTCCAGCCCCAGGCTGAAACACATTATCGCCTTTCTCAAGTGGCCGATCAAGGGACTGTGGGCTTAGGCGCGTGCACTGGCCGCCCCGTCTTTGTGATTTTTCCTCTGTTTGCCGAAAAGGAGATTCCCGGTCGGAATATTATCGCTTTTTTACGAGATAAATTGCATAAAAATGTATTTTAAACAGCGGTTGACATGTTTCAAAGTACGATAATGGAATATTTAGAATTTTTTTGTCACGAATTGCGCCATGCGCACGACCCTGATTTACCATTTCGGATAGTTTTTGGAACGCACGAACAAAACGCCGCTATTCGGATATAACGATGGATTATTTTGGACCAAACCAACATTTGTTATTGAAGTAGCAGTCCTGGGAGTGCGTTCTGACGAAGAACATCAAAGGTAATCAAACTTTTGTAATAGTAAATCTGACTTTGGTCAGGGCTAAACTTGGTGGGTGTTTAAATAGCTAGCCCGTGATGGCTGGGCTATGTACTTAGAATATTGCAAAATGTGCTTTCACCAAAAAGCTATTTTAAAATCGGACATATCGAGTGCATAGAGGAGTTCTGTATCTATAATTCTTAAAATAATTGTTATGCTTTTTGTGAACGTTTATCGTGAGTAATTTAGTAAATTGTTAGTAAATTCCCCGGAAGTTTGCGGGGGGTATGCTAGTTCTGAACGTCACATGCTAATGTAAAAGCTGTTTTTTGATATAAATATGAACTTGATTGAACAAAACATGCATGTATTGTATAACATAATGTCCTAGGTGTGTCATCTGATGAAGATCATCAAAGGTTAGTGCTGCATTTAGCTGTCTTCTGGGTTTTTGTGACATTATATGCTAGCTTGAAAAATGGGTGTCTGATTATTTCTGGCTGGGTACTCTGCTGACATAATCTAATGTTTTGCTTTCGCTGTAAAGCCTTTTTGAAATCGGACAGTGTGGTTAGATAAAGGAGAGTCTTGTCTTTAAAATGCTGTGAAATAGTCATATGTTTGAAAAATTGAAGTTTTTGTATTTTTGAGGAATTTGTATTTCGCGCCACGCCTATCATTGGATATTGGAGCAGGTGTTCCGCTAGCGGAACGTCTACACTGTTTCTCATGCTTGTTCAGTGAACCCTAAACAATTAATGAACATGCACCTGTGGAACGGTCGTTAAAATACTAACAGCTTACAGACGGTAGGCAATTAAGGTCACAGTTATGAAAACTTAGGACACAAAAGAGGCCTTTCTACTGACTTTGAAAAACACCAAAAGAAAGATGCCCAGAGTCCCTGCTCATCTGCATGAACGTGCCTTAAGCATGCTGCAAGGAGGCATGAGGACTGCAGATGTGGCCAGGGCAATAAATTGCAATGTCTGTACTGTCAGATGCCTAAGACAGCGCTACAGGGAGACAGGACAGTCAGCTGATCATCCTCACAGTGGCAGACCACGTGTAACAACACCTGCACAAGATCGGTACATCCGGACATCACACCCGCGGGACAGGTACAGGATGGTAACAACAACTGCCCAAGTAACACCAGGAATGCACAATCCCTCCATCAGTGCTCAGACTGTCCACAATAGGCTGAGAGAGCCTGGACTGAGGGCTTGTAGGGCTTAAACCTCTTAAAGCACTCGTCCCGCATGCGGGATCAACATCCAGCGAAAAATCATATTGCCATATTCATAACCGAACCATAACAAAATTTAAAAAAATGTTTTTCTCAAACATAGGACTATTTTATAACGTTTTATAGATATACCTCTCCTGAATCGAACCACGTTGTCCGATTTCAAAAAGGCTTTACAGCAAAAGCAAAACATTACATTATGTTAGAGGAGTACATCGTCAAAGTAGCCACATCGCCATTTTCCGACCAACCACATGCGTCACAAATAACCAAAACAGAGCTAAATGCAGCACTAACCTTTGACAATCTTCATCAGATGACACTCCTAGGACATCATGTTACACAATACATGCATTCTTTTGTTCGAGAAAGTTCATATTTATATATAAAAACAGCATTTTACATCGGCGCGTGACGTTGAGAAAATATTTTCCCTCAACTGCATCCGGTGAATTAGCGCTACAATTTACTAAATTACTATTCGAAAACATTTTTAAAATGTAATATAGTCATTCAAAGAATTATAGATTAACATCTCGTGAATGCACCCGCATTGCCAGATTTAAATAACTTTACTGGGAAATCACACTTTGCAATAAAAGGGATGCTATGCTCAGAAAAATAGGCTAGGCGATACAGGTTAGCGCCATCTTGGAACAATCTAATATCAAATATACTCTTGTATACTATTGTAAATATTCCCTTACCTTTGATTATCTTCATCAGAAGGCACTTCCAGGGATCCCAGGTCCACAACAAATGTAGTTTTGTTAGGAAAAGTTAATAATTTATGTCCCAATAGCTTCTTCGTTGTTAGCGCGTTCCGAAGGCTACTCAAAATGTACCGTAGTGCGCGGGACTTGTCGTCACGAATGTGCAAAAAATATATATTTAAGTTCATTCAAACATGTCAAACATTGTATAACATAAATCTTTAGGGCCTTTTTCAACCAGAGCTTCAATAATATTCAAGGGGGACGATTGCATTGTCTTACTAAACGTTTCGAAAGGGGAGGGTAGCCAGGGGCGCCCACGTCATAATGGTAATGGCCCTCCCCCTGTGACCAACTTCCAAAGCCTCTCTATCGGTTAGTTTGTACCATAGAAGACTCAAACCACTTTGTAAAGACTGGTGACATCTATTGGAAGCCTTAGGAAGTGCTCAATGAATCCTAACTCACGGTGTGTTTTATAGGCAAAGTGCTGAAGGTGAGTCCACAAATCAGATTTCCACTTCCTGTTAGGATCTGTCTCGGGGTTTTGACTGCCATATGAGTTCTGTTATACTCACAGACACCATTCAAACAGTTTTAGAAACTTTAGGGTGTTTTCTATCCACATCTACTAATTATTTGCATATCCTAGCTTCTGAGTTTGAGTAGGAGGCCGTTTAATATGGGCACATATTTTTTTCAAAATTCGCTGTAGCGCCCCCTATCCTTAACGTGCGTTAAGAGGTTTTAAGGTACTTAATGCAGCTGGTGGCCACACAAGATACTGATACTGTCTCAGTTGTTGAATCTTGTTATGCTAATACAAATATTTACTCATGTTAAGTTAGCTGTAGATAAACGCAGTTGACAGTGAGAGGACGTTTCATTTTTTGCTAAGTTTATAATGGAGGTTCAGCAAAGCATGATGTGCCTTGTTGGAGGAGGGGCACCGCCCTCACCCTCAGATTTCTCCCCTATTAGTTCCTGGTAGCAAGTGATAGTGATGCACAAGCTAGGTCTATATGAAACATCGCCATCTACTGGCAGCATTTACCCACCAGATTTAGAAGCACGAAAACCCCATTCGAAAAAAACCTTGAACAACCCATAAAGTTTTTGCCCAACGTTGACAAAGATAATAGTTTCAGTATAGTTTTAGTTTTTCAAATGTTTTCCTTAATTATTTTATTTCAATTTACAAAATAGTTTTTCAAATGTTACATTTTATTTTATGTTCAGTTTTAATTTACTGTAATAACCTTGGGAGTTACCTTTCTAGCTAATATACTATGTTAGAGTTTACACTTTCTTTTCTAATTATAATGTGGGGAGGTCAAAATAATGAAAAACGATCAACCAAATCTACTCATTTTAAAATGTTGATTACTTCTCCTTGCCATTATCATTCACCTGATGATAAGACATGGCATGTTAATATTATTTTTTTTAACTTATGATGGGTGTTCCTGAGTCGCAGGTTTCCCTGGGTCCCTAGGCAAGAAAATGTTGAAGACTCCTGCTCTATTCACTGAAATTGGTAACTAAAATATGTACTACGTCTTTTGATCGTCTATTTTGTTTGCTAAAACCCTTTAACAAAATATTTTACTCAGAGCTTTGCATCACCATCAGTTTGAAAGGATATCTGAGTATAGCCTATCTCCTGAAAGCAGACTTGACAGCAGGTATACATACATAGTCATCAACACATTAAATCTCCTCTTTTCTCCTCCCCCTTTCTTTTAATCCCTGTCTTTTACTTTCACCACCGCCACTTTGCTTGATGCAGAGTCATGGAAGACTGTCGTTTTTCATGGATTCCATTCACTAGCCTGGCTGGAGTCCCAGAATGCATCCCAAATGACACACTATTCTCTATGTAGTGTATTACTTTTAGCCAGGGCCCAGAGGCCCACAGTGAATCTGCTGGGGAGGGTGTGTGTGTATGGGGAGTGGGGGAGAGAGGAGAGGCGGGGAAGAGTGGGTGAGGGAGGTGTAAGCAGGGAGTAGGTAGTGTGGAAAGCGTTGAAGTGGAGGAGGTAGGGGTGAGTCGGGTATGGTAGATCCCGTGGTAGTTAGAGGAGAGTGCGTTTAGTGGTTTGCCTTAGCGTCATGTTTGCCTTAGGGATAAAGCCTGTTTTAAGTATGTCTGACAACTCTGACACCAAATGCTCCCACGATGGATTACACTTCACAATCTGTTTGCTTACTTATGTACACATCTATTTCGCATGGAGTTGTCAGACCCCACACACAAGACTCTTTTTTTGTCAGAGTTTACACTGAGTATACAAAACATTAGGAACACCTGCTCTTTCCATGGCATAGACTGACCAGGTGAATCCAGGTGAAAGCTATGATCCCTTATTTATGTAATTTGCTAAATCCACTTCAATCAGTGTAGATTGGCTATTCCCAAACTGGGGTACGGGGGTACGCGCAATGCCTTCCGGGGTACGCCAAATAAAAATGTGATTCACATTTTCAAACAGTCCATTTAGATTTTCCAACGGGGCTATACATTATGCTGATGTTTTTTTCTTGCCTGAGTAGCCTCGTTTCACTGCCAAAAATACAATTCAACCATCTAGTGTTCTGCGAAATAACAACACAATGTCAAATACAGATAGCCTAGTCAAATAATTAACATCCAATCACATTAAACGTTACTCTCTCACAGTAATTCCTCTAATGGTCCGTATGTAGCCAAATGTAGCTGCTGCTCACTCCGTTTGCTCGAAAATGGATAAATGGTTAAAAAATGTAAGGCCCGGTTCCATAGAGACACATACCAGCAGTACTAGACCTGCACTGTTTCATGACGCATCAGTGACATGGCAGGAGACTCTCTGCAACTATAGTCAAAGTGCGGGACACAATTGAGGCTATGATTAACCTCTTAGGGCTAGGGGGCAGTATTTACACCGCCGGATAAAAAACGTACCCGATTTAATCTGGTTACTACTCCTACCCAGTAACTAGAATATGCATATACTTATTAGATATGGATAGAAAACACCCTAAAGTTTCTAAAACTGTTTGAATGGTGTCTGTGAGTATAACAGAACTCATATGGCAGGCAAAAACCTGAGAGATTCCTTTACAGGAAGTGGCCTGTCTGACCATTTATTGGCTTTCTTTGACATCTCTTTCCAAAACAAAGGATCTCTGCGGTAACGTGACACTTCCACCGGCTCCCATAGGCTCTCAGAGCCCGGGAAAAAGCTGAATGTCGTCATTCCAGCCCCAGGCTGAAACACATTATCGCCTTTGTCAAGTGGCCGATCAAGGGACAGTGGGCTTAGGCGTGTGCACTGGTCGCCCCCGTCTTTCTTTTTTTCTCCTCTATTTACCGAAACGCAGATTCCCGGTCGGAATATTATCGCTTTTTTACGAGATAAATTGCATAAAAATTGATTTTAAACAGCGGTTGACATGCTTCGAAGTACGGTAATGGAATATTTAGAATTTTTTTGTAACGAAATGCGCCATGCTCGTAACGCTGATTTACCATTTCGGATAGTGTCCTGAACGCACGAACAAAACGCCGCTATTTGGATATAACGATGGATTATTTTGGACCAAACCAACATATGTTATTGAAGTAGAAGTCCTGGGAGTGCGTTCTGACGAAGAACATCAAAGGTAATCAAACTTTTGTAATAGTAAATCTGACTTTGGTCAGGGCTAAACTTGGTGGGTGTTTAAATAGCTAGCCCGTGATGGCTGGGCTATGTACTTAGAATATTGCAAAATGTGCTTTCACCAAAAAGCTATTTTAAAATCGGACATATCGAGTGCATAGAGGAGTTCTGTATCTATAATTCTTAAAATAATTGTTATGCTTTTTGTGAACGTTTATCGTGAGTAATTTAGTAAATTGTTAGTAAATTCCCCGGAAGTTTGCGGGGGGTATGCTAGTTCTGAACGTCACATGCTAATGTAAAAAGCTGTTTTTTGATATAAATATGAACTTGATTGAACAAAACATGCATGTATTGTATAACATAATGTCCTAGGGTTGTCATCTGATGAAGATCATCAAAGGTTAGTGCTGCATTTAGCTGTAGTTTGGGTTTATGTGACATTATATGCTAGCTTGAAAAATGGGTGTCTGATTATTTCTGGCTGGCTACTCTGCTGACATAATCTAATGTTTTGCTTGTGTTGTAAAGCCTTTTTGAAATCGGACAGTGTGGTTAGATTAAGGAATTGGAGCTCTTTACTGTCTGCGTTAACCTCTATGGGCTAGGTGGGACGCTCTCAAACATATGACTATTTTACAGCTATTTAAAGACAAGACTCTCGTTAATCTAACCACACTGTCCGATTTCAAAAAGGCTTTACAACGAAAGCAAAACATTAGATTATGTCAGCAGAGTACCAAGCCAGAAATAATCAGACACCCATTTTTCAAGCCAGCATATAATGTCACCAAAACCCAGAAGACAGCTAAATGCAGCACTCACCTTTGATGATCTTCATCAGATGACAACCCTAGGACATTATGTTATACAATACATGCATGTTTTGTTCAATCAAGTTCATATTTATATCAAAAACCAGCTTTTTACATTAGCATGTGACGTTCAGAACTAGCATACCCCCCGCAAACTTCCAGGAAATTCGCTAACATTTTACTAAATTACTCACGATAAACGTTCACAAAAAGCATAACAATTATTTTAAGAATTATAGATACAGACCTCCTCTATGCACTCGATATGTCCGATTTTAAAATAGCTTTTTGGTGAAAGCACATTTTGCAATATTCTAAGTACATAGCCCAGGCATCACGGGCTCGCTATTTAGACACCCGGCAAGTTTAGCACTCACCATAATCATATTTACTATTATAAAAGTTTGATTACCTTTTGTTGTCTTCGTCAGAATGCACACCCAGGACTGCTACTTCAATAACAAATGTTGGTTTGGTCCAAAATAATCCATCGTTATATCCGAATAGCGGCGTTTTGTTCGTGCGTTCCAGACACTATCCGAAATAGTAAAGAAGTGTCGCGCGCATGGCGCAATTCGTGACAATAAAATTCTAAATATTCCATTACCGTACTTCGAAGCATGTCAACCGCTGTTTAAAATAAATTTTTACGACATTTTTCTCGTAGAAAAGCGATAATATTCCGACAGGGAATCTCCTTTTCGGCAAACAGAGGAAAAAATCCCAAAGGCGGGGGCGGTCGGGGTCACGCGCATAAGCCCAGTGTCCCTTGATCGGCCACTTGAGAAAGGCGATAATGTGTTTCAGCCTGGGGCTGGAATGACGACATTCTGTTTTTTCCCGGGCTCTGAGCGCCTATGGACGACGTGGGAGGTGTCACGTTAGAGCAGAGATCCTTAGTAAATGATAGAGATGGAAAAGAAGTTCAAGAAATGGTCAGACAGGCCACTTCCTGTAAAGGAATCTCTCAGGTTTTGACCTGCCATTTGAGTTCTGTTATACTCACAGACACCATTCAAACAGTTTTAGAAACTTTAGGGTGTTTTCTATCCATATGTAATAAGTATATGCATATTCTAGTTACTGGGTAGGAGTGGTAACCAGATTAAATCTGTAAGCCTATTATAAATAGGACATTGCAGTTAGATTAACAAGAATTTAAGCTTTTAACCGATATAAGACACTTGTATGTAACTAGATGTTTAATATTCATAATTTTTATGATTATTTATTTGATTTGCGCACCCTCCAATTTCACCGGAAATGGTCGACGGGACGCCTAGCCCTAAGAAGTTTTTTATAGAAAACTTTCCATAAAAACCACAAGAAAACATTAGTAACATTCAAAGAAAGTTCTAAGAATGTTATTGAAAAATATACGTTCCATTCTCAGTGTCAACAAAACTCTGTTTATCAGGTGTGTTGGCCGCTCCAACTAATTGGCCACACATGATCTTAATGAGTGTTTTTTTCCTTTGAAATGGAGTGTTGAATAGACTAAAATGAACAGCTTTGTATGAGTAAAAAAAACATGGCTGGCATGCTAACCATCCTTTTGGTGCAGTGGAATAATCCATGGATAGGAAGCAGAAAATCATTCATTTGAATTTGACTGAAGCTGTGCCACAATAAAATAAGAAGTGTGTTTACAAGAATACAAGAATAAAGAATAAATTAATTTCCATGTGTCCTATCTGTGCTTAAAGTTCAAAACAATTAACCTAAGATTGAAATGTTATTAAAAGTCTAATTGAAACATTCAGTGAACGATTTAAGGAAGTTACTCAAAAAGCTCCAATTAAACTATAATTTCCATTCTCAGAACATTAATAAAATCTCCCAGGAAAACTTTCAGGGAACTATAGTAAAATGCTCTCAGAAACTCCCTGCAACCTAAAAAATGTACGTTCCCAGAACAGGCAAAATGTTCACTTCCGATTTGAGAACTTTTAAACATTTTCAGTTTTACCGGTCAGGAAATGTATGGCTTTGTTTCAAGAACCAATGGGAAACCAAAAACCTACATTCTCACAACATCCAAGGAACTAAATGTGATAGCTGGGCTATCAGTAACATGCTAACTGCATGTCTGTGGATAGGGAAGCATCTCAAAAAGTTGAAATGTCAGTCTCCCTTGCTTTGTCAAAAATACTTGATGCTTTGGCACTTGGCACCACAATCCTCTCCCTGGTGCCTGGCTGCTTGTTATCTCCATAGTCCTCCTCTTCTGGTTGCTGGCCTGCTTGCTATCTCCACAAGCAGGGATCAAAGGTGAGTGTTGATGGGATGGACAATTTATTCTCCCCCTGACCGGTAGCGTACAGTCCAGGATGACTATCCATCACAAACCCATCAAACACACACGCACACACACGCACACACCCACACATAGAAAAAGAGACACACACACACACACACACACACACACACACACACACACACACACATCCATCACATTTTCCATCAAACTGTCAAAAACACTCCTTGATCAATCGTTGGAGGAGACTGAAAGAAGTCCCTTGACTATCCATAAGGTAAACACTGATACTAGGTCTGTGTCACAAAGGGCACCCTATTCCCTATATACAGAAGCCCACTACTTTTGACCAGGGCCCATAGGGGTCTAGTCAAAAGTAGTGCACTAAAAAGGGGAATAGGGTGCCATTTGGGAGGAGCCCTACAAAACTTGCTGCCACTTCAAAAAGCCACTTCCAGTATATTTTTGTATTTTCCCTCAAGTAATTTCTAGTAACGGAAGTTTATAATCTTGTATTGCAAGATTTTTTTTTAGGAGAGATAATTATCCCTCAGATAACAACACATTAAAAATACGTTTCTCATTTGTTTGTTGATGTTTTTATTTATTATTTATATTTGTATTTATTATGTCCCTTGTCCACCGACACAGTTTCTGTAAACCTCGTAATGAGATTGTTGCTTCGTTATCTAAGATACAGCAATAATATCTACAAAGGTTACACGAGTCATCCACCTACAATCTATGCGGTGGAGAAGACTTACTCAACTTGTAAATACAGCTATTAAAGCTACAGTCTGTTTGGTATACATTTTTCAGCAATACAGCATGACCACCACCTGTTTTGCTGTAAAGCTACAGGGTGGGACTGGAGAAATGGAAACAAATTCATATATGTAGCTATGGAGACAAGGAATGGCAGTCCATGAGGACTACATGATGGCGTTAACCATGTATTGAGGCTCTGTTTGACTTCATTATTAGCTGTAGAAATCACAGAGCGGGACTTTAAATATGAAAACAGCTCTTGAAAAGCTAATTCATAATCCCTTATGATTTTCTTCTGTTTCATTACATTTATCTTCCCTCTCTTCCTTTTTTTTTCTCTTCCCCTCTTCCCCCCATTACAACAGTGACTTGAATTCACAAACTGAACATGGGTGGCTACGAATATTGCCCAACCTGTAGGCAGATCCTTATTCATTGTAAAATGGCAATACCAGCAACACAAATGCAAGACATAGCCATCGTTTTAGGCCTGCTAGCCTTATAAATATTAATGGTTTTAAATAGTCACTAACATTTTGAAATTAAAGGATCCAAATTGTGCTTTGAAAAACAAAAACTATTGCAGCTTAGCTGGGTATTAGAGGAGTGTTATGAACAATTTGCAGATTACTGAGTCATTCTGTATAAAGTACCTTCGGAAAGTATTCAGACCCCTTGACATTTTCCACATGTTGTTACGTTACAGCCTTATTCTAAAAATGATTAATAAAAAAATCCTCAGCATTCTAAACACAATACCCTATAATGACAGAACGAAAACAGGTTTTTAGAAATGTTTGCAAATGTATTGAAAATTATAAACAGAAATACCTTATTTACATATACATTCAGACCCTCTGCTATGAGACTCAAAATTGAGCACAGGTGCATCCTGTTTCCATTAATCGACCTTGAGATGTTTCTACAACTTGATTGGAGTCCACCTGTGGTAAATTTAATTGATTGGACATGATTTGGAAAGGCACACACCTGTCTATATAACATCCCACAGTTGACAGTGCAGGTCAGAGAAAAAAAACAAGCTATGAGGTCGAAGGAATTGTCCGTAGAGCTCCGAGACAGGATTGTGTCGAAGCACAGTTCTGGGGAAGGGTACCAAAACATTCTGCAGCATTGAAGGTCACCAAGAACACAGTGGCCTCCATCATTCTTAAATGGAAGAAGTTTGGAACCACCAAGACTCTTCCTTGAGCTGGCTGCCCGGCCAAATTGAGCAATCGGGGGAGAAGGGCCTTGGTCAGGGAGGTGACCAAGAACCCGATGGTAACTCTGACAAAGCTCTAGGGTTCTTCTGTGGAGATGGGAGAACCTTCCAGAAGGACAACCATCTCTGAACCACTCCACCAATCAGGCCTTTTATGGTAGAGTGGCCAGACGAAAGCCACTCCTCAGTAAAAGGCACATGACAGCCCGCTTGGAGTTTGCCAAAAGGCACCTAAAGACTCTCAGACAATGAGAAACAAAATTCTTTGGTCATATTAAATCAATATTGAATTGTTTGGCCTGAATGCCAAGTGTCACGTCTGGAGGAGACCTGGCACCATCCCTACGGTGAAGCATGATGGTGGCAGCATCATGCTGTGGGGATGTTTTTCAGGGACTTTGAGAGTCAGTATCAAGGCAAAGATGAACGGAGAGATCCTTGATAAAAATCTGCTCCAGAGCTGTCCAGACCTCAGACTGGAGCAAAGGTTCACCTTCCAACAGGACAACAACCCTAAGCACACAGCCAAGACAACGCAGGAGTGGCTTCGGGACAAGTCTCTGGATGTCCTTGAGTAGCCCAGCCAGAGCCAGGGCTTAAACGAGATTGAACATCTCTGGAGAGACCTGAAAATAGCTGTGCAGCAACACTCCCCATCCAACATGACAGAGTTTGAGAGGATCTGCAGAGAAGAATGGGAGGAACTTCCCAAATACAGGTGTGCCAAACTTGTAGCATCATACCCAAGAAGACTTCAGGCTTTAATCGCTGCCAAAGGTGCTTCAACAAAGTACTGAGTAAAGGGTCTGAATACTTATGTAAATGCAATATATCAGTTTCTTGTTTTGAATAAATTTGCAAAACAATATACACTTGTCTTATTTTTTCATTATGGGGTATTGTGTGTAGATTAATGATGGGGGAAAAAACAATTTAATACATTTTTGAATAAGGCTGTAACCTAACAAAATGTTGAAAAAGTCAAGGGGTCTGAATACTTTCTGAAGGCACTGTATATTTGGCATGACGTAATATGAACACATACTCACTCACTCACTCAATCAGACACACACATACACACGAACACACACACATTTACAAGTGCTTGAATGGTTTGTCATTCATATTTTATTTGCTGAAAGGCCTCTATCCTTGATGAGACGGGGGTGGTGGTAGTGAGGAGTTCCCTGCTTCATTTGGCTCCACTAAGGACATTCAAGGGCCTCATTGGCCTCTGGTCAAAAGTAGTGCACTATGTAGGGAATAGGGTGTCATTTGGGGCGCACACAACTATCCCCAGCCAGAACCACTGACCTGCAAAAAAATGCATCCGCTCCAAGAGTGACGTATCACTGCAAAATTCATGGGAATAAGAGGTGGAAAATAGATTACCAAAAGCAGAGCAGAAAAAAATATTGGAAAAGTATGCATTTCAGTTTGAGCCTTTTTGAGTCACCAGTCCTAAAATGCACTTCAGTCTTGTTTGAGCTTACAATGCAGCAGTGTGTCAAATGCAGTACATCCTCCATCTAATTCATACATTTTCTGTTTTATCCCAGATCCTTGTTTGCCCATTTTCCCAATTTATCAATTGCTCATCCCCTGAATAGAATCCTTAAAAGGAAAGTTATCCAGGAAAGTATTATCATAATGTCACTCTCAATTCAATTCAAATCAAATCAAATTGTATTTATCATATGCTTCGTAAACAACAGGTGTAGACTAACAGTGAAATGCTTACTTACGGCCCTTCCCAACAATGCAGAGAGAAAGAAAATAGAGAAATTATAGAAAGTAAAACACATAATAATAAAAGTAATAATAAATGCAGAATGGGTAACAATAACTTGGCTTTATAGAATCGGTACCAGTACCGAATAGATGTGCAGGGGTACAAGGTAATTTAGGTAGATATGGACATATAACTGCGAATAAAATGACAGATAATAAACAGTAGCAAAAAAGTTAGTGCAAAAAAGGTCAATACAGAAAGTCCAGGTAGTTATTGGTTAACTATTTAAAGAACTATTTTGCAGTCTTATGGCTTGGGGGTAGAAGCTCCAACTACCCTCACCCCACCCCTCTAGCCTCTCTCTCTCTCTTTCACTATCCTCCATGGAGAGGTAAGCTTCTTGCTGTGGTCCCCAGCTGTACCTAGTGGTCCATGACAGGGGAAGGCTGCTGGAGGCCCAACCCTTCCCTGCCTCCCCCTGCCTCCTCTCTGCCACTCTATGCCTCCACCTGCCTCCCTCTGCCTCCCCCCTCCTCATCTCTGCCTGTCCCAGCCTGCCAGAGGCCCCACTCCCTCCCTGCCTACCCCTGGTTACCGCTGTGCTCATGCCCTTGTTCCTGTCCCTCAGGACTGTCAACAGAGGGGAGTCTGTAGTGACAAGAATACATGGGGAGACATAGGACTATAGTTGACAGCGGGGAGGCCTTATCCGTGTGGCTATGACCTTTTTTCCTGATATCATTAACATAGATTATTCTACAACCTTATATTATTTAACTAACAAAGATATAATTAATTTTCCTGAATAAAAGTTGTGTGCATTGCTTCAGCTGTCTTAGTGTTTTTATGGTAGTGTAAGAAGTTCAACAAGTTTGAAGTGTTCGATAACTTGACAAGAAGGTGAGATTATTCTATGTTCATAACAGACTATTCAATGTTCTAGGAAGTTGCTTTCTTTACCAACAGGAACAGGATGCTGTAACGTGTGGGTAGATGTATGTACATCTATTGACAGGGGAAAACAACTACTGGACATCCCATAGGTCATCAACTACCGTAGATTCAGCCACAGGACGATCATTTTCTCGAGAGGATGGTCGGGGACCGGAATATAATTACAAATCATTTGTAGACTGCAAATTGACCGTATACGGTCACGTGTCTTTCTATTATGTGTAGGAATACTTGTGAACAGATTTCCAAAATGAAATTCCCTTGGAACCGATTTCTAGGTGTTTTAACAATCTGTTATGTCCAACACTGAAAATGTGAAATAGTTGGGGAACCCTGCAATAGGTGTTCATGCATGAAGGCATATCTCTCACTTTCTGTGTTATCTCTCATTTCATTCCCTGAGGATACAAGGGGGTGCAAGACAGAGCCATTCTCAGGCATCCTGTATGGGCTAGACCTGCGATGTTTTGGGCTACCAGACTCACTATCCAAACATCATACAAGATTCTACATTTTTAACAATGAAAATAGTGTCCAGCTATGAGAAAATACATGAAATAACTACACAAATTAGGTGACTATCGAAGAAAACTAATGCCCCTTTCCTTATTCCCCCTTGCCATTTTTGTCTCCTTTTTAAACCATTTTTTGTAAAGTGTATTGTGATAAAATTGTTTAAGAAATTGCACTTTGAATAAATGTTGATATTGAAATACATATCTCCTGAAACCTTCGCTACAATGGTTAGTAAATACAATAAAGATATACGGTATTGCATTGTGTTGGTTTAAGTATGTTATCTCACAATTTAAATGAGGCCAGCTCTAAATAAATTGTCATGCAAAGCAGCATACCTTCCCTTTCCCTAAATCAATAGAATCCACTGGACAAAGCCTGGAAGTACAAATACTATAGACTAGAATGCAAAGTTTCCCCCTTGTCATGTATTACATCTCATATTATTTAAATAAAGGATTGATGCTCCTAACAGTCCAAGCTCACGGAGCCCTTTAGACAGTCCTAATTGTTTGCACTGTAGGGGGACATTGTGCCAGAATAACAGCTTGTTGTTGTGAAGAGCAGTATTAGACATTTTTCAGAAAAGAGCATGTACACAGTCAGCCCATTCAGTGTGTGTTAAATTAAATAGTAAAGCTTTCATGTCTGTTTAAACTGCATCCCAAATGGCACCCTATTCCCTACATGGTGCATTACTTTTGAGCAGAGCCCCATTGGCCCTTGTCAAAAGTAGCGCACTATAAAGGGAATAGAGAGCCATTTGGGATGCAACCTTGATGTCTGTTTTCTAGAGTTTCCAGCTGAATAAAATAAAATGGACAGACTTCATTTGAGTTCACATTCAGTTGTTATGTACGGCACGATAAACACAGTCTTTGTTACAATCAGTATAATTAGTTATGCATTCTGCGTCCTTACATACAATACTGAGGTTACTGTTAACTGTCTCTACATCCCAAAAGGCGCCCTATCCCCTATACAGTGCTCACATTTTTACCAGGGCACATACAGTACAGAGGTTGAAGCAGAGAGTGTCATTTGTTTTGAGTTCAATGTGTTGAGATCATTTGGTAAATTAAACATGATTGAGAAAAACAACACTCATTTCAAATGAGGTTTCTCTGTATTGTTATGTAATGAGAATTGTACAATACGGTGGAGGGATGCGAATGGAACATAGGCGAAATGTAATATTTATCATTCAAGACAATGATAAAGAGGAGGTTGATAAAGAAACAGGAAACCGGGTATTGCTATATTCAGCAGAAAGAACGGAACTTGATCTCTCAAGTCAACCAGATAAACCGCAAACTCAATGGCAGGAGAGAGGAGAGAGAAAGAGAGAGAGAGAGAGAGAGAGAGAGGAGAGAGAGAGAGAGAGGAGAGAGAGAGAGAGAGAGAGAGAGAGAGAGAGAGAGATAGAGAGAGAAAAGGAATGAAAGAGAAAGAGAGTCAGAGAGAGAGGGAGCAATAGAGATAGAGACAGAAAACAAGAAATGCATAAAAAGTCTATATCTGTAAAGATGCCAACAGTCATAATAAATAAATAAGTGGAAATAAATGCATTATTTATGCAGAGGGTGATTTCTGCAGTGGGAGTGAAAAGAGGTTTAGAATGGATGGAAAAGTTGTCTGGCTGCGGTTTGGTAGGTTTACCGCAGTTTATACTGCTCCTTTCCTATCCTATTCCACTGGAGAGGACACGGAGACACGGAGACGAGGGGACACGGAGACGAGGGGACACGGAGACGAGGGGACACAGAGACAAGGGGACACGGAGACACGGAGACGAGGGGACACGGAGACGAGGGGACACGGAGACGAGGGGACACGGAGACAAGGGGACACGGAGACGAGGGGATATGGAGACACGGAGATGAGGGGACACAGAGAGGAGAGGACACGGAGAGGAGGGGATATGGAGACGAGGGGACACGGAGACGAGGGGATATGGAGACACGGAGACGAGGGGACACGGAGACGAGGGGACACGGAGACGAGGGGATACGGAGACGAGGGGACACGGAGACGAGGGGATATGGAGACACGGAGATGAGGGGACACAGAGAGGAGGGGACATGGAGAGGAAGAGAGGACAGAGAGAGGAAGAGAGGACACAGCGAGGTGAGGACACAGCGAGGAGAGTAGACAGATAGTAGAGGACACAGAGAGGAGTGGACACAGACAGGAGTGGACACAGTAGGGAGAGGACACAGAGGAGAGGACACAGATAGGAAATAACAGAGAGGAGAGGACAGAGAGAGGAAGAGAGGACACAGAGGAGAGGACAGAGAGAGGAAAAGAGGACACAGGGAAAAAGAGAGAGGAGAGGACACAGAGAGGAGAGGACACAGAGAGAAGGGGACCCAGAGAGGACAGAGAGAGGAAGAGAGGACACAGCGAGGAGAATAGACCAATAGTAGAGGACACAGAGGTGTGGATACAGAGAGGAGAGGACACAGAGAGGAGTGGACACAGAGGAGATGAGACAGATAGTAGAGGACACAGATAGTAGAGGACACAGAGAGGAGGGGACACAGAGAGGAGGGGACACAGAGAGGACAGAGAGAGGAAGAGAGGACACAGTGAGGACAGGACACAGTGAAGAGAATAGACCGATAGTAGAGGACACAGAGGAGGGGACAGAGAGGAGAGGACAGAGAGGAGTGCACACAGAGGAGATGAGACAGATAGATAGTAGAAGACACAGAAAGGAGGGGACACAGAGAGGAGTGGACACAGAGAGGAGTGGACACAGAGAGGAGAGGACACAGAGGAGAGGACACAGAGGGGAGAGGACAGAGAGGAAATAACAGAGAGGATACAGAGAGGAGAGGACAGAGAGGAGAGAACACAGAGAAGAGAGGACAGAGAGGGGAAGAGAGGACACAAAGGAGAGGACAGAGAGAGGAAAAGAGAACACAGAGAGGAGAGGACACAGAGAGGTGGGGACACAGACAGGAGGGGACACAGAGAGAGGAGAGGACAGAGAGAGGAGTGGACAGAGAGAGTAGAGGACACAGAGAGGAGAGGACACAGAGAGGAGAGTAGACAGATAGTCGAGGACACAGAGAGGTGGGGACACAGACTAGGAATCCTGCATAGTTTTGTCTGGGCATGCGTCCTTATATAGTGCACTAATTTTCTGCAATAATAATCATTCTTCTTATTATAATTATTGCTATGATATCGAGTGCTTGAATCTGTTCTCTCTCTCTCTCCACACACATAATGTATATTGCACATAGGCAAACAAGCACACAAACACACACACACACACACACACACACACACACACACACACACACACACACACACACACACACACACACACACACACACCTGAGCACACAAACTCTCTGTGATTTGACATTTATATGACATTTGCTAATTATAGTTAGCACTTAAGGAGTTCATTATCTTTTAGATTAAATTATTTTGTTTATATTACAGTTAATTTCCATGGATTTCATACACGTTTATTAGCTTTAGATGGTGTGGCTCATTGGGTGACTTTCAAGTATTCTCCAGACTTATTCTCCAGAATGTCAGGCTATGGCCGCGCATTATAGTAATGTAATATACTTTTAAGTCTCTGTGTTATATTGGCTATTTGCCTTGGTTGAGATCAATACTATGCCAATCTATTTGGTGTAATATAATTACTGATAATCGTAGCTTGTCACTGAAATTACATCCCTAAATCTTGTAATGTCATTTTTATTGACTGATCATACATATTGATTAGTGCTGTTTAAATCTAGATTCAAACAGAGAGAAAGATTGGTTTTGAATTGTAATTTATGGAACTGTGAAGTGTATTAACTGAGTAATATTGATTGACAATTCAAATCATAATAAAATGTAATGATAATATTCCATTAAATAATGTCAACATTGACCTTTTGCACTGTAGGGACACGTTGTTTGACCTCTACTCTACCTCATCATGTCAGTGGGATGGGTTGGAGAGCAGGCTCTGACATCTCCGTCCATGTTACTATGGTTACCCAATCCACAGGGCTCCTCCACTCAGGTCGCACCATCCTCCTCATCCTAAAAAGTACTGAGAGGAGGAGAGGAGGGTGGGAGCTGTGTGTCAGAGTGGGAGCTAGTCAGAGTGAGAGCTAGTTTGAAGGTGGAGTGGTGCGGAGACAACAGAGAGATGCAATCTTTCAGACAGTCCCCTCAGTCAGTCAGTCAGTCAGTCAGTCAGTCAGTCAGTCAGTCAGTCAGTCTGTCTGTCAGTCTGTCAGTCTCTCGCTCTCTCTCTATCTCTCTCTCTCTCTCTCTCGATATTGCAAGTATGTGTGTTTTAATCTATTGTGTGTGTGTGTGTGTGTGTGTGTGTGTGTGTGTGTGTGTGTGTGTGTGTGTGTGTGTGTGTGTGTGTGTGTGTGTGTGTGTGTGTTTTAATCTGTTTTAGTCTTCTATTGCATAAAAAAGTCACTGCGTTTTTTTAGTCTAAAATCAATGTGAGCAAGTCTGCCTGGACGTGATCGTGTGAAACAAAGTCATGGGATTGAGAGTGAGCCGTTCCAGTCCTCCCACCGCTCTAGAGCCCTTCAAAGTGGAGTCAAAGCCAATAGAATGTGATGTCACAAAGTAAGAGTTTAGTGGGAATTCTGATGCTCTGAGTGGCCAAAACAAAATAGGAGGCCATCAGTAGTGTAATCAGGAGAAGGAAATGGAGATGGATTGGACACACACTCAGGAAACAGACATCAAACAGAACAAGACAAGCACTGGCCTATAACCCACAAGGAAAAAGAATGCAGGGAAGGCCAAAAAACGATTAGAGATGCGCCACACTGAGCAAAGAGGGGATCTCCTGGCTAGAGGCAAAAGCCCTTGCCCAGAAGAGAGCGAGGTTGTATTTTGTATTTTATTAGGATCCCCATTAGCTGTTGCAAACGCAGCAGCTAATCTCCCTGGGCTCTATATAATACTGTAAGGTTTCTTTAATTTATTCTGGATTTTGGAACTGTGAAAAGACCCCAGTGGCATGTCTGGTAGGGTAACTGTGTGTAACTAGATCTTTCCTTGCTGCACTCGACTACATGGTGCCATGGTGGACGCCCTATGCTCCTAAGGGGACAAAGAGGTTAAAGTTACGTAAGTCAAGTAAGATTGTGTGAATATGAACAACAGAATGTATAAATTAAGGCGGACAATGCTTATGATTATTAAATAACCAGTACTTATGTCACGCGTTATAAGAAGTGCTTCACACTTTCAAAGATATCTGACAGCTGAGACATTGACTTTCTCTAAGACTCAAATATCAAAATACTCTTCCCTTCTGTTCTCTCTTTCTCTAAATTAAATTTCATTTTAGGGGATTTATTGGCACGGGGAACATTTGTTAACATTGCCAAAGCAAGTAAAGTAGATAATAAACAAAAGTGAAATAAACAATAAAAAATGTACAGCAAACATCACACTCACAAACGTTCCAAAAGAATAAAGACATTTGAAATGTCATATTATCTGCAAATAGTTAAAGTAAAAGAGGGGAAATAAGTAAACACAAATATGGGTTGTATTTACAAAGGTTTTTGTTTTTCACTAGTTTGGGAATCGGCACTTTTCTGGATTTAAAAAATGTGCAGGTTTTGGCCTAATTCTGCTCTGAATGCATTATTTGATGTTTTACGTTGTACACAGACGATATTTTTGCAGAATTCTGCATGCAGAGCCTGAATTTGGTGTTTGTCCCATTTAGTGAATTATTGGTTGGTGACCCCAGACCTCACAACCATAAAGGGCAATAGGTTCTATAACTGATTCAAGTATTTTTAGCCAGATCCTAATTGGTATGTCGAATTTTATGTTCCTTTTGATGGCATAGAAGACCCTTCTTGCCTTGTCTCTCAGATCGTTCACAACTTTGTGGAAGTTACCTGTGGCAGTGATGTTTAGGTCGAGGTATGCATAGTTTTTTATGGGCTCTATGGCAACGGTGTCTAGATGGAATATGTATTTGTGGTACTGGCAAATGGAAATTTTTTGGAACACCATTATTTTTGTCTTACTGAGATTTACTGTCAGGTACCAGGTCTGACAGAATCTGTGTAGAAGATCTAGGTGCTGCTTTCGGCCCTCCTTGGCCGGGGACAGAAGCACCAGATCATCAGCAAACAGTAAACATTTAACTTAAGATTATATTAGGGTGAGGCCGGGTGCTCTCTCTCTCTCCTAATCTGTCTGGTTACAAAATTTCTCTCTGCAAAGTCAGAGCTTGTGTCCCAAATGGCACCATATATTCCTTATAAAGTGCACTTCTTTCGATCAAGGCCTATAGGGTTCTGGTCAAAAGTAGTGCACTATGTAGGGAATAAGGTGCCATTTGTGATGACCTCAGTTAAGAAGCATGTTGTGTTTTCTATCCTCTCCTGGATAATCTCTGTGTTCTTCTTTGAGCATCTTTGTTTTGTCCCCCCCCCCCCACACACACACAGGCACACACACACAGACACACACAAACAGACACACACAAACAGACACACACAAACAGACACACACATGCACCCCTCTTCAACCGAGTGCAGGGGTATTAATCAAAGAGACTGCGTT
The DNA here is from genome assembly GCF_965601325.2 of Salmo salar. Lineage (NCBI taxonomy): Eukaryota > Metazoa > Chordata > Actinopteri > Salmoniformes > Salmonidae > Salmo > Salmo salar. The sequence goes on along the minus strand of NC_138318.1, from coordinate 25,738,922 downwards.
GTCTCTCCATTCTTGTCCCTAATAAGCACAGAGTGAATGCATGGCTGCCTCTGTCAGAAATAGCAATGAGACCTTGGGATCCATTACCAACGAACAGGGATTGTTAATTCATGAAGTGATTTTCTCTGCCCCCTTCCTTTCCTCTCCTTCGAGGTCTAAGTCTTCAATTCTTTTTTTCTACCTCCTGCATTACTTTTATATGTTCTATGGCCTCACTCTTTTAGCCCTCTGTCAGTTCACTTATGTATTAGAAGCTAAACAAAGGACCTCCCTCCATCCCTCAATCTCTCCATCCCTCTGTCCCTCAATGTGGGACTAGTTATTTCACCATAACACGTCCGCATTCATAATTCATCATTACAGAGGACCTGGTCGTTCCAGTTGGCCAAACATCAACCGGCCTGAACATAATTTCTACTGGCCTGGAAATGGTGTAATTAAAATGCATTGGGGTCATGCAGGGCCTATAGGTTGGCATGCTTTCTCTCTATATTCAGCTAGTAATAGGCTATATTTGGTTATTATATATTATAGTACATATTAAAAAGCTGTGAAGTATAATCTAGCACAGTAAGTCATTACACTATTCTTTAGAATTGCATTGTATTAATTGCATTCCCTTTTGTTTCTAAAGTACAGTATGTCATTTTGAGATTTTTGTTTTACATCTCAAAATAGGACGCTGACGCTGCGTTTGAAAATAAATATTGATTTAGCTAGCCAAGACAAATGCTAGGTGTCTTTTTGTAGCTTTCTTTGTGCAGACTATCAACCGTACCCAGCATATTGTTAGTATATTCACTATTGAAAGTTTACTTTTGTAAATCAATATCCCAAAAATAAATATGCTCAGCAAGTGGATTGATGAGCCCTTCTTTTTATTCAGGAAAGCTGCCATGTGAACACATTAACTCATGTACTGCTTGAGAAGTTGTGACTCCAGAGGAGCGTGGTTGAATGAAAGGCCAATCATATTGCTCAAATACAAATAGCATGACTTTTCAGAGTGTAGTCTTCAATGGTTTTCAATGGAAGACTGCAACAGTGCAGATAAATGTCAAACTGGAACGCTGAAAACGCACAGAGAAGTTAATGGCCCGGTCAGGCCAGTGACTGACGATATCCACCAGTCCGACACATGTTTTTACTGGCCCCGGGCCAGCAGGGCATCATTAATGACGGACCCTGCCACCTGGGCCAATACAGAAATACATCCTTCCATCCCTGCTTCCCTCCATACCTCCATTTCTCCATTCCTCCATCCCACATACAGAGAACATAGTGGCATGGTAGGCCATCATTGAAAATAAGAATTTGTTCTTTATAACTGACTTGCCTAGTTAAATAAAGGTTAAATAAAAATAAAATGGCCACCTAGACAGAGAGGAATAATAGAAATGCATCCCTCCACAACCAAATCCTTCCTTCCATCTATCCCTCCGTCATGTAATAGGAGAGACCCTAGTGGCATGTCAACCTTAGAAAAAGGAAATTAACTTTACAATGCACAATTATCTTAGCCTCATTTCAAAATGTGTATAATAGCATGAGATTAGCTATACAACTGCAAACAAATAGAATTGCCCAATGGCAAAATTTGTATACTTGTAGGAAGTTGGCTGTTTTTAATCAGATTTTTCATATGGATAAAGACTGGCTAAAAAGACTCAGTTTGACCCTCTCTGCACTCTTTGTGAATTGTAGTAAGATTGTAACTCACTTAACCTCAACATTTCTCCAAGTTTTCATCATAATTGTAATGTAAAGCCTTACAGTGCACTGCAAAAGTATTCATCCCCCTTGGTGTTTTTCCTATTTTGTTGCATTACAACCTGTAATTTAAATGGATTTGTATTTGTATTTCATGTAATGGACATACACAAAGTAGTGCAAAGTGGTGAAGTAAAATGAAAAAAAATAAAAAAAATAAATAAATAAAAATAAACAGACAATATGTATTCACCCCCTTTGCCATGAAGCCCCTAAATAAGATCTGGTGCAACCAATTACCCTCAGAAGTCACACAAATTGTTAAAGAAAGTTCACCTGTGTGCAATCTAAGTGTCACATGATCTGTCACATGATCTCAGTATATATACAATACACCTGTTCTGAAAGGCCCCAGAGTCTGCAACACCACTAAGCAAGGGGTACCAATAATCAAGCGACACCGTGAAGACCAAGAAGCTCTCCAAACAGGTCAGGGACAAAGTTGTGGAGAAGTACAGATCAACGTTGGGTTAAAAAAAATATCTGAAACTTTGAACATCCCATGGAGCACCATTAAATCCATTGTCAAAAAATTGAATGAATATGGCACCACAACAAACCTGCCAAGAGAGGGCCACCCACCAAAACTCAGGGCCCAGACAAGGAGGACATTAATCAGAGAGGCAACAAAGAGACCAAAGATAACCCTGAAGGAGCTACAAAGCTCCACAGCGGAGATTGGAGAATCTGTTCATAGGACCACTTTAAGCCGTTCACTCCACAGAGCTGGGCTTTACGGAAGTGTGGCCAGAAAAAAAGCCATTGCTTACAGAAAGAATAAGCAAACATGTTTGGTGTTTGCCAAAAGGCATTTGGGAGACTCCCCAAACATATGGAAGAAGGTACTCTGGTCAGATGAGACTAAAATGTAGCTTTTTGGCCATCAAGGAAAACGTTATATCTGGTGCAAACCCGACACCTCTCATCACCCCAAGAACACCATCCTCACAGTGAAGCATGGTGGTGGCAGCATCATGCTGTGGGGATGTTTTCATCACCATTGACTGGGAAACTGGTCAGAATTGAAGTAATGATGTATGGCGCTAAATACAGGGATATCCTTGAGGGAAACCTGTTTCAGTCTTCCAGAGACTTGAGACTGGGATGGAGGTTCACCTTCCAGCAGGACAATGACCCTAAGCATACTGCTAAATCAACACTCAAGCGGTTTGACATTTACATTTACATGTCTTGGAATGGCCTACTCAAAGCCCAGACCTCAATCCAATTGAGAATCTGTGGTATGACTTAAAGATTGCTGTACACCAGCAGAACCCATCCAACTTGAAGGAGCTGGAGCAGTTTTGTCTTGAAGAATGGGCAAAAATCCCAGTGGCTAGATGTGCCAAGCTTATAGAGACATACCCCAAGAGACTTGCAACTATAATTGCTGCAAAAGGTGGCTCTACAAAGTATTGAATTTGGGGGGTGAATAGTTATGCACGCTCAAGTTTTTCGTTTTTTTTGTCTTATTTCTTGTTTGTTTCACAATAAAAAATATTTTGCATTTTCAAAGTGGTAGGAATTTTGTGTAAATTAAATGATACAAACCCCCAAAAAATCTAATTTAATTCCAGGTAGTAAGGCAACAAAATAGGAAAAATGCCAAGGGGGATGAATACTTTTGCAAGCCACTGTAGTTATTTTGTTTATTTGACAAAGTAATTTCTGAAGATTATTATTTATTTCATGATTGGTGATTAATTTACATCTGTCCTTCATTTTAAGGTCAACCCAGTTACGTGAATTGAACTCTAACCTAATAATAAAAATACCCAACAAAATCCATACATTTCCACTAGAGATATCTGTGCTGGGGGGGGGGGGGGCCACGCACCACGCTCCGCCAGCACGCCGCATGCGGGCGGGGCCAGAACAGCGGGCGCAGCCTGGCCCGCGGTCTTCTCACGAAAACATCTATAATGTCCGAACGGTTTGGCCTACAAACTATTACCACTCGATGGAAAGGCCTCCACAAGACCCCCACAAGTGGCACTGGACTCGTCTGAAGGTAATGCAGACAAACAAATGGAAGTATGGAGGTAGTTTTGTGCCAACAATAAGAAAACATTCATATTTCCTAAGCTTTCTTATATCTCCTAAATATAGGACAAACACTTCGAAACTGTATTTTTTTTCTCATTTATGAATGTACAATTCAATTCATTTCTATGGGCTATAGTAGTAAAGACCAAATAAATATTATTGGGGTTATACGTAAAGGTGTCCTAAAATTCAAAATCAAATCCATGGTATGACCATCTTAACCCTTTCATGCGTGAGTTCCAAATATCTCTAACAGTCGCCTCAGCGTGAGTTTTTTTATGCACGTGATGTTAGAACGTTCTCTCCATTCCAGAATGTGATTGTTACGCAACAGTACATTTCATCCGCGCTGCCCTCAAACCAAGGCACGCAGCCTGTTTTTATGTATAGGCTGGTTTCAATTTGTCAATTTCAAATTATTTTCAACAAGTTTTTTATTTTCTAAGAACAGTTTGAATTGAGGTGTGTTCCGTCTCATTCATTCACATAAAAGTAGTCATTTTTACTTTTGCGGACCAATTCATTTGTTTGACAAAATTCCCCAAACACTTCCCAATTGTTAGTGCAGTTCAAGTCTGCAGACATTTGCTCATCTCCCGTCCTGCACACACGTGTTCACATTTTCTGTCTGTTGCCTGCATCGCAGTCATAGTTGTTTTCATTACCAATAATAACTTTGGAGATGTGTGCGTTTCTATCAAAGTAAGTGCCTTATTACATTATAATAGTTTCTGCATGTCGTGTTATGTCGTTTCTACTATAGCATAATATTGTTGTGTATATTCCTTATAACCGTGGACACACGAGGTAACGTTACTCATTTCATAACCTTTATGGTGTTATACTCAATGCTTAGGTAGCTAGCTACATTCTTCTATTAGCTCTGGAAAACAATCCTAATTGCATCAGAGAAGTATTAGCATGTGTTGTATTTTGAAGCTACCCTGGCCTTAGGACTGCCAAGTGGCGCAGCTGTCTAAGGCACAGTGTCTCAGTGCTAGAGGCGTCACTACAGACACCCATGTTCAAATCCAGACTGCGTTTCTATCAAAGTAAGTGCCTTATTACGTTATAATAGTTTCTGCATGTTGTGTTATACTGCAGCGCACTGTGTGTATGGAGCATAATATATTTGTGTATATTCCTTATAACCGCGGACACGCGAGGTAACGTTACTAATTTAATAACCTTTATGGTGTAAAATTAAATTGTGCTTATGTAGCTAGTTACATTCTTCTATTAGCTCTGTAAAACAACGCTAATTGCGTCAGAGAAGTGTTGGCTTGTTGTATTTTGAAGCTACCCTGGAAAAATTAAAAAAGATCTTCTTATACCACTTGGTCGTTTTCCGAGTGCATTCCACAAAGCTGTTTATCATGTCCGCCTTATCCACTGCCCCCATTTTGAGGTTATAGTCAAGCACGCAGTCTGGTTTGATGTTTCTCTCTCCCATCAGGTGGTCCACCTTCCCTGTGGCTGACATGGTTGCTGTATGGACAGTGTAGAGGACATGGATGCCTCGTTTGTCATGCCACTTTACTGCCAGCTGTTGACATTTCTTAGTTTGTATAACGGGTCATTTAGGATGGCAGTAGCATTGTTGATGAAATGCAGTCTTGGGAAAATAGGGTGGCAAAGAAGGGAGTTGCAAACATAGAATCTGTGCTCCAGGACTCTCTTAGAGAGCTCATCTTTACTATCCCCTTGAGAAGGACTATCACCAGGAAGGTATACTTTTCACGAATTGTGGTTGTACCCCCCACTCGTGGCTCTCTCTTCTCCTGTAGCTCGAAGGCATAGCGATTGGTCTCTGCTATGTCTCCCACAAGCTCCTCTGTCAGAAAGAACTTGAAGCACTCTGCATTAGATGGAAATGGCAAGGGGTGTTGCACTCCAGACTGGGACTCATCAAAGCAAACACCAAGGCCAGGAGGGGTGAAATGGCTGGCAGCCTTCCAGATACCACAGAGCTCCTGTACTTCATCCATTGTCGTTCTGCCTCCATCACCACCAGTATCTTCAAAGGGAACTGGGGTCCTCAGATTCAGGGTTCTCAATGGCTGGGGGGCAGCTCCTCACTGTCAGAATCTGATTCCTGACTTTCAGACTCATTGTCAGAATTTTAAAAATCTCCAGAATTTCCTTATTTTGTGAGTTGTCTCCTTTTGAAAGACATTGCTAATGCTACAGCTTAGCTAGTGGAAGTGAGAGGTTACGTGATTGACTGCCTGCACGCGCCATTTGTATCAATAAATCACTATCAGAAAATGTAATGTGTGGTAATTATTGATATATTTACTGTATTCTCATGTTTTTCAATTACCAGTGAAAAATCATGCATTCCAATTCTTGCATATATTGTAATGGACAAAAAGTGTGCGTGTAAAATACTTTTTTGAAGGTTGTACTGATTATGATGAGCTAAGCTAATTCCAGCTATGTGTGCATACAATGCATTCTGGGTTTTATGTAATCGTCTGTCGGACCAAAGATTCTAAAACAAAATGAGGAAAGTAAGGGTTCACTCATTATTTTTTGAGACCTTCAGGAAGTGAATGGTGGGATGTGAATGATGGTAGACGACACACCCCTTCAACATGCATACTATAAACTGTCTTCCCTTGTCTTCTCTTATCTGTGAGAAAAAAAGCATGGCTGCGCGCTGAAACTAGTCATTGTCGGATTACATTGATTTCTAGAAAGTGTTTTACTCAGTTATTTTGATCAACGGTGAGTTCACCCATGATGTGATTAATTATACATAGTAATTTCTATTTGCTAATTCATATTGTAGTTTATGTCATCTGAGAGTTAGAAAATATGAAATATGACCGCTTGTGTTGCGTCAATCTTTCTGCCCAAATTAACTTCATGAAGCTCCCAACGAACAGTTCTTGTGCTGAAGTTATTCTAGAGGCAGTTTGGAACTCAGTAGTGAGTGTTGCAACTGAAGAAAGATGATTTTTACGCACTACGTGCTTCAGCACTCGGCGGCCCCATTCTGTGAGCTTGTGTGACGTACCACTTTGCTGCTGAGCCGCTGTTGCTCCAAGACGTTTCCACTGTGGCTCAGTTGGTAGAGCATGGTGTTTGCAATGCTAGCATGGTGTGTGCAACGCCAGGGTTGTGGGTTCGATTCCCACGGGGGGCCACTACAAAAAAAAAACCTGCATGAAATGTATGCATTCACTACTGTAAGTTGCTCTGGATAACAGCTTCTGCTAAATGACTAAAATGTAAAATAACAGCACTTACAGTTGACCGGGGCAGCTCTAGCAGGGCAGAAATTTGACCAACTGACTTGTTGGAAAGGTGGCATCCTATGACGGTGCCATGTTGAAAGTTACTGAGCTCTTAAGTACCGGCCATTCTACTGCCAATGTTTGTTTATGGAGATTGCATGGCTGTGTGCTCGATTTTTTGCACCTGTCAGCAATGGGAATGGCTGAAATGGCCGAATCCACTAATTTGAAGGGGTGTCCACATACTTTTTGCAGTGTAGTGTATTTATATCCTAGGTGTGATATTCAAATCCTGGGCAGATGTCCCACCCCCTCATAAATCAGCAAGAGGAGAATTGTAATTTGACAGAAAACACTCTACAATAACTATTAACTTATTATTTGAATTGTTAAGTACATTTTTACTCCTGAACTTATTTGTGCTTGACATAACATAGGGGTTGAATACTTATTGACTAAATACATGTCAGCTTTTCATTTTTTATTAATGTATAGAAAATTCTAAATATCAATTCCACTTTGACATTATGGGGTATTGTGTGTAGGCCAGTGACACAACATTTCAGTTGTATCCATTTAAAATTCAAGCTGTAACACAACAACAACAAAAAGTCAATGGGTGTGAATACTTTCTTAAGACACTATACATAAAGTGATGTTGTAGTCATTACTCAAACCTATTAGAGCCACTGTGACCCTGTAGGGGGTCCGGATTTATGAAAGAGAAGAATTTTACTTTTGAATTCCGTAACGTCAGTGTGGAAGAGGTGAAAAAAGTATTATTGTCTATCAACAATGCAAGAACACCGGGGTCTGACAATCTGGATGGAAAATTACTGAGGATAATTGCGGATGATATTGCCACTCGTATTTGCCACATCTTCAATTTAAGCCTACTAGAAAGTGTGTGCCCTCAGGCCTGGAGGGAAGCTAAAGTCATTCCGCTACCCAAGAATAGAAAAAAAACCTTTACTGGCTCAAATAGCTGACCAATCAGCCTGTTACCAAACTTTAGTAAACTTCTGGAAAAAATGATGTTTGACCAGACAAAATGCTATTTCACAGTAAAAATTAACAACAAACTTTCAGCACGCATATAGGGAAGGACACTCAACAAGCACGGCACTTACACAAATGACTGATGATTGGCTGAGAGAAATGTATGATAAAATGATTGTGGGGGCTGTCTTGCTAGACTTTCAGTGCAGCTTTTGACACTATCGATCATAGTCTTCTGCTGGAAAACGTATGTGTTACTGCTTTACAGACCCTTCTATAAGGTGGATAAAGAGTTACTTGTCTAACACAACACAGAGGGTGTTCTTTAATGGAAGCCTCTCAAACATAATCCAGGTAGAAACAGGAATTCCCCAGGGTAGCTGTTTAGGCCCCTTGCTTTTTTCAATCTTTACTAACAACTAGCCACTGGCTTTGAGTAAGGCTGCAGATGACTCAACACTATATATGTCAGCTACTACAGCGACTGAAATGACTGCAACACTAAACAATGGCTGCAGTTAGTTTCGGAATGGGTAGCAAGGAATAAGTTAGTCATAAATATTTCCAAAACTAAAAGCATTGTATTTGGGACAAATCATTCACTAAACCCTCAACCTCAACTACATCTCGTAATGAATAATGTGGAAATTCAGCAAGTTGAGGTGACTAAACTACTTGGAGTAACCCTGGATTGTAAACTGTTATGGTCAAAACATATTGATACAACAGTAGGTAAGATGGGGAGAAATCTGTCTATAATAAAGTGCTGCTCTGCCTTAAGAACACTATCAACAAGGCAGGTCTTACCTGGTTTTGTCGCACCTGGACTACTGCTCAGTTATGCGGTCAGGTAATGAAGAGGGACTTGGGAAAATTGCAGTTGGCTCAGAACAGGGCAGCACGGCTAGCCCTCAAAGGTACACGGAGAGCTAACATTAACGACATGCATGTCAATCTCTCATGGCTCAAAGTGGAAGAGAGATTGACTTCCTCATTACTTGTTTTTGTAAGAGGTGTTGACAAGCTGAAGGTACCAAGCTGTCTGTTTAAAAAACTAGCACACAGCTCGGACACCCATGCATACCCCACAAGACATGCCACCAGAGGTCTCTTCACAGTCCCCAAGTCCAGAACAGACTATGGGAGGCACACAGTACCACATAGAGACATGACTGCATGGATCTCTATTCCACATCAGGTAACTGATGCAGGCAGTAGAATCAGATTTAAAAAGCAGGTAAAAATACACCTTATGGAACAGCGGGGACTGTGAAGTAACACAAACATAGGCACAGACACATAAGGGGGCACACACTTAGTGTGTTGTGAATTCTGTAATGAATGTATTGTAATGTTTTTAAAATTGTATAACTCCCTTAATTTAGCCGGATCCCAATTTTGCCTTGGCAGCAGCTAAGGGAGATCCATCATTTTTGAGTTGTATACTATTTGAGTTGTATCAGCTTGAAAATGTTGAGTAATGCCCAGTAAGCCATGTCCACACTATCATTTTTCAGAGTAAATTGTAGAGTTACCACCAATGATTGTATTTGTTAGTGACAGAGACATGGTTGTTGAATTCATAAATGTTCAAACCTCTGGCTGTCATCAAGTGAGTTCCTAGGCAAATGTTAGCATTATAATTAAACTCTTCATGGCATTACATATCTCATCAGGCCTAATACATTGGCCTGAAACTCACGGTTTACAGTAGTGATGTTACATTTGATGCTGGAGCTTCGAAACATGTATCGAAATAGCTAAGCAGTGTACTTCAAAGCAGTGTGCCGATGCCTCTATCACTTTATCAGAAGTATGTGATCAATGAAGTCTGAAACTTTGGTTCGCCGAACAACCACCAACGGAGTGTGGGACGTCATCTAAACTCAGCAAAAAAAGAAACGGCCCTTTTTCAGGACCCTGTCTTTCAAAGATAATTTGTAAAAATCCAAATAACTTCACAGATCTTCATTGTAAAGGGTTTAAACACTATTTCCCATGCTTGTTCAATGAACCATAAACAATTGTGGAACGGTTGTTAAGACACTAACAGCTTCCAGACGGTAGGCAATTAAGGTCACAGTTATGAAAACTTAGGACACTAAAGAGGTCTTTCTACTGACTCTGAAAAACACCAAAAGAATGTTGCCAGGGGTCCATGCTCATCTGCATGAACGTGCCTTAGGCATGCTGCAAGGAGAAATGAGGACTGCAGATGTGGCCAGGGCAATACATTTGACTGAGGGCTTGTAGGCCTGTTGTAAGGCAGGTCCTCACCAGACATCACCGGCAACAACGTCGCCTATGGGCACAAACTCACCATCGCTGGACCAGACAGGGCTGGCAAAAAGTGCACTTTACTGACGAGTCGTGGTTTTGTCTCACCAGGGGTGATGGTCGGATTCACATTTATCGTCGAAGGAATGAGCATTACACCGAGGCCTGTACTCTGGATCGGGATCGATTTGGAGGTGGAGGGTCCATCACAGTCTGGGGCGGTGTGTCACAGCATCATCGGACTGAGCTTGTTGTCATTGCAGGCAATCTCACAATCTCACTGACTGTTACTTTTGATTTTGACCAGGGACACATTATTCCATTTCTGTTAGTCACGTCTGTGGAACTTGTTCAGTTTGTCTCAGTTGTTGAATCTTGTTATGTTCATACAAATATTTACACATGTTAAGTTTGCTGAAAATAAACGCAGTTGACAGTGAGAGGACGCCTCTTTTTTTGCTTTGTTTATAATAATTTGATTTCTCTTAATTCTTTTGACCAGCAGGTGTCACTAGCGTACACTGTGTTGATCAAAGCCTCAAGTAATTAACGCTTTTTCAACGTAATTGGTTGGAAAACCTGAATTAAGGAGGTTTCGTTTCCCCACCACTTCTGGTATCTTTTCCCAAAATTCCCAGATTTAAAATAATCCTGGTTGAAGGATTTCCAGGAATTTTTCAACCAGGATATCTGGAAAACCTGGGAAATTTAGCAGAATTTTCTAACCCTGCCTATAAGTCACATTATGCTGGCTTGCAAAGTTGGAATCCAGCCAAGTTAGGATATCCAACAGTCGTATTCAAATGTACAGTACCAGACAAAGTGTGCAAAGCTGTCATGAAGGCATAGGGTGGCTACTTTGAAGAATCTAAAATCTAAAATACATTTTGATTTGTTAATACTTTCTTTGGTTACTACATGATTCCATATGTGTTATTTCATAGTTTTGATGTCTTCACTATTAGTCTACAATGTAGAAAAAAGTAAAAAGAAAGAAAAACCCTTGAATGAGTAAGTGTGTCCAAACTTTTGACTGGTACTGTATGTTATTTATCTTTTTGTATCATAAGACTAATCAATCAACTACTCAATGTACGTGCAAAATCACAGATATTAAAAACATTTTTTGCAGTAGAGCATGCTGGGGAAAAAAAGTGTATTTGTTATTATAACTTGATGTGACTTCTCATTTATTTTTGAGTCAGCACCAAGTAAACATTTTAAGTAATAATGACTTTTCACTGGCTTTGAGTTCAACTTCCTAGAAGTATTTGAGTTAAAAATGCCTTGTTGGTTACAGTGTGGGTGTGTCCAAAATTGCACCCTATTCCCTACTTACAGTATTTCACAATGTTTGATAGGGTTCTGGTCAAAAGCATTTGCACTATATAAGGAATAGTGACATTGGAGAGGCTGCCTCTTTCTCACAAGGAGGAGGCTGTGTAGAACTCATTCTCCCATTCAGTCTGTGGATTTGTTTTTTGAGGGTTTACCATTTCATGCATGGTAAGTAGAGTGTGTGTCGGTGTGTGTGTGTGTGTGTGTGTGTGTGTGTGTGTGTGTGTGTGTGTGTGTGTGTGTGTGTGTGTGTGTGTGTGTGGTGTGTGTGTGTGTGTGTGTGTGTGTGTGTGTGTGTGTGTGTGGTGTGGGGGACAGTACATCTTTCAGTGTGTGTGGTTGATTCCGAGGGTTTACCTTTTCATGCATGGGTGTTCACACGAGGCAGGGCCAGGTGGAGGGAGACCTTCTTTAAACAGTGATGAACAGCCCATGTACAGGCATTAAGATGCCATATACAACATAGTATCTAGAGAACACACACGCACACACACACACACACACACACACACACACACACACACACACACACACACACACACACACACACACACACACACACACACACACACACACACACACACACACACACACACACACACACACACACACACACACACACACACACACAAAAGAGGCCATATGCAATGTTGGATCTGGACAAAACCCTTTCAAGAACTTCCTGTGTGTTTTTTGTTTGTCTTTCACACAGCCTCTGCTGATAGAGCTGGCCAGCTTGTAGTCCTAAAACCCGGAAATATTCAGCCATCCCTATGGAAAAAGCGAATAGGGAAAGTATAGGGTTTTGGAATTAACAGAAAATAATGTTGGAGGTTAACACACTTAGGAGATCTTATATATTTTGTTCTATGAGATAATAGCAGTCAGTTAACATGACCTTCATGAATGATGTGATTTATGTGTTTTTATTATTACATAAATTAATAACAATTCACAAAAAGTGACGTTAGCTGATGAAGATTATCTCATAGAAAAAAACTTTTCCTCATAGGCTTTGTCCAACGAAGCATGGCGGAGTTAGTGCCTACAAAAGGACGCCATTACTATGTCTCTCTATTGGGAAGTTATTTTCAAATGATTTCTGTTGCGTGATGCCCTTATAAACAAACATGCCCTGTTTCTCTTCGGAACAATCCATCCTTCTATATTTGCCTCACTGTACAGGTTAGGGTTTTGTTTGTTTGTCTTGTGAAGAGTGTGCATTTTTGTCTCATCCAGTTATTCCTATTTGTGGAAATAAATAGTCAAATAATTGATACATCACTATAATGCTACGTAACGTCTCCATGGTAACTCTTGTAAAACAAATTCTAGTGCTGCCTTGAGCTACATTTGAAACAATATTTTGTGCAATATAGAGGAATTCAAAAGGCACTCGCACATCTGAGCTATGTTTTTTGCAAATGCATGGTAGCAGTTGAATAATATGAGAATAAAGAAGAAACCTGCACAATGCTCTTGCTTGGTCCCGTGTGGCTCAGTTGGTAGAGCATGGTGTTTGCAATGCCAGGGTTGTGGGTTCGATTCCCACGGGGGACCAGTATGGAGAAAAAATGTATGAAATGTATGCATTCACTACTGTAAGTCGCTCTGGATAAGAGCGTCTGCTAAATGACTAAAATGTAAAAATGTCTTGCTAGTATCACTGCTCTTTAATAAGCTTTACCTCATGGCCTTCGTCAGAGCTTTTTTTTTAAATTACTTTACCGTGAGGCCGATAGTATCACTGCTCTTTAATAAGCTTTACCTATCAAGAGCAATGTGCAGGTTTCTTATTTTTTCTCATCTTGTACAATAAAGAGGAAAACAATATCAGGGCACCACTTTCTGTTGGAATGGGCAGCTTGTAGTGTAGTTATAAGGCTTGAGTGGCCAACCATGTTTATCAAAATTATATATATAAAAAACAATACGTAAGTATATGGTGTTAACAAGTGTGGTACGTCGTACCTTAGCCTCCCTGTTGGCCTATGAGTCACCTACGGGGATTGGGTCCTTACAAATGCATGATCCTCAATTGCACTTTGTGGCACATAAAGGCTGCATCTCAAATGGCACCCTATTCCATAGAAATTGGACTAGTTTTGCCCAGGGCCCATAGAGTTCTGGTCAGAAGTAGTACAATATAAAGGAAAAAGTGTGGCAATTAGAACACAAACAAAATGCACGTTGACTGCAATATTTCACTGCTCTCTCAGTGGCCTCCCTCCACCGGCAGTGCTTGTTGAAGTAGAACCATGTCTACATCCCAAATAGCACCCTGGTCCCCACTATGTGGGGAATATGGTGTAATTTCGGACGCGGGGCATGAGTAAGTCCTGGGATAGATAGGGACACATGCCTCGGGGGGAGAGGAAAGATGGCTAACAAGCTCACATTAGGCATGGCATAAAATGCATGCTGTTTACACACACAGACAGGCACACACACACACAGACAGGCACACACAGACAGGCACACACATGTGCACAGATGCACACACAGATGCAGGCATGGAATGCATCTGCACGCACACATATACAGTACATGCTCAAACATGCGCACACACAATTAGACACAACTACATACACACACACACCTGCACACATACACTCTGGGTGTTGGCATGCAATCAAGAGACTAAAATGGAGAAGGTGTTAGACAGGGAACTGGTACTGAAAGTGGAATCAGTTTACGTAAGGTAAATCGTTGGCACTGATACAGCCTCTCATATTACTTGAATGAGACAATGAGCTCAAAATCAAATCAAATGTTATTGGTCACATACACATGGTTAGCAGATGTTAATGCGAGTGTAGCGAAATGCTTGTGCTTCTAGTTCCGACAGTTTTTTTTAAATTTCACCTTTATTTAACCAGGTAGGCTAGTTGAGAACAAGTTCTCATTTACAACTGCGACCTGGCCAAGATAAAGCAAAGCAGTGCGACAAAAACAACAACACAGAGTTACACATGGAATAAAGAAACATACAGTCAATAATACAATAGAAAAAAGTCTATATACAGTGTGTGCAAATGAGGTAGGATAAGAGAGGTAAGGCAATAAAGAGGCCATCGTGGCGAAATAATTACAAAAAAGCAATTAAACACTGGAGTGATAGATGTGCAGAAGATGAGTGTGCAGTGCAGTAACGTCTAACAATTCCCCAACAACTACCTAATACACACAAATCTAAAGGGAAACACAGCTCTGAAACACAGTCTGCATTCCAAATGGCACATTGTTCCCTTAATAGTACAATACTTTTGATCAGGGCCCATAATATAATATTTAGGGAATAGGGTGCCATTTGGGACACAGAACCATTATGATGAGTGTCACGCCCTGACCAGGTGAACTCGGGTATTTTGGGTCAGGGTGTGTCATGTTGGGTATTTTTCCTTGGTTTGTTTTCTATGTTTGCGTTAGAGCCTTGTGTTAGCTCTATGTGGTTTATTTCTATGTTGGGTTCTGTCGATTCCCAATCAGAGACAGCTGTCGCTAGTTGTCTCTGATTGGGATCACATTTAAGTTCCTTTTTCCCCCACGCTGTTTGTGGGGTGTTCTCTCTTTGTTTTCTTGATTTTGTGTACGTGTTTATTTCAGTGTAAAGAATAAACATGTGTTCGCTCCCAGCTGCGTTTTGGTCCGCTTCCTCGTCACCCGACGACGATCGTTACAATGAGTCAGACAGAGATATAATCTAAATCTAATAGTTGGAGATCTATCTATACTGTGTTGGTCCCATGTTTCATGAACTGAAATAAAAGATCACAGAAAATGTTCATATGCACAAAATGTTTATTTCTCCCAAATTTGGTGCACAAATTTGTTAACATCCCTGTTAGTGAGCATTTCGTCTTTGCCAATAATTCTGACAGGTGTGGCATATAAAGAAGCTGATTAAACCACATGATCATTACATAGTTGCACTTTGTGCTGGGGATAATAAAAGGCCACTCTAAAATGGGCAGTTTTGTCATACAACACAACGCCACAGATGTCTCAAGTTGAGGGAGCGTGCAATTGGCATGCTGACTGCAAGAATGTCTACCAGAGCTGTTGCCAGAGAATTGAATGTTCATTTCTCTACCATAAGCAGCCTCCAAAGTCACTTTAGAGAATTTGGCAGTACATCCACATCCTGCTTCTTCCCCTGTGGGATCATCTGAGACCAGCCACCCTTAAAGCTGATGAAACTGAGGAGTATTTCTGTCTGTAATAAAGCCCTTTAGTGGGGGGAAACTCATTCTGATTGGCCGGGCCTGGCTCTCAAGTGGGTGGGCCTATGCCCTCCCAGACGAAATCATGTGAAATCCATAGATTAGGGCATAATTTATTTCTTTCAATTGACTGATTTCCTTATATAAACTGTATCTCAGTAAAATCTTCAAATTGTTGCATGTTGCGTTTATATTTTTGTTCAGTACATCAATCAGCAATCTAATCTACAATATCTGCCACCAAAGACTACTGACTACTGATCAGTGAAACAGGGGACAGCTGATTTCTGTCTGCAAAAGAAGTGGGGGTCTACTGTACAGTATCTGTGTTGCTCTTTTGCTGATTAACGTTGAAGTCTACATTAGCTCTTTAGTTGCCAAAATCTCTCTAACCCTTTAATATCCTGCAACTATACATTGCAGAATCCTCCTCCTGAGTCATCCTCGGAAACGGGTCCCTCTTTCTTTTACCTGTAAAATAAGTGGATGGCTAACTGTATCTGCGCACCTTCTTTCCTTTCTCCACCGACTACACTGTCCTCACTGAACCCTCCTTCTGAAACAGGATGCCTACTATTCACTGTCCTCACTGAACCCTCCTTCTGAAACGGGATGCCTACTGTACACTGTCCTCACTGAACCCTCCTTCTGAAACAGAATGCCTATGGAACACTGTCCTCACTGAATGCTCCTACTTAAACAAGATTCCCACTGTCCTCACTGAGTCATCTTTCTGAAACAGGATGCCTGCTGTACACTGTCCTCACTGAATCGTCAGTCTGAAACAGGATGCCTACTGTACACTGTCCTCACTGAATCATCCTTCTGAAACAGGATGCCTACTGTACACTGTCCTCACTGAATCCTCCTTCTGAAACAGGATGCCTACTGTACACTGTCCTCCCTTAATCCTCTTCTGAAACAGGATGCCTACTGTACACTGTCCTCCCTTAATCCTCTTCTGAAACAGGATACCTACTGTACACTGTCCTCACTGAATCCTCCTTCTGAAACAGGATGCCTACTGTACACTGTCCTCCCTTAATCCTCTTCTGAAACAGGATGCCTACTGTACACTGTCCTCACTGAATCCTCCTTCTGAAACAGGATGCCTACTGTACACTGTCCTCCCTTAATCCTCTTCTGAAACAGGATGCCTGCTGTACACTGTCCTCACTGAATCGTCAGTCTGAAACAGGATGCCTACTGTACACTGTCCTCACTGAATCATCCTTCTGAAACAGGATGCCTACTGTACACTGTCCTCACTGAATCCTCCTTCTGAAACAGGATGCCTACTGTACACTGTCCTCCCTTCATCCTCTTCTGAAACAGGATGCCTACTGTACACTGTCCTCACTGAACCCTCCTTCTGAAACATGATGCCTACTGTTCACTGTCCTCACTGAACCCCCCTTCTGAAACAGGATACCTACTGTACACTGTCCTCACTGAATCCTCCTACTTAAACAAGATTCCCACTGTACACTGTCCTCACCGAGTCATCTTTCTGAAACAGCATGCCTGCTGTACACTGTCCTCACTGAATCGTCAGTCTGAAACAGGATACCCACTGTACACTGTCCTCACTGAATCCTCCTTCTGAAACAGGATGCTTGCTGTAAACTGTCCTCCTTCTGAAACAGGATGCCTACTGTATACTGTCCTCACTGAATCTTCCTTCTGAAACAGGACGCATATTGTTCACTGTCCTCACTGAATAATCCTTCTGAAACAGGATGCCCACTATACGCTGTCCTCACTGTTTCATCCTTCTGAAACAGGATGACTAGTGTACACTGTTCTCCTTCCGAAAAAGGATGCCTACTGTACACTGTCCTCACTGAACCCTCCTTCTGAAACAGGATGCCTACTGTACACTGTCCTCACTAAACCATCCTTTTGACACAGGATGCCTACTGTACACTGTCCTCACTGAACCCTACTTCTGAAACAGGATGCCTACTGTACACTGTCCTCACTGAACCATCCTTTTGACACAGGATGCCTACTGTACACTGTCCTCACTGAACCCTACTTCTGAAACATGATGCCTAATCCACACTGTCCTCACTGAATCCTCCTTCTGAAACAGAATGCCTATGGAACACTGTCCTCACTGAATGCTCCTACTTAAACAAGATTCCCACTGTCCTCACTGAGTCATCTTTCTGAAACAGGATGCCTGCTGTACACTGTCCTCACTGAATCGTCAGTCTGAAACAGGATGCCTACTGTACACTGTCCTCACTGAATCATCCTTCTGAAACAGGATGCCTACTGTACACTGTCCTCACTGAATCCTCCTTCTGAAACAGGATGCCTACTGTACACTGTCCTCCCTTAATCCTCTTCTGAAACAGGATGCCTACTGTACACTGTCCTCACTGAACCCTCCTTCTGAAACATGATGCCTACTGTTCACTGTCCTCACTGAACCCCCCTTCTGAAACAGGATGCCTACTGTACACTGTCCTCACTGAATCCTCCTACTTAAACAAGATTCCCACTGTACACTGTCCTCACTGAGTCATCTTTCTGAAAAAGGATGCCTGCTGTACACTGTCCTCACTGAATCGTCAGTCTGAAACAGGATACCCACTGTACACTGTCCTCACTGAATCCTCCTTCTGAAACAGGATGCTTGCTGTAAACTGTCCTCCTTCTGAAACAGGATGCCTACTGTATACTGTCCTCACTGAATCTTCCTTCTGAAACAGGACGCATATTGTTCACTGTCCTCACTGAATCATCCTTCTGAAACAGGATGCCCACTATACGCTGTCCTCACTGTTTCATCCTTCTGAAACAGGATGCCTAGTGAACACTGTTCTCCTTCCGAAAAAGGATGCCTACTGTACACTGTCCTCACTGAACCCTCCTTCTGAAACAGGATGCCTACTGTACACTGTCCTCACTAAACCATCCTTTTGACACAGGATGCCTACTGTACACTGTCCTCACTGAACCCTACTTCTGAAACAGGATGCCTACTGTACACTGTCCTCACTGAACCATCTTTTTGACACATGATGCCTAATCCACACTGTCCTCACTGAATCCTCCTTCTGAAACCGAATGCCTGTAGAACACTGTCCTCACTGAATCCTCCTACTTAAACAAGATTCCCACTGTACACTGTCCTCACTGAATCGTCAGTCTGAAACAGGATACCGACTGTTCACTATCCTCACTGAACCCTCCTTCTGAAACAGGATGCCTACTGTACATTGTCCTCCTTCTGAAACAGGATACCTACTGTACACTGTCCTCACTGAACCTTCTTTCTGAAACAGGATAACCACTGTACACTGTCCTCACTGATTCCTCCTTCTGAATCAGGATGCCTGCTGTACACTGTCCTCCTTCTGAAACAGGATGCCTACTGTACACTGTCCTCACTGAATCCTCTTTCTGAAACAGGATGATTCTGTACACTGTTCTCAATGAACACCCCTTCTGAAACAGGGTGCCTACTGTAAACTGTCCTCACTGAACCCCCCCTTCTGAAACAGGATACCTACTGTACACAGTCCTCACTGAATCGTCCGCCTGAAACGGGATACCCACTGTACACTCTCCTCAATGAATCCTCCTTCTGAAACATGATGCCTAATCTATACTGTCCTCACTGAATACTCCCTCTAAAACATGATGCATGCTGTACACTGTCCTCCTTCTGAAACAGGATGCCTACTGTTCAATGTCCTCACTGAACCCCCTTCTGAAACAGGATGCCTACTGTTCACTGTCCTCACTGAACCCTCCTTCTGAAACAATGAGCCTACTGTACAATGTCCTCACCGAACCCTCCTTCTGAAACAGGATGCCTACTGTTCACTGTCCTCACTGAATCCTCCATCCGAAACAGGATGCCTACTGTACACTGTCCTCAAAATAGGATTCCTACTATACACTGCACTCACTGAATCCTGCTTCTGACACAGGGAGCATCTGCACACTGACCTCACTGAATTCTCCTTATGGAACAGGATGCCTACTGTACACTGTCATCCTTCTGAAACAGGATGCCTACTGTACACTGTCCTCACTGAATCCTCCTGATAAAGAATGCCTCATGTACACTGCACTCACTGAATCTTCCTTCCGAAACAGGATGCCTACTGTACACTGTCCTCAAAACAGGATTCTTCTGAAACAAAACAGGATCCTTCTGAAACAGGATGCCTACTGTACACTGTCCTTAAAACAGGATTCCTACTGTACACTGCACTCACTGAATTCTCCTTTTGACACAGGGAGCCTACTGTACACTGTCCTCACTGAATCCTCCTTCTGAAACAGGATGCCTAATGTACACTGTCCTCAATGAATCATCCTGATACAGGATGCCTGCTGTACGCTGTCCTCAAAAAAGGATTCCTGCTGTACAATGCCCTCACTGAACCCTCCTTCTGAAACATGATGCCTACTGTACACTGTCCTCACTAAACCCCCCTTCTGAAAATGGATGATTACTGTCCACTGTCCTCACTGAACCGCCCTTCTGAAACAGGATGGATACAGTACACTGTCCTCACTGAATCCTACTTCTGAAACAGGATGCCTGCTGTAGACTGTCCTCACTGAATCCTCCTTCTGAAATAGGATGCCTGCTGTACACTGTCCTCATTGATTCCTCCTTCTGAAACATGAGGCCTAATGTACACTGTCTTCACTGAAACCTCCGTCTGAAACAGGATGCTTACTGTACACTGTCCTCAATGAACCCTCCTTCTCAAACCGGATGACTACTGTACACTGTCCACTCTCAATCCTCCTTCTAAAACACGCTGCCCACTGTACACTGTCCTCACTGAATCTTCTTTCTGAATCATGATGCCTGCTGTACACTGTCCTCCTTCTGAAACAGGATAGCCACTGTACACTGTCCTCACTGAATCCCCCTTTCTGAAACAGGATGCCTACTGTTCACTGTACTCACTGATCCCTCCTTCTGAAACAGGCTGCCTACTGTATACTGTACTAATTTAATCCTTCTTCTGAAACATGATGCCTAATTTACACAGTTCTCACTGAATCCTGCTTCTGAAACAGGATGAATAATGGACACTGTCCTCCTTCTGAAACAGGATTCCTACTGTACACTGTCCTACTTCTGAAACAGGATGCCTACTGTACACTGTCCTCAATGAACCCTCCTTCTGAAACATGATGCCGACTGTACACTGTCCAAACTGAATCCTCCTTCTGAAACAGGATGTGCACCGTAAACTGTCCACACTGAATCTTATTTCTGAAACAGGATGCTTGCTGTTCACTGTCCTCACTGATCCCTCCTTCTGAAACAGGCTGCCTACTGTATACTGTACTAATTGAATCCTTCTTCTGAAACATGATGCCTAATTTACACAGTTCTCACTGAATCCTGCTTCTGAAACAGGATGACTAATGGACACTGTCCTCCTTCTGAAACAGGATTCCTACTGTACACTGTCCTACTTCTGAAACAGGTTGCCTACAGTACACTGTCCTCACTGAATCGTCCGTCTGAAACAAGATACCCACTGTACACTGTCCTCACTGAATCCTCCTTTTGAAACAGGATTCTACTGTACACTGTCCTCACTGAACACCCCTTCTGAAACAGGATGCCTACTGTACACTGTCCTCACTGAACCCCCCGTCTGAAACAGGATTCTTACTGTACACTTTCCTCACTGAACACCCTTCTGAAAGAGGATGCCTACTGTTCACTGCCCTCTCTGAAACTCACTTCTGAAACAGGATGCCTACTGTACACTCTCCTCCCTGAAACTCACTTCTGAAACAGGATGCCTACTGTACACTGTCCTCACTGAACACCCCTTCTGAAACAGGATGAATACTGTACACTGTCCACACTGAATCCTCCTTCTGAAACAGGATGCCTGCGGTAGACTGTCCTCACTGAATCCTCCTTCTGAAACAGGACTACCACTGTACACTGTACTCACTGATTCCTCCTTCGGAAATAGGATGCCTGCTGTACACTATCCTCTTCTTAAACAGGATGCCCACCGTACACTGTCCTCATTAATTCCTCCTTCTGAAACATGATGCCTAATGAACACAGGGTCACTGAATCCTGCTTCTGAAACAGGATACCTAATGTACGCTGACCTCCTTCTGAAACAGGATGCCTAATGTACACTGTCCTCCTTCTGAAACAGGATGCCTACTGTGCACTGTCCTCCTTCTGAAACGTCCTCACTGAACCCCCCTTCTGAAACAGGATGCATACTGTACACTGTCCTCACTGAATCCTCCTTCTGAAACAAGATGCCTACTGGACACTGTCCTCACTGACCCCCTTATGAAAATGGATGTCTACTGTTCATTATCCTTACAGAACCTCCCTTCTGAAAAAGGATGACTACTGTTCACTGTCCTCAATGAACCCTCCTTCTCAAACAGGATGGCTACTGTACACTGTCCACACTCAATCCTCCTTCTAAAACAGGATGTCCACTGTACACTGTCCTCACTGAATATTGGTTCTGAAACAAGATGCCTGCTGTACACTGTCCTCCTTCTGAAACAGGATAGCCACTGTACACTGTACTAATTGAATCCTCCTTCTGAAACATGATACCTAATGTACACAGTTCTCACTGAATCCTGCTTCTGAAACAGGATACCTAATGGACACTGTCCTCCTTCTGAAACAGGAGGCCTACGGTATACTCTCCTCACTGAATCGTCCTTCTGAAACAGGATGCCTAGTGTACACTGTCCTATTTCTGAAACAGGATGTCTACTGTACACTATCCTCACTGAACCTTCCTTCTGAAACATGATGCCTAATGAACACAGTGTCACTGAATCCTGCTTCTGAAACAGGATGACTAATGTACACTGTCCTCACTGAACCATCCTTTTGACACAGGATGCCTACTGTACACTGTCCTCACTGAACCCTACTTCTGAAACATGATGCCTAATCCACACTGTCCTCACTGAATCCTCCTTCTGAAACAGAATGCCTATAGAACACTGTCCTCACTGAATCCTCCTACTTAAACAAGATTCCCACTGTACACTGTCCTCACTGAATCGTCAGTCTGAAACAGGATACCGACTGTACACTGTCCTCACTGAATCCTCCTTCTGAAACATGACACCTAATCAATACTGTCTTCACTAAATCCTCCTTCTGAAATAGGATATCTACTGTATACTGTCCTCACTGAATCTTCCTTCTGAAACAGAATGCATACTGTTCACTATCCTCACTGAATCATCCTTCTGAAACAGGATTCCCAGTATACGCAGTAATCACTGTTTCCTCCTTCTGAAACAGGATGCCTGGTATACACTGTACTCACTGAACCCTCCTTCTGAAACAGGATGCCTACTGTACACAGTCCTCACTGAATCGTCCGCCTGAAACGGGATACCCACTGTACACTCTCCTCAATGAATCCTCCTTCTGAAACATGATGCCTAATCTATACTGTCCTCACTGAATACTCCCTCTAAAACATGATGCATGCTGTACACTGTCCTCCTTCTGAAACAGGATGCCTACTGTTCAATGTCCTCACTGAACCCCCTTCTGAAACAGGATGCCTACTGTTCACTGTCCTCACTGAACCCTCCTTCTGAAACAATGAGCCTACTGTACAATGTCCTCACCGAACCCTCCTTCTGAAACAGGATGCCTACTGTTCACTGTCCTCACTGAATCCTCCATCCGAAACAGGAAGCCTACTGTACACTGTCCTCAAAATAGGATTCCTACTATACACTGCACTCACTGAATCCTCCTTCTGACACAGGGAGCATCTGCACACTGACCTCACTGAATTCTCCTTATGGAACAGGATGCCTACTGTACACTGTCATCCTTCTGAAACAGGATGCCTACTGTACACTGTCCTCACTGAATCCTCCTGATAAAGAATGCCTCATGTACACTGTCCTCACTGAATCTTCCTTCCGAAACAGGATGCCTACTGTACACTGTCCTCAAAACAGGATTCTTCTGAAACAAAACAGGATCCTTCTGAAACAGGACGCCTGCTGTACACTGTCCTCCTTCTGAAACAGGATGGCTACTGTACAATGTCCTCACTGATCCCTCTTTCTAAAACAGGATGCCTACTGTACCATGTACTATTTGAATCCTCCTTCTGAAACATGATGCCTAATGAACACAGGGTCACTGAATCCTGCTTCTGAAACAGGATACCTAATGTACGCTGACCTCCTTCTGAAACAGGATGCCTAATGTACACTGTCCTCCTTCTGAAACAGGATGCCTACTGTGCACTGTCCTCCTTCTGAAACGTCCTCACTGAACCCCCCTTCTGAAACAGGATGCATACTGCACACTGTCCTCACTGAATCCTCCTTCTGAAACAAGATGCCTACTGGACACTGTCCTCACTGAACCCCCTTATGAAAATGGATGTCTACTGTTCATTATCCTTACAGAACCTCCCTTCTGAAAAAGGATGACTACTGTTCACTGTCCTCAATGAACCCTCCTTCTCAAACAGGATGTCTACTGTACACTGTCCACACTCAATCCTCCTTCTAAAACAGGATGCCCACTGTACACTGTCCTCACTGAATATTCTTTCTGAAACAAGATGCCTGCTGTACACTGTCCTCCTTCTGAAACAGGATAGCCACTGTACACTGTACTAATTGAATCCTCCTTCTGAAACATGATACCTAATGTACACAGTTCTCACTGAATCCTGCTTCTGAAACAGGATACCTAATGGACACTGTCCTCCTTCTGAAACAGGAGGCCTACGGTATACTCTCCTCACTGAATCGTCCTTCTGAAACAGGATGCCTAGTGTACACTGTCCTATTTCTGAAACAGGATGTCTACTGTACACTATCCTCACTGAACCTTCCTTCTGAAACATGATGCCTAATGAACACAGTGTCACTGAATCCTGCTTCTGAAACAGGATGACTAATGTACACTGTCCTCACTGAACCATCCTTTTGACACAGGATGCCTACTGTACACTGTCCTCACTGAACCCTACTTCTGAAACATGATGCCTAATCCACACTGTCCTCACTGAATCCTCCTTCTGAAACAGAATGCCTATAGAACACTGTCCTCACTGAATCCTCCTACTTAAACAAGATTCCCACTGTACACTGTCCTCACTGAATCGTCAGTCTGAAACAGGATACCGACTGTACACTGTCCTCACTGAATCCTCCTTCTGAAACATGACACCTAATCAATACTGTCTTCACTAAATCCTCCTTCTGAAATAGGATATCTACTGTATACTGTCCTCACTGAATCTTCCTTCTGAAACAGAATGCATACTGTTCACTATCCTCACTGAATCATCCTTCTGAAACAGGATTCCCAGTATACGCTGTAATCACTGTTTCCTCCTTCTGAAACAGGATGCCTGGTATACACTGTACTCACTGAACCCTCCTTCTGAAACAGGATGCCTACTGTACACAGTCCTCACTGAATCGTCCGCCTGAAACGGGATACCCACTGTACACTCTCCTCAATGAATCCTCCTTCTGAAACATGATGCCTAATCTATACTGTCCTCACTGAATACTCCCTCTAAAACATGATGCATGCTGTACACTGTCCTCCTTCTGAAACAGGATGCCTACTGTTCAATGTCCTCACTGAACCC
Source organism: Salmo salar (assembly GCF_965601325.2). Lineage (NCBI taxonomy): Eukaryota > Metazoa > Chordata > Actinopteri > Salmoniformes > Salmonidae > Salmo > Salmo salar. The sequence continues at coordinate 25,713,386 of NC_138318.1, read as the reverse complement.
CCTTCTGAAACAGGATGCCTACTGTTCACTGTCCTCACTGAACCCTCCTTCTGAAACAGATGAGCCTACTGTACACTGTCCTCACTGAACCCTCCTTCTGAAACAGGATGCCTACTGTTCACTGTCCTCACTGAATCCTCCATCTGAAACAGGATGCCTACTGTACACTGTCCTCAAAATAGGATTCCTACTATACACTGCACTCACTGAATCCTCCTTCTGACACAGGGAGCATCTGCACACTGACCTCACTGAATTCTCCTTATGGAACAGGATGCCTACTGTACACTGTCATCCTTCTGAAACAGGATGCCTACTGTACACTGTCCTCACTGAATCCTCCTGATAAAGAATGCCTCATGTACACTGTCCTCACTGAATCTTCCTTCCGAAACAGGATGCCTACTGTACACTGTCCTCAAAACAGGATTCTTCTGAAACAAAACAGGATCCTTCTGAAACAGGACGCCTGCTGTACACTGTCCTCCTTCTGAAACAGGATGGCTACTGTACAATGTCCTCACTGATCCCTCTTTCTAAAACAGGATGCCTACTGTACCATGTACTATTTGAATCCTCCTTCTGAAACATGATGCCTAATGAACACTGGGTCACTGAATCCTGCTTCTGAAACAGGATACCTAATGTACGCTGACCTCCTTCTGAAACAGGATGCCTAATGTACACTGTCCTCCTTCTGAAACAGGATGCCTACTGTGCACTGTCCTCCTTCTGAAACGTCCTCACTGAACCCCCCTTCTGAAACAGGATGCATACTGTACACTGTCCTCACTGAATCCTCCTTCTGAAACAAGATGCCTACTGGACACTGTCCTCACTGACCCCCTTATGAAAATGGATGTCTACTGTTCATTATCCTTACAGAACCTCCCTTCTGAAAAAGGATGACTACTGTTCACTGTCCTCAATGAACCCTCCTTCTCAAACAGGATGGCTACTGTACACTGTCCACACTCAATCCTCCTTCTAAAACAGGATGTCCACTGTACACTGTCCTCACTGAATATTCTTTCTGAAACAAGATGCCTGCTGTACACTGTCCTCCTTCTGAAACAGGATAGCCACTGTACACTGTACTAATTGAATCCTCCTTCTGAAACATGATACCTAATGTACACAGTTCTCACTGAATCCTGCTTCTGAAACAGGATACCTAATGGACACTGTCCTCCTTCTGAAACAGGAGGCCTACGGTATACTCTCCTCACTGAATCGTCCTTCTGAAACAGGATGCCTAGTGTACACTGTCCTATTTCTGAAACAGGATGTCTACTGTACACTATCCTCACTGAACCTTCCTTCTGAAACATGATGCCTAATGAACACAGTGTCACTGAATCCTGCTTCTGAAACAGGATGACTAATGTACACTGTCCTCACTGAACCATCCTTTTGACACAGGATGCCTACTGTACACTGTCCTCACTGAACCCTACTTCTGAAACATGATGCCTAATCCACACTGTCCTCACTGAATCCTCCTTCTGAAACAGAATGCCTATAGAACACTGTCCTCACTGAATCCTCCTACTTAAACAAGATTCCCACTGTACACTGTCCTCACTGAATCGTCAGTCTGAAACAGGATACCGACTGTACACTGTCCTCACTGAATCCTCCATCTGAAACATGACACCTAATCAATACTGTCTTCACTAAATCCTCCTTCTGAAATAGGATATCTACTGTATACTGTCCTCACTGAATCTTCCTTCTGAAACAGAATGCATACTGTTCACTATCCTCACTGAATCATCCTTCAGAAACAGGATTCCCAGTATACGCTGTAATCACTGTTTCCTCCTTCTGAAACAGGATGCCTGGTATACACTGTACTCACTGAACCCTCCTTCTGAAACAGGATGCCTACTGTACACAGTCCTCACTGAATCGTCCGCCTGAAACGGGATACCCACTGTACACTCTCCTCAATGAATCCTCCTTCTGAAACATGATGCCTAATCTATACTGTCCTCACTGAATACTCCCTCTAAAACATGATGCATGCTGTACACTGTCCTCCTTCTGAAACAGGATGCCTACTGTTCAATGTCCTCACTGAACCCCCTTCTGAAACAGGATGCCTACTGTTCACTGTCCTCACTGAACCCTCCTTCTGAAACAATGAGCCTACTGTACAATGTCCTCACCGAACCCTCCTTCTGAAACAGGATGCCTACTGTTCACTGTCCTCACTGAATCCTCCATCCGAAACAGGAAGCCTACTGTACACTGTCCTCAAAATAGGATTCCTACTATACACTGCACTCACTGAATCCTCCTTCTGACACAGGGAGCATCTGCACACCGACCTCACTGAATTCTCCTTATGGAACAGGATGCCTACTGTACACTGTCATCCTTCTGAAACAGGATGCCTACTGTACACTGTCCTCACTGAATCCTCCTGATAAAGAATGCCTCATGTACACTGTCCTCACTGAATCTTCCTTCCGAAACAGGATGCCTACTGTACACTGTCCTCAAAACAGGATTCTTCTGAAACAAAACAGGATCCTTCTGAAACAGGATGCCTAATGTACACTGTCCTCAATGAATCATCCTGATACAGGATGCCTGCTGTACGCTGTCCTCAAAAAAGGATTCCTACTGTACAATGCCCTCACTGAACCCTCCTTCTGAAACAGGATGCCTACTGTACACTGTCCTCACTGAACCCCCCTTCTGAAACATTGATGATTACTGTCCACTGTCCTCACTGAACCGCCCTTCTGAAACAGGATAAATACAGTACACTGTCCTCACTGAATCTTCTTTCTGAATCATGATGCCTGCTGTACACTGTCCTCCTTCTGAAACAGGATAGCCACTGTACACTGTCCTCACTGAATCCCCCTTTCTGAAACAGGATGCCTACTGTTCACTGTACTCACTGATCCCTCCTTCTGAAACAGGCTGCCTACTGTATACTGTACTAATTTAATCCTTCTTCTGAAACATGATGCCTAATTTACACAGTTCTCACTGAATCCTGCTTCTGAAACAGGATGCATAATGGACACTGTCCTCCTTCTGAAACAGGATTCCTACTGTACACTGTCCTACTTCTGAAACAGGATGCCTACTGTACACTGTCCTCAATGAACCCTCCTTCTGAAACATGATGCCGACTGTACACTGTCCAAACTGAATCCTCCTTCTGAAACAGGATGTGCACCGTAAACTGTCCACACTGAATCTTATTTCTGAAACAGGATGCTTGCTGTTCACTGTCCTCACTGATCCCTCCTTCTGAAACAGGCTGCCTACTGTATACTGTACTAATTGAATCCTTCTTCTGAAACATGATGCCTAATTTACACAGTTCTCACTGAATCCTGCTTCTGAAACAGGATGACTAATGGACACTGTCCTCCTTCTGAAACAGGATTCCTACTGTACACTGTCCTACTTCTGAAACAGGTTGCCTACAGTACACTGTCCTCACTGAACACCCTTCTGAAACAGGATGCCTACTGTTCACTGCCCTCTCTGAAACTCACTTCTGAAACAGGATGCCTACTGTACACTCTCCTCCCTGAAACTCACTTCTGAAACAGGATGCCTACTGTACACTGTCCTCACTGAACACCCCTTCTGAAACAGGATGAATACTGTACACTGTCCACACTGAATCCTCCTTCTGAAACAGGATGCCTGCGGTAGACTGTCCTCACTGAATCCTCCTTCTGAAACAGGACTACCACTGTACACTGTACTCACTGATTCCTCCTTCGGAAATAGGATGCCTGCTGTACACTATCCTCTTCTTAAACAGGATGCCCACCGTACACTGTCCTCATTAATTCCTCCTTCTGAAACATGATGCCTAATGAACACAGGGTCACTGAATCCTGCTTCTGAAACAGGATACCTAATGTACGCTGACCTCCTTCTGAAACAGGATGCCTAATGTACACTGTCCTCCTTCTGAAACAGGATGCCTACTGTGCACTGTCCTCCTTCTGAAACGTCCTCACTGAACCCCCCTTCTGAAACAGGATGCATACTGTACACTGTCCTCACTGAATCCTCCTTCTGAAACAAGATGCCTACTGGACACTGTCCTCACTGACCCCCTTATGAAAATGGATGTCTACTGTTCATTATCCTTACAGAACCTCCCTTCTGAAAAAGGATGACTACTGTTCACTGTCCTCAATGAACCCTCCTTCTCAAACAGGATGGCTACTGTACACTGTCCACACTCAATCACAGGATGCCCACTGTACACTGTCCTCACTGAATATTCTTTCTGAAACAAGATGCCTGCTGTACACTGTCCTCCTTCTGAAACAGGATAGCCACTGTACACTGTACTAATTGAATCCTCCTTCTGAAACATGATACCTAATGTACACAGTTCTCACTGAATCCTGCTTCTGAAACAGGATACCTAATGGACACTGTCCTCCTTCTGAAACAGGAGGCCTACGGTATACTCTCCTCACTGAATCGTCCTTCTGAAACAGGATGCCTAGTGTACACTGTCCTATTTCTGAAACAGGATGTCTACTGTACACTATCCTCACTGAACCTTCCTTCTGAAACATGATGCCTAATGAACACACTGTCACTGAATCCTGCTTCTGAAACAGGATGATTAATGTACACTGTCCTCACTGAACCATCCTTTTGACACAGGATGCCTACTGTACACTGTCCTCACTGAACCCTACTTCTGAAACATGATGCCTAATCCACACTGTCCTCACTGAATCCTCCTTCTGAAACAGAATGCCTATAGAACACTGTCCTCACTGAATCCTCCTACTTAAACAAGATTCCCACTGTACACTGTCCTCACTGAATCGTCAGTCTGAAACAGGATACCGACTGTACACTGTCCTCACTGAATCCTCCTTCTGAAACATGACACCTAATCAATACTGTCTTCACTAAATCCTCCTTCTGAAATAGGATATCTACTGTATACTGTCCTCACTGAATCTTCCTTCTGAAACAGAATGCATACTGTTCACTATCCTCACTGAATCATCCTTCTGAAACAGGATTCCCAGTATACGCTGTAATCACTGTTTCCTCCTTCTGAAACAGGATGCCTGGTATACACTGTACTCACTGAACCCTCCTTCTGAAACAGGATGCCTACTGTACACAGTCCTCACTGAATCGTCCGCCTGAAACGGGATACCCACTGTACACTCTCCTCAATGAATCCTCCTTCTGAAACATGATGCCTAATCTATACTGTCCTCACTGAATACTCCCTCTAAAACATGATGCATGCTGTACACTGTCCTCCTTCTGAAACAGGATGCCTACTGTTCAATGTCCTCACTGAACCCCCTTCTGAAACAGGATGCCTACTGTTCACTGTCCTCACTGAACCCTCCTTCTGAAACAATGAGCCTACTGTACAATGTCCTCACCGAACCCTCCTTCTGAAACAGGATGCCTACTGTTCACTGTCCTCACTGAATCCTCCATCCGAAACAGGATGCCTACTGTACACTGTCCTCAAAATAGGATTCCTACTATACACTGCACTCACTGAATCCTCCTTCTGACACAGGGAGCATCTGCACACTGACCTCACTGAATTCTCCTTATGGAACAGGATGCCTACTGTACACTGTCATCCTTCTGAAACAGGATGCCTACTGTACACTGTCCTCACTGAATCCTCCTGATAAAGAATGCCTCATGTACACTGTCCTCACTGAATCTTCCTTCCGAAACAAGATGCCTACTGTACACTGTCCTCAAAACAGGATTCTTCTGAAACAAAACAGGATCCTTCTGAAACAGGATGCCTAATGTACACTGTCCTATGCCTACTGTACACTGTCCTCACTGAACCCCCCTTCTGAAAATTGATGATTACTGTCCACTGTCCTCACTGAACCGCCCTTCTGAAACAGGATGGATACAGTACACTGTCCTCACTGAATCCTACTTCTGAAACAGGATGCCTGCTGTAGACTGTCCTCACGGAATCCTCCTTCTGAAATAGGATGCCTGCTGTACACTGTCCTCATTGATTCCTCCTTCTGAAACATGAGGCCTAATGTACACTGTCTTCACTGAAACCTCCGTCTGAAACAGGATGCTTACTGTACACTGTCCTCAATGAACCCTCCTTCTCAAACCGGATGACCACTGTACACTGTCCTCACTGAATCCTCCTTTTGAAACAGGATTCTACTGTACACTGTCCTCACTGAACACCCCTTCTGAAACAGGATGGCTACTGTACACTGTCCTCACTGAACCCCCCGTCTGAAACAGGATTCTTACTGTACACTTTCCTCACTGAACACCCTTCTGAAACAGGATGCCTACTGTTCACTGCCCTCTCTGAAACTCACTTCTGAAACAGGATGCCTACTGTACACTCTCCTCCCTGAAACTCACTTCTGAAACAGGATGCCTACTGTACACTGTCCTCACTGAACACCCCTTCTGAAACAGGATGCATACTGTACACTGTCCACACTGAATCCTCCTTCTGAAACAGGATGCCTGCGGTAGACTGTCCTCACTGAATCCTACTTCTGAAACAGGACTACCACTGTACACTGTACTCACTGATTCCTCCTTCGGAAATAGGATGCCTGCTGTACACTATCCTCTTCTTAAACAGGATGCCCACCGTACACTGTCCTCATTAATTCCTCCTTCTGAAACATGATGCCTAATGTACACTGTCCTCACTGAATCCTCCGTCTGAAACAGGATGCCTACTGTACACTGTCCTCCTTCTGAAACAGGATGCCTACTGTACATTGTCCTCACTTAATCCTCCTGATACAGGATGCCTACTGTTCACTGTCCTCACTGAATCTTCCTTCTGAAACAGTATGACTACTGTTCACTGTCCTCACTGAACCCCCCTTCTGAAACAGGATGCACACTGTACACTATCATCACTGACCCCTCCTTCTGAAAGAGGATGCCTACTGTACACTGCCAATCACTGTCCGTACACTGTCCTCATTAATTCCTCCTTCTGAAACATGATGCCTAATGAACACAGGGTCACTGAATCCTGCTTCTGAAACAGGATACCTAATGTACGCTGACCTCCTTCTGAAACAGGATGCCTAATGTACACTGTCCTCCTTCTGAAACAGGATGCCTACTGTGCACTGTCCTCCTTCTGAAACATCCTCACTGAACCCCCCTTCTGAAACAGGATGCATACTGTACACTGTCCTCACTGAATCCTCCTTCTGAAACAAGATGCCTACTGGACACTGTCCTCACTGAACCCCCTTATGAAAATGGATGTCTACTGTTCATTATCCTTACAGAACCTCCCTTCTGAAAAAGGATGACTACTGTTCACTGTCCTCAATGAACCCTCCTTCTCAAACAGGATGACTACTGTACACTGTCCACACTCAATCCTCCTTCTAAAACAGGATGCCCACTGTACACTGTCCTCACTGAATATTCTTTCTGAAACAAGATGCCTGCTGTACACTGTCCTCCTTCTGAAACAGGATAGCCACTGTACACTGTACTAATTGAATCCTCCTTCTGAAACATGATGCCTAATGTACACAGTTCTCACTGAATCCTGCTTCTGAAACAGGATACCTAATGGACACTGTCCTCCTTCTGAAACAGGAGGCCTACGGTATACTTTCCTCACTGAATCGTCCTTCTGAAACAGGATGCCTAGTGTACACTGTCCTATTTCTGAAACAGGATGTCTACTGTACACTGTCCTAACTGGACCTTCCTTCTGAAACATGATGCCTAATGAACACAGTGTCACTGAATCCTGCTTCTGAAACAGGATTCCTAATGTACACTGACCTTCTGAAACAGGCTGCCTACTGCACACTGTCCTCTTTCTGAAACAGGATGGCTACTGTACACTGTCCTCACTGAATAATCCTGATACAGGATACCTACTGTACACTGTCCTAAAAACAGGATTCCTACTGTATAATGTCCTCACTGAATCTTCCTTCTGAAACAGTATGCCTACTGGACACTGTCCTCACTGAACCCCCTTATGAAAATGGATGTCTACTGTTCATTATCCTTACAGAACCTCCCTTCTGAAAAAGGATGACTACTGTTCACTGTCCTCACTGAACCCCCCTTCTGAAACAGGATACGTACTGTACACTGTCCTCACTGAATCCTCCTTCTGAAACAGGATGCATGTTATACACTGTCCTCCTTCTGAAACAGGATGACTACTGTACACTGTCCTCACTGAACACCCCTTCTGAAGCAGGATGCCTATTGTACACTGTCCTCATTGAAACCCCCTGCTGAAACAGGATGACTACTGTACACTGTCCTCACTGAACCCCCCTTCTGAAACAGGATGATACTCTACACTGTCCTCACTGAATACCCCTTCTGAAACAGGATTCCTACTCTACACTGTCCTCCTTTCTGAAACAGGATGCCTACTGTACACTGTCCTCAATGAACCATCCTTCTGAAACAGGATGCCGACTGTACACTGTCCACACTGAATCCTCCTTCTGAAATAGGATGCACACTGTAAACTGTCCACACTGAATCTTATTTCTGAAACAGGATGCCTGCTGTACACTGTCCTCCTTCTGAAACAGGATGCCTACAGTACACTGTCCTCACTGAATCGTCCGTCTGAAACAGTATACCCACTGTACACTGTCCTCAAGTAATTATCCTCCTTCTGAAACATGATTCCTAATCTACACTCTCCTCATTGATTTCTCCTTCTGAAACAGGATGCATGCTGTACACTGTCCTCCTCTCCTCGTGTCCTCCTGAATGAACCCTCCTTCTCAAACAGGATGCCCACAGTACACTGTTCTCCTTCTGAAACAGGATAGCCACTGCACACTGTCCTTACTGAATCCCCCTTTCTGAAACAGGATACCTACTGTACACTGTCCTCCTTCTGAAACAGGATGTCTACTGTTCACTGAATTCTTCTTCTGAAACGGGATGCCTTTTTTACACTGTCCTCACTGAACCCTCCTTCCAAAACAGGAGGCCTACTGTTCCCTGTCCTCAAAACAGGAATCCTACTGTACACTGCACTCACTGAATCCTCCTTCTGACACGGAGCATCTGCACACTCCTCTCTGAATCCTCCTTATGGAACAGGATGCCTACTGTACACTCTCCTCACTGAATCCTCTGTCTGAAACAGGATGATTGCTGTACACTGTCGTCCTTCTGAAACAGGATGCCTACTGTACACTGTCCTAACTGAATCCTCCTGTTATAGGATGCCTACTGTACACTGTCCTCAAAAAAGGATTCGTACCATACACTGTCCTCACTGAATCCCCCTTTCTGAAACAGGATGCCTACTGTTCACTGTACTCACTGATCCCTCCTTCTGAAACAGGCTGCCTACTGTATACTGTACTAATTGAATCCTTCTTCTGAAACATGATGCCTAATTTACACAGTTCTCACTGAATCCTGCTTCTGAAATTGGATGACTAATGGACACTGTCCTCCTTCTGAAACAGGATTCCTACTGTACACTGTCCCACTTCTGAAACAGGATGCCGACTGTACACTGTCCAAACTGAATCCTCCTTCTGAAACAGGATGGACACTGTAAACTGTCCACACTGAATCTTATTTCTGAAACAGGATGCTTGCTGTTCACTGTCCTCCTTCTGAACAGAATGCCTACAGTACACTGTCCTCACTGAATCGTCCGTCTGAAACAAGATACCCACTGTACACTGTCCTCACTGAATCCTCCTTTTGAAACAGGATTCTACTGTACACTGTCCTCACTGAACACCCCTTCTGAAACAGGATGCCTACTGTTCACTGCCCTCTCTGAAACTCACTTCTGAAACAGGATGCCTACTGTACACTCTCCTCCCTGAAACTCACTTCTGAAACAGGATGCCTACTGTACACTGTCCTCACTGAACACCCCTTCTGAAACAGGATGAATACTGTACACTGTCCACACTGAATCCTCCTTCTGAAACAGGATGCCTGCGGTAGACTGTCCTCACTGAATCCTCCTTCTGAAACAGGACTACCACTGTACACTGTACTCACTGATTCCTCCTTCGGAAATAGGATGCCTGCTGTACACTATTCTCTTCTTAAACAGGATGCCCACCGTACACTGTCCTCATTAATTCCTCCTTCTGAAACATGATGCCTAATGTACACTGTCCTCACTGAATCCTCCGTCTGAAACAGGATGCCTACTGTACACTGTCCTCCTTCTGAAACAGGATGCCTACTGTACATTGTCCTCACTGAATCTTCCTTCTGAAACAGTATGACTACTGTTCACTGTCCTCACTGAACCCCCCTTCTGAAACAGGATGCATACTGTACACTATCATCACTGACCCCTCCTTCTGAAAGAGGATGCCTACTGTACACTGCCAATCACTGTCCGTACACTGTCCTCATTAATTCCTCCTTCTGAAACATGATGCCTAATGAACACAGGGTCACTGAATCCTGCTTCTGAAACAGGATACCTAATGTACGCTGACCTCCTTCTGAAACAGGATGCCTAATGTACACTGTCCTCCTTCTGAAACAAGATGCCTACTGGACACTGTCCTCACTGAACCCCCTTATGAAAATGGATGTCTACTGTTCATTATCCTTACAGAACCTCCCTTCTGAAAAAGGATGACTACTGTTCACTGTCCTCAATGAACCCTCCTTCTCAAACAGGATGACTACTGTACACTGTCCACACTCAATCCTCCTTCTAAAACAGGATGCCCACTGTACACTGTCCTCACTGAATATTCTTTCTGAAACAAGATGCCTGCTGTACACTGTCCTCCTTCTGAAACAGGATAGCCACTGTACACTGTACTAATTGAATCCTCCTTCTGAAACATGATGCCTAATGTACACAGTTCTCACTGAATCCTGCTTCTGAAACAGGATACCTAATGGACACTGTCCTCCTTCTGAAACAGGAGGCCTACGGTATACTTTCCTCACTGAATCGTCCTTCTGAAACAGGATGCCTAGTGTACACTGTCCTATTTCTGAAACAGGATGTCTACTGTACACTGTCCTAACTGGACCTTCCTTCTGAAACATGATGCCTAATGAACACAGTGTCACTGAATCCTGCTTCTGAAACAGGATTCCTAATGTACACTGACCTTCTGAAACAGGCTGCCTACTGCACACTGTCCTCTTTCTGAAACAGGATGGCTACTGTACACTGTCCTCACTGAATAATCCTGATACAGGATACCTACTGTACACTGTCCTAAAAACAGGATTCCTACTGTATAATGTCCTCACTGAATCTTCCTTCTGAAACAGTATGCCTACTGGACACTGTCCTCACTGAACCCCCTTATGAAAATGGATGTCTACTGTTCATTATCCTTACAGAACCTCCCTTCTGAAAAAGGATGACTACTGTTCACTGTCCTCACTGAACCCCCCTTCTGAAACAGGATACGTACTGTACACTGTCCTCACTGAATCCTCCTTCTGAAACAGGATGCATGTTATACACTGTCCTCCTTCTGAAACAGGATGACTACTGTACACTGTCCTCACTGAACACCCCTTCTGAAGCAGGATGCCTATTGTACACTGTCCTCATTGAAACCCCCTGCTGAAACAGGATGACTACTGTACACTGTCCTCACTGAACCCCCCTTCTGAAACAGGATGATACTCTACACTGTCCTCACTGAATACCCCTTCTGAAACAGGATTCCTACTCTACACTGTCCTCCTTTCTGAAACAGGATGCCTACTGTACACTGTCCTCAATGAACCATCCTTCTGAAACAGGATGCCGACTGTACACTGTCCACACTGAATCCTCCTTCTGAAATAGGATGCACACTGTAAACTGTCCACACTGAATCTTATTTCTGAAACAGGATGCCTGCTGTACACTGTCCTCCTTCTGAAACAGGATGCCTACAGTACACTGTCCTCACTGAATCGTCCGTCTGAAACAGTATACCCACTGTACACTGTCCTCAAGTAATTATCCTCCTTCTGAAACATGATTCCTAATCTACACTCTCCTCATTGATTTCTCCTTCTGAAACAGGATGCATGCTGTACACTGTCCTCCTCTCCTCGTGTCCTCCTGAATGAACCCTCCTTCTCAAACAGGATGCCCACAGTACACTGTTCTCCTTCTGAAACAGGATAGCCACTGCACACTGTCCTTACTGAATCCCCCTTTCTGAAACAGGATACCTACTGTACACTGTCCTCCTTCTGAAACAGGATGTCTACTGTTCACTGAATTCTTCTTCTGAAACGGGATGCCTTTTTTACACTGTCCTCACTGAACCCTCCTTCCAAAACAGGAGGCCTACTGTTCCCTGTCCTCAAAACAGGAATCCTACTGTACACTGCACTCACTGAATCCTCCTTCTGACACGGAGCATCTGCACACTCCTCTCTGAATCCTCCTTATGGAACAGGATGCCTACTGTACACTCTCCTCACTGAATCCTCTGTCTGAAACAGGATGATTGCTGTACACTGTCGTCCTTCTGAAACAGGATGCCTACTGTACACTGTCCTAACTGAATCCTCCTGTTATAGGATGCCTACTGTACACTGTCCTCAAAAAAGGATTCGTACCATACACTGTCCTCACTGAATCCCCCTTTCTGAAACAGGATGCCTACTGTTCACTGTACTCACTGATCCCTCCTTCTGAAACAGGCTGCCTACTGTATACTGTACTAATTGAATCCTTCTTCTGAAACATGATGCCTAATTTACACAGTTCTCACTGAATCCTGCTTCTGAAATTGGATGACTAATGGACACTGTCCTCCTTCTGAAACAGGATTCCTACTGTACACTGTCCCACTTCTGAAACAGGATGCCGACTGTACACTGTCCAAACTGAATCCTCCTTCTGAAACAGGATGGACACTGTAAACTGTCCACACTGAATCTTATTTCTGAAACAGGATGCTTGCTGTTCACTGTCCTCCTTCTGAACAGAATGCCTACAGTACACTGTCCTCACTGAATCGTCCGTCTGAAACAAGATACCCACTGTACACTGTCCTCACTGAATCCTCCTTTTGAAACAGGATTCTACTGTACACTGTCCTCACTGAACACCCCTTCTGAAACAGGATGCCTACTGTTCACTGCCCTCTCTGAAACTCACTTCTGAAACAGGATGCCTACTGTACACTCTCCTCCCTGAAACTCACTTCTGAAACAGGATGCCTACTGTACACTGTCCTCACTGAACACCCCTTCTGAAACAGGATGAATACTGTACACTGTCCACACTGAATCCTCCTTCTGAAACAGGATGCCTGCGGTAGACTGTCCTCACTGAATCCTCCTTCTGAAACAGGACTACCACTGTACACTGTACTCACTGATTCCTCCTTCGGAAATAGGATGCCTGCTGTACACTATCCTCTTCTTAAACAGGATGCCCACCGTACACTGTCCTCATTAATTCCTCCTTCTGAAACATGATGCCTAATGTACACTGTCCTCACTGAATCCTCCGTCTGAAACAGGATGCCTACTGTACACTGTCCTCCTTCTGAAACAGGATGCCTACTGTACATTGTCCTCACTGAATCGAATCCTGCTTCTGAAACAGGATACCTAATGTACGCTGACCTCCTTCTGAAACAGGATGCCTAATGTACACTGTCCTCCTTCTGAAACAGGATGCCTACTGTGCACTGTCCTCCTTCTGAAACGTCCTCACTGAACCCCCCTTCTGAAACAGGATGGATACTGTACACTGTCCTCACTGAATCCTCCTTCTGAAACAAGATGCCTACTGGACACTGTCCTCACTGAACCCCCTTATGAAAATGGATGTCTACTGTTCATTATCCTTACAGAACCTCGCTTCTGAAAAAGGATGACTACTGTTCACTGTCCTCAATGAACCCTCCTTCTCAAACAGGATGGCTACTGTACACTGTCCACACTAAACCCTCCTAAAACAGGATGCCCACTGTACACTGTCCTCGCTGAATATTCTTTCTGAAACAAGATGGCCTGCTGTACACTGTCCTCCTTCTGAAACATGATACCTAATGTACACAGTTCTCACTGAATCCTGCTTCTGAAACAGGATACCTAATGGACACTGTCCTCCTTCTGAAACAGGAGGCCTACGGTATACTCTCCTCACTGAATCGTCCTTCTGAAACAGGATGCCTAGTGTACACTGTCCTATTTCTGAAACAGGATGTCTACTGTACACTATCCTCACTGAACCTTCCTTCTGAAACATGATGCCTAATGAACACACTGTCACTGAATCCTGCTTCTGAAACAGGATGACTAATGTACACTGTCCTCACTGAACCATCCTTTTGACACAGGATGCCTACTGTACACTGTCCTCACTGAACCCTACTTCTGAAACATGATGCCTAATCCACACTGTCCTCACTGAATCCTCCTTCTGAAACAGAATGCCTATAGAACACTGTCCTCACTGAATCCTCCTACTTAAACAAGATTCCCACTGTACACTGTCCTCACTGAATCGTCAGTCTGAAACAGGATACCGACTGTACACTGTCCTCACTGAATCCTCCTTCTGAAACATGACACCTAATCAATACTGTCTTCACTAAATCCTCCTTCTGAAATAGGATATCTACTGTATACTGTCCTCACTGAATCTTCCTTCTGAAACAGAATGCATACTGTTCACTATCCTCACTGAATCATCCTTCTGAAACAGGATTCCCAGTATACGCTGTAATCACTGTTTCCTCCTTCTGAAACAGGATGCCTGGTATACACTGTACTCACTGAACCCTCCTTCTGAAACAGGATGCCTACTGTACACAGTCCTCACTGAATCGTCCGCCTGAAACGGGATACCCACTGTACACTCTCCTCAATGAATCCTCCTTCTGAAACATGATGCCTAATCTATACTGTCCTCACTGAATACTCCCTCTAAAACATGATGCATGCTGTACACTGTCCTCCTTCTGAAACAGGATGCCTACTGTTCAATGTCCTCACTGAACCCCCTTCTGAAACAGGATGCCTACTGTTCACTGTCCTCACTGAACCCTCCTTCTGAAACAATGAGCCTACTGTACAATGTCCTCACCGAACCCTCCTTCTGAAACAGGATGCCTACTGTTCACTGTCCTCACTGAATCCTCCATCCGAAACAGGATGCCTACTGTACACTGTCCTCAAAATAGGATTCCTACTATACACTGCACTCACTGAATCCTCCTTCTGACACAGGGAGCATCTGCACACTGACCTCACTGAATTCTCCTTATGGAACAGGATGCCTACTGTACACTGTCATCCTTCTGAAACAGGATGCCTACTGTACACTGTCCTCACTGAATCCTCCTGATAAAGAATGCCTCATGTACACTGTCCTCACTGAATCTTCCTTCCGAAACAAGATGCCTACTGTACACTGTCCTCAAAACAGGATTCTTCTGAAACAAAACAGGATCCTTCTGAAACAGGATGCCTAATGTACACTGTCCTCAATGAATCATCCTGATACAGGATGCCTGCTGTACGCTGTCCTCAAAAAAGGATTCCTACTGTACAATGCCCTCACTGAACCCTCCTTCTGAAACAGGATGCCTACTGTACACTGTCCTCACTGAACCGCCCTTCTGAACACAGGATGGATACAGTACACTGTCCTCACTGAATCCTACTTCTGAAACAGGATGCCTGCTGTAGACTTTCCTCACTGAATCCTCCTTCTGAAATAGGATGCCTGCTGTACACTGTCCTCATTGATTCCTCCTTCTGAAACATGAGGCCTAATGTACACTGTCTTCACTGAAACCTCCGTCTGAAACAGGATGCTTACTGTACACTGTCCTCAATGAACCCTCCTTCTAAAACCGGATGACTACTGTACACTGTCCACTCTCAATCCTCCTTCTAAAACACGCTGCCCACTGTACACTGTCCTCACTGAATCTTCTTTCTGAATCATGATGCCTGCTGTACACTGTCCTCCTTCTGAAACAGGATAGCCACTGTACACTGTCCTCACTGAATCCCCCTTTCTGAAACAGGATGCCTACTGTTCACTGTACTCACTGATCCCTCCTTCTGAAACAGGCTGCCTACTGTATACTGTACTAATTGAATCCTTCTTCTGAAACATGATGCCTAATTTACACAGTTCTCACTGAATCCTGCTTCTGAAACAGGATAACTAATGGACACTGTCCTCCTTCTGAAACAGGATTCCTACTGTACACTGTCCCACTTCTGAAACAGGATGCCTAGTGTACACTGTCCTCAATGAACCCTCCTTCTGAAACATGATGCCGACTGTACACTGTCCAAACTGAATCCTCCTTCTGAAACAGGATGCACACTGTAAACTGTCCACACTGAATCTTATTTCTGAAACAGGATGCTTGCTGTTCACTGTCCTCCTTCTGAAACAGGATGCCTACAGTACACTGTCCTCACTGAATCGTCCGTCTGAAACAAGATACCCACTGTACACTGTCCTCACTGAATCCTCCTTTTGAAACAGGATTCTACTGTACACTGTCCTCACTGAACACCCCTTCTGAAACAGGATGCCTACTGTACACTGTCCTCACTGAACCCCCCGTCTGAAACAGGATTCTTACTGTACACTTTCCTCACTGAACACCCTTCTGAAACAGGATGCCTACTGTTCACTGCCCTCTCTGAAACTCACTTCTGAAACAGGATGCCTACTGTACACTCTCCTCCCTGAAACTCACTTCTGAAACAGGATGCCTACTGTACACTGTCCTCACTGAACACCCCTTCTGAAACAGGATGCATACTGTACACTGTCCACACTGAATCCTCCTTCTGAAACAGGATGCCTGCGGTAGACTGTCCTCACTGAATCCTCCTTCTGAAACAGGACTACCACTGTACACTGTACTCACTGATTCCTCCTTCGGAAATAGGATGCCTGCTGTACACTATCCTCTTCTTAAACAGGATGCCCACCGTACACTGTCCTCATTAATTCCTCCTTCTGAAACATGATGCCTAATGTACACTGTCCTCACTGAATCCTCCGTCTGAAACAGGATGCCTACTGTACACTGTCCTCCTTCTGAAACAGGATGCCTACTGTACATTGTCCTCACTTAATCCTCCTGATACAGGATGCCTACTGTTCACTGTCCTCACTGAATCTTCCTTCTGAAACAGTATGACTACTGTTCACTGTCCTCACTGAACCCCCCTTCTGAAACAGGATGCGCACTGTACACTATCATCACTGACCCCTCCTTCTGAAAGAGGATGCCTACTGTACACTGCCAATCACTGTCCGTACACTGTCCTCATTAATTCCTCCTTCTGAAACATGATGCCTAATGAACACAGGGTCACTGAATCCTGCTTCTGAAACAGGATACCTAATGTACGCTGACCTCCTTCTGAAACAGGATGCCTAATGTACACTGTCGTCCTTCTGAAACAGGATGCACACTGTAAACTGTCCACACTGAATCTTATTTCTGAAACAGGATGCTTGCTGTTCACTGTCCTCCTTCTGAAACAGGATGCCTACAGTACACTGTCCTCACTGAATCGTCCGTCTGAAACAAGATACCCACTGTACACTGCCTCACTGAATCCTCCTTTTGAAACAGGATTCTACTGTACACTGTCCTCACTGAACACCCCTTCTGAAACAGGATGCCTACTGTACACTGTCCTCACTGAACCCCCCGTCTGAAACAGGATTCTTACTGTACACTTTCCTCACTGAACACCCTTCTGAAACAGGATGCCTACTGTTCACTGCCCTCTCTGAAACTCACTTCTGAAACAGGATGCCTACTGTACACTCTCCTCCCTGAAACTCACTTCTGAAACAGGATGCCTACTGTACACTGTCCTCACTGAACACCCCTTCTGAAACAGGATGCATACTGTACACTGTCCACACTGAATCCTCCTTCTGAAACAGGATGCCTGCGGTAGACTGTCCTCACTGAATCCTCCTTCTGAAACAGGACTACCACTGTACACTGTACTCACTGATTCCTCCTTCGGAAATAGGATGCCTGCTGTACACTATCCTCTTCTTAAACAGGATGCCCACCGTACACTGTCCTCATTAATTCCTCCTTCTGAAACATGATGCCTAATGTACACTGTCCTCACTGAATCCTCCGTCTGAAACAGGATGCCTACTGTACACTGTCCTCCTTCTGAAACAGGATGCCTACTGTACATTGTCCTCACTTAATCCTCCTGATACAGGATGCCTACTGTTCACTGTCCTCACTGAACCCCCCTTCTGAAACAGGATGCGCACTGTACACTATCATCACTGACCCCTCCTTCTGAAAGAGGATGCCTACTGTACACTGCCAATCACTGTCCGTACACTGTCCTCATTAATTCCTCCTTCTGAAACATGATGCCTAATGAACACAGGGTCACTGAATCCTGCTTCTGAAACAGGATACCTAATCTACGCTGACCTCCTTCTGAAACAGGATGCCTAATGTACACTGTCGTCCTTCTGAAACAGGATGCACACTGTAAACTGTCCACACTGAATCTTATTTCTGAAACAGGATGCTTGCTGTTCACTGTCCTCCTTCTGAAACAGGATGCCTACAGTACACTGTCCTCACTGAATCGTCCGTCTGAAACAAGATACCCACTGTACACTGCCTCACTGAATCCTCCTTTTGAAACAGGATTCTACTGTACACTGTCCTCACTGAACACCCCTTCTGAAACAGGATGCCTACTGTACACTGTCCTCACTGAACCCCCCGTCTGAAACAGGATTCTTACTGTACACTTTCCTCACTGAACACCCTTCTGAAACAGGATGCCTACTGTTCACTGCCCTCTCTGAAACTCACTTCTGAAACAGGATGCCTACTGTACACTCTCCTCCCTGAAACTCACTTCTGAAACAGGATGCCTACTGTACACTGTCCTCACTGAACATCCCTTCTGAAACAGGATGCATACTGTACACTGTCCACACTGAATCCTCCTTCTGAAACAGGATGCCTGCGGTAGACTGTCCTCACTGAATCCTCCTTCTGAAACAGGACAACCACTGTACACTGTACTCACTGATTCCTCCTTCGGAAATAGGATGCCTGCTGTACACTATCCTCTTCTTAAACAGGGTTCCCACCGTACACTGTCCTCATTCATTCCTCCTTCTGAAACATGATGCCTAATGTACACTGTCCTCACTGAATCCTCCGTCTGAAACAGGATGCCTACTGTACACTGTCCTCCTTCTGAAACAGGATGCCTACTGTACATTGTCCTCACTTAATCCTCCTGATACAGGATGCCTACTGTTCACTGTCCTCACTGAATCTTCCTTCTGAAACAGTATGACTACTGTTCACTGTCCTCACTGAACCCCCCTTCTGAAACAGGATGCGCACTGTACACTATCATCACTGACCCCTCCTTCTGAAAGAGGATGCCTACTGTACACTGCCAATCACTGTCCGTACACTGTCCTCATTAATTCCTCCTTCTGAAACATGATGCCTAATGAACACAGGGTCACTGAATCCTGCTTCTGAAACAGGATACCTAATGTACGCTGACCTCCTTCTGAAACAGGATGCCTAATGTACACTGTCCTCCTTCTGAAACAGGATGCCTACTGTGCACTGTCCTCCTTCTGAAACGTCCTCACTGAACCCCCCTTCTGAAACAGGATGCATACTGTACACTGTCCTCACTGAATCCTCCTTCTGAAACAAGATGCCTACTGGACACTGTCCTCACTGACCCCCTTATGAAAATGGATGTCTACTGTTCATTATCCTTACAGAACCTCCCTTCTGAAAAAGGATGACTACTGTTCACTGTCCTCAATGAACCCTCCTTCTCAAACAGGATGACTACTGTACACTGTCCACACTCAATCCTCCTTCTAAAACAGGATGCCCACTGTACACTGTCCTCACTGAATATTCTTTCTGAAACAAGATGCCTGCTGTACACTGTCCTCCTTCTGAAACAGGATAGCCACTGTACACTGTACTAATTGAATCCTCCTTCTGAAACATGATACCTAATGTACACAGTTCTCACTGAATCCTGCTTCTGAAACAGGATACCTAATGGACACTGTCCTCCTTCTGAAACAGGAGGCCTACGGTGTACTTTCCTCACTGAATCGTCCTTCTGAAACAGGATGCCTAGTGTACACTGTCCTATTTCTGAAACAGGATGTCTACTGTACACTGTCCTAACTGGACCTTCCTTCTGAAACATGATGCCTAATGAACACAGTGTCACTGAATCCTGCTTCTGAAACAGGATTCCTAATGTACACTGACCTTCTGAAACAGGCTGCCTACTGCACACTGTCCTCTTTCTGAAACAGGATGGCTACTGTACACTGTCCTCACTGAATAATCCTGATACAGGATACCTACTGTACACTGTCCTAAAAACAGGATTCCTACTGTATAATGTCCTCACTGAATCTTCCTTCTGAAACAGTATGCCTACTGGACACTGTCCTCACTGAACCCCCTTATGAAAATGGATGTCTACTGTTCATTATCCTTACAGAACCTCCCTTCTGAAAAAGGATGACTACTGTTCACTGTCCTCACTGAACCCCCCTTCTGAAACAGGATACGTACTGTACACTGTCCTCACTGAATCCTCCTTCTGAAACAGGATGCATGCTATACACTGTCCTCCTTCTGAAACAGGATGACTACTGTACACTGTCCTCACTGAACACCCCTTCTGAAGCAGGATGCCTATTGTACACTGTCCTCATTGAAACCCCCTGCTGAAACAGGATGACTACTGTTCACTGTCCTCACTGAACCCCCCTTCTGAAACAGGATGAACTCTACACTGTCCTCACTGAATACCCCTTCTGAAACAGGATTCCTACTCTACACTGTCCTCCTTTCTGAAACAGGATGCCTACTGTACACTGTCCTCAATGAACCATCCTTCTGAAACAGGATGCCGACTGTACACTGTCCACACTGAATCCTCCTTCTGAAATAGGATGCACACTGTAAACTGTCCACACTGGATCTTATTTCTGAAACAGGATGCCTGCTGTACACTGTCCTCCTTCTGAAACAGGATGCCTACAGTACACTGTCCTCACTGAATCGTCCGTCTGAAACAGTATACCCACTGTACACTGTCCTCAAGTAATTATCCTCCTTCTGAAACATGATTCCTAATCTACACTCTCCTCATTGATTTCTCCTTCTGAAACAGGATGCATGCTGTACACTGTCCTCCTCTCCTCGTGTCCTCCTGAATGAACCCTCCTTCTCAAACAGGATGCCCACAGTACACTGTTCTCCTTCTGAAACAGGATAGCCACTGCACACTGTCCTTACTGAATCCCCCTTTCCGAAACAGGATACCTACTGTACACTGTCCTCCTTCTGAAACAGGATGTCTACTGTTCACTGAATTCTTCTTCTGAAACGGGATGCCTTTTTTACACTGTCCTCACTGAACCCTCCTTCCAAAACAGGAGGCCTACTGTTCCCTGTCCTCAAAACAGGAATCCTACTGTACACTGCACTCACTGAATCCTCCTTCTGACACGGAGCATCTGCACACTCCTCTCTGAATCCTCCTTATGGAACAGGATGCCTACTGTACACTCTCCTCACTGAATCCTCTGTCTGAAACAGGATGATTGCTGTACACTGTCGTCCTTCTGAAACAGGATGCCTACTGTACACTGTCCTAACTGAATCCTCCTGTTATAGGATGCCTACTGTACACTGTCCTCAAAACAGGATTCGTGCCATACACTGCACTCACTGAATCTTCCTTCTGAAACAGGGAGGCTACTGTACACAGTCTTTAAAACAGGATTCCTACTGTACACTGCACTCACTGAATCCTCCTTCTGAAACAGGGTGCCTGCTGTACACTGTAAGTTTTTACGTTAAGAACTGAGGGTTGAATGAGTGTGTGTTATTTCAGAAAATTACAGAAATCTCGCAGAGCTCCGAAACCCACCTTAACAGATTCGTCTGAACACGCTGCAACAAGATCTGTAAACTTTTTGGGAAAACTTTTTTTTAACATCACCAATTGTACAATGTACGATTTCTCTTAAATTACGATAGATACATGTCTGGTTCATTATTTCCTCACACCGTAGGTTCATGTACTTTGACATGAAGCGGTCAAATTAGCGCTCTATTTTTGTTTTTGACCTTTAATCCCAGAAAAATGACCTTAACGCAAAAAGCGTTGAGGCCTTGATGCCATCTTGTTTGGGGCCAACTGCCCATTATGCCAAACCTATGCTCACCAAGTTTCGTCTTTGAAGTCTTTTCCATTTTTGGAGAAAAGGCCATGTCGTGATTGATGATGTTTTGTACATTTGCAATATGATTACATTCGCCATCTGGTGGTATTTTCCGGGACAGCGGAAAAATGACCAAAATTTGAACATTTTATAAACCGGAAACCGAATGTCAGAGAGATGACTTCCCGGAAGATCTGGCCCCGGTGCACAGCCCGCCGCCGTCCGTGAATTTTACAAACATTGCAGGCAAGTCAGGAAGTCAGGAAGTCCAGGATCCAGTTGCAGAGGGAGGTGTTTAGTCCCAGGGTCCTTAGCTTATTGATGAGCTTTGAGGGCAATATGGTGTTGAATGCTGAGCTGTAGTCAATGAATAGCATTCTCCCATAGGTGTACCTTTTGTCCAGGCGGGAAAGGGCAGTGTGGAGTGTAATAGAGACAGCATCATCTGTGGATCTGTTGAGGCGGTATACAAAGTGGAGTGGGTCTAGTGTTTCTGGGATGATGGTGTTGATGTGAGCCATTGCCAGCCTTTCAAAGCACTTCATGGCTGCAGACGTGAGTGCTATGGGTCGGTAGTCATTTAGGCAGGTTACTTTAGTGTTCTTGGGCACAGGCACTATGGTGGTCTGCTTAAAACATGTTGGTATTACAGACTCGGACAGGGAGAGGTTGAAAATGTCAGTGAAGACACTTTCTAGTTGGTCAGCGCATGCTCGCAGTACACGTCCTGGTAATCCGTCTGGCCCTGCGGCCTTGTGAATGTTGACCTGTCTAAAGGTCTTACTCACATCGGCTGCGGAGAGTGTGATCACACAGTCTTCCGGTACTTTCTTTCCTCGAAGCGAGCATATAAGTAGTTTAGCTCGTCCGGTAGGCTCGTGTCACTGGGCAGCTCTTGGCTGTACTTCCCTTTGTAATCTGTAATGGTTTGCAGGCCCTGCCACATCCGACGAGCATCAGAGCCGGTGTAGTATGACTCGATCTTAGTCCTGTATTGGCGCTTGCCTGTTTGATGGTTCGTCGGAGTGCATAGCGGGATTTCTTATAAGCTTCTGGGTTAGAGTCCCGCTCCTTGAAAGCTGCAGCTCTAGCCTTTAGCACAGTGCAGATGCTGCCTGCTATCTTAGTGCCAGCCTCTGACTGTGGTGGTATGTAAACTGCTACAAAGAATACAGATGAAAACTCTCTCGGTAGGTAGTGTGGTCTACAGCTTATCATGAGAACCTCCGGCGAGCAATAGCTTGAGACTTCCTTAGATATCATGCACCAGCTGTTGTTTACAAATATACATAGACTGCCGGCGCTTGTCTTACCAGACGGCGCTGTTCTTTCCTGCCAGTACGTCGTATGACCAGCCAGCTGTATGTCGATAGTGTCGTCGTTTAGCCACGACTCCGTGAAGCATAAGATGTTACAGTTTTTAATGTCCCGTTGGTAGTTTAATCTTCCCCGTAACTCGTCCATTTTATTGTCCAAAGATTGCATGTTTGCTAGCAGAATTGAGGAAAGTGGGGGTTTATTCGATCGCCTTAGACTTCTCAGAAGGCAGCCCGCTCTCCGGCCTCTCTTTCTACACCTTCTCTTCACACAGATCACTGGGGTCGGGGTTTGTTCCTGAGGGAGCCATATATTCTCCACCTCGGTCTCGTCAGAGTCGTGAAAGAAGAAAAAGGATTCCGCTAGTCCGTGGTGAGTAATCACAGTCCTGATGTCTAGAAGTTATTTTTGGTCATAAGAGAAGGTAGCTGCAACATTATGTACAAAATGAGTAAAAAAAATAATGCTTTGTTGCTTCTGTCCCCAACCAAGGAGGGCCGAAAGCAGCACCTAGATCTTCTGCACAGATTCTGTCAGACCTGGGCCCTGACAGTAGATCTCAGTAAGACAAAAATAATGGTGTTCCAAAAAAGGTCCCGTTGCCAGGACCACAAATACAAATTCCATCTAGATACTGTTGCCCTAGAGCACACAAAAAACTGTACATACCTCGACCTAAACATCAGTGCCACAGGTAACTTCCACAAAGCTGTGAACGATCTGAGAGACAAGGCAAGAAGGGCCTTCTATGCCATCAAAAGGAACATAAAATTAGATCTGGCAAAAAATACTTGAATCAGTTAAAGAACCCATTGCCTTTTATGGTTTTTGTAACGGTGTACGCTGAGAGTCGGGAAGCAAGTTCGGGGAGTGAATACATTTAATAAATACATGAACAAAACAAGAAACACAAACCAGTGAGGTTTTTGGTCTGCTCACCAACCAAGAATTCACTAAATGGGACAAACATCATATTGAGGCTCTGCATGCAGAATTGTGCAAAGAATATCCTCTGTGTACAGCGTAAAACACCAAATAATGTATGCAGAGCAGATTTAGGCCGATACCAGATAATTATCAAAATGCAGAAAAGAGCTGTTAATTAAATTCTACAACCACCTAAAAGGAAGCAATTCACAAACCTTCCATAATAAAGCCATCACTTACAGAGAGATGAACCTGGAGAAGAGTCCCCTAAGCAAGCTGGTCCTGGGGCTCAGTTCACAAACACAAACAGACCCCACAGAGCCCCAAGACAGCAACACCATTAGACAGAACCATATCAAGAGAAAACAAAAAGATAATTACATGACACATTGGAAAAAGTTTACAAATAAACTGAGCAAACTAGAATGCTATTTGGCCCTAAACAGAGAGTACACAATGGCAGAATATCTGACCACTGTGACTGACCCAAACTTAAGGAAAGCTTTGACTATGTACAGACTCAGTGAGCATAGCCTGCTATTGAGAAAGACTGCTGTAGGCAGACCTGGCTCTCAGAAGACAGGCTATGTGCACACTGCCCACAAAATGAGGTGGAAACTGAGCTGCACTTCCAAACCTCCTGCCAAATGTATGACCATATTAGAGACATATATTTCCCTCAGATCAAACAAACACAATTTTGATAAGTGTGCCATCACAGCTGCAATATTTGCAATCTGTTGCCACAAGATGCGGGCATCCCCTGAAGAACAAACATTATTGTAAATGCAACCCACATTTACGTTTATTTATTTTCCCTTTTGTTCTTTAAGTATTTGCACATAATATGACATTTGAAATGTCTTTATTCTAATTGGAACTTTTGTTAGTGTAATGTTTACTGTTAATTTTTTACTGTTTTTCACTTTTGTTTATTATCTACTTTACTTGGTTGTTAAAACCTCTCTGGGCCAGTGGGACGTTTGTGTCCCACCTAGTCAACAGCCAGTGGAATCGTGTCGCGCAAAATACAAATACCTCATATATGCTATAACTTCAATTTCTCAAACATATGACTATTTTACACCATTTTATAGATACACCTCTCCTGAATCGAACCACGTTGTCCGATTTCAAAAAGGCTTTACAGCAAAAGCAAAACATTAGATTATGTTAGGAGAGTACCCAGCCCAAAATAATCACACTGCCATTTTCAAAGCAACAAGCATGCATCACAAATACCCAAAACACAGCTAAATGCAGCACTAACCTTTGACAATCTTCATCTGATGACACTCCTAGGACATCATGTTACACAATACATGCATTTTTTGTTCGATAAAGTTCATATTTATATATAAAAACAGCAATTTACATCGGCGCGTGACGTTCAGAAATATTTTCCCTCAAATGCTTCCGGTGGATCAGCGCTACAATTTACAAAATTACTATTCGAAAACATTTTTAAAATGTAATATTGTCATTCAAAGAATTATAGATTAACATCTCGTGAATGCAACCGCATTGCCAGATTTAAAAATAACTTTACTGGGAAATCACACTATGCAATAAACAAGATGCTATGCTCAGAAAAATAGGCTAGGCGATACAGGTTATATATATATTTACGTTCGTTCAAACATGTCAAACGTTGTATAACATAAATCTTTAGGGCCTTTTTCAATCAGAGCTTCAATAATATTCAAGGCGGACGATTGTATTGTCTTACTAAACGTTTCGGAACAAAAGGGTACACATGGGCGCCCGCGTCATAGTAGTAATGGCCCTCCCTCTATGACCAACTTTCCAAGCCTCTCTTTCGGTCAGTTTCTACCATAGAAGACTCAAACCACTTTGTAAAGACTGTTGACATCTAGTGGAAGCCTTAGGAGGTGCTAAATGAATCCTAACTCACGGTGTGTTTCATAGGCAAAGTGTTGAAGGTGATTCCACAAATCAGATTTCCACTTCCTGCATGGAATCTTCTCAGGTTTTGGCCTGCCATATGAGTTCTGTTATACTCACAGACACCATTCAAACAGTTTTAGAAACTTTAGAGTGTTTTCTATCCAAATCTACTAATTATATGCATATTCTAGTTACTGGGCAGGAGTAGTAACCATATTAAATCGGGTACGTTTTTTATCCGGCCGTGCAAATACTGCCCCCTAGCCCCAACAGGTTTTAACAATGTTAACATGTGTTTCCCATGCCAGTAAAGCCCTTAAATTGAATTTGAATTGAATTTGAGAGATACACTTTGGCTGATTGGTCCTTGGGCACTGTCTTCGGCCATTTGTCATGCAGACCCAAAGGTGACAGAGAGCATATATAGATATATATAAGGGCAGAGCCTACACAGCCAAATGATCATCGGAGCAGAGAGCTTTAAAAAATGTATAATGTACATTAGGTATGTTATAACCATAAGCTTGAGGTACAGTATTAAATTCCAAAAAGTAAAGGAAAAACAATACAATTATACATTGCTGAAAGTTCTAAGTGAAAAGTTTGAAGTATGGTATATGGCTAACAGGCTCACATTAGGCATCTGCCCTCTGGTATATTATGACTCCAAAGTGTAGTTTAATCAGACAAATGGGTCCTGGTAAGGACATTTTGGTGTTGTATAATGCCATCAATTTCAAATGTAGGAATTAGCATGGGAGATTATTTAGTTAGCATATTCTTTACAGTGTAGATAGGATGAACAAGAAAGCAGACTGAAGAAGGGAATTCACAGAGTGTGTGTGTGTGTGTGTGTGTGTGTGTGTGTGTGTGTGTGTGTGTGTGTGTGTGTGTGTGTGTGTGTGTGTGTGTGTGTGTGTGTGTGTGTGTGTGTGTGTGTGTGTGTGTGTGTGTGCCGGTGCGCGTGCGTGTGCATGGTGTGTATGTCTGTATCTGTGTCTGTGTGCTGTTCACTAATTTCATGAGTAGATTAAAGTGTATTGACGCGTCTCTCTCTATAAGTTCATGCTTAGTAGAGCATTGAAGACTCTCGGATATCTGGCAAAGGAAATAAAAAGAGCATGGAATGTTTCCATATAAGGAAATTCCGTTTAAAACTGGAGGAATGTGTCCCATAAAACGAAAGTGGGTAGCACTTCCTATTACACTGAATCAATGAATGAATCAATCCACGCTAGGACCTACACATTTGTGAATTCAAATCAAACTGCTGTTATTTGTCTGTTGTAGCCCAACGTGAACACTGTATTCAGCAATTACACAAGAAGACGAACAATATTATAATGAGAAGGTGAAGCACACTGTCTAAGCCACACACAGCCAGCTAACCAACAGCCACACAGCATGAAAGCATTGGAGTGACCTCCATTGAGTTTAATGGGTTAAGAGTCATCCGTACAGCCCAGTAGGATGTCAAGACTCTGACCTTTCCCTGCAATGCAGCTGCCCACATACAGTCTGCAAGCTCAGTACCCAGGAGAACCTGGCTAATACGCAACATTGTTACTGTATGAGGCACAGCAAATGTGTGAAACAAGGTCATGGGATTGAAAGTGAGCTGTCCCAATCCCCCCATCATTCTAGAACCCTCCAGAGTGGGGTCAAAGGGGAATAGAGTGTGAAATAAT
Source organism: Salmo salar (assembly GCF_965601325.2). NCBI lineage: Eukaryota > Metazoa > Chordata > Actinopteri > Salmoniformes > Salmonidae > Salmo > Salmo salar. The sequence continues at coordinate 25,685,288 of NC_138318.1, read as the reverse complement.
GAGTATCACAAGGTGAGAGTTCAGTGGGAATTCTGATGCTCTGATTGGCCGGAACGAAACAAAAGGCCATCAGTAGTGTAATCAGGAGAAGGAAATGGAGATGGATTGGACACACATTCAGGAAACACACATCAAACAGAACAAGACAATTGCTGGACTACAACCCACAAAGAAAAAGAAAGCAGGGAAGGCCAAAAAATTATTAGACACGCTCAAGTCTATGACCCAGCAGCGACTGGGTGACCAATGAGGCGACGCACAGAGGCGTCGTCCGAGTTAGGGGAGGGTTTGGCAAGCCTGGATGTCCTTGTCCCATCGTGCTGTAGCGACTCCCGTGGCGGGCCAGGCACATGCACGCTGACAGTCACCAGGTGTATGGCGTTTCCTCCGACACAAAATGTTTTTTTGTGGATGGGTATAATTTGTATGTATAAAATGTATAATAGTAATATTTCAAATTACTAAATTAGGTAATTTTGTATACATTTATTTAAATTTGCATCGGTTGTCTTCTGGTGGGATTCTGGTAAGATGTCAGCAAAGTCGGCTGAATTAACATAAATATGGGTTGTATTTACAATGGTGTTTGTTCTTCACTGGTTGCCCTATGACAACAGGTCACAAATCTTGCTGCTCTGATGGCACACTGTGGTATTTCACCCAGTAGATATGGGAGTTTATCAAAATTGGACCTGGACCATCACAGTAGGCGTGAGCAGAGCATGTTGAGCATCTGATACATACCTCAGGTCGCTCTTAGGATGTGGCTTAGGTTAATGTAATAATGGGGTTGGGCCTGTTGCTCTGCTCAAAGCCTGGGCAACGCTCTAACCACTAGACTACCTGTCCTGCTGTCATGTTGAGGTCCTTGCAGTAGGGGTTGGGGGCATGGGGTGGGCAGAAGGGCTATATAGGGTGAGGCCAGGGTCTGCTTGGGTTGTTTTAGCTGGTTGGGGTGTGGCTGGTGATGCTATCCTCTTGGCATGGGTTCTCTCAGTGCAGGTATCTTTTCCTCTCTCACTCTTTCCTTGGCCTTTTCTTTCAGTTTTTATTTTATATGGTGGAGGGTAAACACACTGTTAGTTTAGCGGTACCCACTGTTTTCATTCAAAGTTAGGGAGGAAGAGGACAGAGTTTAAGTTTCCTGGTATTTGAACAGTGTGGTGTGCATGATGGCTTCGCAGCCTAGTGCGGAGGAGACGCTGTCGTTATGGCATGGATTCAGGTATAGTCCTGAGAATGGAGTTAAGGTGGAGGAGGTTCTGCTCACGGTCGCCGAACAGGTAGGAACTGATTTTATACATTCTGCATCCAGAAATAACAAAGCTGTGGTTGCGTTGATGAAAAGAGAACATTTTGTGGGCAGGCTGATTGCTAGTGGAATATTTGTAAGGGATGTGTTGGTGCCGGATTTCATGTCCTGTCGGCAGGTTTTCAGGCAGATGTCGTTAAGCATGTTGTTTTGTTCCGGAGGCAAGGGACTGGAACTGTACGATGGATTTTCCAAAAAACAGAAATGGGGAGTAGCCTTATTCAGGTTCAGTGGGGGTGTTATGGGACATCATTAATCAGTTTGACCTAGTGGATGTTTGGAGAACTAGACTTCTCAACACAAGAGTATACATGGGTAAAAGTCTTTGGGGCTAGGGTGAATGCAGCCCGACTCAGTTTTACATGTCCAGGAATCGGAGCAATAGGCTGTTGGGCACTACCGTTCTCCAAGTGTGTTTTACGGATCACCACATAACCATGGCTCTGCTGTCTATTTCACCAGGACCTCAGCAGGCATCCTATTGGACGTTTTAATGTAAAGCTGCTACAAGATGCCACCTTTTGCTCAGGTTTCTAGACTTTTTGGCAAAGGTAGGGGCAGCAAAGAAAGGAGAGTCTCTCAGTCAATGGTGGGACGTCGGAAAAGTCCAAATTCTGCTTTTATGTCAACAGTATACAGCTCTTTCATCCACAGAGGCTAGGAGAGTATTGGCGGAACTCGAGCCTGGAATCAGTGCCACCTCACAGGTAGAGCTGGTGGGGCAAGGCAATGTAGGCCTCCAGGATAACTTAGCTGAATTACGTAGGGTCCTGGGCAGTTTTCCAGGTATATATACACCTGTTCTGAAAGGTCCCAGAGTCTGCAACAACACGAAACAAGGGGCACCACCAAGCAAGCGGCACCATGAAGTCCAAGGAGCTCTCCAAACAGGTCAGGGAAAAAGTTGTGGAGAAGTACAGATCAGCGTTGGGTTATTAACATCCCACGGAGAAACATTAAATCCATTATTAAAAAATGGAGAGAATATTGCACCACAACAAGAGAGGGCCACCCACCAAAACTCCCAGGCCAGGCAAAAAGGGCATTAATCAGAGAGGCAACAAAGAGACCAAAGAAAACCCTGAAGGAACTGCAAAGCTCCACAGCGGAGATCGGAGTATCTGTCCATAGGACCACTCTAAGCTGTACACTCCACAGAGCTGGGCTTTATGGAAGAGTGGCCAGAAAAAAAGCCATTGCTTAAAGAAAATAAGTGTGTTTGCCAAAAGGCATGTGGGAGACTCCCCAAACATATGGAAGAAGGTACTCTGGTCAGATGAGACTAAAATGTAGCTTTTTGGCCATCAAGGAAAATGCTCTGTCTGGCGCAAACCCAACACCTCTCATCACCCCGAGAACACCATGTCCACAGTGAAGCATGGTGGTGGCAGCATTATGCTGTTCGGATGTTTTTCATCGGCAGGGACTGGGAAACTGGTCAGAATTGAAGGAATGATGGATGGTGCTAAATACATGGAAATTCTTGAGGGAAACCTGTTTCAGTCTTCAAGAGATTTGAGTTTTTGACTTGCGGAACTCCCTAAGCTCTCTCTGGCACATAGGGATGAAATGTACATTTTCCTGTTGTCCCATGAACTGGCAGAGGCCGTAACCCAGATATGCCCCGGCCGTGCACCGGGGATCGATTGACTCCAAGAGTGGAGTTTTATAAACAATTCTGGGGAATAATTGGACTGGACTTCTTTGTATGTTGCGTGAGTGTGTCGGTGTAGGAGAGTTGCCTATAAGCTGTTGTCGGGCGGCTCTAACTCTCCTGCCCAAGACAGGCGACTTGTTTGAACTTAAGAGCTGGAGGCCTGTGGCATTGCTCAGTGCGGACTACAAGATATTTGCCAATGTCCTCACTAACAGACTGAAGTCCCATCTGGACTCTATAGTACACAAGGACCAGACATATTGTGTACCGGGATGCTCAATCACGGACAAACTCTTTTTAATCAGGGACATGTTGGACTTGTCAAGAGTTTCTAAGGTGAACTTTGGAATGGTCTCTTTAGACCAAGAAAAGGGTTTTAATAGCTTTTGATAAACACAGGCAGTTAGGAAAGCAAAGGCTAGCTTTTTCAAACAGAAATTTGCATCCTGTAGCACTAACTCCAAAAAGTTCTGGGACACTGTAAAGTCCATGGAGAATAAGAGCACCTCCTCCCAGCTGCCCACTGCACTGAGGCTAGGAAACACTGTCACCACTGATAAATCCACGATAATTGAGAATTTCAGTAAGCATTTTTCTACAGCTGGCCATGCTTTCCACCTGGCTACCCCTACCCCGGTCAACAGCCCTGCACCCCTCACTGCAACTTGCCCAAGCCTCCCCCATTTCTCCTTCAACCCAAATCCAGATATCCAGCAATCTGGACCCTCTCTTCCTAAAATTATCCACTGAAATTGTTGCAACCCCTATTACTAGCTTGTTCAACCTCTCTTTCGTATCGTCTGAAATCCCCAAAGATTGGAAAGCTGCCGCGGTCATTCCCCTCTTCAAAGGGGGAGACACTCTAGACCCAAACTGCTACAGACCTATATACCCTGCCTTTCTATAGTCTTCGAAAGCCAAGTTAACAAACAGATCACCGACCATTTCGAATCCCACCGTACATTCTCCGCTATGCAATCTGGTTTCCGAGCTGGCCATGGGGGCACCTCAGCCACGCTCAAGGTCCTAAACGACAATCATAACCACCATCAATAAGAGACAATACTGTGCAGTTGCATTCTGTATACTTCTGGCCCTTCTTTGGACACTGTGTTAACTATTACGCAACAAAGCATCCTTCACTCATGCTGCTAAACGTACCCTTGTAAAACTGACAATCCAACCAATCCTTGACTTTGGCAACGCCATTTACAAAATAGCCTCCAACACTCTACTCAGCAAATTGGATGCAGTCTATCACAGTGCCATCCGTTTTGTTACCAAAAGCCCCTTATACCACCCGCCACTGCGACCTGTATGCTCTAGTCGGCTGGCCCTCACTACATATTTGTCGCCAGACCCACTGGCTCCAGGTCATCTATAAGTCTATGCTAGGTAAAGCCCCACCTTATCTCAGCTCACTGGTCACGATAACAACACCCACCCGTAGCACGCGCTCCAGCAGGTATGTTTCACTGGTCATCCCCAAAGCCAACACCTCCTTTGGCCGCCTCTCCTTCCAGCTCTCTGCTGCCAGGGACTGGAACGAATTGCAAAAATCGCTGAAGCTGGAGACTTATATTTCCCTCACTAACTTTAAACATCAGCTATCTGAGCAGCTAACCGATTGCTGCGCTGTACATAGTCCATCTGTAAATAGCCCACCAAATCGACCTACCTCACCCCCATATTGTTTTTATTTACTTTTCTGCTCTTTTGAACACCAGTATCACTACTTGCACATCATCATCTGCTCATCTATCACTCCAGTGTTAATCTGCTAAATTGTAATTACTTCGCTACTATGGCCTATTTATTGCCTGACCTCCTCACGCCATTTGCACACACTGTATATAGACTTTCTTCTTTTCTATTGTGTTATTGACTGTACCCTTGTTTATTCCATGTGTAACTCTGTGTTGTTGTTTGTGTCACACTGCTTTGTTTTCTCTTGGCCAGGTCGCAGATGTAAATGAGAATTTGTTCTCAACTAGCTTACCTGGTTAAATCAAGGTGAAATAAAAAACAAAATGAGAAATTTGCGCTGCTGAGGAGAGCTGGCGGATTAAGGTTGGACAGGTAGCTGTTCCTCATGAGGCTGGAGAGGCTGAGTACAGAAGGTCTCTCTCATTTTTACTCAGCGGTGCTGAGGGCCTGGCAGCTGCTAAGGTCCACACGAGAAGGGGGTGTGGAGCCTGGGCTGTGGGTGGAGGGTTGTGCAGGGTTGTGGATCTTTCACAACCCAGCCATCCTTTTGAGATCGGTTTAGTAAGCCACCCTGCAGAGGCGACTAATGGCAACGGGTTTACTAAGGCTGGGTGACCTGCAGCTGCTGGGGGAGGAGGGGTGGAAAACCCCGGAAGTCCTGGCACAACAAACAGGACTAACATCTCTTAGGCTGCTGGAGAGATTTCTGGGGGATGTCCAGGAGGCACTGTCTAAGCCGGTAAGGGGGTTGTTTAGGGGAGGGACCACCAATGTTTCCGCCACTGCAGGTGACGGCAGAGACTGAGGACTGGCAAGGGGTTCTGGAGGACTTGTTAGATTTGGGGAGTTTGAGAGCATGGGAGGTAAAGCCCTCTACAACCTCTACATTAAGGTGAGGAACATTAGGAGCCTAACAGGAGTGAAGACACATCAGTGGTATGTGGGGTGGAGAGTATGGTGGGTTTTAGATGGAGGGGGCTCTACAAACTCCCAGTACCAAAGAGGTCAGGGGACCTCCAAAGGAGGGCTCTACATGGAGCCCTGGCCATTAACCAGCTGTTAGTGGCCAGGACTCTTTAATGCCTTTAATGTCTTTGTTGGAATGTCTGTGTGAGTGGTTGGGGTGGAGTTTACTGTCGAGATGTTTATAATTGGGTACAGGTATTCGAATAAGGAAAAGGCCAAATGTGTGTTGTTGAATTTTCTGTTTTCTCAGGCAAAGTTGGATATCTGGCTAACAAGGAGGAACAGGGTCAGAGGTGGAGGGATAACAGACCCTTTACTATTATTTAATGGGATGGTCTCTGCGCGCCTTAGGGTGGAATTTGAGTTCTATAAAATGATAAACAGCTTGGAGATGTTTCAGGAATTATGGTGTGTCGGGTGGGCCGTCTATACAGCTGGGGAAGATGGGTTGGATATATGGTTTTAGAAGAAGTGGTGAGGTTTTGGTTATTGTGATGTGTGGTGTTGTTTTGTATCGTGGGGTAGAGGGCAAGGTGAGTATGGAGCACAGGGGTGATTTGTTTTTTAAAGGGGTGTAGGGGTGGTGGTGGTGAAGTTTCAATTAAATTAAATGAGGATGTAACAGAATAAACTAGAATGCTACTTGGCCCTAAACAGAGAGTACATAGTGGCAGATTACCTGACCACTGTGACTGACCCAAACCTAAGGAAAGCTTTGACTATGTACAGACTCTGTGAGCATAGCCTTGCTATTGAGAAAGGCCGCCGTAGGCAGACCTGGCTCTCAAGAGAAGACAGGCAATGTGCAGACTGCCCTCAAAATGTGGTGGAAACTGAGCTGCACTTCCTAACCTCCTGCCAAATGTATGACAATATTAAAGATACATATTTCCCTCAGACTACACAGATCCAAAAAGAATTTGAAAACAAATCCAATTTTGATAAACTCCCATATCAACTGGGTGAAATAACAGTTTGCCATCACAGCAGCAAGATTTGTGACCTGTTGCCACAAGAAAAGGGCAACCAGTGAAGAACAAACACCATTGTAAATACAACCCATATTTATGTTTATTTATTTTCCCTTTTGTACTTTCACTATTTACACATCGTTACTACACTGTATACATACATAATATGACATTTGAAATGTCTTTATTCTTTTGTAACTTCTGTGAGAGTAATATTTACTGTTAATTTTTATTGTTTATTTCACTTTTGTTTATTATCTACTTCACTTGCTTTGGCAATGTTAACATATGTTTCCCATGCCAATAAAGCCCTTGAATTAATTGTATCATTAAAGAAAGACAAGTCTCTCTCTCTCTTCCTCTCTCTCTCTTTCTCTCACTCTTCCCCTCTTTCGCTCTCTCTCTTCTCCTTTTCTCTTTTCCTCTCTTTTTCTCTTCCTTCCTTCCTTCCTTCCTTCCTTCCTTCCTTCCTTCCTTCCTTCCTTCCTTCCTTCCTTCCTTCCTTCCTTCCTTCCTTCCTTCCTTCCTTCCTTCCTTCCTTCCTTCCTTCCTTCCTTCCTTCCTTCCTTCCTTCCTTCCTTCCTTCCTTCCTTCCTTCCTTCCTTCCTTCCTTCCTTTCTCTCTCTCTCTCTCTCTCTCTCTCCATTTGATTCTCTGTTCCTCTCTCTCTGTCTCTTCCTCTCTCTCTTCCTCTTTCACCCTCTCTCCAATACACATTTCAGATGCCAAATTTATGGTGACTAGATATTAAAAGCGGGCTGACACGATTGAGAGCTTTGCTTGACATACTGATTGGTTTCATACAACCGCTCTCAACATTGCAGACTTCCTCACTGGTTTGGGGTTGAATTTAGGCATAAGAGTGACCTATTATGTACTTTTAACTATTTAAAAAATATATATATAAATAAAAAAAGATACACAGCCTAACATAAACATACTGTACACACCAACACAACAGATACACAGCTTAACATCAACAGGCCAAAAAAGAAGTTAATTTTCTGTTTCATTTGTAGATTCATTCGGAGCATTATCATCTGACCTCGTGTTAAAGAAAGAAACCACAAAGCTTATTGCACTAAAAAGACAATGAAAGATGATTCACACACAGGTGCAGAGTTCCGTTGTGGGTGTGGTTGTGAAGCAACCTTTATTTGCAACAATTAACATATATTAACATGCATTACCATTTCTCTAGACAGTGGAATAAGTGCTCTCTATCTCTCTTCCTCTCTCTCTCTCGCTTCCTGTCTCTCTCTCTCTTCCTGTCTCTCTCGCTCCCCTTTCACTGCTTCTCTTGTTGATGAGTGTGAAGCTGACAATCAATACAGTGTTGTCTCTTCTCCTGATGGGCTTCTCTAAGGGATCACACAGGGTCAGAGGATGCTGCTGCTAACACTGACACACTGACAGTCACACACACACAAATAATCTATCTGATGGATAAATAGTTCCTCGGACCAGTACATGGGTTATATATTAAGGTTGAGTCCCAAATGGCACCCTGTTCCTTGTATAGTGCAGTACTTTTGACCAGGGCTGTGTGAAAAGTACTCCACTATATAGGGAATCTAGTTAAAAATTGGGACATACCCTGAGTCATACTAACATTACATTCAAGTGAAAGGACAGGAAAACGTTGTACTTTCCACATTCCTCTCAGACACATCATGTCAGAATGAAATTCTGAAATTAAAATCTGAAAGTCACCTCAAACCATGTAAGCTCCTAACACTAGAATAGCCAGCTTCGACGAATACAAATAGCCACCAAGGCCGCGCCCTTGGAGGGTCTACATTTTAAATGGCACTAGATGTTGACTCATTTTTTAATAATACCTCCAAATGCTTCATGATGATATTTAAAGTCACGTCCACCCACTATAGCTCTTAAATGGCATTTGCTGTTGACTCAGTCTGAAGTGGCAACCTATTCCCTACATAGTGCACTGCTTTTGACCGAAGCCCAGTTCCAAGGCACTGGAAAAAAAGAGTGCAATATTAAGGGAATAGGGAGCCACTTCAGTCCCACCTCAAGAATGAGTCACTGTCTAGTGCAATTTAAGAGCTGTAGTGGATGGAACTGACTTAAAACATCATAATGAAAAGTTTGGAGGTGTTACAAAAAATATATATATTCTGGAAACCCAGAACTAAAATGTTGTGTAGTTGTGTCAGATGGTCGACTGATTTATGGGGGTAACGTGTTAGAAAATATATTAGAATAAGTAACGAAACAGGGTGGTAGCTCCACCTCCCTCTCTTTGCAAGTTATGGGAAGTCTATTTATATTTAAATGTATTATGGATCCCCATTAGCTGCTGCCAAGGCAACAGCTACTCTTCCTGGGGTCCAGCAAAATAAAGGCAGTTTATACAAAACTTTACAACACATTCACAGATTTCACAACACACTGTGTGCCCGCAGGCCCCTACTCCACCACTACCACATATCTACAGTACAAAATCCATGTGTACGTGTGTGTACAGTGGTGGAAAAAGTATCCAATTGCCATACACAAGTAAAAGTAAAGGTACCTTAATAGAAAATGACTCAAGTAAAAGTGAAAGTGGTAAAATACTACTTGAGTAAAAATATTTGGTTTTAAAAATACTTACGTATAAAAAGTAAATTTAATTGCTAAAATATACTTAAGTATCAAAAGTAAAAGTACAAATAATTTTAAAGTCCTTATATTAAGCAAACCAGACGGCACCATTTTCATTTTCTTTTTATAGACGAATACCCAGGGGCACACTCCAACACTCAGTCCGCCAGATCAGAGCCAGTAATGATGACCAGGGATGCTCTCTTGATAAGTGTGTGAATTGGACAATTTCCTATCCTGCTAAGCATTCAAAATGTAACTAGTACTTTAGGGTCTTAGGGAAAATGTAAGGAATAAAAAGTATATACATTTCTTCAGGAAGGTAGTGAAGTAAAAGTTGTACAAAATATAAATAGTAAAATACAGATACCCCAAAAAACTACTTAACCTGTTAGGGCTAGGGGGCAGCATTGACACGGCTGGATAAAAAACATACCCGATTTAATCTGGTTACCACTCCTACTCAGTAACTAGAATATGCATATACTTATTACATATGGATAGAAAACACCCTAAATTTTCTAAAACTGTTTGAATGGTGTCTGTGAGTATAACAGAACTCAAATGGCAGGTCAAAACCTGAGAGATTCCTTTACAGGAAGTGGCCTGTCTGACCATTTCTGGAACTTCTTTGCCATCTCTATCATTTACTAAGGATCTCTGCTCTAACGTGACACTTCCCACGTCTTCCATAGGCTCTCATAGCCCGGGAAAAAAGAGAATGTCGTCATTCCAGCCCCAGGCTGAAACACATTATCGCCTTTCTCAAGTGGCCCATCAAGAGACACTAGCTTATGCGCGTGACCCCGACCGCCCCCGCCTTTGGGATTTTTTCCTCTGTTTGCCGAAAAGGAGATTCCCTGTCGGAATATTATCGCTTTTCTACGAGAAAAATGACGTAAAAATTGATTTTAAACAGCGGTTGACATGCTTCGACGTACGGCAATGGAATACTTTGAATTTTATTGTCAGGAATTGCGCCAAGCGCGCGACACTTCTTTACTATTTCGGATAGTGTCTGGAACGCACGAACAAAACGCCGCTATTCGGATATAACGATGGATTATTTTGGACCAAACCAACATTTGTTATTGAAGTAGCTGTCCTGGGTGTGCATTCTGACGAAGACAACAAAAGGTAATGACATTTTTATAATAGTAAATATGATTATGGTGAGTGCTAAACTTGCCGGGTGTCTAAATAGCGAGCCGTGATGCCTGGGCTATGTACTTAGAATATTGCAAAATGTGCTTTCACCAAAAAGCTATTTTAAAATCGGACATATCGAGTGCATAGAGGAGGTCTGTATCTATAATTCTTAAAATAATTGTTATGCTTTTTGTGAACGTTTATCGTGAGTAATTTAGTAAAATGTTAGCGAATTCCCCGGAAGTTTGCGGGGGGTATGCTAGTTCTGAACGTCACATGCTAATGTAAAAAGCTGGTTTTTGATATAAATATGAACTTGATTGAACAAAACATGCATGTATTGTATAACATAATGTCCTAGGGTTGTCATCTGATGAAGATCATCAAAGGTGAGTGCTGCATTTAGCTGTCTTCTGGGTTTTGGTGACATTATATGCTGGCTTGAAAAATGGGTGTCTGATTATTTCTGGCTTGGTACTCTGCTGACATAATCTAATGTTTTGCTTTCGTTGTAAAGCCTTTTTGAAATCGGACAGTGTGGTTAGATTAACCTGTTAGGGCTAGGGGGCAGCATTGACACGGCTGGATAAAAAACATACCCGATTTAATCTGGTTACCACTCCTACTCAGTAACTAGAATATGCATATACTTATTACATATGGATAGAAAACACCCTAAATTTTCTAAAACTGTTTGAATGGTGTCTGTGAGTATAACAGAACTCAAATGGCAGGTCAAAACCTGAGAGATTCCTTTACAGGAAGTGGCCTGTCTGACCATTTCTGGAACTTCTTTGCCATCTCTATCATTTACTAAGGATCTCTGCTCTAACGTGACACTTCCCACGTCGTCCATAGGCTCTCAGAGCCCGGGAAAAAAGAGAATGTCGTCATTCCAGCCACAGGCTGAAACACATTATCGCCTTTCTCAAGTGGCCCATCAAGAGACACTAGCTTATGCGCGTGACCCCGACCGCCCCCGCCTTTGGGATTTTTTCCTCTGTTTGCCGAAAAGGAGATTCCCTGTCGGAATATTATCGCTTTTCTACGAGAAAAATGACGTAAAAATTGATTTTAAACAGCGGTTGACATGCTTCGACGTACGGCAATGGAATACTTTGAATTTTATTGTCAGGAATTGCGCCAAGCGCGCGACACTTCTTTACTATTTCGGATAGTGTCTGGAACGCACGAACAAAACGCCGCTATTCGGATATAACGATGGATTATTTTGGACCAAACCAACATTTGTTATTGAAGTAGACGTCCTGGGTGTGCATTCTGACGAAGACAACAAAAGGTAATGACATTTTTATAATAGTAAATATGATTATGGTGAGTGCTAAACTTGCCGGGTGTCTAAATAGCGAGCCCGTGATGCCTGGGCTATGTACTTAGAATATTGCAAAATGTGCTTTCACCAAAAAGCTATTTTAAAATCGGACATATCGAGTGCATAGAGGAGGTCTGTATCTATAATTCTTAAAATAATTGTTATGCTTTTTGTGAACGTTTATCGTGAGTAATTTAGTAAAATGTTAGCGAATTCCCCGTAAGTTTGCGGGGGGTATGCTAGTTCTGAACGTCACATGCTAATGTAAAAAGCTGGTTTTTGATATAAATATGAACTTGATTGAACAAAACATGCATGTATTGTATAACATAATGTCCTAGGGTTGTCATCTGATGAAGATCATCAAAGGTGAGTGCTGCATTTAGCTGTCTTCTGGGTTTTGGTGACATTATATGCTGGCTTGAAAAATGGGTGTCTGATTATTTCTGGCTTGGTACTCTGCTGACATAATCTAATGTTTTGCTTTCGTTGTAAAGCCTTTTTGAAATCGGACAGTGTGGTTAGATTAACGAGAGTCTTATCTTTAAATGGCTGTAAAATAGTCATATGTTTGAGAAATTGAAGTAATAGGATTTTGAAGATTTTGAAAATCGCGCCACAGGCTGGCAGTGGCTGTTACGTAGGTGGGACGAATTCGTCCCGCCGGTCCCATAGAGGTTAAGTAGTACTTTAAAGTATTTTTACTTAAGTCATTTATACCACTGTGTGTGTATGCATGTGTCTGTGGCTATGTTTGTGTTGCTTCATAGTCCCTTCTGTTCCATAAGGTGTAATATTATCTGTTTTTTTATCTAATTTTACTGCTTGCATCAGTTACATCAGTTACTGGCTATTTGAGCCAGTAAAGGGGGCTTTACTATTCTTAGGTAGCGGAATGACTTTTGCTTCCCTCCAAACCTGTGGCATGCACTTTCTAGTAGGTTTAATTTGAAAATCTGGCAAATATTATCCTCAGTAATTCTCCATCCAAGTTGTCAGACCCCGGTGGCTTGTCATTGTTGATAGACAATTTTTTCACCTTTACATAATTCAAAATTACAATGCTTGTCTTTCATAATTTGGTTAGATATACTTGGATGTGTAGTGTCAGCATTTGTTGCTGGCATGTAATGCCTAAGTTTGCTAATCTTGCCAATTAAAAAATCATGAAAGTACTTGGCATTATCAGTTGGTTTTGTGATGAATGAGCCATCTGATTCAATGAATGATGGAGCTGAATTTGCCTTTTTCCCCCAACATTTCATTTAACCTGTTAGGGCTAGGGGGCAGCATTGACACGGCTGGATAAAAAACATACCCGATTTAATCTGGTTACCACTCCTACTCAGTAACTAGAATATGCATATACTTATTACATATGGATAGAAAACACCCTAAATTTTCTAAAACTGTTTGAATGGTGTCTGTGAGTATAACAGAACTCAAATGGCAGGTCAAAACCTGAGAGATTCCTTTACAGGAAGTGGCCTGTCTGACCATTTCTGGAACTTCTTTGCCATCTCTATCATTTACTAAGGATCTCTGCTCTAACGTGACACTTCCCACGTCGTCCATAGGCTCTCATAGCCCGGGAAAAAAGAGAATGTCGTCATTCCAGCCACAGGCTGAAACACATTATCGCCTTTCTCAAGTGGCCCATCAAGAGACACTAGCTTATGCGCGTGACCCCGACCGCCCCCGCCTTTGGGATTTTTTCCTCTGTTTGCCGAAAAGGAGATTCCCTGTCGGAATTTTACCGCTTTTCTACGAGAAAAATGACGTAAAAATTGATTTTAAACAGCGGTTGACATGCTTCGACGTACGGCAATTGAATACTTTGAATTTTATTGTCAGGAATTGCGCCAAGCGCGCGACACTTCTTTACTATTTCGGATAGTGTCTGGAACGCACGAACAAAACGCCGCTATTCGGATATAACGATGGATTATTTTGGACCAAACCAACATTTGTTATTGAAGTAGACGTCCTGGGTGTGCATTCTGACGAAGACAACAAAAGGTAATGACATTTTTATAATAGTAAATATGATTATGGTGAGTGCTAAACTTGCCGGATGTCTAAATAGCGAGCCCGTGATGCCTGGGCTATATACTTAGAATATTGCAAAATGTGCTTTCACCAAAAAGCTATTTTAAAATCGGACATATCGAGTGCATAGAGGAGGTCTGTATCTATAATTCTTAAAATAATTGTTATGCTTTTTGTGAACGTTTATCGTGAGTAATTTAGTAAAATGTTAGCGAATTCCCCGTAAGTTTGCGGGGGGTATGCTAGTTCTGAACGTCACATGCTAATGTAAAAAGCTGGTTTTTGATATAAATATGAACTTGATTGAACAAAACATGCATGTATTGTATAACATAATGTCCTAGGGTTGTCATCTGATGAAGATCATCAAAGGTGAGTGCTGCATTTAGCTGTCTTCTGGGTTTTGGTGACATTATATGCTGGCTTGAAAAATGGGTGTCTGATTATTTCTGGCTTGGTACTCTGCTGACATAATCTAATGTTTTGCTTTCGTTGTAAAGCCTTTTTGAAATCGGACAGTGTGGTTAGATTAACGAGAGTCTTATCTTTAAATGGCTGTAAAATAGTCATATGTTTGAGAAATTGAAGTAATAGGATTTTGAAGATTTTGAAAATCGCGCCACAGGCTGGCAGTGGATGTTACGTAGGTGGGACGAATTCGTCCCGCCGGTCCCATAGAGGTTAAGGTGCATCACAGCTTTTTTTACAATCATTTTTTATGTCATTTATCTTTGTTTCATAGTTTAGTTTCTTCTTTTCATTCAGTTTGTAACATGATTTCTCAATTTGCAATATGTTTGCCAATCGGTTGTGCAGCCAGTCTTATTTGCCATTCATTTTGCCTCATCCCGCTCAACCATACAATTTTTCAATTTCTCATCAACCCATGGCAATTGAACCATTTTTACAGTCATCTTCTTAATGGGTGCATGCTTATTAGTTACTGGAATAAGCAATTTCATAAATGTGTCAAGTGCAGCGTCTGTGTGCTCCTCATTACACACCACGGACCAACAGATATTCTTTACATCAATAACAGGAATCACTACAAAACGTCTTGTATGACCTCTTATACACTATATTAGGCCCAGCCTTTGGAACTTTGGTTTTCCTACATATGGCTACTATGTTGTGATCACAACATCCGATTAATCTGGATACTGCTTTCAAGCAAATTTCTGCAGCATTAGTAAAGATGTGAGCAATACATGTTGATGACTGGTCCCGGTTCTTTCCGACCCACTCAATGACCTACCGTAGCATTTGTTTGAGCAACTTATTGAACCGTTCGACATGCCCATCCATCTGCGGATGAAAGAGAGAGGTCCATATCTGCTTTATCTGTAGGAGAGCACACAAATCTTTCATTAGTCTGGACATGAACTCGATACCTTGGTCGGACAGGATCTCATTTGGGATGCCCACCCGGCTGAAGAGGTGGAATAGCTCCCGGGCGATTCCATTGGAGATTGCCGCCCGTAGGGGAATGGCCTCGGGTTAAAAACCTCTTGAGGATACCCTAGGATAGGGGGCGCCACAGCGCATATTGAAAAAAATTCGTTCCCATTTTCAACGGCCTACTAATCGAACTCAGAAGCTAGGACATGCATATACTTATTATATATGGATAGAAAACACCCTAAAGTTTCTAAAACTGTTTGAATGGTGTCTGTGAGTATAACAGAACTCATATGGCAGTCAAAACCCCGAGACCGATTGAAACAGGAAGTGGAGTTCTGAATTGTGGACTCGACTTCATCACTTTGCCTATTAATCACACCATGAGCAATGGTTCACTGAGCACTTCCTATTGCTTCCACTAGATGTCCCCAGTCTTTTCACAGTGGTTTGAGCCTTATACAGTCGAAACTCAGTGAATGAGACGCATTGGAAATTGGTCACAGGGGATGGGCCATCACCATTATGACGTCGGCGGCCCAGTCTACCCCCACCTTTGGAAACGTTTCAAAACACTCTGCAATCGTCCCCGTCGAATCTTATTGGCTCTCTTGGTGTTACAGGCCCTGAAGATTAATGTTTTACAACGTTTGACATGTTTGAACGAACCTAGAGGAGGTAAAAAGTACATTTTCCGAAACTACTGTCCCGCGCACGTCGGAGCATTTGGAGATAGCCCTAGGACACGCTACCAACAGCAGGCTAATGGAACATGAATGATGGACTTTTTCGACCGAAAATACATCTGTTGTGGACCTGGGATTCCTGGAAGTGCTTTCTGATGAAGACAACTAAAGGTAGGCGATTATTGACAATATTATACAAGATCAGATGTGACTTGCGATTGTTCCAAGATGGCGCGGCGCTAGTTTTCCAGGCTCATTTTCTGAGTATCGCATCTCCTTTTATCGCAAAGTGTGATTACCCAGTAAAGTTAATTTAAAATCTGGTATGACAGGTGTTCTCAAGAGATATTCATCTATAAATGTTAGATTGACAATATAAATTAAAAAAATTGTTTTCAAATAGTAATAAAGGGAATTATGCACTGTTTCCCGGGACGCATTTGAGGGGAAAATAGTTAGTCAACGTCAGACGCCGATGTAAAATGCTGTTTTTATATATAAATATGACCTTTATTGAACAAAAGAATGCATGCTGTGTGTAACATGATGTCCTAGGTGTGTCATCTGATGAAGTTTGTAAAAGGTTAGTGCTGCATTTAGCTGTCTTCTGGGTTTATGTGACATTATATGCTAGCTTGAAAAATGGGTGTCTGATTATTTCTGGCTTGGTACTCTGCTGACATAATCTAATGTTTTGCTTTCGTTGTAAAGCCTTTTTGAAATCGGACAGTGTGGTTAGATTAACGAGAGTCTTGTCTTTAAATAGCTGTAAAATAGTCATATGTTTGAGAAATTGAAGTAATAGGATTTTTAAGGTTTTGAAAATCGCGCCACAGGCTTAAAGTGGCTGTTACGTAGATGGGACGAATTCGTCCCGCCTAGCCCAGAGAGGATATTGGGATAATCTGCTATTACCAGGATGTACCAGTGTCTTCTGGACATTTTTACCAGGGGGCCCACTATGTCCACTGTGATGCATTCAAATGGCACTCCAATGATTGGTAGGGGAACCAGCGGGTTACGGAAGGGTGCTTTTGGGGCGGTGATTTGACACTCCGGTGAGCTGCGACAATAGTCTTCCATGGCGATCCATTCCTGGGTCTTCTCCATTTCCACATGCGCCCCCAACAAATGGGTGTGGGCCAGCTAAAGAATGGTTCCAACATATCGGCGGGGCAGCAACAGCACCTCTCGATGTTCCTCCTGTTCTTGCGATACAACAGGTCATTTTTTATTTGGAAATGGGGGTATCACCAGTCCCTCACCCCTAGAAGAAGCTGGCCATCCACCGCCATCACTTGGGCCTCGGTGGCTTTCAAGTTAGGATCCTCCCACTGGGCGGTCCTGAACAGATGTCTCGGCGGACTCCTCCTCCCATTGTTCACCAGCTGAGGTTGGTTCCGGCGCTCCCTCGAACCCCAACTCCGGGTCCGTAGACATGGGATTGGCAACCGCTTGTGTCCGGGCTGCGCAGCCGACGGTCCGTCCCGCTTTTGTCGGTCGCCAGCTGGTACTCTTTTTCCCAGCTTGTGCCTCCACAGTGCTGTGAATAGTGAACAATCTCGTCCCACGAGGAGGGGTACCGGCAATTCACCCTTGTGGCCTCATGATGGTGGTCTAATACCTCTTGGTGTTGCTGTGTATGCTGGAGACAGACATCTCCTCACAACGGTTGGTCAGATGGGCCAGCAGGCATGCTTGTACGAGCGTTACCACACTCCCGGAATCCAACAGAGCGTGGGTGTTGTGACAGTCGACTTTCACCGGCACCATGGGTGCTGGTGGTTCGCTGTGGGCCCAACAGGAGGTGACAAAGCTTGCATCTCCAGGGCCTGTCATGCCAAATAATGTCCCCAGACCAAATAGTGTCCACCTCTACGTCACAATTGGATTCAATAAACTATTAGCGTCCGTTGCTATATCAATGGTGTGATGACCTAATGATTAGAATTTTGGAGATCATTACAGCCTAAATGACAATATTTTCATCATCGCTATGCAAACAAGGCTTGTTTAGCTAATAAAATGAAAACATTATTTCAAACTACTTTTGGGTAGCTTGTTAACATTACAACATGAAACGTTTCGGAAATGGCAAAGTAAACGTGTAATCTGCTTGAACACCTAGTGAAACGGCTGTGAAAACTGGCAATATTTAAGATTTTAGTACATAAACTTAGTTTTTAGTACAGTTGTGTCATGAATTTATTTTCACAGATATTTTTTTGTACACTCACATGGCAATCAGACTAAAATAGTGAATTCTGGTGTGTGGAATATAGGGATGGTTGCTGTGTGGGTGGGAGGTTCTGCCTGTCACTTGTTCTCAACAGGCAGCCAGTGTCAGAAGGGGGACTTGAAGAGGAAGACTGCAAAGTCCAGGCACTACTGCTCTCTTTGTTCTGAGTGTTTGCAGTGCTAGCGTTTTTAGCAGATATTGACAACAACAGTAAGTGTAGATGATGGAATGAAAAGTTGGAGTGTGTTGGTGATGGAGGTCATCAGCTGGATCAACTTCTGGGTGTTAGGCAGAACTCCTAGCTCCTGGAGAACAGGAGGTCATCACTGTAGTCTGTCATTGTAAATAAGAATTTGTTCTTAACTGACTTGCCTAGTTAAATAAAAATAAATAAATAAAATAAGAGTTAAAGAGAACAGGGTAGGAGACAGAGACGTACGCAGCGGTCTATTTGGATGACATCATCATCCATAGCCAAGGTTGGGAAGAGCACTTGACGTGCCTCTAGGCGGTACTGGATGTGCTCAGGCAAGCCGGGTTGACAGCGAATCCCAAGAAATGGAAGCTGGGGTTCAAAGAGGTGGAGTGCCTTGGGTATTTGATCGGACGGGGGAATGTCAAGCCCAAAGAGAGGAAGTACCAGACAGTTCATGACTGGCCCGTTCCCTGCACCAATACACAGGTCAAGTCCTTCCTGAGGCAGGTGGGATACTATAACCGGTTTATCCCCAACTTTGCGGCTATAGCCTCCCCCTTTACCGATCTGACCAGGGCCAGCCTCCCGAAAACATTGAAGGGACTAGGGGCTGTCCTGTCCCAGGTACACGATAGGGAGGAACACCCCATCATGTACATGAGCCGGAGGTTTATACCCCGAGAAAAGATGTACTCGATAGTCAAGAAAGAGTGTCTAGCGGTGAAGTAGGCGCTCAACAGTCTTAAGTATTACCTGTTGGGCACCCACTTCCCCCTGGTCACAGACCATGCTCCCCTAGACTGGATGGCCAGTGGAAAGGACACGAATGATCGAGTCACCAGGTGGTTTTGTCCCTTCAACGAGAAGGGAGACGCACATCGCACTGACAACCGCCACCTCCCCGACAAGGCTAAGGGGAGGAAGACAAGCCACCAGGGGGAGACTCAATGAGGCCTGGTGACAGACGGAGTCTACATCACGCGGCGGTGGCTCCCTCTGCTGGACGTGCCAGGTTTCGACAGGTCCGGCCAGGAATAATTGGTGCTTTTAATGCTCGTGAGTAATCAAGGGGCTGATTGCTCACCAACCATACAGGGCCCATAAAGCTGCCAGGAGGGCAGCACACAGGAGGGCTGGAGATAGTGAGAGGTTGTTACCGGATAGACGTCCTCACAGTCTACTAGAACCAAGGGGCTCTGTGTTCTACCCTAGAGGAGACAGCATTCCTCGGAGCCCAGGAGGCGGTAACCTGGAAGAGAGACCTGTTTCTTTTCTTTTCCTTTATTGTTTTAAATAAACACCCTTGAAGCTGTCCGTGTCTGATCTGTGTAAACGTCAAGATCAAACCACCTGGTCTGCCACAATAAGTTCATAAACACTCCAGCCAGCTGGTCTGCACATGCTTTGAGGATGCGGCTAGGGATTCCGTCTAGGCCAGCAGCCTTGCGAGCGTTAAAACATCTAACTGTCTTACCCACGTCGGCCATGGAGAACAAGAGCTCACAGTCCTCATGAGCGTGAGTGGCCCTTATTGGCTGCACTGTGTTTGCCTCGAAGCGGGCAATGAAGGGGTTTAGCTTGTCCGGGAGCAAGGAGTTGGTATTTGCTACGTGGATGGTTTTCCCTTTATACTGTAATCGGTGATTGTCTGGAGTCCCTGACAAATTCGTAGTGTCTCGGAGCCCGTTGAATTGCAACTACACTTTGCACTGACGTTTTTGTCTGTTTGATTACGTTACAGAGGCCATAGCTGGACTGTTTGAACTCGTGCATATCCTCAGTCACTTTGCCATGGTTAAATGTGGGGGTTTCGCTTACAGAATAATAGATTAGAAAATATGTCACAGCTCTCCAAAAATACCATTAACAGATGCCAGAATCCCCAGCCTATATTCCACACCCACACACACAAATGCACACATACACCGGCACACACCCACACACAGTCCTGTACAGCTAACCTTGTGGGGACACACAATTCAGTCCCATTCAAAAATCTATTTTCCCTAACCCTAACCTGTACTCTTACCCTAACCCTAACCTTAACCCAAAAACCTAACCTTAACCCTATCCCTAACACTTAACGTAACCCTAAACCTAAACCCCATAGAAATAGCATTTGACCTTGTGGGAACCAACAAAATGTCCCCAGTTGGTCAAATTTTTGTTTATTTACTTCTAGTCCCCACAAGAATAGTTAAACACGTCCACACACACAGACACACACACACATTCTTGCACAGCTAACCTTGTGGGGACATACAATTCAGGCACATTCAAAATCCTATTTTCCCTAATCCTTAACCCTAAACCTAACCCTAACTCGTAACCCTAAAACTAACCCTAGCTCCTAACCCTAAACTTAGTTCTTACCCTAACACTAATTCTAACCTTAACCCTCTAGAAATAGTATTTGACCTTGTTCCCAGTTGGTAAATGTTTTGTTGGTTTACTATTCTTGTGGGGACTTCTGGTCCCCACAAGTATAATTAAACACACACACACACACACACACACACACACACACACACACACACACACACACACACACACACACACACACACACACACACACACACACACACACACACACACACACACACACACACACACACGGTGGCAGATAGCCTAGCGGTTAGAGCATTGGGCCAGCAACCAAAAGGTTGAGTAATTGAAATCTCTGTCAATCTGTCCTTGAGTCCAGGGTTGCTGTCAATAATGGCTGATCCCTGGTTGTGTCCCCATTTTTATTTATTTTTATTTTTTATTTAACCTTTATTTAACCAGGCAAGTCAGTTAAGAACCCCGGCCAACCCTAACCCGGATGAGGCCGTCTGCAAAAAAAAAACATATTTCACACTTGTACAGGTTACACACTTGTACATGTGTGAAACAGGACAAATATAAGTACCCCCTACTTCACGTTTTGACACACACTCCACAACTGTCATTTATCCATCGTTGTTTCAATCAGTTTAATGTTTTCAGAGAGCAGGTTTTTCAGTTTGACAAGGATGATTGAATGATTGGTTGTTGTTTCCGATTCCTTTCCTATTTTCTTGTTTCAAAATCCAGACTTTGTGGCCAGACCTTAAAAGAAACACCAGCAACATACCCGTGATGCCCACACCTCACCTCTGAGTTGCCATGGAAACGCCTTGACTCTTAAAATAGAGGTGGAAGAGTATTGAAGTCTATGGGAGGGTAGGATGTTGCTTAATAAATATGGCTGGCTGAGGGGAGTCTGAGGGAGTCTGACACTGCTGCTGCATATGGGAAAGTTACCAGTGACAGATGAGTGCATTACAGTCGGTGGTCTCTGTTAGGGAGGTATGAAGGGGTGAGGGATCCCAAAACAGAAAACACCATTCTGGTAAAGGAAGGTAGAAAGAGCACATTTTCTGTTGACTATCTAATAGCAACCACACACATATTGTCTCGTTGTGTGTGTGACTGCTTACTTTGATATCCCATAGGGTCTTATTTTTATTTGAAATTATTAATAAATTGTCCATGTTTTTCTGTTGCTTATCCAATTATAAGTGATTGGCAGGAGAAGAACGTTAGGCTCAAGTGGGAGGGAGGCCCTGAGGTTGTTTACAATCTGCATAAGGTTTGGTATATCACGCTTAACAGAGAGCGAGAGAAAGAGAAAGATAGAGAGACAGAGAGAGAGAGAACACAAGAGAGAGATGAAGATAGAGAAAGAGAGAGATGGAGAGCGAAAGAGAGAGAAAAGGAGAGACAAAGACCTTTATGTAACTGATTCCACAGTCTTTTTTAGTTTACTCATATTTCGGTCAAATTGTTACCTGAACTTAACATTTTTAGTTGGCCCAAACTTCACTCCAACTTGAGAAAACTTAGGCAAAAGTTTCAGCCAACTTAAAATGATGTGTTTTCTCAGCGTGTCTCATATGTTCATTCAATCAGGAATTATTATTTAGGAAACTTAACTACAAAAGCCTGTGCAACTGGTTACACACACACACACAAACAGGGCTTTTAATTAACAATGTTTTCAACTTACATCAGGGGCCGACTGGGACAAGAATTTGGCCCTGGCATTTTATCCACACCAGCCCACATCACTGCGGGCGTCACTCCCCCACTAGCCATACACACACACACACACTGCATTCCCAAACATACAACCTGATACAGGCAGTAGTGCTGACATATAACACAAATATGTGTTTTCCCGGATTTGAAATGTTTTGAAATGTGATATGATCAGAATGGATTTTCCTCTCGAGCACATGTGGGGACAGCAAAGTGACTCACTCATCACAGCAACAGGCTCCAGAAAGGGCACAAGCACAGGGGCAGGGCAGTCACTTTCATTACATAAATCATGAGGATAATGCACTTTACCGTTTAACCTGTTGGGGATAGGGGGCAGTATTTGCATGGCCGGATAAAAAACGTACCCGATTTAATCTGGTTACTACTCCTGCCCAGTAACGAGAATATGCATATAATTGTTTGATTTGGATAGAAAACACCCTAAAGTTTCTAAAACTGTTTGAATGGTGTCTGTGAGTATAACAGAACTCATTTGGCAGGCCAAAACCTGAGAAGATTCCAAACAGGAAGCGCTCTCTCTGACTATTTCTTGGCCTTCTTGATCATCTCTATCCAAAACAGGGGATCTCTGGCATAACGTGACATTTTCTAACACTCCCATAGGCTCTCAGAAGGCGCCAGAACGTTGAATGGTGACTTTGCAGGCCATGGCTGAAAAACAGTAGCGCATTTGGATAGTGGTCGATCTGAGAACAATGAGACTGGGGCGCGTGCACGAGCCGACACCATGTTTTTATTTTTTCGTCTTTGAACGAAAACAGGGTTTCCCGGTCAGAATATTATCGCTTTTTTACGAGAAAAATCGCATAAAAATTGATTTTAAACAGCGTTTGACATGCTTCGAAGTACGGTAATGGAATATTTAGATTTTTTTTGTCACAAAACGCGTCGGGCGCGTCACCCTTCTTTACCCTTCGGATAGTGTCTTGAACGCACGAACAAAACGCCGGATATAACTATGGATTATTTGGAACCAAACCAACATTTGTTATTGAAGTAGAAGTCCTGGGATTGCATTCTGACAAAGAACAGCAAAGGTAATCCAATTTTTCTAATAGTAAATCTGAGTTTGGTGAGTACCACACTTGGTGTCAAAATAGCTAGCCCGTGATGGCCGGGCTATCTACTCAGAATATTGCAAAATGTGCTTTCACCGAAAATCTATTTTAAAATCGGACACCGCGATTGCATAAAGGAGTTCTGTATCTATAATTCTTAAAATAATTGTTATGTTTTTTGTGAACATTTATCGTGAGTAATTTAGTAAATTCACCGGAAGTGTTCAGTGGGAATGCTAGTCACATGCTAGTCACATGCTAATGTAAAAAGCTGTTTTTTTATATAAATATGAACTTGATTGAACAAAACATGCATGTATTGTATAACATAATGTCCTAGGAGTGTCATCTGATGAAGATCATCAAAGGTTAGTGCTGCATTTAGCTGTGGATTGGGTTTATGTGACATTATATGCTAGCTTGAAAAATGGGTGTCTGATTATTTCTGGCTTGGTACTCTGCTGACATAATCTAATGTTTTGCTTTCGTTGTAAAGCCTTTTTGAAATCGGACAGTGTGGTTAGATTAACGAGAGACTTGTCTTTAAAATGGTGTAAAATAGTCATATATTTGAAAAATTAAAGTAATAGCATTTCTAAGGTATTTGAATATCGCGCCACGGGATTCCACTGGCTGTTGAGTAGGTGGGACGCAAGCGTCCCACTGGCCCAGAGAGGTTAACCAATCATGGTTTTAGCCTCCCAAAGTAATAGGACGTTTTGAGTGAGGTGACAATGTAGAATATTCTCTTTCTACAATATAGGCACACTTTCTGTTTTTTACTATCCTTGATCTTAGCTGTCTAACTGATGACAGAGTCGGATCTGGTCTCTTTACTAATGCCACCTTTTACTTTTATTTACTTACATTTATTTATTTATTTATTTAACTAGGCAAGTCAGTTAAGAACAAATTCTTATTTACGCCACCATGGCCTATTTATTGCCTTACCTCCGTTTTCTTACCTTATTTGCACACACTGTATATAGATTTTCTTCAACTGTATTATTGACTGTATGTTTTGTTTATTCCATGTGTAACTCTGTGTTGTTGTATGTGTCGAACTGCTTTGCTTTATTCTTGGCCAGGTCGCAGTTGTAAATGAGAACTTGTTCTCAACTTGCCTACCTGGCTAAATAAAGGTGAAATCATTTATTTTTAAAACAATGACGCCCGATCCCTTTGAATGAGTTTGCGTGACCTCAACTCAGTCTATCAGAAAACCGGGCCAGCTTATCTTGGCATGGGGGCCGGCCATTGCCGACTGATCAGCCAAAGGCTCATTATAGATTAGTATAACAGAGAAATTGCGCAAAATAATTACATAAAACATCTTAACACCAGCCATGACACCTTTTTCATGGCTTTATTTTTATATAAAAAACATGTTTTTGTGTGTGTCAGCCCACCCCCAAAAAAATGTCCAGCCCATCTGGCATTTGACAGAATTGTCAGATGGCCAACCTGCCCCTGAGAGGGACCATGTAGGAATAAGAGAGGCAGCTTGGAGACCAAGTGGGAGTAAGAGAGTCAGACTGCAGGGCCAGACCAAGGCTAGGCTGCAACTCCCCAGGGGAGCTAAAAGGGGAAGCGGTGTCTTCCTCGGTAAACACATTAGCAGACTGGACAAATGGCTTGGTCTGCTCTGAGCTCTACAGTACCTGGCCTCTGAACAGTATGATGCTTCTCTTCCCTTGAGACTTACGGCTTTACAACAAGATAATCAAAGTCTCATATTGTTGCTGTCTGATTTTTATTAAAAAAAATATTTCACCTTTATATAACCAGGTAGGCTAGTTGAGAACAAGTTCTCATTTACAACTGCGACCTGGCCAAGATAAAGCAAAACAGTGCGACACAAACAACAACACAGAGTTAACCTGTTATGGCTAGGTGGCAGTATTTTCACGGCTGGATAAAAAACGTACCCGATTTAATCTGGTTACTACTCCTGCCCAGTAACTAGAATATGCATATAATTATTGGCTTTGGGTAGAAAACACTCCAAAGTTTCTAAAACGGTTTGAATGGTGTCTGTGAGTATAACAGAACTCAAATGGCAGGTCAAAACCTGAGAGATTCCTTTACAGGAAGTGGCCTGTCTGACCATTTCTTGAACTTCTTTGCCATCTCTATCTTTTACAAAGGATCTCTGCTCTAACGTGACACTTCCTACGTCTTCCAAAGGCGCTCAGAGCCCGGGAAAAAACAGAATGTCGTCATCCCAGCCCCAGGCTGAAACAAATTATCGCCTTTCTCAAGTGACCGATCAAGGGACTGTGGGCTTAGGCGCGTGCCCTGGCTGCCCCCGTCTTTGTGATTTTTCCTCTGTTTGCCGAAAAGGAGATTCCCGGTCGGAATATTATCGCTTTTTTACAAGATAAATTGCATAAAAATTGATTTTAAACAGCGGTTGACATGCTTCGAAGTACGGTAATGGAATATTTAGAAATGTTTTGTCACGAATTGCGCCATGCGCGCTACCCTGATTTACCATTTCGGATAGTGTCTGGGACGCACGAACAAAACGCCGCTATTCGGATATAACGATGGATTATTTTGGACCAAACCAACATTTGTTATTGAAGTAACAGTCCTGGGAGTGCATTCTGACGAAGACAACAAAAGGTAATCAAACTTTTATAATAGTAAATCTGATATTGGTGAGTGCTAAACTTGCCGGGTGTCTAAATAGCTAGCCCGTGATGGCTGGGCTATGTACTTAGAATATTGCAAAATGTGCTTTCACCAAAAAGCTATTTTAAAATCGGACATATCGAGTGCATAGAGGAGGTCTGTATCTATAATTCTTAAAATAATTGTTATGCTTTTTGTGAACGTTTATCGTGAGTAATTTAGTAAATTGTTAGCGAATTCCCCGGAAGTTTGCGGGGGGTATGCTAGTTCTGAACATCACATGCTAATGTAAAAAGCTGGTTTTTGATATAAATATGAACTTGATTGAACAAAACATGCATGTATTGTATAACATAATGTCCTAGGGTTGTCATCTGATGAAGATCATCAAAGGTGAGTGCTGCATTTAGCTGTCTTCTGGGTTTTGGTGACATTATATGCTGGCTTGAAAAATGGGTGTCTGATTATTTCTGGCTTGGTACTCTGCTGACCTAATCTAATGTTTTGCTTTCGTTGTAAAGCCTTTTTGAAATCGGACAGTGTGGTTAGATTAACGAGAGTCTTGTCTTTAAATAGCTGTAAAATAGTCATATGTTTGAGAAATTGAAGTAATAGGATTTTTAAGGTTTTGAAAATCGCGCCACAGGCTGCAAGTGGCTGTTACGTAGGTGGGACGCAAGCGTCCACCTAGCCCATAGAGGTTAACAAGAAATGTGTGGAGTGGTTGAAAAATTAGTTTTAATGACTCCAAACTAAGCGTATGTAAACTTCCGACTTCAACTGTACATTCTGAAGCGTGGGTGTTGTTATCGTTATCAGTGAGCTGAGATAAGGCGGAGCTTTACCTAGCAAAGACTTATAGATGACCTGGAGCCAGTGGGTCTGGCGACGAATATGTAGCAAGGGCAAGCCGACAAGAGCATACAGGTCGCAGTGGTGGGTGGTATATGGGGCTTTGGTGACAACATGGATGGCACTGTGATAGACTGCATCCAGTTTGCTGAGTAGAGTGTTGAAGGCTATTTTGTAAATTACATCGCCAAAGTCGAGGATTGGTAGGATGGTCAGTTTTACGAGGGTATGTTTGGCAGCTTGAGTGAAGGAGGCTTTGTTGTGAAATAGGAAGCCAATTCTAGATTTGATTTTGGATTGGAGATGTTTGATATGAGTCTGGAAGGAGAGTTTACAGTCTAGCCAGACACCTAGGTATTTGTAGTTGTCCACATATTCTAAGTCAGAACCGTCCAGAGTATTGATGCTAGTCGGGCGTGTGGGTGACGGCAGCGAACGGTTGAATAGCATGCATTTACTTTTTCTAGCGTTTAGGAGCCGTTAGAGGCCACGGAAGGAGTGTTGTATGGCATTGAAGCTCGTTTGGAGGTTTGTTAACCTCTTACATCTAGACGTTCCGCTAGCGGAACACCTGCTCCAATATCCAATGATGGGCGTGGCACGAAAAACAAACTCCTCTAAAATCCGAAAACTTCAATTTTTCAAACATATGACTATTTTACAGCATTTTAAAGACAAGACTCTCGTTAATCTAACCACACTGTCCAATTTCAAAAAGGCTTTACAGCGAAAGCAAAACATTAGATTATGTCAGCAGAGTACCCAGCCAGAAATAATCAGACACCCATTTTTCAAGCTAGCATATAATGTCACAAAAGACAAAACCACAGCTAAATGCAGCACTAACCTTTGATGATCTTCATCAGATGACAACCCTAGGACATTATGTTATACAATGCATGGATGTTTTGTTCAATCAAGTTCATATTTATATCAAAAAACAGCTTTTTTACATTAGCATGTGACGTTCAGAACTAGCATACCCCCCGCAAACATCCGGTGAATTTACTAAATTACTCACGATAAACGTTCACAAAAAACATAACAATTATTTTAAGAATTATAGATACAGAACTCCTCTATGCACTCGATATGTCCGATTTTAAAATAGCTTTTCGGTGAAAGCACATTTTGCAATATTCTCAGTAGATAGCCCAGCCATCACGGCTAGCCATTTAGACACCGACCAAGTTTAGCCCTGACCAAACTCCGATTTACTATTACAAAAGTTTGATTACCTTTGGTGTTCTTCGTCAGAATGCACTCCCAGGACTGCTACTTCAATAACAAATGTTGGTTTGGTTCAAAATAATCCATCGTTATATCCAAATAGCGGCGTTTTGTTCGTGCGTTCAAGACACTATCCGAAGTGTAAATAAGGGTCACGAGCATGGCGCAATTCGTGACAAAAGATTTCTAAATATTCCATTACCGTACTTCGAAGCATGTCAACCGCTGTTTAACCTGTTAGGGCTAGGGGGCAGTATTTGCACGGCTGGATAATTTTTTTTTACCCGATTTAATCTGGTTACTAATCCTACCCAGTAACTAGAATATGCATATACTTATTATATATGGATAGAAAACACTCTAAAGTTTCTAAAACTGTTTGAATGGTGTCTGTGAGTATAACAGAACTCATTTGGCAGGCAAAACCCTGAGACATTTTCTGACAGGAAGTGGATACCTGATGTGTTGTATTACCTTTAAACCTATGCCATTGAAAAACACAGGGGCTGAGGAATTTTTTGGCACTTCCTATTGCTTCCACTAGATGTCACCAGCCTTTACAAAGTGTTTTGAGTCTTCTGGAGGGAGATCTGACCGAACAAGAGCCATGGAACGATGATGGCCCATTAGACACCTGGCGTGCGAGTTCATGTTGGGTGCCCTCGTTCCAATACGTTATAAAAGAGAATGCATTCGTCCACCTTGAATATTATTCATGTTCTGGTTAAAAAAGGCCCTAATGATTTATGCTATACAACGTTTGACATGTTTGAACGAACGTAAATATATTTTTTCCCCTCGTTCATGAAGTGAAGTCCGGCGGGCTTAGATCATGTGCTAACAAGACGGAGATTTTTGGACATAAATGATGAGCTTTTTTGAACAAAACTACATTCGTTATGGACCTGTGATACCTGGAAGTGACATCTGATGAAGAGAATCAAAGGTAATGGATTATTTACATAGTATTTTCGATTTTAGATCTCCCCAACATGACGCCTAGTCTGTATCGCAACGCGTATTTTTCTGGGCGCAGTGCTCAGATTATTGCAAAGTGTGATTTCCCAGTAAGGTTATTTTTAAATCTGGCAAGTTGATTGCGTTCAAGAGATGTAAATCTATAATTCTTTAAATGACAATATAATATTTTACCAATGTTTTCTAATTTTAATTATTTAATTTGTGGTGCTGACTTGACTGCCGGTTATTGGAGGGAAACTATTTCCTCAACATCAATGCCATAGTAAAACGCTGTTTTTGGATATAAATATGAACTTGATAGAACTAAAAATGCATGCATTGTCTAACATAATGTCCTAGGAGTGTCATCTGATGGAGATTGTAAAAGGTTAGTGCATCATTTTAGCTGGTTTTATGGTTTTGGTGACCCTGTCTTTGAATTGACAAAATATTACACACAACTCTTGTAAATGTACTGTCCTAACATACTCTAAATTTATGCTTTCGCCGTAAAACCTTTTTGAAATCGTAAAACGTGGTTAGATTAAGGAGATGTTTATCTTTCAAAGGGTGTAAAATAGTTGTATGTTTGAAAAATTTGAATTTTGACATTTATTTGGATTCAAATTTGCCGCTCTTGAAATGCACCTGCTGTTGATGGAGTGCACCACGGGTGGGACGCTTGCGTCCCACCTAGCCCATAGAGGTTAAAATCAATTTTTATGCCATTTTTCTCGTAAAAAAGCGATAATATTCCGACCGGGAATCTGCGTTTAGGTAAACAGACGAAAGAAAACAAAGCATAAGGTCGACTCCGGCACGCGCCTGAGTCTCACAGTACTGTAACCAGCCACTTCCCAAACGCGCTACTTTTTTTCAGCCAGAGCCTGCAAAGCCACGATTCAGCTTTTTGCCACCTTCTGAGAGCCCATGGGAGCCGTAGGAAGTGTCACGTAACAGCAGAGATCCTCTGTAATGGATAGAGATAATCAAGAAGTGCAAGAAATTGTCAGACAGGGCACTTCCTGCATAGAATCTTCTCAGGTTTTGGCCTGACAAATGAGTTCTGTTATACTCACAGACACCATTCAAACAGTTTTAGAAACTTTGGAGTGTTTTCTATCCAAAGCTAATAATTATATGCATATTCTAGTTTCTGGGCAGGAGTAATAATCAGATTAAATAGGGTACGTTTTTTATCCGGCTGTGAAAATACTGCCCCCTAGCCATAACAGGTTAACACAGTGTCCAAAGAAGGGCCAGATGTAAACCGAATGGTGTGGTCTGCGTAGAGGTGGATCAGGGAATCACCCGCAGCAAGAGCGACATCGTTGATAGATACAGAGAAAAGAGTCGGCCCGAGAATTGAACCCTGTGGTACCCCCATAGAGACTGCCAGAGGTCTGGACAACAGGCCCTCCGATTTAACACACTGAACTCTGTCTGAGAAGTAGTTGGTGAACCAGGCGAGGCAGTCATTTGAGAAACCAAGGCGATTCACAGAGTCAAAAACCTTGGCCAGGTCGATGAAGACGGCTGCACAGTATTGTCTTTTAATCAATGGCGGTTATGATATCGTTTAGTACCTTGAGCGTGGCTGAGGTGCACCCGTGACCAGCTCGGAAACAGGATTGCACAGCGGAGAAGGTACGGTGGGATTATAAATGGTCAGTGATCTGTTTATTAACTTGGCTTCCGAAGACTTTAGAAAGGCAGGACAGGATGGATATAGGTCTGTAACAGTTTGGGTCTAGAGTGTCACCCCCTTTGAAGAGGGGGATGACCGCAGCAGCTTTCCAATCTTTAGGGATCTCAGATGATACGAAAGAGAGGTTGAACAGACTGGAAATAGGGGTTGCAACAATGGCGGCGGATCATTTTAGAAAGAGAGGGTCCAGATTGTCTAGCCCAGCTGATTTGTACGGGTCCAGGTTTTGCAGCTCTTTCAGAACATCTGCTATCTGGAGTTGGGTGAAGGAGAAGCTGGGGAGGCTTGGGCAAGTAGCTGCGGGGGGTGCGGCGCTGTTGGCCGGGGTTGGGGTAGCTAGGAGGAAAGCATGGCCAGCCGAGGAGAAATGCTTATTGGAATTCTCGATTATCGTGGATTTATCGGTGGTGACAGTGATACCTAGCCTCAGTGCAGTGGGCAGCTGGGAGGAGGTGCTCTCATTCTCCATGGACTTTAGAGTGTCCCCAAACCTTTTGGAGTTAGAGCTACAGGATGCAAATTTCTGTTTGAAAAAGCTAGCCTTTGCTTTCCTGACTGACTGCGTGTATATTGGTTCCTGACTTCCCTGAAAAGTTGCATTTCGCTGAGACTATTCAATGCTAGTGCAGTCCGCCACAGGATGTTTTTGTGCTGGTCGAGGGCAGTCAGCTCTGGAGTGAACCAAGGGCTATATCTGTTCTTAGTTCTACATTTTTTGAAAGGGGCGTGCTTATTTAAGATGGTGATGAAATTACTTTTAAAGAACATCCAGGCATCCTCGACTGACGGGATGAGGTCAATATCCTTCCAGGATACCCGGGCCAGGTTGATTAGAAAGGCCTGCTTGCAGAACTGTTTTAGGGAGCATGTTGAGGGGTGGTTGTTTTACCACGGACCCATAGAGGATGCAGGCAATGAGGCTGTGATCGCTGAGATCCTGATTGAAAACAGAAGAGGTGTATTTGGAGGGCAGGGTAATATCTATGAGGGTGCCCATGTTTATAGATTTAGGGTTGTACCTGGTGGGTTCCTTGATAATTTGAGTGAGATTGAGGGCATCTAGCTTAGATTGTGGGACTGCCGGGGTGTTGAGCATATCCCAGTTTAGGTCACCTAACAGAACGAACTCTGAAGATAGATGGGGGGCAAACAATTTACATATGGAGTCCAGGGCACAGCTGGGAGCTGGGGGGGGGTCTATAACAGGCAGCAACAGTGATGAAACCTTGTAACAAAATGTTTGCCAATGTTCTTTTTTATAGTTATTGAAAGCAGTAACTCTCCTCAATGCACTCTGAACATTCATGACTCTAGGACCAATATATTCTATACAAAATAGCTTCTAAAGTTTCATAATTGTATGTTCGTTAATGGTCATCATTTACTTATTATGGTCACTTTTTTCAATTTCCTGAAAAGTTTCTGTTTTGAAAATAAGAGGTTTTCATCAGACAGTGACAGTATGATCAACATTGCGAAAGGGGCCATCTGGGTAACTCTGTCAGGCAGAGCAGCACAGTGGAACCCAAGAGCAGACTCAGACCAGGAAACAGGGATGAATGAACCAAGATATTTATTGTACACAGGTGAGTTGTAGGAAACCAGAAGTGGAGACTGAGGTTGGAGTGAGCTGGGTTGGGACAGAGGAAACAGGTCCGGATGGGAATCCAAGGGAGTGGTGGTGTGGTGAGTCCAGAACAAGGTAGCAGGGTGATGAGATGTGGAACAGGAGACAGGGACCAGAGTCAGGGCGGAAAAACTGCAGTGAGAGGATAAACAGCGTCAGGCAGGGGAAACCGGTACAGCAGGGTAACAGGATCTTGAATAATTATGATGGCTAGAAGCATAAACTGACTGAGCAGAGATTATGATCTGGCAGAGTGGAAGTGGCAGGACTGAGTATTTGTAGAGGTCTTGATAATGGAACGAGTTGCAGCTGGTAAGGATCTGCTCTGACTCCAGCACACCTGTCTCCAACCACACAATCACACAAACAGAAAGGGAGGGGGAGAGAGAGAGAGAGAGAAAGAGTGTACTAGGGAATGGCTGCAGGTCAAGCAGACACCGGATGACCACTAGGGGGTGTGGCAGGAGCAGATGTGGCACACTAATGATACAGCCATTAATTTGCTTTGTTGTTTGAATTTTAGATCGCTCCTTTTAATTAACCTCTCTAGGGTATGTGGGACGAAATCGTCCCACCTACTCAACAGCCAGTGGAATCCCGTGGCGTGATATTCAAATACCTTAGAAATGCTATTACTTCAATTTCTCAAACATATGACTATTTTACACCATTTTAAAGACAAGACTCTCGTTAATCTAACCACACTGTCCGATTTCAAAAAGGCTTTACAACGAAAGCAAAACATTAGATTATGTCAGCAGAGTACCCAGCCAGAAATAATCAGACACCCATTTTTCTTGCTAGCATATAATGTCACATAAACCCAAACCACAGCTAAATGCAGCACTAACCTTTGATGATCTTCATCAGATGACACTCCTAGGACGTTATGTTATACAATACATGCATGTTTTGTTCAATCAAGTTCATATTTATATCAAAAACCAGCTTTTTACATTAGCATGTTACGTTCAGAACTAGCATACCCACCGCAAACTTCCGGTGAATTTACTAAATTACTCACGATAAACGTTCACAAAAAAAAAAACAATTATTTTAAGAATTATAGATACAGAACTCCTTTATGCAATCGCTATGTCCGATTTTAAAATTTTCGGCAAAAGCACATTTTGCAATATTCTGAGTAGATAGCTCACCATCACGGGCTAGCTATTTTGACACCCACCAAGTTTGGCACTCACCAAACTCAGATTTACTATAAGAAAAATTGGATTACCTTTGCTGTTCTTCGTCAGAATGCACTCCCAGGACTTCTACTTCAATAACAAACGTTGGTTTGGTTCAAAATAATCCATAGTTATGTTCAAATATCCTCTGTTTTGTTCGTGCGTTCAAGACACTATCCGAAGGGTAACGAAGGGTGACGCGCCGGCGCGTATCGTGACAAAAAAATTATAAATATTCCATTACCGTACTTCGAAGCATGTCAAACGCTGTTTAAAATCAATTTTTATGCGATTTTTCTCGTAAAAAAGCGATAATATTCCGACCGGGAAACCCTGTTTTCGTTCAAAGACTAAAAATCTAAAATGGACTCTTCTCGTGCACGCGTGCGCCAGTCTCATTGTTCTCAGATCGACCACTTACCAAATGCGCTACTGTTTTTCAGCCATGGCCTGCAAAGTCATCATTCAACGTTCTGCCGCCTTCTGAGAGCCTATGGGAGCCGTAGGAAGTGTCACGTTACAGCAGAGATCCTCAGTTTTCAATAAAGAGAGTGTAGAAGGCCAAGAAATGGTCAGAGAGGGCACTTCCTGTTTGAAATCTTCTCAGGTTTTTGCCTGCCATATGAGTTCTGTTATACTCACAGACACCATTCAAACAGTTTTAGAACCTTTAGGGTGTTTTCTATCCAAATCAAACAATTATATGCATATTCTAGTTTCTGGGCAGTAGTAATAACCAGATTAAATCGGGTACATTTTTTATCCGGCCGTGCAAATACTGCCCCCTACGCTAGAGAGGTTAACAGAGATTGCCTGTAGTCTAAGGTAGCCATAGGGTCTTGTTGTAAAATGGCTGACAAGATTACAATATCACAACAACACAGCCAAAGCAGGGGCCATCTCTGCTACATTTATAACATAGTTGTGAAAGTAAAGACCCCAACTGACATTCCTGCCAATCTAAGCCTTCTCCTCTGCAGGACTAAACCAGTACAAAGGGTTGCACAAATGTGATGAGCACTGATAAGCTTCAACATTTTTTTAATGTACTTATGTCAAGCTTGAGCACAGTGAGAGTTTGTCTGTGTTAGCAAATAAAATGTATCTTCATCTCTTGGCACTTTAAAGAGAGAGAGAGTTGTGTCTTACTAGGTAGCAAGATAAGGTGTATTGTCTGAGCCAGATTGATAATAGCCTACTTGTGATGCCATATGTCTACACTACTGGAGCACGTCTTGGAACTGTTGCAACTGGAGCCTCTGGCTGGAAATGGAACATTATCTATCATACATCACAATCATCAGGACGCTTGTATTGCATATTACCACACACTAGAGTAATGTGTTGATTTGTATAGTATTACACACTATAGGCATGTGTTGACTTACATACTACACAATGCAGGCATATGTTCAGGAAAACAGCCACAGTTTTGTTCTGTGGTCAGATGCCACTAGGTACTGTAGCCATATCAATGCTTTAGGAATAGATCTATGGGGAATGCCAAGAGTAATGCTATAATTATGTATACCACTTTGCATATGCTCTTATCTAAAGACACAGTACAGTGAGTGCATTTCTTTTTAGCATGTGCATGATCCTTGTAGAAATTGAACCCATGTCTTTGGCATCACTCTGACCCACACAGGATTTATGAAGAGATTCATTGCCGATACCAAAAGTCTACTAGTGTTCCATGTGGTTGTGGGAGCATGAAGGGCATGCATGGAGCTGTTAGCATAAATAATACATACGTAATCTAGTTAGCATACATAAACCACCCACACAGTAACGTAGTTAGCATAGATAAACCATCAACTCAGTAATCTAGTTAGTATAGATAAACCACCAAAACAGTAATCTAGTTGGCATAGATAAACCACCAACACTGTAATATAATTAGCATACATAAATCACCAACACCATAATCGAGTTAGCATACACAAACCACCAACACACAGTAATCTAGTTAGCATACACAAACCACCAACACCGCAATCAAGTTAGCATAGACAAACCACCAACACCGCAATCAAGTTAGCATAGAAAAACCACCAACACTCTAATCTAGTTAGCATACATACCAACCAACCAACACATTCATCTAATTAGCATACACAAACCACCAACACACAGTAATCTAGTTAGCATACATAAACCACCAACACACAGTAATCTAGTTAGCATACATTAACCACCAACACTGTAATCTAGTTAGCATACATTAACCACCAACACTGTAATCTAGTAAGCATACATAAACCACCAACACTGTAATCTAGTTAGCATACATAAACCACCAACACTGTAATCTAGTTAGCATACATAAACCACCAACACACAGTAATCTAGTTAGCATACATAAACCACCAACACACAGTAATCTAGTTAGCATACATAACCCACCAACAATGTAATCTAGTTAGCATACATAAACCGCCAACACACAGTAATCTAGTTAGCATACATAAACCACCAACACACAGTAATCTAGTTAGCATACATTAACCACCAACACTGTAATCTAGTTAGCATACATAAACCACCAACACAGTAATCCAGTTAGCATACATAAACCACCAACACTGTAATCCAGTTAGCATACATAAACCACCAACACACAGTAATCTAGTTAGCATACATTAACCACCAACACTGTAATCTAGTTAGCATACATAAATCACCAACACACAGTAATCTAGTTAGCATACATTAACCACCAACACTGTAATCTAGTTAGCATACATAAATCACCAACACTGTAATCCAGTTAGCATACATAAACCACCAACACACAGTAATCTAGTTAGCATACATAAACCACCAACACTGTAATCTAGTTAGCATACATAAACCACCAACACACAGTAATCTAGTTAGCATACATAAACCACCAACACACAGTAATCTAGTTAGCATACATTAACCACCAACACTGTAATCTAGTTAGCATACATAAACCACCAACACACAGTAATCTAGTTAGCATACATTAACCACCAACACCATAATCGAGTTAGCATACATAAACCACCAACACACAGTAATCTAGTTAGCATACATTAACCACCAACACTGTAATCTAGTTAGCATACATAAATCACCAACACTGTAATCCAGTTACCATACATAAATCACCAACACTGTAATCCAGTTAGCATACATAAACCACCAACACAGTAATCTAGTTATCATACATTAACCACCAACACTGTAATCTAGTTAGCATACATAAATCACCAACACTGTAATCCAGTTAGCATACATAAACCACCAACACTGTAATCCAGTTAGCATACATAAACCACCAACACTGTTATCTAGTTATCATACATAAATCACCAACACTGTAATCCAGTTACCATACATAAATCACCAACACTGTAATCCAGTTAGCATACATAAACCACCAACACTGTAATCCAGTTAGCATACATAAACCACCAACACTGTTATCTAGTTAGCATACATAAATCACCAACACTGTAATCCAGTTACCATACATAAATCACCAACACTGTAATCCAGTTAGCATACATAAACCACCAACACAGTAATCTAGTTATCATACATTAACCACCAACACTGTAATCTAGTTAGCATACATAAACCACCAACACTGTAATCCAGTTAGCATACATAAACCACCAACACAGTAATCTAGTTATCATACATTAACCACCAACACTGTAATCTAGTTAGCATACATAAATCACCAACACTGTAATCCAGTTAGCATACATAAATCACCAACACTGTAATCTAGTTAGCATACATAAACCACCAACACTGTTATCTAGTTAGCATACATAAATCACCAACACTGTAATCCAGTTACCATACATAAATCACCAACACTGTAATCCAGTTAGCATACATAAACCGCCAACACACAGTAATCTAGTTAGCATACATAAACCACCAACACAGTAATCCAGTTAGCATACATAAACCACCAACACAGTAATCTAGTAAGTGAAGTACAGGCATGGGAAATTAGGATGCATGGTATGATTGATGTAAAGGACACAATGGTAATGGTTTTGTGTGTGTGTGTGTGTGTGTGTGTGTGTGTGTGTGTGTGTGTGTGTGTGTGTGTGTGTGTGTGTGTGTGTGTGTGTGTGTGTGTGTGTGTGTGTGTGTGTGTGTGTGTGTGTGTGTGTGTGTGTGTGTGTGTGTGTGTGTGTGTGTGAGTGAGTGAGAGTGTGTGCATGCGTGTACGCCTTCTTGCTTTCATGCATGCATGTGTGTGTGATTGATGTAAAGAAAACAATTGAATGTTTCCTCAGGTAAATTATGGGTTTCCCCCAGGCTCTGCTCTGTATCCCGTACTGTCATGATGAAGCTGCCATGAACACATACCACACTGGTAAAACAATCCTCTGGGGAGGCGCTTGGTTTTAATTCAGATGTCCAAAATATATGACAGAATTGTATGGTGAGGATTGCAGAGTGGCCCATGCTCATTCTGGGAATGCAGTATGAAAGAAAGCCTTGAGAAGTCTGTTAGCAAATGTAAACTAAAGAAGAAAAAGCTCATTTTAATAATAAAGAATGTATTTCATTTGATCAATATACATTGATTAATTTGGTTGACAATTAGCATGCAATCACTGTAGAATGCTGGCTAAAGTGAGCCATCACCAAATGAAAATTCTGTTGGCAAATGGTCAGATAAAGCAGGCAATTCTAATTATACTGATAAATAATGTATTTCAGTTCATCAATATGCATTCAGGTTGACAATTAGCATGTGTGTAGTCACAGAAGCAGTGCATATTCGTTAGTACGCAAGCTTGCGAAAATGAGTCGTCAGCCACATTACTACACAATCTGTAGTTAGCCGTAGTAATAGCTTTGACACAAAACATGAATTTGCATGAAAATACATCTTCAGCCTATCTGAAATTTGTTGGGCCGGGATTCAATCCAATCGTGAGTTGTACACAATGCAGCTTTTAAACGCTATGCTCCCGCATTCGCTGAGATTGCATTTACAGTAACACTGTATACGTCGACTCAATTGGAAATTACCTTTAAAAACTGCAGTGTCGGCTGTCTAGCGTGTTGTGCTATGGATAGAATACTGGCCTTAATTTGGCTTAAAATAAGATATAATAAACATAAGTCCAGTCAAGTGCTGCACACCATTTTTATAAGTAGCCTCGATGACCAGTGATATATTTAAGCAGATCATGACGCTACTGGACAGACTCCAACTGAACAACAGGACATAATTGTTGACATGTGGTGTCCACTCTGGCCTGGAAAGACCAAAAAATGTCAAATTTAAAATAAAATAAAGGAAGAAAAAGGGACAGAGGGAGAGAGGGAGAGAGAGAGAGATAGAATGGAAGAAACACATAGAAAGAGAGAGAGAGCTCAAGATTGAGACAGAAAAAGAATGAGAGAACAATAGACAGACAGAACGAGAGTCTTCTTCACGGAGCCTTCCTTTAATGTTGTTATTAAAGTGTAAATATCGACCGGAACGTTAGCCTCCTTCACAGTCCAGTGAGTTTGGCCCTGCTGCTCCCGTCCACTCTGTCCCAGGCTCCCAGCCCACCCTGCCACCGTCATCAAATCAATCAGCCTGGCTAATTAAGTGCATCCAAATGAGGCGTCCTCTCCTCTCTTCTCCTCTCCTCTCCTGTCCTCTCTTCTCATCTCCTCTCCTCTCTCCAACCCTCCCCTCTTCTCCTCTCCTCCTTTTCTCCTCTGCCTCCCAAAAGGTCCCAGTTGTCTTTCCACATCAGCTCTTGTACACGCGAGGCGTGTTGTGCTCCTTATGCTTCCTTATCTTCCAGGCTACAGGATTAGTCTTCTGTTCTTGCTTCTCCCCAAACCTTTCTAGTCCACCTCACAAGACAAGCTGTAAGGACCCGGTTATCTGAAGGCTGAAGGAGGAAGATGCCGTAACATCAAATCTCTCACTGAAATATAAATAGTGTAACAGGAGAACTACTGGTTGTTTTGTCTGTCTGTGGTGTAAGGAAGGAAGGGATGTTGTTATTCAATGTATGACTATGAAGGCAACGCAATCATACACAAAAAACAGCTTACACAACATCTTTCCATCGAATTGCAAAAGTAGATAGTGAAAGATTGAAACTCAGGAATTTAATATCCAGGCAACAGGAGTCAATTCTGTATGTTCCAGCAATGCTTTAAACTCCACGTCAGGTGGTCTATCTGCTGAAGACTCATCTCGTGCAGTAGTTAGATATTGTTGCATCATGATACACTGTTCTCTCCATCCTGATAATGTTCCAAGCTCCCTCTCCCTCTCTCATTGTGAGCTCATCGTGTCACTACTGTGGCTGTACTGTAGCCTGTACACATGTGTATCTGTCACAGTAAGCGATCGTACATAAAAAATGGATGCTTCAGAAAGTATCCCTTTGAGGGCTCTGGAGCAAACAGATGCTTAGCTGTGCACATCTCTCTCTCTCTCCCTCTCTCTCTCCCTCTCTCTCTCTTTATGTACTGCATGGCTGTGATGGGGTTGAGGCAGGGAGAGGAGGGGAGCTGGGGCTGTGATGTGGTTGAGGCAGGAAGGTAAAGGTAGGTGGAGCTGTGATGTGGTTGAGGCAGGAAGGTGAAGGTAGGTGGAGCTGTGATGTGGTTGAGGCAGGGAGAGGAGGGGAGCTGGGGCTGTGATGTGGTTGAGGCAGGAAGGGGAGGGGATCTGGAGCTGTGATGTGGTTGAGGCAGGAAGGGGAGGGGAGCTGGAGCTGTGATGTGGTTGAGGCAGGAAGGGGAGGGGAGCTGGGGCTGTGATGTGGTTGAGGCAGGAAGGGGAGGGGAGCTGGGGCTGTGATGTGGTTGAGGCAGGAAGGTGAAGGTAGGTGGAGCTGTGATGTGGTTGAGGCAGGAAGGGGAGGGGAGCTGGGGCTGTGATGTGGTTGAGGCAGGAAGGTGAAGGTAGGTGGAGCTGTGATGTGGTTGAGGCAGAGGAGGGGAGCTGGGGCTGTGATGTGGTTGAGGCAGGAAGGGGAGGGGAGCTGGGGCTGTGATGGGGTTGAGGCATGGAGAGGAGGGGAGGGGAGGAGAGGTGGAGCTCTGATGGGGTTGAGGCTTGGAGGGGAGGGGGGGTTCTGATGGGGTTGAGGCAGGAATGGGAGGGGAGGAGAGGTGGGGCTCTGATGGGGTTGAGGCAGGGAGAGGAGGCAAGGTGAGGCTGTGATGGGGTTGAGGCAGGAAGGGAAGGGGAGGTGGGGCTCCGATGGGGATGAGGCAGTGAGAGGAGGCAAGGTGGGGCTGTGATGGGGTTGAGGCATGAAGGGAAGGGGAGGTGGGGCTCTGATGGGGATGAGGCAGGGAGAGGAGGGGAGGTGGAGCTGTGATGGGGTTGAGGCAGGGAGAGGAGTGGAGGTAGGGCTGTGATGGGGTTGAGGCAGGGAGGGGAGGGGAGGAAAAGTGGGGTTCTGATGGGGTTGAGGCAGAGAGGGGAGGGGACGGTGGGTCTCTGATGGGGTTGAGGCAGGGAGAGGAGTGGAGGTGGGGCTCTGATGAGGTTGAGGCAGGGAGAGGAGTGGAGGTGGGGCTCTGATGGGGTTGAGGCAGAGAGGGGAGGGGAGGTGGGGCTCTGATGGGGTTGAGGCAGGGAGAGGAGTGGAGGTGGGGCTCTGATGAGGTTGAGGCAGGGAGAGGAGTGGAGGTGGGGCTCTGATGGGGTTGAGGCAGGGAGGGGAGGGGAGAGGAAGGGAGCTGGGGAATTGATGGGGTTGAGGCAAGGAGATGAGGTGAGGGGGAGTTGTGATGGGGTGGAGGCAGGGAGGGGAGAGGAAGGGAGCTGGGGATGTGATGGGGTTGAGTTAGGGAGATGAGGGGAGGTGGGGCTGTGATGGGGTTGAGGCAGGGAGGGGAGATATTCAGTTCTTCCCCCAGGGCACATGGAGAAGCTCCAGAAGTGCAGCAGCTCCAACAGCCACAGTCCCGGGAAGACAGCATATTCTAGCATTCCATCACTGATTCACCTCCTCTTCCCCTCTTATCCTCCTCCACTCATTGCTCGTTCATTCATTTTATCAGGTATTAGAGGACAATTCTAAGTGCAATCAAATCACATTGAAAACAAATGAAAAGTCCAACAGCCTGAGAGTCTTCAGTTAACATTCCACCACAGATCTGGCACCTGCATGCTCCCTCTCCTCATTCACATAAAACCCCAGCCTTGTTTCAAGGATATAAAGTTATCATCTCTTTTGGAGGGGGGAGGGTGTAGTTCTCTCAGTCTTATCAGATATTAGAGGGTCCTCAGATCCTCAAAACATTCTACAACTATACCATTGAGAACATCTTGACTGGCTGCATCACCACTTGCAATGGCTACGTCTCGGCATCCGACCACTAGGCACTACAGTGGGTAGTGCATACGGCCCAGTACATCACTGGGGCCAAGCTCCCTGCCATCCATGACCTACTGTATATACCAGGCGGTGTCAGAGGAAGGCCCTAAAAATTGTCAAAGTCTCCAGCCACCCAAGTCATAGACTGTTCTCTCTGCTACCGCACGGCAAGCAGTACCGATGCACCAACTTTGGAACCAACACGTCCCTGAACAGCTTCTACCCCCAATGCCATAAGACTGCTGAACAGTTAGTTAAATAATTAACAAAATAGCTACCTGGACTTTCTGCATTGACCCTTTTTGCACTAACATTTTTGACACATCACATACACTGCTGCTACTGTTAATTATCTGTCACTTTTTTTGTAGTTAGATGTACATAACTATCTCAATTACCTTGTACCCCTGCATATCGACCCCGGTACTGGTACCCCGTGTATATAGTCAAGTTATCGTTACTCATTGTGTATTTCACAGGAGGACGGGCTCATGGTAATGGCTTGAGCGGAATCAGTAGAATGGTATCAAATACTTCTAAAACATAGTTCCCATGTGTTTAATGCCATTCCATTCTCTCTGTTCCAGCCATTATTGTGAGGGCCTCTGTCTCTGTCACTGGCAGCAGTTGTCTCAATGATCGAGTTTTCTATGAATATTCAAATGCATCTCCAGAGAAAACCACTGGTTATTAATTAGCACAGTGTTCTGGTCTCACACGCTGCACCGACACACACACACACACAAACAGCAACTGGCTATAAATAACACTACTGGGGGGCATGCTGCCATGCTTTAAACCCATAACTCTCATCTTCAAGTATAGAAAACTACTTGGTCTACCTCTGCAGTTGACGGCAGGCTGCCCTCTCCTAAGACACCATTTACACACCTTTTTTCATTTGCAAAAACATTTACCCACCTTTTGCTAAAAAAATGCATTGAAAGGATAGAGAGAGATTGTCAACAGCAATGACATTACAAGAACTACTACACTGGTAACATTTACTGTCATTTCAAGGTCCAGGCAGTCAATCCAAGGTCGGAAAAATTCAGATGAAACATTGAAGACCTTTGTGAGCTTTGAACACATGGCAATGACCAGTGAACCAAGATAACCGCTCAAAATGGCTGCTATGTTATTGGCATTCTGTTAGATGTACAGTATGTGCTGTGTGCTGATAGTTTTTTCATGCCTGATGGGTCAGTATGTGACCTTTTAGAGTCAACTGGGGGAAAAAACAAGCAAGTTC
Organism: Salmo salar; assembly: GCF_965601325.2. Lineage (NCBI taxonomy): Eukaryota > Metazoa > Chordata > Actinopteri > Salmoniformes > Salmonidae > Salmo > Salmo salar. Next base: position 25,642,067 of record NC_138318.1, on the reverse strand, counting down.
CACACACACACACACACACACATAAACACACACCAGCACGCATGGACACACAAACACACACAGCAAGTCCTACACGTAGCTTAGGGACGTATTGACTGCATCCACCAGATGGTAAGGGTCGGAGAAAATCCCAATGGTAATACAAAGACCCTGGAACACACAAACTCCTACACATGCCTGTGCACAGACTGACACACACAAACAGGCATTTACATAACTACACAAACAAACTTGTATGTGCATACGCATTCATGCACACATACAGACACACGCACGCACACACATACACCGACACACACATTGACTGGATCAGATCAATCTTGTGACGACAGGCACTCCCTCAGAAGCTAAGGTCCTAAATATATGGGTCTAAATTAGGACCTGACACAACACAAACACACACTTTATCCACTGAGGAGCATGCTGCTTTGGTACATTCTGGAAAGCCAGAGAAGCTAGGCAACCATGTCTGCATAAACGTCTGTTTTCCAATGTGACCCAGTCAGTAATATACTGTGTGTGTGCGTGCGTGTGTGCGTGCGTGCAGTAATGAGTTTGTCCTGGTAGCTGCTGAGGTGTCCTGTCCTCCTGGAGTAGTAGATTTATGAGTTGTGACCAAATCAAACCTCACCTTTAGATTGGTTTCATGTTTTACAAGGACACTGTGGCCCGACAGACCCACAGGCCACCACATTGGTTTTAACGCAGCACTGTATAATGTAACTATAACTGACTGCCTTATCTTAGTCTGAGGTGGGCAATTCCCAGGTAACCCAGTGATGCTGAGACCCAGTTTCCATTTTAAAATGTATGTTAAACAAACCAAAAAAATAATTTGAAAGTTAAACAAATCATACAGTACAACCCTATGTGTTCTATGCACAAGGACCACTTTTAACAATTTCCATAGAAAATTGTACAAAATACATTAACTTGAAGAACAGTGCAGATGCAACGTTTGGGAAGAGAATGACGGTTTGTGCTGATTGTGCTGTCATTCTGTTATACTGAATATATATATATATATATATATATATATATATATATATATATATATATATCTGCATTACTATTCAATCATTGGTTTTTGGTTGACATACAGTACATTCTAAAGTAAATAATCACCCTGTTATCGTGGAATTGCCCAGTTACTTTTAAAATGGAGGAATCTTGATAGTATGAAGGCTATGCAAATTCAATTCAATTCAATTCAATTCAATAGAAAGATACTTTTAGTATTATATTGAGACAGCTGTACACACACACCATATAGCTACACACCAATAGCACAAATAGCCTTGTGACTCCCATCGCTCTAGCCCATACTCTCAACAACTTGGCCTCACCTGTGTGTGTGTGTGTGTGTGTGTGTGTGTGTGTGTGTGTGTGTGTGTGTGTGTGTGTGTGTGTGTGTGTGTGTGTGTGTGTGTGTGTGTGTTTGTTTGTGTGTGTGTGTGTGTGTGTGTGTGTGCGAGTACAAGTGCGCAGCCAGGTCACCCATGATACAAGTCAGTATTCACTGTCCATCCATGTCTGAGGACTTCGGGAGATGACGTGGAAACCGGCCACTAGGGGGCAACAGTGAGTGCTGTTACATTCAAGTAGGTTTCGGTTTTGCATCTGCCTCTTATTCCAAAGGTTGCAAGTGTTTAGGGTTAACTTTAGTCATTAACTCCACATTTGTAAGGCATTAACTCAGAATGGTTAAGGTAAGGTTTGGAATATGCTTAAAACAAAAATATCAAAAACAACTTTCAATCGCTGAATTCAAACTTGCAACCTTTGGAATAAGAAGCAGATCCTTACGCCTCTGATTCCTCTCTACGCAGCTGCCTCTGATTCCTCTCTAAGCAGCTGCCTCTGATTCCTCTCTAAGCATCTGCCTCTGATTCCTCTCTAAGCATCTGCCTCTGATTCCTCTCTAAGCATCTGCATTTGATTCCTCTGTAAGCATATGTCTTACTCCTCTGTAAGCATCTGTCTCTGATTCGACGACAAGTTATTGGGAAGATTAAACTACCAACGGGACATTAAAAACTGTATAATCTTGTGCTTCACAGAGTCGTGGTTGAATGATGACAATATCAACATACAGCTGGCTGGTTATACGATATACCGGCAGGATAGAACAGCGGCGTCTGGTAAGACAAGGGGCGGCGGTCTCTGTATTTTTGTAAACAACAGCTGGTGCACGATATCTAAGAAAGTCTCGGGCTACTGCTCGCCTGAGGTAGAGTTTCTCATGATAAGCTGCAGACCCAATTACCTACCGAGAGAGTTTTCATCTATATTCTTTGTAGCTGTTTACATACCACCACAGTCAGAGGCTGGCACTAAGATAGCATTGAATGAGCTGTATCCCGCCATAAGCAAACAAGAAAACGCTCAACCCGAGGCAGCGCTCCTAGTAGCTGGGACTTTAACCTGTTAGGGCTAGGGGGCAGCATTGACACGGCTGGATAAAAAACATACCCGATTTAATCTGGTTACCACTCCTACCCAGTAACTAGAATATGCATATACTTATTACATATGGATAGAAAACACCCTAAATTTTCTAAAACTGTTTGAATGGTGTCTGTGAGTATAACAGAACTCAAATGGCAGGTCAAAACCTGAGAGATTCCTTTACAGGAAGTGGCCTGTCTGACCATTTGTTGAACTTCTTTTCCATCTCTATCATTTACTAAGGATCTCTGCTCTAACGTGACAATTCCCACATCGTCCAAAGGCTCTCAGAGCCCGGGAAAAAACAGAATGTCGTCATTCCAGCCCCAGGCTGAAACACATTATCGCCTTTCTCAAGTGGCCGATCAAGAGACACTGGCTTATGCGCGTGACCCCGACCGCCCCCGCCTTTGGGATTTTTTCCTCTGTTTGCCGAAAAGGAGATTCCCTGTCGGAATATTATCGCTTTTCTACGAGAAAAGTGTCGTAAAAATTGATTTTAAACAGCGGTTGACATGCTTCGAAGTACGGTAATGGAATACTTAGAATTTTATTGTCACGAATTGCGCCAAGCGCGTGACACTTCTTTACTATTTCGGATAATGTCTGGAACGCACGAACAAAACGCCGCTATTCGGATATAACGATGGATTATTTTGGACCAAACCAACATTTGTTATTGAAGTAGCAGTCCTGGGTGTGTATTCTGACGAAGACAACAAAAGGTAATGAAACTTTTATAATAGTAAATATTATTATGGTGAGTGCTAAACTTGCCGGGTGTCTAAATAGCGAGCCCGTGATGCCTGGGCTATGTACTTAGAATATTGCAAAATGTGCTTTCACCAAAAAGCTATTTTAAAAATACTTATTTCCCTCATTAAAATGCAAATCAATTTATAACATTTTTGACATGCATTTTTCTGGATTTTTTGTTGTTGTTATTCTGTCTCTCACTGTTCAAATAAACCTACCATTAAAATTATAGACTGATCATTTCTTTGTCAGTGGGCAAATGTACAAAATCAGCAGGGGATCAAATACTTTTTTCCCTCACTGTAAGGTAACCTGCCTAAATGACCACCGACCCGTAACACTCACATCTGTAGCCATGAAGTGCTTTGAAAAGCTGGCAATGGCTCACATCAACACCATTATCCCAGAAACCCTAGACTCACTCCAATTTGCATACCGCACTAACAGATCCACATATGATGGAGTCTCCATTGCACTCAACACTGCCCTTTCCCATCTGGATAAAAGGAACACCTATGTGAGAATGCTATTCATTGACTACAGCTCAGCGTTCAACACCATAGTGCCCTCAAAGCTCATCAATAAGCTAAGGACCCTGGGACTAAACACCTCCCTCTGCAACTGGATCCTGGACTTCCTGACGGGCTGCCCCCAGGTGGTAAGGGTAGGTAACAACACATCCTCCATAATGATCCTCAACACAGGGGCCCCTCAGGGGTGCGTGCTCAGCCCCCTCCTGTACTCCCTGTTCACTCATGACTGCAGGGCCAGGCACAACTCCAACATCATCATTCAATTTGCTGATGACACAACAGTGGTAGGCCTGATCACCGACAACAACGAGACAGCCTATAGGGAGGAGGTCAGAGACCTGGCCGTGTTGTGCCAGGACAATAATCTCTCCCTCAATGTGATCAAGACAAAGATGATGATTGTGGACTACAGGAAAAAGAGGACTGAGCACGCCCCAATTCTCATCGACGGGGCTGCAGTGGAGCAGGTTGAAAGCTTCAAGTTCCTTGGTGTCCACATCACCAACAAACTAACATGGTTCAAGCACACCATGACAGTCGTGAAGTGGGCACGACAAAACCTATTCCCCCTCAGGAGACTGAAAAGATTTGGCATGGGTCCTCAGATCCTCAAAAGGTTCTACAGCTGCACCATTGAGAGCATCCTGACTGGTTGCATCACTGCCTGGTATGGCAACTGCTCGGCCTCCGACCTCAAGGCACTACAGAGGGTAGTGCGAACGGCTCAGTACATCACTGGGGCCAAGCTACCTGCCATCCAGGACCTCTGTACTAGGCGGTGTCAGAGGAAGGCCCTACAAATTGTCAAAAACTCCAGCCACCTTAGTCATAGACTGTTCTCTCTGCTACCACACGGCAATTGGTACCGGAGCGCCAAGTCTAGGTCCAAGAGGCTTCTAAACAGCTTCTACCCCCAAGCCATAATACTCCTGAACATCAAGTCAAATGGCTACAAAGACTATTCACATTGCCCCCCCTCTCCACACCACTGCCACTCTCTGTTTTCATCTATGCATAGTCACTTTAATTAACTTTACCTACATGTACATACTACCTCAACTAACCAGTGCCCCCGCACATTGACTCTGTACCGGCACCCCCCTGTATATATTGTTATTTTTTACTGCTCCTCTTTAATTACTTGTTACTTTTATCTCTTATTCTTATCTGTATTTTTTGAAAACTGCACTGTCGGTTAAGGGCTCATAAGTAAGCATTTCACTGTAAGGTCTACACCTGTTGTATTTGGCGCATGTGACTAATAAAATTTGATTCCTCTATAAGCATGTCTCTGATTCCTCTATAAGCATGTCTCTGATTCCTCTATAAGCATGTCTCTGATTCCTCTATAAGCATCTGCCTCTGATTCCAAAGGTTGCAAGTTTGAATCAGAAGTCAGTAGTATGGTTTAGACTTGAGACACACACACACACTGACCTCAGAATGTTGCCTAATTATTTAGGGTTAGGCTCAATTTCAATTGAAGGCAGTCAATTCAGAAAGTAAACTGAAATTCCAATTCAGTGATTGAAAAAGGGACATCCATTTTGAATGACTTCTCAATTAACTGAAAAAGAGAAGATATGTCATACGTTTTTCAATTTTGAGATTTCAAATTCATATCACTTCTTGAATTGACTGCCTTCATTTCGAATTGAGACCAACCCTGATGCACACACACACACACACACACACCACACACACACACACACACACACACACAGTACAGTAGACACACACACTCTCTCTCTCTCTCTCTCTCTCTCACTCTCTCACTCTCTCACTCTCTCACTCTCACACTCTCACTCTCTCACTCTCTCACTCTCTCACTCTCACACTCTCACTCTCTCACTCTCACTCTCTCTCTCTCTCTCTCTCTCACTCTCTCACACACACAGCAGTATTTGGGGTATGTATACAGAATGGCTAACATATTCTCTCAAGCCGGAAAGATAAGTGTTACAATTTTAAACAGAATACAATCCTAATGGATAAAGAGCATTTCCATGTAAATGATTACATGCACAAATACTACAAATAATGAAATATGAGTGAAATACTAATTTCAGCCAAAGAGTACCTGAGATCATACAATTGTATTTCAGAAGGCACAGTAAATAAACTTTCAGAGATTGCACAAGGAAATGTTAATGATGAGGGAGTAATGCTCTGTATTTGCAGAGAATGAGTGAAACGTTCTATAGAGCAACTGATATAGGGTCACTCTGACCAATCCCTCTATTGTACACTCTTCCTGATGAAACCTTGACACTCCTTACTTCTTAGAAGCAGCAGTAACTGTATGTCAAAGAATTCAGAACCTCTAACAACCTCTGACCTTTCAATGTTCAATATAATATGGGAGAAATCCTCTATTATTTTTTAGTATATGTATGAATCACTACTTCCTGTACTCTATTCCCTGTATTGTATATATTTCCCATAAAACCTTGACATTGCTTGTGTTAGACCATGAGCTCTGCTATCCACCATATCAACTGTATCAAAGAATCTGTAACCTCTACCAAACTCTTACCACAGCGTTGAATACTACAACAGGGTGTTTTGTTCAATCTTTCCCATAAAACCTTGACACTGCTTGTGGAAGACCATGAGCCTTGCTATCCAACAAATAACTTCAAACTGAATGTTCTGTTAGTTTTGCCCCTGCTGAACATTCTTTCACCAGATGTTCCAACAGCGTTTGCAGGTTTTGTGCAGGTGTATAATCGTTCTAAATTGGCCCGCTCATACCTGTGTCTCTCCATGCTAACACTGGCTGATCATTCTATTACGTATCCCTGCAGGTGCAATTATCCCAATAAGGCTGAATCTGCTCTGTGGGAGAAATGGCACCATCATCTCAGGGCTTCTGTCTGTTGCAATAAGAGAGAGGGGGTGAGAGAGAGCTTTCTCATCAGCAGCCAAAATATACGGTGTCCATATTGGAAACAGAGTCACAAGGAGTTTGTGTGATGCCTCACCAACACCATGTGCCTTAGGTTATCCTAATATGGACACCATACAGAGTATGAAGTGTACAGGAACTGTGTGTGGTTTAGAGGTAGGCATCAGACAGTCTGTGGTGTGAGGAATGAGGGAACACAGAAATATGATGAGTCGATGATGAGACAAGATAAATTACCTGTAGCTATTTGGACAGATGTCGGTTATGTCTCACTCACATCCTCCTCTATTGCTCTCTGTCTCCCTCTCTGCCGGTCTTTCTCTCACTTTCTCTTAAGTTAGAGATAAGTTTAGAAATAATTATGAATGGAAAAACTATTTGGAATACCATTAATGTTATTATGAGTCAGCTTTGTATCCTGAAATAACTGTATATGTATTCAGTTCATCACATTACGCCTTCCTGTCTCGCTCTCTGTCCTCTTTCTGTCCTCTCACTCTCTCTCTCTCCCAAGGATCTGGGATCTGTCTTTAGATGTCATGAAATATAAAACAGTCCTTATCATTTACAACTGCCACTGTCCTTCATGTCTGTTAAAATATGTATCAGCACTTATTGGTAAGACAACACTCTCATTCTCTGTTTCAATTTCTTTCTCTCCCTTTTCAGGAAATCTCAGATCTCTTCAACATTGTCTGCATCCCAAATGGCAACCTATTCCCTACATAGTGCACTACTTTTGACTAGGGCCACTAGGGCAAAATGAGTGCCTATATAGGGAATAGGGTGCAGCAGGGTGCCATTTGGAATGCACACATTGACATTTCAAGGGGAGACAGACAAGGTATCTTTCACGTTCGCCATGTGATACAATTGGTGCCGTTGTCCAACAGGAAAAGCACTTTGTGTGTGTGTGTCATGAATACCCCGCTAGAACTAAGGGTAGGCAGGCTGCATCCTGTTAGACAGACCATTGTGACCGCTCTACACGAGTATGGAGAGGGTAGGATGTTGACAAACCACTGGGCACAAAATGGTTGAATCAACGTTGTTTCAATGTCATTTGTCAACGTATTGTAACGTGGAATCTATGTGGAAAATACATTGGATTTGAAAAAAAGTCATCAATGTCAACTGTTGTTTTGAGGGTAACATTTCAACCACAGGATTATGTCATCATGGTAACCAATTTTCAACATAGACAACCCTTAGATAAAATATGTTGGATTCGTACCTTTGAAAAAATGTCAGATCTTCAACAGTATATACACTATCAGAAAAATAAACTATAGTCTGGGCAGCACCTCCTACTGGAGATATCTATCTACACCCATTTGATCTCCCATCCAGAGTTTTAACCAAGCCCAGCTTTAATATTTGTCACTGACTATTACCAATGTGCTATCATGAGAATTATTATTGAAAGATCGCATAATAACTAAATATATTCACTGTTTCTATTGAAGTAATTCCAAAGGAAAGTTTTAACAGAGCAATTGAAATGTAAGCATACTTTATAAATCATATATCATTAATGATACTACTTAGGCCTATATAAAGTATTTGAGAAGTCATCAACAGCCATGGGTTTAAATTAGACCCGGGTTCAACTAAAAATAGACAATACATATAGGCCCAGGGTTTTCAGCTTTGGTTGATTTCAAATTCAATCTTCAAGTTAATAACTAATATGTTGGATTTACATCTCCATCTCAACCAAAAAAGTAAGTTAAAGAATAGGACTTAATCAAGTCAAACTTGATTTATAGTGCATTTATCAAGACAGCGATGTCGCCTCTCCCCCCTCCTGTTTGCACTGGCACTTGAACCCCTTGGAGAAAGAATTAGACAGGACCCAAACATAACAGGTATCAGTATTAGTAAACATGAATATAAACTAAAGTTATTTGCACGCAATCTCCTGATTCAGTATACATGATCAATATTGAAAACTCAATTCCCCCTTTCTAAAAATATTTTCATAATACTCTAAAATCTCAGGATATAAAATGAATGTGGAAAAAAATGAAATAATGGCAATAATGAAAAGAAAAAGAATAACTCACAATCTACATCAACCCTTAAGTGGACCACAAAAAAGACAAAATACTTAAAAAGTGACAATAAGTCAGATAAGGATGTTCATATGATAGGGAAGATATGCAAAGCCTTGCAGAGAGCATATCCAACTGACAATCTCTGACAAAAAAACTATTAGAACCAAGATGTAAAAGACTAATTCAATATTATTTGGAAGTTTTATTTGATTTAGTCCTATTTTTTTACTTGGATATTTGGTTGAGATGGAGAAGTAAATCCAACATATCAAATCAAAACTTTAAATGCATTTTAAATAAAGTTTGATTTAATCCTATTCTTTAACTTAGATTTTTGGTTGAGATGGAGACATGAATCCAACATAGAAATGATTAATTTGTAGACAAACTGGAATTAAAGCCAGACTAAGTCAGTGGCTCAAAAGATACATCTCCTTCAAATGTTGATATTTGGTTGTGTCGAAAACCGAACACAATTCAATATAATTTTGCAAACAGTAAATAGCCTAAAGTTAAGAAAATCTTACAAATGTAACAGTATTCATTCAACTTTAAAGTAACACAAAGTATATTGCCACATTTTGAAGTTACTGTAACTGTAAATGTCTTCTAATGTAATCATAGAAAGTCTGCATGTTTAAGATAGCATGCTAAGGTCGCAGGTCTGTGGAGATCTTCACAATTGCTATTATAATCTGCACAGAATCTCAAAAAGCATTGATCCCTTGCACTATGTACTTTTAATGTAATCTCAACAGCAATCCAGGTTATTTGGTTGTGCTATTAGATGAAGCACAGTGGTAACACATTAAGTTGTTGTTTAAATACTAAATATCTGACATTGTATTCCCATTTGTACTTGTTTGTGCTTTTAGATGGTTGAAATCATAGATAATGATAACACATTGGGAATTCCAGAAACTTCTCGCTGTCTTTTTGAGTGGGTGAATAAAGGTTGAACGTAGGTGTCACAATAAGTACCGTATGCGGCAACCTGTAACTTAACTGAAGTTCTTCCCCCTACCGGTGACTCTACTGTGTCTTAAAAGAGCCAGCCCAGACATTGTAACGTTTTGGTAATAGGATGATGGAATTGGCTGAAGCAGTGCGGAGTCTAAGAGAAGGCGTGTGGAGTGTCTGTGTGATGTACTGGCTTCACGAACAGATGCTAGGTGGGTTTCACGCTTACAGCATCAATTAGTACAACTGATTACATCTCCCTGCATTGTGCTTGATATAATGAAGTGAACAGAAGAGAGTGAGGAAGTTCTATGTAAATGTTTAAAAGACAGAAAAGACAGGAATATAGACGATAAATGAAGACTTCATGACATACAATATAAGCTTGATGCTGTCAAGACAAAGTAAATGGAATACATTCTACTTAAGGGGAGAGCAGGAGTGTACAGAAGGAGTAAAGAACAATATGGGGGAAAATACAGAAATATGGAGGACAAATGTTGTCTGTACAGTCCATAAGTTTCCTGTCAGATACATTATAATTACTATAATACACCTGTCAATAGCCTGTAAATGGTCCGTATTCAGGCCCAAAGACATGTCCGTGTGCACGCATACCTGCACACTCACATGCAGGACACACACACTGCATGATGACACTTACTGTGCACTTGCCTACCTGCAGCCCCTTCCCCCTCTACCTGCAGCCCCTTCCCCCTCTAGCCAAGCCCCTTCCCCCTCTAGCCAAGCCCCTTCCCCCTCTACCTGCAGCCCCTTCCCCCTCTAGCCAAGCCCCTTCCCCCTCTAGCCAAGCCCCTTCCCCCTCTACCTGCAGCCCCTTCCCCCTCTAGCCAAGCCCCTTCCCCCTCTAGCCAAGCCCCTTCCCCCTCTAGCCAAGCCCCTTCCCCCTCTACCTGCAGCCCCTTCCCCCTCTAGCCAAGCCCCTTCCCCCTCTAGCCAAGCCCCTTCCCCCTCTAGCCAAGCCCCTTCCCCCTCTAGCCAAGCCCCTTCCCCCTCTAGCCAAGCCCCTTCCCCCTCTAGCTAAGCCACAGCTAAATGGACCTTTAAGAAAGAGAAACTGTACGGCAGATTTAAGGCATGGCAAATTAAAACCCAGACTGCGCCTATCGGTTGAAAGCTAAATTGTAATTACTCAATTCAGGTTAGTTAATGTCAGGGCCCAGGCATACTAAAGATAATTTGGCTGGGCTGTTCATCTTGTAGGGGGGTGGAGGGGTAGTGGTGTGTGTGTGGTGCTGAGCGCTAGCTGGCGATTCCGTAACAAATCAAGCCAGTAATTACCAGCGGGGATCCAGCCAAGCGCGGATGGAGAGACCCAATGTCATTAACTTGCCTACCGTTCACCTCGGGAAGCAGGGAGGGGGGATGCTTGTCATTATTTTCTATTATTCAGGAGAACAGCAGCACAATTTGCTACTGAATGAGTAAGATATACGCATTACACACACACGCACAAACACACACACCTTTGTCTGATGGCCCAGCCACCCGGCTGAAGCACCCAGTCTCGTCGCAGGAGCGTGTGTAAGACAGCTGCACCTTGGTGTGGTTAAAGGGACCAGGGCAAGAGACTAATATGGCTTGAAGAATCACACTAAATTCATTATAGTCGCTAATGCCTCCATGACATTAATAATAAATCCTCAGTGGTTTGCTAAAGGGAAGGGATGTAAAGGATAGAAGTGGATAAAAGAACTGCGAATGGTTGAATATGTTGGAGTAAAATTACGTCGGTTGGTAGAAAATCCTACCAGCTCGTCTCAGCTCAGAATTAGATGTTCATCCATGTTTCTCAAACTTCAAATTTCGAAGTTGTTCCAAATGTCAAGTTTCAAAGTGTTTAAGGTTCAGGTTAGGCATTAACTCTGAATTTTAAGGTTAGGGTTAAGTTCAGGCATATGCTTTCAAGGTAAGGACACGAACATCTAAATATTTAAAATTCCCAACAATCCTTTAATGAGGGTGTCCCCTGGAAGTTGTGCTAAACATCCTTCCTTCCTGTTTTGTCTCCAGCGCATCACACAGGTGTCTGATGCAGCGCCAGCGGGGTGCCTTGGCAGGCAGTGATGCATCATGGGTATACCTGGACCCACTCTGGGTGTAGGTAATCCAAGTTCACCCATATCAAAGAGAATTATTTATTTGTAGAGCAGCACTGGGAGACAGACAGACGAAAAGATAGAGGGGTTGGCTGGCTGGTATAGCTTGGAGACATGTTACAGAGAGAAGGATAGAGTGAGCCAGAGGTTTAAATAAATAAAGATCTTTCCAGAAACAGTATCAACCACCATACACCAAGTAATTAAATCCCTGGACAAGTTTTCCTCCGTCCCAAAATCATCCATCAAATGGCACCATATTCCCTACAAAGTGCACTACTTTTGACCAGCCCTATAGAATTAGAGACGCAGACTTTGTGATAGTTTTTTTGTCTCGCAGATAAACCTCCTTCTATCTTTAAAATCCTTCAAAGGAATACTCCCAATGGACCTCTCAGAACAGAGCTGTGCCTTCCGGTCCGCTCTGTCTCTAAAAAAGTCAACTGATTCTAGATGATAACTGTGTGTGTGTGTGTGTGTGTGTGTGTGTGTGTGTGTGTGTGTGTGTGTGTGTGTGTGTGTGTGTGTGTGTGTGTGTGTGTGTGTGTGTGTGTGTGTGTGTGTGTGTGTGGCTTGTCTGGTCCCATCTACGTCCCGCCTCTTTGGGACCAGACCACTCCTGGGACTAACTTACCCCTGTGTTCCAGAGCCTAGCTTGTTGTCATGGCAACTGAGGACTGAGAGGGTAGGCAATTGTTTCTACCTTTAAAAAACCTGTCATCAACTCGATTGTACTAGCACAGACACACAGACAGGCAGACTCAAAGCTTTGCCCCCATATGACTGTCCATCTGTCTGTATAGGTGGCTGGCCTTCCTGTTCTGCAATATCTACCACTGATACTTATCAACTGGGAACAAACAGGTAGTTCTAGTTTTAGTTGTTGCTTTTCAACCTTCTGACTGCTTGTTTAAAGAGGGCTTACATATTAATTACATCTAAAAACGATCAATGAACACATATCCTAGATAGGGGGGGGGGAGGTTTTTGGGAGGTGTATATTTTTGCATTTGTGGAGATCCTTGTGAATGTGCTTGTCAATCAGGCTTCCCAATAGTCCTATTCATTAAATCTCAGAGATTGGAAAATTATGGAGAAGTTTTAGCAGAGCCCTACTGACACCTGGTGGTAATTTTGACCATATTTGCAGGGTTACCTCAAAGCAAAGACACAATCTCAATGACTATGGTCAAATTAATCAAATCAAATTGTATTGGTCACATACACATGGTTAGCAAATGTTGTTTTGAGTGCAGCGAAATGCTTGAGTTTCTAGTTCCGACAGTGCAGCAATATCTAACATGTAGTCTAACAATTCCACACAACTATTTAATACACACAAATCTAAGTAAAGGAATAAGAGTATATACATATATATATGGATCAGTAATGACAGAGTGGCATAGGCAAGATGCAATAGATGGTATAAAATACAGTATATACATATGAGATGAGTAGTGCAAGATATGTAAACATTATTAAAGTGGAATTATTAAAATGACTAGTGATCCATTTATTAAAGTTGCCAATGATTTCAAGTCTGTATGAGGGCAGCCGCCTCTCTGTGTTAGTGATGGCTGTTTATCAGTCTGATGGCCTTGAGATAGAAGCTGTTTTTGAGTCTCTCGGTCCCAGCTTTGATGCACCTGTACTGACCTCGCTTTCTGGATGGTAACGGGGTGAACAGGCAGTGGCTCGGGTGGTTGTTGTCCTTGATCTTTTTGGCCTTCCTGTGACATCGGGTGCTTGCAGTTGAGGGAGGTGCAGTTGCCTTACCAGGAAGTGAAACAGCCCAACAGGAGGCTCTCAATTGTGCATCTGTAAAAGTTTGTGGGTTTTAGGTGACAAGTCAAATTTCTTCAGCCTCCTGAGGTTGAAGAGGCAATGTGTGGGTGGACCATTTCAGTTTGTCCGTGATGTGTACACAGAGGAATTTAAAACTTTTACCTTCTCCACTGCTGTCCCGTCGATGTGGATAGGTGGGTGCTCCCTCTGCTGTTTCCTGAAGTCCACGATCATCTCCTTTGTTATGTTGACATTGAGTGAGGTTGTTTTCCTGACACCACACTCCGAGTGCCCTCATTTCCCCCCTGTAGGCTGTCTCGTCATTGTTGGTAATCAAGCCTGGAGGCATGCATGGCCACGTAGTCATGGGTGAACAGGGAGTACAGGAGGGGAATGAGCACGCACCCTTGTGGGGCCCCAGTGTTGAGGATCAGTGGAGTGGAGATGTTGTTTACTACCTTCCCCGACTGGGGGCGGCCCGTCAGGATATCCAGGACCCAATTGTACAGGGCGTTCTTGGTGGTGAAGCCATGCAATGATGTAGTGTTATACTCAATTCCTGGAGGGCTATGTGTCTGCTGTTTTTTGTTTCTTTTCTTTCAATTTGTGTCCAATTAAGATATAATCAACCAGGTGAGGGGAATGCCTAACTACCCAACAAGCACATAATGTTCTGCGAACCATATGTTTCTTAAAGTTTGGTGAGAGCGTGGTTGTCCTTTGGTTATCATGCATACAACCTTCCCACAACTTTATTTGAATGGTGCAGGATAGTTGCTTGGCTTTTATTTATTTTTTGCACATTTAAGAAACTTGACAAAAAAAATGAAATCTTGGCATTTCATTACTTTAACAGAATGTTTCCTAAAAGTTCAAACATGGTTACACTTTATTTCAATTTTGGTAATGTTCTAGGAACGATCTCCAACTGGTTTGACATTGTGAATGTTCTCAAAAGATCAGAGAATGTTAAAAAACTACTTTCTTTAGTGGGAATTTCAGTATTTCAGCATAATGTTTCCTTCAGGTTTCCTCATGGTTCTATTTAAAGTTGTTCTAAGAACGTAAAGAAACAACGTTCTTCAGTGGGAATTTCAGTACTTCAGCATAACGTTTCCTACAGGTTTCCTCATGGTTCTATTTAAAGTTGTTCTCAAATTGTTCTAAGAATGTTAAAACCTTCCATAAAAACCACAAGAAAACTATAGTAACGTTCAGAGAACGTTCTTAGAATGTTATTTAGAAACATATACATTCAGATCTCAGAATCAACAAAAACACTCTCTATCCTCTATCTTGTTACAGTTGAAGTCGGAAGTTTACATACACCTTAGCCAAATACATTTAAACTCAGTTTTTCACAATTTCTGACATTTAATCCTAGTAAAAATTCCCTGTCTTAGCTCAGTTAAGATCACCGCTTTATTTTAAGAATGTGAAATGTCAGAATAATAGTAGAGAGAATGATTTATTTCAGCTTTTATTTCTTTCATCACATTCCCAGTGGGTCAGAAGTTTACATACACTCA
The DNA here is from genome assembly GCF_965601325.2 of Salmo salar. Taxonomy (NCBI): domain Eukaryota; kingdom Metazoa; phylum Chordata; class Actinopteri; order Salmoniformes; family Salmonidae; genus Salmo; species Salmo salar. The sequence continues at coordinate 25,626,971 of NC_138318.1, read as the reverse complement.
ATTAGTATTTGGTAGCATTGCCTTGAAATTGTTTAACTTGGGTCAGACCTTTCGGGTAGCCTTCCACAACGAGTTGGGTGAATTTTGGCCCATTCCTCTTGATAGAGCTGGTGTAACTGAGTCAGGTTTGTAGGCCTCCTTGCTCGCACACACTTTTTCAGTTCTGCCCACAAATGTTCTATGGGATTGATGTCAGGGCTTTGTGATGGCCACTCCAATACCTTGACTTTGTTGTCCTTAAGCCATTATGACACAACTTCGGAAGTATGCTTGGGGTCATTGTTCATTTGGAAGACCCATTTGCGACCAAGCTTTAACTTCCTGACTGATGTCTTGAGATGTTGCTTCAATATATCCACATCATTTTCCATCCTCATGGTGCCATCTATTTTGTGAAGCGCACCAGTCCCTCCTGCAGCAAAGCACCCCCACAACATGATGCTGCCACACCCGTGCTTCACTGTTGGGATGGTGTTCTTCGGCTTGCAAGCCTCCCCCTTTTCCTCCAAACATAACAATGGTCATTATGGCCAAACAATTCTAGTTTTGTTTCATCAGACCAGAGGACATTTCTCCAAAGAGTATGATCTTTGTCCCCATTTGTAAACCGTAGTCTGTAAACCGTAGTCTGGCTTTTTTTAATGGCGGTTTTGGAGCAGTGGCTCCTTCCTTGCTGAGCAGCCTTTCAGGTTATGTCGATATAGGACTCGTTTTACTGTGGATATAGATACTTTGTACCTGCTTCCTCCAGCATCTTCACAAGGTCCTTTGCTGTTGTTCTGGGATTGATTTGCACTTTTCGCACCAAAGTACATTCATCTCTAGGAGACAGAGTGTGTCTCCTTCCTGAGCGGTATGACGGCTGCCTGGTCCCATGGTGTTTATACTTGTACAGATAAATGTGGTACCTTCAGGCGTTTGGAAATTGCGCCGAAGGATTAACCAGACTTGTGGAGGTCTACAATTTTTCTTGGTTCAATTCTTTTGCTTGACATCATGGGGAAATCAAAAGAGCCACTGAGTTTGAAGGTAGGCCTTGAAATACATCCACAGGTGTAACGGTTGACGTCGGATTTAGACCAAAATGCAGCGGGGAAATGTGCACTCATCTTCTTTATTATAAACGGACAAGAAGGAGAACCAAAACAAACACGTACACAAAGAAAACACAACGACTAATCACAGGCTGGTAAGGCACAAAGCTATACACAGCATAATCTCCCACAAAGTACTCAACAAACACATACCTATATATAGGACTCTCAATCAGAGGCAACCTGAAAACACCTGCCTCCAATTGAGAGTCCAACCCCAATTAACAAAACATAGAAATACAAAAGACTAGACAGAACATAGAAATACACTAACATAGAACAGTGCCCAAAAACCCCCGGAATACATAAATCAAATACCCTACTAAACAAACCACCACCCTGATCCACATAAAACAAATACCCTCTGCCACGTCCTGACCAAACTACAATAACAAATAACCCCTATTACTGGTCAGGACATGACAGTACCCCCCCCCCCCCCAACGGTGCAGACCCCAGATGCACCTCACACAAAAAAAAAAAAAATTACCCCAAAACAAACATAAATCCCCTAAACTAAAGGGAGGGAAGGGAGGGTGGCTGCCGTCAATGACGGCACCTGTGCTACACCCCCCCCCTCCCCAACCCACCTATACTGAAGGTGGCTCAGGTTCTGGTCTACAGCCACCCCCTGATCAGTCCACCCCTGCACAATGTTCAGGGCTGTAGAGCGTCTCTGGGGGCTCCGGACTGTGGACCAACTCTGGAAGATCCAGACTGTAGGCAGACTCGCTTGGGTCTGGACCGTAGTCAGACTCACTCGGTTCCGGATCGTAGGCAGACCCATTCGGTTCCGAGCTGTAGGCAGACTCACACAGTTCAGATTTATCGGCAGACTCACACAGTTCGGAGTTATAGGCAGACTCACTCGGCTCCGGACCGCAGGCAGACTCACTCGGCTCCGGACCGCAGGCAGACTCACTCGGCTCCGGACCGCAGGCAGACTCACTCGGTTCCGGACCGCAGGCAGACTCACTCGGTTCCGGACCGCAGGCAGACTCACTCGGTTCCGGACCGCAGGCAGACTCACTCGGTTCCGGACCGCAGAACCTCTCACTCTGTTCCGAACTGTGGGCCGTCTCCCTCGGCTCTGAACAGTGGGCCGTCTCTCTTGGATCCGAACTGTAGGCCGTCTCACTCGGTTCCGGGCTAGACACTCTTACCGGATACTCAGGACGGGGTACTATTGTCGGATACTCTGGACGGGGCACTGTTGCCGAATACTCTGGACGGGGCACTGTTTCCGGACACTCTGGACGGGGCACTGTTGTCGGATACTCTGGACGGGGCACTGTTGTCGGATACTCTGGACGGGGCACTGTTTCCGGACACTCTGGATGGGGCACTGTTTCCAGACACTCTGGACGGGGCACTATTTCTGGACACTCTGGACGGGGCACTGTTTCCGGACACTCTGGACGGGGCACTGTAGTTGGAAGCTCGAGGCTGGGCTGACACACTGGAAGCCTGATGCGTGGGGTTGGTAGTGGAGGTACCAGGCTGGGGACACGCACCTCAGGGCTAGTGCGGGGAGCAGGAACGGGCTGAGTTGGACTGGGCTGCCGCACTGGAAGCCTGATGCGTGGTGCTGGTACTGGAAATTCCAGTTTGGGGACACGCACCTCAGGACTAGTGCGGGGAGCGGGAACAGGCTGAGTTGGACTGGGCTGGCGCACTGGAGGCCTGGTGCATGATGCTGGCTGTGGATATACTGGGTCGTGGAGGTGCACAGGCGGTCTGGATCGCACCTCCTGCACAACCCGTCCTGGCTGGATGGAACTAGTAACCCTGTATGAGCGGGGTGCTAGTACAGGGCGAACTGGGCTGTGCAGGAGCCTGATGGTTGCCATGCGTAGAGCGGGCGTAGGGTAGCCTGGTCCTCGGAGGCGCACCGGTGACCAGATGCGCTACGCAGGCATCCTCCTACCAGGCTGGATGCCCACTCTAGCACGGCACTTGCGAGGGGCTGGGATCACTCGCACTGGACTGTGCGTGCGTATGGGCGAGATCGTGCGCACTTCTGCAAAACTCGGCGCCCTCCACTCCATACGATCCTGCATATTGGCACGGGTAGCTGGCTTAGGGCTCACCCTTGGCCCAGCCAAACTACCCGTGTGTGTGGGGGGGGGGGGGGGGGTATGTACAGTGGACTAGGAGGGGAGCTTGTTTTGAATTTTCGAGGTTGTTTGAATTGAAATTAAGTTTGTGCTTTTAATTATGTAATTATTGGGCCAATAAAGGTATTTTTTTATAAAAATCAAATGTCTCTTTTTCTCGTCCATCGCTACCATTCTCTGTCCCTCACACACTCAAAGACAAACACACACACGTGCACGCATGCATCCACACACAGGCCCTCTTACTAAACGTAATCAGAAATCAGATCCATTGATAATTTGCTCTTTAATTCGTTGAGGGAGATGATACTGCAGAATGCACAGCAAAGTCTATGAACACACACACAGAGATCATTTTTAAAGTATTGTAAAGACTGTCCGCCAGATCCCTGATGCTTGACTAATTGAAGGGATTTATAAGCTACTGGAAGATAAGCATTTCCATTTTATCCTCCTCCACCTCTTCCTCCCTCATGGAAAGAGGCCTTCCCCTATCCAATATCTACCCTACCATATGACAGGATTAATTTTAGGTAGTATGCTACCATAGATATTGGAACAAATATGTGTTGAGGCAGATAGCAAATAATCACTCAGATTGGTGTGTGTGTGTGTGTGTGTGTGTGTGTGTGTGTGTGTGTGGTGTGTGTGTGTGTGTGTGTGTGTGTGTGTGGTGTGTATGTTGTCCTTTAGGCTACTCTCACTAATCATTCCACAGGATCAGCTTGAGCTGCCTTAATGTAAATAGTGATTAACCTGTCAATCACTGATTATCAGCATACGTACATTGTAATGGTATATGTGCTATCCTATTTCAAGAGTTTATTTCCAAAATGTTATATCCACCAATTTTATTACATAATGATTGGTTATAGGTAACTTAATTTGTGTGTAAAATATTACTGTTTTCAGATCATTTTTTTAATTCATAGATTTTAGTTGTATATTCATTTTCTTTGCAAAACGCTATATTTCCATTGTTTATCTGGAATGGAAAGTTCATATACTGTTAATTTGACTGATGTGGTTCTCACCTAGCTATCTTAAGATGGAAGTTGCATTTAACTGGAAGTTGCATTTAATAAGGGCATATGCTAAATGACTAACATGTAAATGTTTTACATAGAGATCTTATATTACTGTTTTCATTTGTACAATTCTTTTTTTATGTCGTTTGTTGTTACATTTTACTAATTCCTAGCAGTAATACTTATTTCTCTGAGAGTGAGGCGGATATATAGCGTTTTGCAAAAAATAAATAAATATGTAAAAAAATAATCGCTTTCATAAATAAGTTCTTTAAATAATAAAAGCTAATTTAACAACATTCCTGAAAATGGATAGCGGTTTCATAAGAAACTCTTCATTTACTCCTGTGTATGTTTGTCAACCATAGACATGCACATTCATGTTTATCTATAATTATACATGTACATCAGCGTCACTGGTCTCAACTGGCATGATTAAAAGAAAGCACTGCTTCCAAATAATGTATGATGAATCTTGATGGGCCTAGAATTTTGTTTAAATATATGAGACTTACTGTACATGAGAGGGGAGGTGAGAAGTGAGAAGACAGAGGGAGACACACACGCACCCACTCATACACACGCTAACACTGTAACGATCGTCGTCGGGTGATGAGGAAGCGGACCAAAGCGCAGCTGGGAGCGAACACATGTTTATTCTTCACACTGAAATAAACATGTACACAAAACCAAGAAAATGCCAATACGTTAACTGCTCAAAACACAAAGAGGCAACACCCCACAAACAGCGTGGGGGAAAAAGGAACTTAAATGTGATCCCAATCAGAGACAACTAGCGACAGCTGTCTCTGATTGGGAATCGACAGAACCCAACATAGAAATAAACCACATAGAGCTAACACAAGGCTATAACGCAAACATAGAAAACAAACCAAGGAAAAATACCCAACATGACACACCCTGACCCAAAATACCCGAGTTCACCTGGTCAGGGCGTGACAGTACCCCCCCCAACGGTGCGTACTCCCGGCGCACCAAACTTAATAGGGGGGGACCCGGGTGGGCGCCTCACCCTCGGTGGAGGCTCTGGCCCCGGGCGTGTTCTTTCCCCCGCCTCCACCTTAGCCCTACCCCTCTGGCCCGGACTGGACCACTGTGGAGCGGGATGCTCAGGCTCCGGAGCAGAGCCGTCGACCGGAACAGGATTGGGCACCGGTGGACCGGACACGGGCCGTGCCGGACTGGGAACACGCACCACTGGCTTGGTGCGGGCAGCAGGAACGGGCCGGGCCGGACTGGGAACACGCACCACTGGCTTGGTGCGGGGAGCAGGAACGGGCCGGGCCGGACTGGGGACACGCACCACTGACTTGGTGCGGGGAGCAGGGACGGGCCGGACAGGACTGTGGACACGCACCGTGGGCTTGGTGCGGGGAGCAGGGACGGGCCGGACAGGACTGTGGACACGCACCGTGGGCTTGGTGCGGGGAACAGGAACGGGCCGGACAGGACTGTGGACATGCACCGTGGGCTTGGTGCGGGGAACAGGAACGGGCCGGACAGGACTATGGACACGCACCGTGGGCTTGGTGCGGGGAACAGGAACGGGCCGGACAGGACTGTGGACACGCACCGTGGGCTTGGTGCGGGGAACAGGGATGGGCCGGACAGGACTGGGGACACGCACCACTGACTTGGTGCGGGGAGCAGGGACGGGCCGAACAGGACTGTGGACACGCACCGTGGGCTTGGTGCGGGGAACAGGAACGGGCCGGACAGGACTGTGGACACGCACCGTGGGCTTGGTGCGGGGAACAGGGATGGGCCGGACAGGACTGGGGACACGCACCACTGACCTGGTGCGGGGAGCAGGGACGGGCTGGGCCGGACTGGGAACCCGCACCACTGGCTTGGTGCGGGGAGCAGGAACGGGCCGGGCCGGACTGGGGACACGCACCGCTGACTTGGTGCGGGGAGCAGGGACGGGCCGGGCCGGACTGGGAACACGCACCACTGGCTTGGTGCGGGGAGCAGGAACGGGCCGGGCCGGACTGGGGACAAGCACCACTGACTTGGTGCGGGGAGCAGGGACGGGCCGGACAGGACTGTGGACATGCACTGTGGACTTGGTGCGGGGAGCAGGGACGGGCCAGACAGGACTGTGAACACGCACTGGTGAACTGAAGCGTGGAGCCGGTTTAGCCACTCGTCCTGGCTGGATGCCCATCCTAGCACGGCATGTGCTGGGCATGTCCACCGGACGCACCAGGCTGTGCGGGCGCACTGGCGACACAGCGCGCAACTCCGCATCTCATGGCTCCTCCTCCAGATCTTCCCTCAGCAGGTCCTCAATCAACCGCCTCATCTTCGTCTCCTCCTCCGCCGTCATCCCCCACGAGAGCAGTGGTCTGGGCTCTTCCTCTGCCCTTCCGGACCACCCCATTAGCCCCCCCCCAAAAAATTATTGGGGTGTCTTCCGGGCCTCCTCGACCGCCGCCTGCGACTCCGTCCACCGGCTGGCATTACCTCCTCGACCTGGGAATCCTTCCGCAAGGGTCCTTTCCCCGACATGATCTCCTCCCAGGTCCAGAACTCCTTCCCCTCGCGAGCCCATCTCTCGCGCTCCTTATCCTCCCGCTGCTTGGTCCTGGTTTGGTGGGGTGTTCTGTAACGATCGTCGTCGGGTGATGAGGAAGCGGACCAAAGCGCAGCTGGGAGCGAACACATGTTTATTCTTCACACTGAAATAAACACGTACACAAAACCAAGAAAATGCAGATACGTTAACTGCTCAAAACACAAAGAGGCAACACCCCACAAACAGCGTGGGGGAAAAAGGAACTTAAATGTGATCCCAATCAGAGACAACTAGCGACAGCTGTCTCTGATTGGGAATCGACAGAACCCAACATAGAAATAAACCACATAGAGCTAACACAAGGCTATAACGCAAACATAGAAAACAAACCAAGGAAAAATACCCAACATGACACACCCTGACCCAAAATACCCGAGTTCACCTGGTCAGGGCGTGACAAACACACACAATCACACACAGACACACACATACACACGCTAACACACACAATCACACACACACACACACACACACACACACACACACACACAATCACACACACACACACACACACACACACACACACACACACACACACACACACACACACACACACACACACACACACACAGAAGGAGAAGACGGAGAGAAGCAACCTCTGCCAGAGTGTGTGGTGTCTCTCTCTCCTGCTAATTTGGATCATCACACACTTCTCACAGAGTGATGATGACAAACAGCTGGGAGCTTCATTCACACACATCCAGGCACTCTGTGGCGCTCTGCATGCACACACACAGGTAAAACATGCACACACACACATGAAATGGAACACTAGTTAAGACTTTGAGACACACACACACTTTCATAAACAGGGCTAACAAGACCAGGGTAGGCTCATGAACAACAGGGCTAACAAGACCACTACTGTTCAGGGTAGGATCGTGAACAATAGGGCTACCAAGACCAATACTGTTCAGGGTAGGATCGTAAACAATAGGGCTAACAAGACCAATACTTTTCAGGGTAGGATCGTGAACAACAGGGCTAACAAAACCAATACTGTTCAGGGTAGGATCGTAAACAATAGGGCTAACAAGACCAATACTTTTCAGGGTAGGATCGTGAACAACAGGGCTAACAAAACCAATACTGTTCAGGGTAGGATGATGAACAGGGATAACAAGACAGCTGGATGAAGGTGAATTGACACAGGAAAAGTCTACACTGTTAAAGTGCTATTGACAACCTTAAAGGGGACTGTCCCCATAAGAGAACCCTTTGAATCTTACAAAGAGAGTCAACTAGCTGAATGAGCAATCTATACCAAGGCATCATTTATGTTTGTACATTTTGTAATCCAAATCACAGCACCTAATTCATAATTCATGTACTGAAGTCTAATTAATTCATGCATTGGTAGTTATCACATTGACAGCGTGGCTGCCAACAATTTCCAATATGAATGGCCATCTGACTATTTCATATGATGACTCATCATTTTTACATCACTGTCCAAGAATGACAGCAGGACAGAAAATAGACCAGACAGTCAGAGGCAACTATAAGGATGAGTTGATGGTCCGGATGGGGACTAGGCACACCATCTGGAAGTTGGAGAATTTTGCATTTTCAAACAGCCGAAACAGCTTTTTCCTACAATGTAGAGCCATAATCACTATGGTTAATTCTATGTAAAAAAAGACATGTATTTAAGCATACACCTTGAGCTGTTTTTTAAAGAAACTAAATATGCTTCTCTGCATCTCTGCTTAAATCTGGGTAACAGTTGGAAAGAATGTGAGTCTTATTCAGAACATGTATCTATTGCTTGCTTTTCTAAAGTTTACCAACCAGTGGAGGCTCCTCAGGGGAGGAAGGGGATGACCATCCTCAGTGAATTTAATAAAAATGTACATTTTAAACATTTAAAAAGTTATACTTTTTAGATGAAACTATACTAAATATAATCACATAAAATAATTGATTAAAACACACTATTTTGCAAAGAAGGTTTACAGTAGTTTCAACAGCACTCTGTAGGGTAGCACCATGGTGTACCCGGAGGACAGCCAGCTTCCGTCCTCCTTTGGGTACATTGACTTCAATACAAAACCTAGGAGGCTCATTGTTCTCACCCCTTTCCATTGACTTACACAGTAATTATGACAACTTCCGGAGGACGTCCTCCGGCCTATCAGAATTCTTGCAACATGAACTGACATGTTGTCCACCTAATCAAAGGATCAGAGAATTAATCTAGTACTGAATGCATAAGCTTACAGCTAGCTAGCACTGCAGTGTATAACGTGGTGAGTAGTTGACTCAAAGAGAAAGGCAATTGTTGAACAGTTTTGAACAAATTAATTTCTTCCAAAATGAAGGAGAAGCAAGAGACAAATAGAGAGAGAGAAAAAATTCTCACTTACTTAGCTAGCAAATGCAGCTAGCTAGTTTAACCTACTGAAACACCCTGCTCAAACAGAGGGATGCTATGTTAACTAGCTGGCTATGACTATCCAACACAACACTGGAACTATTCCAAGTCAAGGTAAGATTTTGGTATTACTAATTTATTGTCACCGGTGCTCGCCGGTGTAACTGCGTACTGACTGTACACTGCAATGTTACTGCATGATTGTAGCAGGTTTTCTAACTCTAGTAGCTATGCTGACTATGATGTTACTTTAGCTAATATGGTGACAACGATGTAGGCTGTGTGTAGTGGTTTGGCTGGGAAAGGTTTTTTTGCCTGGTCACATACAGCTGATGTGTTGTGCATTGAAGTCCACAAGTGAGAGGAAGAAGTGAAAGCAGGAGAGCGCATAGATGCGAGAAGGAATACAGCGTGGCTGCTATGAATGTTAACTATGTTTCAAATAAAATAAAAATTGTCACATGCGCCAAATACAACAGGTGTAATTACAGTGAAATGCTTACTTACATGCCCCTAACCAACAATGCAGTTCAAAAAATATATGAATAAGAAATAAAAGCAACAAGTAATTAAAGAGCAGCAGTAAAATTACAATAGCGAGACTATATACAGGGGGGTACCGGTACAGAGTGAATGTGCAGGGGCACAGGTTAGCTGAGTTAATATGTACATGTAGGTAGAGTTATTAAAGTGACTATGCATAGATGATAACAACAGAGAGTTGCGGCGGTGTAAAAGAGGGGGGGGGGGGGGCAATGCAAATAGTCTGGGTGGCCATTTGATTAGCTGTTCAGGAGTCTTATGGCTTGGGGGTAGAAGCTGTTTAGAAGCCTCTTGGACCTAGACTTGGCGCTCTGGTACCGCTTGCTATGCGGTAGAAGAGAAAAAAGTCTGACTAAGGTGGCTGGAGTCTTTGACAACTTTTAGGGCCTTCCTCTGACACCGCCTGGTATAGATGTCCTGGATGGCAGGAAGCTTGGCCCCAGTGATGTACTGGGCCATACGCACTAGCCTCTGTAGTGCCTTGCGGTCAGAGGCCGAGCAGTTGCCATACCAGGCAGTGATGCAACCAGTCAGGATGCTCTCGATGGTGCAGCTGTAGAACCTTTTGAGGATCTGAGGACCCATGTCAAATCTTTTCAGTCTCCTGAGGGGAAATACGTTTTGTCGTGTCCGCTTCACGACTGTCTTGGTGTGCTTGGACCATGTTCGTTTTTTGGTAATGTGGACATCAAGGAACATGAAGCTCTCAACCTGCTCCGCTACAGCGCCGTCGATGAGAATGGGGGCGTGGTCAGTCCTCTTTTTCCTGTAGTCCACAATCATCTCCTTTAATTCATAGGCTAGGTTGTAGCAACCTCATGATAAGTATAGTGAACATTCAAGTATCATGTAGTAGCCTAAACCTATCGATGTTCCATTGAGCTGGGTGAATGGAATATGAATAAGATTTATCAAAAATGCTGTAACAGAAATAAGGCCATGCTCATGAAAAACGGCACTGACCGCCACTGCTACCAACCGTGCCAGAAGGCATGTCAGCTAAGATAGACGAGCTAGCTATTGTAACTTAATTGATAGCCTGAAATGGATTTTTGGTAGCAAGTGAAGAGGTTGAGAGATTTGGATCTTATCTGTGCTAGCTAAAGCCAACTTCATAAAAATGCTAAGTGGCTAGTAGTATTACAGAGACACAAATACCAAAAAATGATATATATATATATATATATATATATATATATATATATATATATATATATATACACAGTGAGGGAAAAAAGGATTTGATCCCCTGCTGATTTTGTACGTTTTCCCACTTACAAAGAAATGATCAGTCTATAATTTTAATGGTAGGTTTATTTGAACAGTGAGAGACAGAATAACAACAAAAAAATCCAGAAAAACGCATGTCAAAAATGTTATGAAACGATTTCCATTTTAATGAGGGAAATAAGTATTTGACCCCTCTGCAAAACATGACTTATTACTTGGTGGCAAAACCCTTGTTGGCAATCACAGAGATCAGACATTTCTTGTAGTTGGCCACCAGGTTTGCACACATCTCAGGAGGGATTTTGTCCCACTCCTCTTTGCAGATCTTCTCCAAGTCATTAAGGTTTCGAGGCTGACGTTTGGCAACTCGAACCTTCAGCTCCCTCCACAGATTTTCTATGGGATTAAGGTCTGGAGACCGGCTAGGCCACTCCAGGACCTTAATGTGCTTCTTCTTGAGCCACTCCTTTGTTGCCTTGGCCGTGTGTTTTGGGTCATTGTCATGCTGGAATACCTATCCACGACCCATTTTCAATGCCCTGGTTGAGGCAAGGAGGTTCTCACCCAAGATGTGACAGTACATGGCCCCGTCAAATGATGCGGTGAAGTTGTCCTGTCCCCTTAGCAGAAAAACACACCCTCCATGTTTGACGGTGGAGATGGTGTTCTTGGGGTCATAGGCAGCATTCCCTCTCCTCCAAACACGGCGAGTTGAGTTGATGCCAAAGAGCTCCATTTTGGTCTCATCTAACCACAACACTTTCACCCAGTTGTCCTCTGAATCATTCAGATGTTCATTGGCAAACTTCAGACGGGCATGTATTTGTATTCTTGAGCAGGGGGACCTTGCGGGCACTGCAGGATTTCAGTCCTTCACGGCGTAGTGTGTTACCAACTGTTTTCTTGGTGACTATGGTCCCAGCTGCCTTGAGATCATCGACAAGATCCTCCCGTGTAGTTCTGGGCTGATTCCTCACCGTTCTCATGATCATTGCAACTCCACGAGGTGAGATCTTGCATGGAGCCCCAGGCCGAGGGATATTGACAGTTCTTTTGTGTTTCTTCCATTTGCGAATAATCGCACCAAATGTTGTCACCTTCTCACCAAGCTGCTTGGCGATGGTCTTGTAGCCCATTCCAGCGTTGCGTAGGTCTACAATCTTGTCCCTGACATCCTTGGAGAGTTTGGAATCTGATTGATTGATTGCTTCTGTGGACAGGTGTCTTTTATACAGGTAACAAACTGAGATTAGGAGCACTCCCTTTAAGAGTGTGCTCCTAATCTCAGCTCGTTACCTGTATAAAAGACACCTGGGAGCCAGAAATCTTTCTTATTGAGATGGGGTCAAATACTTATTTCCCTCATTAAAATGCAAATCAATTTATAACATTTTTGATGTGTTTTTCTCGATATTTTTGTTGTTGTTCTGTTTCTCACTGTTCAAATAAACCTAACATTAAAATTATAGACTGATCATTTCTTTGTCAGTGGGCAAACATACAAAATCAGCAGGGGATCAAATACTTTTTTCCTCCACTGTGTGTATATATATATATATATATATATATATATATATATATATATATATATATATATATATAGAGAGAGAGAGAGAGAGAGAGAGAGAGAGAGAGAGAGAGAGAGAGAGAGAGAGAGAGAGAGAGAGAGAGAGAGAGAGAGAGAGAGAGAGAGGATATTTATACAGTATATATATATATATATATAGAGAGAGGGAGAGAGACAGAAGAGAAGATATATATACAGTTTATATATATATTGAGAGAGAGAGATAGAAGACAAGATATATATGCAGTATATATCTATTGAGAGAGAGAGAGAGAGAGAGAGAGAGAGAGAGAGAGAGAGAGAGAGAGAGAGAAATAAAAAGAGTCGAAACTGTCGTCAAAACATGCTTTGAAATGTGTCACACTCACACCCCAGATTGTGTGCTCGCCATCAACATCACCATGACAGCATGACTGACACTTATTACCGTATTGATCTGTTGGACCTGATTATTAAAGACAAGAAAACTAATGACTGTGACTGCTGTCCCTGTCCACAGGCCAGTCTGGTAGTGGTGCTATCGATCCTCTCAGGAGGACAAACGTGGAGAAGATTGTGTGTGTGTGTGTGTGTGTGTGTGTGTGTGTGTGTGTGTGTGTGTGTGTGTGTGTGTGTGTGTGTTTGTGTGTGTGTGTGTGTGTGTGTGTGTGTGTGTGTGTGTGTGTGTGTGTGTGTGTGTGTGTGTGTGTGTGTGTGTGTGTGTGTGTGTGTGTGTGTGTGAGGGTGTGTGTGAGGGTGTGTGTGTGCGCGTGCGTGCGTTTACTCCTGATGTTTAAAGGGGTCAGGGGAACATTGATTGCCGGATGTCATGGAGACCCTGCCTAGCCCTGTCATTTATTAGACTGATTCAGGCCTCAGCTCTCAGAGCTAGTGACTTTGTTTCTGCTCCTGCTTCCAATCACATCCTGTCTCTGCCCACTTCCTCCCGACAGGTTTCTCTCTTTGTTATTGTATAATAGTACAATCAGATTGATAAACATACACTATATATACAAAAGTATATGGACACCCCTTCAAATTAGTGGATTCAGCTATTTCAGCCACTCCCGTTGCTGACAGGTGTATATAATCGATCACACAGCCATGCAATCTTCCTAGACAAACATTGGCAGTAGAATGGCCTTACTGAAGAGTTCAGTGACGGCTGCACCGATCAACTGTAAGTGCTGTTATTGTGAAGTGGAAACATCTAGGAGCAACAATTGCTTAGCCGCGAAGTGGTAGGCCACACAAGCTCACAGAACGGGACTGCCATATGCTGAAGCACGTAGAGTGTAAAAATCGTCTGTCCTTGGTTGCAACACTCACTACCGAGTTCCAAACTATCTCTGGAAGCAACGTCAGCACAAGAACTGTTTGTTTCATGAAATGAAATGGGTTTCTATGGCCGAGCAGCCGCACACTAGCCTAAGCATCGGCTGGAGTGGTGTAAAGCTCGGGGACATTGGACTCTGGAGCAGTGGAAACATGTTATCTGGAGTGATGGATCACACTTCACCATCTTGCAGACACAAATCTGGGTTTGGCAGATGCCAGGACACTACCTGCCCGAATGCATAATGCCAACTGTAAAGTTTGGTGGAGGAGAGACAATGGTCTGGGGCTGTTTTTCATTGTTTGGGCTAGGCCCCTTAGTTCCAGTGAAGGGAAATCTTAATGCTACAGCATTCAATGACATTCTAGACGATTCTGTGCTTTCAACTTTGTGGCAATAGTTTAGGGAAGGCCCTTCCCTGTTTCAGCATGACAATGCCCCAGTGCACAAACCGAGGTCCATGTAGAAATGGTTTTTCGAGATCGGTGTGGAAGAACTAGACTGGCCTGCACAGAGCCCTGGCCTCAACCCCAATCGAACACCTTTGGATGAATTGGAATGCCGACTGCGAGCCTGGCCTAATCGCTTAACATCAGTGCCCGACCTCACTAATGCTCTTGTGGCTGAGTGGAAGCAAGTCCCCGCAGCAATGTTCCAACATCTAGTGGAAAGCCTTCCCAGAAGAGTGGAGGCTGTTATAGCAGCGAATGGGGGCCCAACTCCATATTAATGCCCATAATTTTGGAACGAGATGTTCGACGTGCAAGTGTCCACGTACTTTTGGTCATATAGTGTACATCTACTGATGTCACTAAATGTTTTATCATTAATAATGAAGAGTGCGTGTGTGTGGATGTTTTGGTATAATTATGCTGCTAGAGATTCTCAGCAGGAGGAAACAAAGAGATCTCCTTTCATAGTGTGACGACCCTCCCACTCTGTCTGCCGAATTCTTTCTCTTTGCTCTTGTTTTCCTTATTAGGATGTCGGTGGGCGGAGCCGGGAGGGTCATCAGCGAAATGGGACACACCTGGGCTCGGGTGTGTCCCAGGATAAATATACCTCTTCCCCATTCATTGGGGAGACTCTCTCCATGCAGACACACTGATAGATTTTGGTTGTGGCATTTTTGTGGCTGTTTTGTTTGTTTGTTTGTTTGTTTGTTTGTTTGTTTGTTTGTTTGTTTGTTTGTTTGCTTGTTTGTTTGCGTTGACACCTTTCAACACCCCTCATTATCACATCTATACACGCGACCACTCACTTACACTACTGACTAAACACACACCATTGTTAATTGTATTTACTTTACTTCAGTTAATAAATATATTTTGTTATTCTTTTTCTCCACGTTGTCTCCCTTTCTGTTACGGGCTTCGAGCCGGTTCGTGACAATAGAATCACATCAAAGTTAATGACATTATTTAACGAGTGTGTGTCTGCAACATTTGGGTTTTCATCCACAACATCTGGCCTGAAGAGAGAATCTAGTTTCTTTATGTTTCCTACTACTTACAATACTGTATAATCAAACAACATCAACCACAGTTTGGCTGTTCAAGGTGACATGTGAAGAGGAAAGGAGACTTAACATGGTAGTGAATAACAGAGGGGGGCAAAGGAGTGGGATGGGGAAGAGAGAAGGGAACATTGATAGACAGCAGAAATGTCAGTGATATAGTGGTAAACAAAATAGATGGGTAAATGCTAATCGCTGTTCGTGGTGAATAAGTCAAGTCTTTCTGTATTTTCTTGCATTTTCCCACGATAGGCAGGTATATCAAAAAGGTGCATAAACTAGACATTGAATAATTACACATAATCCATATAGAACAGCTGAAAATACCCAGAAATAACTGACCCCGTGTTCAGTCATTATTTTTCCAAATATTTCAGATTCTTAGAAATAAGTTCTATGACCAGAACATCATGCTGTTTTTAATGGATTAACAATAAATTATGTTTTATAATGAAAGTGTTGCGTCTCAACTTCTGATTCAAGATTCTTATACATTTTCAAAACACGAAAAACTGCAGCACACCAATTCTTAGATATTAGAAATAGAAAGTTGCTGTAAATGTAAGTTTTAGTTATTAGTTATTATTATTAAATGTGTATTATTATTAGACAGTAAGCCTAATTGTTATGGGTTTTTTTCTGCAGTGTTTTAATCATTCTTATAATTTTACAGTTTTCTCTGCCTTTTGTCATATTATTGTTGCTACTAATTACTGTCTTTTATTTTCATTAGAACACCCTTCAAAACACGATTGTGCATCTCGAGAGATTTCATCTTGCAAAATTTCAACTAAATAAATAAATAGAAATGAACAGTGGCTAAGCGACCTTATTATCATTAGTATGTGACCTTCCTGGCAGGAACAGATTTGGAACATTTAGTTCACCTAGTTTCAAGGTTAAAGAGGCCACCAGAGGAGATTTTGTGATTACATGTTTAAAAATGTAACGCTTCTGCTGAATAGAGGTGTACACATGAAGCCAAATGATATTTCAGAGTCTGTGCTTTAGAGAATGTCAATCTCATTATATCAACCTAAGGATCTTTTCAGTAATTTTGACGTTTTTACAGAGGATATTTTATTTGTGTAATTTTACATCTAACTAAATCAAATCAAAGTGTATTTGTCACATGCGCCGAATACAACAGGTGTAGACCATTCAATGAAATGCTTACTTACAGGCTCTAACCAATAGTGCGATAGTGTGTGTGTGTGTGTGTGTGTGTGTGTGTGTGTGTGTGTGTGTGTGTGTGTGTGTGTGTGTGTGGGTAAGTAAAGAAATAAAACAACAGTAAAAAGACATTTGAAAATAACAGTAGCAAGGCTATATACAGACACCAGTTAGTCAGGCTTATTGAGGTAGTATGTACATGTAGGTATGGTTAAAGTGACTATGCATATATGATGAACAGAGAGTAGCAGTAGCGTAAAAAGAGGGGTTGGCGGGTGGTGGGACACAATGCAGATAGCCCGGTTAGACAATGTGTGGGGGCACTGGTTGGTCGGGCCAATTGAGGTAGTATGTACATGAATGTATAGTTAAAGTGACTATGCATATATGATAAACAGAGAGTAGCAGCAGCGTAAAAGAGGGGTTGGGGGGGCACACAATGCAAATAGTCCGGGTAACCATTTGATTACCTGTTCAGGAGTCTTATGGCTTGGGGGTAAAAACTGTTGAGAAGCCTTTTTATCCTAGACTTGGCACTCCGGTACCGCTTGCCATGCGGTAGTAGAGAGAACAGTCTACGACTGGGGTGGCTGGGGTCTTTGAACATTTTTAGGGCCTTCCTCTGACACCGCCTGGTGTAGAGGTCTTGGATGGCAGGCAGTTTTGCCACAGTGATGTACTGGGCCGTATTCACTACCCTCTGAAGTACCAAGCGGTCGGAGGCTGAGTAATTGCCGTACCAGGCAGTGATGCAACCGGTCAGGATGCTCTCGATGTTGCAGCTGTAGAACCTTTTGAGGATCTCAGGACCCATGACAAATATTTTTAGTCTCCTGAGGGGGAATAGGCTTTGTCGTACCCTCTTTACGACTGTCTTGGTGTGTTTGGACCATTCTAGTTTGTTGTTGATGTGGACACCAAGGAACTTGAAGCTCTCAACCTGCTCCACTACAGCCCCTTCGATGAGAATGGGGGCGTGTTCGGTGCTCCTTTTCCTGTGGTCCACAATCATCTCCTTAGTCTTGGTTACGTTGAGGGATAGGTTGTTATTCTGGAACCACCCGGCCAGGTCTCTGACCTCCTCCCTATAGGCTGTCTCGTCGTTGTCAGTGATCAGGCCTACCACTGTTGTGTCATCTGCAAACTTAATGATGGTGCTGGAGTCATGCCTGGCCATGCAGTCGTGGGTGAACAGGGAGTACAGGAAGGGACTGAGCACGCACCCCTGGGGAGCTCCAGTGTTGAGGATCAGCGTTGCAGATGTGTTGCTACCTAACCTCAACACCTGGAGTGGCCTGTCAGGAAGTCCAGGATCCAGTTGCAGAGGGAGTTGTTTAGTCCCAGGATCCTTAGCTTAGTGATGAGCTTTGAGGGTACTATGGTGTTGAACGCTGTGCTGTAGTCAATGAATAGCATTCTCACATATGTGTTCCTTTTGTCCAGGTGGAAGGGGCAGTGTGGAGTGCAATAGGGATTGCATCATCTGTGGATCTCTTTGGGCGGTATGCAAATTGGAGTGGGTCTAAGGTTTCTAGGATAATGGTGTTGATGTGAGCCATTACCAGCCTTTCAAAGCACTTCATGGCTACGGAAGTAAGTGCTACAGGTCTGTAGTCATTTAGGCAGGTTGCCTTTGTGTTCTTGGGCACAGGGACTATGGTGGTCTGCTTGAAACATGTTGGTACAACAGACTCAATCAGGGACATGTTGAAAATGTCAGTGAAGACACCTGCCAGTTGGTCAGCACATGCCCGGAGCACACGTCCTGGTAATTCGTCTGGCCCCGCAGCCTTCTGTATGTTGACCTGTTTAAAGGTCTTACTCACGTCGGCTACGGAGAGCATGATCACACAATCATCCGGATCAGCTGATGCTCTCATGCATGCCTCAGTGTTGCTTGCCTCGAAGTGAGCATAGAAGTGATTTAGCTCGTCTGGTAGGCTCGTGTCACTGGGCAGCTCGTGGCTGTGCTTCTCTTTGTAGTCTGTAATAGTTTGCAAGCCCTGCCACATCCGACGATGGTGTAGTATGATTCAGTCTTAGCCCTGTATTGATGCTTTGCCTGTTTGATGGTTCGTCGCAGGGCATAGCGGGATTTCTTGTAAGCTTCCGGGTTAGAGTCCCGCACCTTGAAAGCGGCAGCTCTACCATTTAGCTCAGTGCGAATGTTGCCTGTAATCCATGGCTTCTGGTTGGGGTTTGTACGTACGGTCACTGTGGGGACGACGTCCTCGATGCACTTATTGATAAAGCCAGTGACTGATGTGGTGTGTTCCTCAATGTCATCGGAAGAATCCTAGAACATGTTCCAGTCTGTGGTAGCAAAACAGTCCTGTAGTTTAGCATCTGCTTCATCTGACCACTTTTTTATAGACCGAATCACTGGTGCTTCCTGCTTTGTACGCGTCTCTGTGTGTGGAGTACAGGTGATCTAGAATTATTTTCCCTCTGGTTGCACATTTAACATGTTGATAGAGATTTGGTGGAACTGATTTAAGTTTCCCTGCATTAAAGTCTCCGGCCACTAGGAGCGCCGCCTCTGGGTGAGTGGTTTCCTGTTTGCTTATTTCCTTATACAGCTGACTGAGTGCGGTCTTAGTGCCAGCATCTGTTTGTGGTGGTAAATAAACAGCCACGAAAAGTATAGCTGAGAACTCTCTAGGCAAGTAGTGTGGCCTGCAATTTATCACAATATACTCTACTTCAGGCGAGCAAAATCTAGAGACTTCCTTAGATTTCGTGCACCAGCTGTTGTTTACAAATATGCACAGACCGGCCCCCCCTCGTCTTACCGGAGTGTGCTGTTCTATCCTGCCAGTGCAGCGTGTATCGCGCTAGCTGAATATCCATGTCGTCATAGCCACGATTCCGTGAAACATAGGATATTACAGTTTTTGATGTCCCGTTGGTAGGATATTCGTGATCGTACCTCGTCTAATTTATTTTCCAATGATCACACGTTGGCGAGTAATATTGACGGTAACAGCAGCTTTCCTACTCGCCTTCTGTGGTTCCTGATGAGGCATCCGGCTATTCGTCCTCTGTACCTGCGTCGCTTCCTCTTGTGAATAACTGGGATGTCGGCCCTGCCGGGTGTTTGGAGAATATCATGTGAGTCTTGCTTGTTGTGAAAAAATCTTTGTTTAACCTGTTAGGGCTAGGGGGCAGCATTGACACGGCTGGATAAAAAACATACCCGATTTAATCTGGTTACCACTCCTACTCAGTAACTAGAATATGCATATACTTATTACATATGGATAGAAAACACCCTAAATTTTCTAAAACTGTTTGAATGGTGTCTGTGAGTATAACAGAACTCAAATGGCAGGTCAAAACCTGAGAGATTCCTTTACAGGAAGTGGCCTGTCTGACCATTTCTGGAACTTCTTTGCCATCTCTATCATTTACTAAGGATCTCTGCTCTAACGTGACACTTCCCACGTCGTCCATAGGCTCTCAGAGCCCGGGAAAAAAGAGAATGTCGTCATTCCAGCCCCAGGCTGAAACACATTATCGCCTTTCTCAAGTGGCCCATCAAGAGACACTAGCTTATGCGCGTGACCCCGACCGCCCCCGCCTTTGGGATTTTTTCCTCTGTTTGCCGAAAAGGAGATTCCCTGTCGGAATTTTATCGCTTTTCTACGAGAAAAATGACGTAAAAATTGATTTTAAACAGCGGTTGACATGCTTCGACGTACGGCAATGGAATACTTTGAATTTTATTGTCAGGAATTGCGCCAAGCGCGCGACACTTCTTTACTATTTCGGATAGTGTCTGGAACGCACGAACAAAACGCCGCTATTCGGATATAACGATGGATTATTTTGGACCAAACCAACATTTGTTATTGAAGTAGACGTCCTGGGTGTGCATTCTGACGAAGACAACAAAAGGTAATGACATTTTTATAATAGTAAATATGATTATGGTGAGTGCTAAACTTGCCGGGTGTCTAAATAGCGAGCCCGTGATGCCTGGGTTATGTACTTAGAATATTGCAAAATGTGCTTTCACCAAAAAGCTATTTTAAAATCGGACATATCGAGTGCATAGAGGAGGTCTGTATCTATAATTCTTAAAATAATTGTTATGCTTTTTGTGAACGTTTATCGTGAGTAATTTAGTAAAATGTTAGCGAATTCCCCGTAAGTTTGCGGGGGGTATGCTAGTTCTGAACGTCACATGCTAATGTAAAAAGCTGGTTTTTGATATAAATATGAACTTGATTGAACAAAACATGCATGTATTGTATAACATAATGTCCTAGGGTTGTCATCTGATGAAGATCATCAAAGGTGAGTGCTGCATTTAGCTGTCTTCTGGGTTTTGGTGACATTATATGCTGGCTTGAAAAATGGGTGTCTGATTATTTCTGGCTTGGTACTCTGCTGACATAATCTAATGTTTTGCTTTCGTTGTAAAGCCTTTTTGAAATCGGACAGTGTGGTTAGATTAACGAGAGTCTTATCTTTAAATGGCTGTAAAATAGTCATATGTTTGAGAAATTGAAGTAATAGGATTTTGAAGATTTTGAAAATCGCGCCACAGGCTGGCAGTGGCTGTTACGTAGGTGGGACGAATTCGTCCCGCCGGTCCCATAGAGGTTAAAACCTCTTCAGCGTCTGATCCCGTTAGCGGGATCAAAATCCAGCGAAAAATCATATCGCCAATTAGCATTAAAAAAAATTCATAATTTTTTTTTACAAAAAATTTAGATTTTTTTTTTTTTTTTTATAGATACACCTCTCCTGAATCGACCCACGTCGTCCGATTTCAAAAAGGTTTTACAGGAAAAGCAAATCATTAGATTATGTTAGATGAGTCCATCGTAAAAAGCAGCAACATAGCCATTTTCCGACCAACCACTTGCATCACAAATAACCAAAAAACAGCTAAATGCAGCACTAACCTTTTACAAACTTCATCAGATGACACACCTAGGACATCATGTTACACAATGCATGCATTATTTTGTTCAATAAAGGTCATATTTATATATAAAACAGCATTTTACATCGACGCGTAACGTTGACTGACTATTTTCCCCTCAAATGCGTCCCGGGAAACAATGCTACAATTCCCTAAATTACTATTCGAAAACGATTTTTTAAATGTATATTGTCAATCTAACATTTATAGATGAATATCTCTTGAGAACACCTGTCATACCAGATTTTAAATTAACTTTACTGGGTAATCACACTTTGCGATAAAAGGAGATGCGATACACAGAAAATGAGCTAATAAACCGAGCTCGGCGCCATCTTGGAACAATCGCATGTCACATCTCATCTTGTATAATATTGTCAATAATCGCCTACCTTTAGTTGTCTTCATCAGAAAGCACTTCCAGGGATCCCAGGTCCACAACAGATGTATTTTCGGTCGAAAAAGTCCATCATTTATGTTCCATTAGCTTTCTGTTGTTAGCGCGTCTGAATGCTGTATCCAAATACTCTGCCGGGCGCGGCACAGCCGTTTCGAAATAAAACATTTTTTTCCCATTTAGGTTCGTTCAAACATGTCAAACGTTGTAAAACATGAATCTTCAGGGCCTGTAACACCAAGAGAGCCAATCAGATTCGACGGGGACGGTTGTAGAGTGTTTTGAAACGTTTCCAAAGGTGGGGGTAGACAGCGTCATAATGGTGATGGCCCATCCCCTGTGACCAATTTCCAATGGGTCTCATTCACTGAGTTTCGACTGTATAAGGCTCAAACCACTGTGAAAAGACTGGCGACATCTAGTGGAAGCAATAGGAAGTGCTCACTGAACCATGGTTAACGGTGTGATTAATAGGGAAAGATGAGAAGTCGAGTCCACAATTCTGAATTCCATTTCCTGTTTCAATCGGTCTCGGGGTTTTGACAGCCATAGGAGTTCTGTTATACTCACAGACACCATTCAAACAGTTTTAGAAACTTTAGGGTGCTTTCTATCCACATATAATAAGTATATGCATGTCCTAGCTTCTGAGTTTGATTAGTAGGCCGTTGAAAATGGGAACGAATTTTTTTCAAAATGCGCTGTGGCGCCCCCTATCCTAGGGTATCCTCAAGAGGCTAATCCGAGGTGAGTGATCGCTGTCCTAATATCCAGAAGTTTTTTCTGACGTACGATACGGTTGCAGAAACATTATGTACAAAATAAGTTACAAATAACGCGAAAAAAACACATAAACTGCTGCCATTTGTGTTTGGTGCAGTATTTCTCAAGTAAAACAATTTGCAATGTGTCAGAGTTGCTGGGTAGGTCTGACTCTCTGTCTATGCTACTGGATAGAAAGTGATCACCGCAGCTCTTCACCTCATGTTAGTGGGCAAATGGACATAGTGAATTCAAAATCCAACCTTCATTTATCCGCTGTGATGCACAGATGTTCCAAAGTCTGTTTCAGACAAAACTGACTTTATGACCAAAATGTACACTTTGTAGTCAATTGTGACACTAGAATAATTGTTTCTGACTCATATTGATGCCACTTAGGCTGTTTTCAAAGGGATTTGTTGAATTTTAAAGGCAGTCACTCTTTAACGCTGCATTGTTGGAAAAGGACCCGTAAGTAAGCATTTCACTGTTAGTCTACACCTTTTGTCTACAAAACATGTGACAAATAACATTTTATTTTATTTGTATAGTTATGCATGTTAAGGTCGAACATTGAGTTCCCTAAAAGCCTACGTAAATCAGATTTTTAGGATATCATCATGTGGTATACCTTACTATAATATGTCATAAATTATTGTTATATTATAGAAGAATGTGTAAAAAAAAATATTATAATAATAATAATTTTCAGCATGTAAACTTAAAGCTGCACTATCAAATTTCAAATCAAATCAAATTTATTTTTATATAGCCCTTCGTACATCAGCTGATATCTCAAAGTGCTGTACAGAAACCCAGCCTAAAACCCCAAACAGCAAGCAAAGCATGTGAAAGAAGCACGGTGGCTAGGAAAAACTCCCTAGGAAAAACTCCCTAGAAAAGGCCAAAAACCTAGGAAGAAACCTAGAGAGGAACCAGGCTATGAGGGGTGGCCAGTCCTCTTCTGGCTGTGCAGGGTGGATATTATAACAGAACATGGTCAAGATGTTAAAATGTTAAAATGTTCATAAATGACCAGCATGGTCAAATAATAATAATCATAGTAGTTGTCGAGGGTGCAACAAGCACGTCCGGTGAACAGGTCAGGGTTCCATAGCCGCAGGCAGAACAGTTGAAACTGGAGCAGCAGCACGGCCAGGTGGACTGGGGACAGCAAGGAGTCATCATACCAGGTAGTCCTGAGGCATGGTCCTAGGGCTCAGGTCCTCCGAGAGAAAGACAGAAAGAGAGAAAGAGAGAATTAGAGAGAGCATATTTAAATTCACACAGGACACCGGATAAGACAAGAGAAATACTCCAGATGTAACAGACTGACCCTAGCCCCCCGACACATAAACTACTGCAGCATAAATACTGGAGGCTGAGACAGGAGGGATCAGAAGACACTGTGGCCCCATCCGATGATACCCCCGGACAGGGAAAAACAGGCAGGATATAACCCCACCCACTTTGCCAAAGCACAGCCCCCACACCACTAGAGGGATGTCTCCAACCACCAACTTACCGTCCTAAGACAAGGCCGAGTATAGCCCACAACGATCTCCGCCATGGCACAACCCAAGGGGGGGCGCCAACCCAGACAGGAAGACCACGTCAGTGACTCAACCCACTCAAGTGACGCACCCCTCCCATGGACGGCATGGAAGAACACCAGTAAGCCAGTGACTCAGCCCCTGTAAAAGGGTTAGAGGCAGAGAATCCCAGTGGAAAGAGGGGAACCGGCAAGGCAGAGACAGCAAGGGCGGTTCGTTGCTCCAGCCTTTCCGTTCACCTTCACACTCCTGGGCCAGACTATACTTAATCATAGGACCTACTGAAGAGATAAGTCTTCAGTAAAGACTTAAAGGTTGAGACTGAGTCTGCGTCTCTCACATTGGTAGGCAGACCATTCCATAAAAATGGAGCTCTATAGGAGAAAGCCCTACCTCCAGCCGTTTGCTTAGAAATTCTAGGGACAATTAGGAGGCCTGCGTCTTGTGACCGTAGCGTACGTGTAGGTATGTACGGCAGGACCAAATCGGAAAGATAGGTAGGAGCAAGCCCATGTAATGCTTTGTAGGTTAGCAGTAAAACCTTGAAATCAGCCCTTGCCTTAACAGGAAGCCAGTGTAGGGAGGCTAGCACTGGAGTAATATGATCAAATTTTTTGGTTCTAGTCAGGATTCTAGCAGCCGTATTTAGCACTAACTGAAGTTTATTTAGTGCTTTATCCGGGTAGCCGGAAAGTAGAGCATTGCAGTAGTCCAGCCTAGAAGTAACAAAAGCATGGATTAATTTTTCTGCGTCATTTTTGGACAGAAAATGTCTGATTTTTGCAATGTTACGTAGATGGAAAAAAGCTGTCCTTGAAACAGTCTTGATATGTTCTTCAAAAGAGAGATCAGGGTCCAGAGTAACGCCGAGGTCCTTCACAGTTTTATTTGAGACGACTGTACAACCATCCAGATTAATTGTCAGATTCAACAGAAGATCTCTTTGTTTCTTGGGACCTAGAACAAGCATCTCTGTTTTGTCCGAGTTTAAAAGTAGAAAGTTTGCAGCCATCCACTTCTTTATGTCTGAAACACAGGCTTCTAGCGAGGGCAATTTTGGGGCTTCACCATGTTTCATTGAAATGTACAGCTGTGTGTCGTCCGCATAGCAGTGAAATTTAACATTATGTTTTCGAATGACATCCCCAAGAGGTAAAATATATAGTGAAAACAATAGTGGTCCTAAAACGGAACCTTGAGGAACACCGAAATTTACAATTGATTTGTCAGAGGACAAACCATTCACAGAGACAAACTGATATCTTTCCGACAGATAAGATCTAAACCAGGCCAGAACTTGTCCATGTAGACCAATTTGGGTTTCCAATCTCTCCAAAAGAATGTGGTGATCGATGGTATCAAAAGCGGCACTAAGATCTAGGAGCACGAGGACAGATGCAGAGCCTCGGTCTGACGTCATTAAAAGGTCATTTACCACCTTCACAAGTGCAGTCTCAGTGCTATGATGGGGTCTAAAACCAGACTGAAGCGTTTCGTATACATTGTTTGTCTTCAGGAAGGCAGTGAGTTGCTGTGCAACAGCTTTTTCTAAAATTTTTGAGAGGAATGGAAGATTCGATATAGGCCGAAAGTTTTTTATAATTTCTGGATCAAGATTCGGCTTTTTCAAGAGAGGCTTTATTACTGCCACTTTTAGTGAGCTTGGTACACATCCGGTGGATAGAGAGCCGTTTATTATGTTCAACATAGGAGGGCCAAGCACAGGAAGCAGCTCTTTCAGTAGTTTAGTTGGAATAGGGTCCAGTATGCAGCTTGAGGGTTTGGAGGCCATGATTATTTTCATCATTGTGTCAAGAGATATAGTACTAAAACACTTTAGTATCTCCCTTGATCCTAGGTCCTGGCAGAGTTGTGTAGACTCAGGACAATGGAGCTTTGGAGGAATACCCAGATTTAAAGAGGAGTCTGTAATTTGCTTTCTAATTATCATGATCTTTTCCTCAAAGAAGTTCATAAATGTATTACTGCTGAAGTGAAAGCCATCCTCCATTTGCGAAGGCTGCTTTTTAGTTAGCTTTGCGACAGTATCAAAAATAAATTTCGGATTGTTCTTATTTTCCTCAATTAAGTTGGAAAAATAGGATGATCGAGCAGCAGTGAGGGCTCTTTGATACTGCACGGTACTGTCTTTCCAAGCTAGTCGGAAGACTTCCAGTTTGGTGTGGCCGTTCCAATTTTCTGGAAGCTTGCTTCAGAGCTCGTGTATTTTCTGTATACCAGGGAGCTAGTTTCTTATGACAGATGTTTTTAATTTTTAGGGGTGCAACTGCATCTAGGGTATTGCGCAAGGTTAAATTGAGTTCCTCAGTTAGGTGGTTAACTGATTTTTGTCCTCTGACGTCCTTGGGTAGGCAGAGGCAGTCTGGAAGGGCATCAAGGAATCTTTGGGTTGTCTGAGAATTTATAGCACGACTTTTAATGCTCCTTGGTTGGGGTCTGAGCAGATTATTTGTTGCAATTGCAAACGTAATAAAATGGTGGTCCGATAGTCCAGGATTATGAGGAAAAACATTAAGATCCACAACATTTATTCCATGGGACAAAACTAGGTCCAGAGTATGACTGTGGCAGTGAGTAGGTCCAGAGACATGTTGGACAAAACCCACTGAGTCGATGATGGCTCCGAAAGCCTTTTGGAGTGGGTCTGTGGACTTTTCCATGTGAATGTTAAAGTCACCAAAAATTAGAATATTATCTGCTATGACTACAAGATCCGATAGGAATTCAGGGAACTCAGTGAGGAACACTGCATATGGCCCAGGAGGCCTGTAAACAGTAGCTATAAAAAGTGAGTGAGTAGGCTGCATAGATTTCATGACTAGAAGCTCAAAAGACGAAAACGTCATTGTTTTTTTTTTGTAAATTGAAATTTGCTATCGTAAATGTTAGCAACACCTCCGCCTTTGCCGGATGCACGGGGGGTATGGTCACTAGTGTAACCAGGGGGTGAGGCCTCATTTAACACAGTAAATTCATCAGGCTTAAACCATGTTTCAGTCAGGCCAATCACATCAAGATTATTATCAGTGATTAGTTCATTGACTATAACTGCCTTGGAAGTGAGGGATCTAACATTAAGTATCCCTATTTTGAGATGTGAGATATCAATCTCTTTCAGTAGTGACAGGAATGTTTGAGGTTTTTATTCCAGTGAGATTGCTAAAGCGAACACCTCCATGTTTGGTTTTGCCAAACCTAGATCGAGGCACAGACACGGTCTCAATGGGGAAAGCTGAGCTGACTACGCTGACTGTGCTAGTGGCAGACTCCACTAAGCTGGCAGGCTGGCTAACAGCCTGCTGCCTGGCCTGCACCCTATTTCATTGTGGAGCTAGAGGAGTTAGAGCCCTGTCTATGTTCGTAGATAAGATGAGAGCACACTATGAAGAAATCGCTCTGCTATTTCCTCGTTGCTAAAAATTAGAATAGTTTGCCTAATTTCAGTTTATGTGGCAAAACAAGAAAGTATAGTGTAGAGAATCATTGTACCATTTAAACCGCTGTAAAATATATTTTCCATTATCAAAAATATTGTATTTTCAGCGGTTTTAAGCTTGTGTACAAAACCGAAAGTAAAAGATGCAAAAACAAAACTTAAGAACGGGAATCATAGAAAAAGTGCACATAGAACAGATCCTCTTCAGACCCCTTCTAAAACATCTTAAACTTGCTTTCAATGAGAATGACAGATCTATAACTCACATTTCTATGTGAATTTGGTCAGGTCGCCCAAAAAGTTAAATATTGCAGCTTTAACATGAATAACAGGAATGACATTTACTCATACGTGTGGCCAATAAGATCTAGCTGATAGCCCCTAATCAAAATCAAATCAAATTTTATTGGTCACATACACATGGTTAGCAGATGTTATTGCGAGTGTAGCGAAATGCTTGTGCTTCTAGTTCCGACAGTGTAATATCGAACAAGTAATCTAACAGTTCCACATCAACTACCTTATATACACAAATGTGAAGGGATGGAATAGGAATATGTACATATAAATATATGGATGAGCTGTGGCCGAGCGGCATAGGCAAGATGCAATAGATGGTACAAAATACAGTATATACATATGAGATGAGTAATGTAAGATATGTAAACATTATTAAAGTGGCATTATTTAAAGTGACTAGAGTGATCCATTTATTAAAGTGGCCAATGATTTCAAGTCTGTATGTAGGCAGCAGCCTCTCTGTGTTAGTGATGGCTGTTGATCAGTCTGATGGCCTTGAGATAGAAGCTGTTTTTCAGTTTCTCGGTCCCAGCTTTGATACACCTGTACTGACCTCACCTTCTGGATGGTAGTGGGGTGAACAGGCAGTGGCTCGGGTGGTTGTTGTCCTTGATGATCTTTTGGCCTTCCTGTGACATCGGGTGCTGTAGGTGTCCTGGAGGGCAGGTAGTTTGCCCCCGGTGATGCGTTGTGCAGACCGCACCACCCTCTGGAGAGCCTTGCGGTTGAGAGGAGTGCAGTTGCCGTGCCAGGCAGTGATACAACCCGACAGGATGCTCTCAATTGTGCATCTGTAAAAGTTTGTGAGGGTTTTAGGTGATGAGCCAAATTTTTCAGCCTCCTGAGGTTGAAGAGGCGCTATTGCGCCTTCTTCACAACACTGTCTGTGTGGGTGGATAATTTCAGTTTGTCCGTGATGTGTACGCTGAGGAACTTAAAACTTTCCACCTTCTCCACTACTGTCCCATCGATGTGGATGGGGGGGTGCTCCCTCTGCTATTTCCTGAAGTCCACGATCATCTCCTTTGTTTTGTTGACGTTGAGTGAGAGGTTGTTTTCCTGACACCACACTCCAAGTGCCCTCACCTCCTCCCTGTAGGGTCTCATCGTTGTTGGTAATCAAGCCCACTACTGTTGTGTCATCTGCAAACTTGATGATTGCGTTGGAGGCGTGCATGGCCATGTAGTCATGGGTGAACAGGGAGTACAGGAGGGGGCTGAGCATGCACCCTTGTGGGGCCCCAGTGTTGAGGATCAGCGAAGTGGAGATGTTTCTTACCTTCACCACCTGGGGGCGGCCCGTCAGAAAGTCCAGGACCCAACTGCACAGGGTGGGGTTGAGACCCAGGCCTCAAGCTTAATGATGAGCTTGGAGGGTACTATGGTGTTGAATGCTGAGCTATAGTCAATGAACAGCATTCTTACATAGGTATTCGTCTTGTCCAGATGGGATAGGGCAGTGTGCAGTGTGATGGCGGTTGTATACAAACTGAAGTGGGTCTAGAGTGGCAGGTAAGGTGGAGGTGATATGATCCTTGACTAGTCTCTCAAAGCACTTCGTGATGACAGAAGTGAGCTATACGGGGCGATAGTCATTTAGTTTAGTTATCTTTGCCTTCTTGGGTACAGGAACAATGGTGGCCATCTTGAAGCATATGGGGACTGCAGACTGGTATAGGGAGTGATTGAATATGTCCGTAAACACACCAGCCAGCTGGTATGCGCATGCTCTGAGGACGCAGCTAGGGATGCCGTCTGGGCCAGCAGCCTTGTGAGGGTTAACACATTTAAATGTCTTACGTCGGCCACAGAGAAGAAGAGGGGGGGCCCGCAGTCCTTGGTAGCGGGTGTCACGACTTCCGCCGAAGTCGGTTCCTCTCCTTGTTCGGGCGGGGTTCGGCGGTTCGACATCACCGGTCTTCTAGCCATCGCCGATCCACCTTTCATTTTCCATTTGTTTTGTCTTGTCTTCCTGCACACCTGGTTTACATCTCCTACTAATTACTATGTGTATTTAGCCCTCTGTTCCCTCCATGTCTGTGTGGGGTATTATTTATTGTCAAGGTTGGCACGCTTCCGGCTGGTTTGCGCCGGGTTTTGTTTCATACCCGTGCTTTGTGGCAGCCGGTACTTTGTACTTGGGTTTTGTACTTTGTGCTGCCTCACTTGTTCTTTGGGCATTTGTTTTGTGATGCGGTTGCTTTCTGTATTATGATTGCCTAAGTAAAGTGCTTTGTCCATTCATCTCTGCTCTCCTGCGCCTGACTTCCATGCACCAGCTACACCCACCGTTGACAGAATACCCCACCTTTGATGGAGTCAGCAGGAGCAGGTGCCCCTGTTATTGGGGTAGAGGAGCGCGTCCAGGAACACGCAGCGATGCTCCACCATCTCGGCACCGCCATGGACCAGGTCATCCAAACAATGGGAGAGACAGGGAGTTCCTCCAGCACCTCCACCAGCACAACAGAGGCCTCCACTACTCGCTCCCCCTGCACCTGTTTCCAGTGGGATTCACCTCGCCCTCCCCAGGGAGTACGATGGGACGGCTGCCCACTGCCAGGGTTTCCTGCTGCAGTTGGAGTTATACCTGGCAACTGTCCACCCGGCTCCTTCGGGCTGTGAGAAGGTGTCCGCCCTCGTCTCATGTCTCTCGGGGAAAGCCCTTGAGTGGGCCAGTGCCGTGTGGGTGGAAGGAGATGCGGTGCTGGACCACTTTGAGGAGTTCAGCCGTCGTATCCAGGCAGTCTTCGACCACCCGCCCGAAGGTAGAGCGGTGGGTGAACGTCTTTTCCACCTGCGGCAGGGGATGAGGAGCGCACAGGAGTTCACTTTGGAATTTCGGACCCTGGCCGCCGGAGCGGGATGGAATGACAGGGCCCTGATCGACCACTATCGCTTGCGGCTTGTGCTAGGATGTCCATCGGGAGTTGGCCTGCA
Source organism: Salmo salar (assembly GCF_965601325.2). NCBI lineage: Eukaryota > Metazoa > Chordata > Actinopteri > Salmoniformes > Salmonidae > Salmo > Salmo salar. Next base: position 25,596,073 of record NC_138318.1, on the reverse strand, counting down.
GGGACACCACCCTCACGTTTGACCAGCTGGTGGACCTGTCCATCCAGCTGGATAACCTGCTGGCCACCCGCAGATGTCCAGATTGGGCTCTGTTGGTTCCATCCCCAGCACCACCGCTCTGATACCTATGGAGCTGGGAGGTGCTGCGATTAGGGAGGTCGGAGGAGGGGCCTTTGCGTGCACCATCTGTGGCTGCAGAGGGCACACTGCTGGTCGGTGTTGAGTTGGTTCCTCTGGGGGTCGAGGCAGCAAGCAGGGCACTCTAGCGTCACCCCAGGGGAGTCGGCATCATTTTCACCCAGAGCCCTCGGTTGCACACCTGTTTTTGCATGTCATGTTTCCTGAGTTTTCCCCGCATTCCCAGCATAAGGCGCTCGTTGATTCAGGTGCAGCTGGGAATTTTATAGACAGAGCATTCGCTCATAGTTTAGGGATCCCCATTGTTCCAGTGGCTGTGCCCTTCCCAGTTCACACCTTACACAGTCAACCATTGGGATTAGGGAGGTCACCGCTCCCCTGGGCATGGTGATGCAGGGGGGTCACAAGGAGAGAATCAGTCTCTTTCTCACTGACTCTCCTGCGATTCCCATGGTGCTAGGCCTACCCTGGTTAGCCTGTCATGACCCCACTGTTTCATGGCAACGGATGGCTCTCACGGGGTGGTCACGAGAGTGCTCGGGGAGGTGTTTAGGGGTTTCCGTTGGTGCACCTACGGTGGAAAGTCCAGACCAGGTTTCCATTGTGCGCATTCCCCCTGAATATGCTGATTTGGCTCTCGCCTTCTCCAAAAAGAAGGCGACTCAATTACCACCCCATCGACGGGGGGATTGTGCGATAAATCTCCTGGTAGACGCTGCACTTCCCAGGAGTCACGTGTATCCCCTGTCACAGGCGGAGACGGCGGCTATGGAAACATATGTCTCCGAATCCCTGTGTCAGGGGTACATTCGGTCCTCCACTTCACCCGCCTCCTCAAGTTTATTTTTTGTGAAGAAGAAGGGAGGTCTGCGCCCGTGTATTGACTATCGAGGTCTAAACCAGATCACTGTGAGTTACAGTTACCCGCTACCTCTCATAGCCACAGCGATTGAGTCAATGCACGGGGTGCGCTTCTTCACCAAACTAGATCTCAGGAGCGCTTACAACCTGGTGCGTATCCGGGAGGGAGACGAGTGGAAGACGGCATTCAGTACTACCTCAGTGCATTATGAGTACCTCGTCATGCCGTACGGGTTGATGAATGCTCCATCAGTCTTCCAAGCTTTGTAGACAAGATTTTCCGGGACCTGCACGGGCAGGGTGTAGTGGTAGATATTGATGACATTCTGATATACTCCGCTTCACCCGCCGAGCATGTGTCCCTGGTGCGCAGGGTGCTTGGTCGTCTGTTGGAGCATGACCTGAACGTCAAGGCTGAGAAATGCCTGTTCTTAATCCTGCCTAGGGTACCACATTTCCACCTCAGGGGTGGAGATGGAGAGTGACTGCATTTCAGCCGTGCGTAATTGGCCGACTCCCACCACGGTAAAGGAGGTGCAGTGGTTTCTAGGGTTTGCCAATTACTACCGGAGCTTTATCCGGGGTTTTGGTCAGGTAGCGGCTCCCATTACCTCACTGCTGAAGGGGGGGACCGATGCGTTTGCAGTGGTCGGCTGAGGCGGACAGGGCTTTTGGTCACCTGAGGGCTCTGTTTACCTCGGCTCTCTTGCTGACCCATCCAGATCCCTCTTTGGCGTTCATAGTGGAGGTGGACGCGTCTGAGGCTGGGATAGGAGCCGTGCTCTCTCAGCGCCCGGGTACACCACCGAAGCGTACCCGGGCAAAACTATGACGTGGAGGACCGGGAGCTGTTGGCTGTCGTCAAGGCTTTGAAGGCGTGGAGACATTGGCTTGAGGGGGCTAAACACCCTTTTCTCATCTGGACTGACCACCACAATCTGGAGTACATCCGGGCGGCGAGGAGACTGAACCCTCGCCAGGCAAGGTGGGCCATGTTTTTCACCCATTTTGTTTTCACCCTTTCTTACAGAACAGGTTCCCAGAACGTGAAGGCAGACGCACTGTCCCAGCTGTATGACACAGAGGAGCGCCCATGGATCCCACCCCCATACTCCCGGCCTCCTGCCTGGTGGCACCGGTAGTGTGGGAGCTGGACGCGGACATTGAGCAGGTGCTACGTGCAGAGCCCACTCCCCTCCAGTGTCCCGCTGGGCGTCTGTACATTCCGTCTGCTGTCCGTGACCGGCTGATCTATTGGGTCCACACGACACCCTCCTCTGGTCATCCAGGCATCAGTCGGACAGTGCGCTGTCTGAGTGGGAAGTACTGGTGGCCCACTTTAGCTAAGGACGTGAGGGTTTATGTTTCCTCCTGCTCGATGTGCGCCCAGTGTAAGGCTTCTAGGCACCTGCCCAGAGGTAAGCTACACCCCTTGGTCCCCAAGCTACAGCCTTGGTCGCACCTGTCGGTGGATTTCCTTACCGATCTTCCTCCCTCACAGGGTAACACCACGATCCTGGTCGTTGTGGACCGTTTTTATAAGTCCTGCCGTCTCCTCCCTCTGCCCGGTCTCCCTACGGCCCTACTGACTGTGGAGGCCTTGTTTACACACGTCTTCCGGCACTACGGGGTGCCTGAGGACATAATGTCGATCGGGGTCCCCAGTTCACTTCGAGGGTCTGGAGGGCGTTCATGGAACGTCTGGGGGTCTCGATCAGCCTTACCTCGGGTTTTCACCCCGAGAGTAACGGGCAGGTGGAGAGAGTTAACCAGGATGTGGGTAGGTTTCTGAGGTCTTATTGCCAGGACCGGCCGGGGGAGTGGGCAGCGTTCGTGCCCTGGGCAGAGATGGCCCAGAACTCACTCTGCCACTCCTCCACTAACCTCTCCCCCTTCCAGTGCGTACTGGGGTATCAGCCAGTTCTGGCTCCTTGGCATCAGAGTCAGACCGAGGATCCTGCGGTGAACGACTGGTTCCGGCTCGCGGAGGAGACATAGGACGCCGCCCATGTTCACCTTCAGCGCGCCGTGGTGCGTCAGAAAGCCAGCGCAGACTGTCACCGCAGTGAGGCCCAGAGTGGGACAAAATCCCTCCTGAGATGTGTGCAAACCTGGTGGCCAACTACAAGAAACATCTGACCTCTGTGATTACCAACAAGGGTTTTGCCACCAAGTACTAAGTCATGTTTTGCAGAGGGGTGAAATACTTATTTCCCTCATTAAAAGCAAATCATTTTATAACATTTTTGACATGCGTTTTCTGGATTTTTTTGTTGTTATTCTGTCTCTCACTGTTCAAATAAACCTACTATTAAAATTATAGACTGATCATTTCTTTGTCAGTGGGCAAATGTACAAAATCAGCAGGGGATCAAATACTTTTTGTCCTCACTGTAACTGATAGATGCAAACACAAATAAACACTACATGTTAATGTTTTTAAATGTGTGTAAACCTTTTGTCTGTAATGTATTTTTTGTTATGTGTAGGACCCCAGTAAGACGAGCTGTTGCCATTGGCGTTGGCTAATGGGGATCCTAATGAAATAAAAAAAAATCTAAAACTTGTTGGGTCATTCATGCAACCCAACTGGCTGGGTTAAAATAACCCAGTTTGTGTTCTGTCCAATATTTACCCAGCACTGGGTTAACAAAGAAACCAAATTGGGTTGTTTTTAACCCAGCATTTTTTAGAGTGTGCGTGTGTGCATGCATGCTTGTGTGAGTGAGTGAGTGTGTGTATGTTTAATGCTACCCACTCCCAATCTCTGACAGGCATAACAGCTGCTCCACCAATGTGATAAACCTCGGCCCAAATTGAATTCTTCTATTCAATGTAATCGCCGCTACTGACCCGTCCTACGCGCATCTCTCTCTCTCTCTCTCTCTCTCTCTGGTTGCCTTTATTAACACATCCACCACACATACACACACACACGCACACACACACACACGCACACGCACGCACACGCACACACGCACACGCGCACATGCACACGCACGCGGACGCACATACACACACACACACACACGCTCACACACGCACACACACAGGGACACACACACACACGCTCACGCACCCACACACACACACTGTCGATAGAGATGAGCCCAACATGGGCATCCATCAATGGATGGCAGTTCCCCTGGTGAGGAGGTAATGATCAAGGCTTGAGAACGAGGCACAGAGGCACTGACATGGTGGCACAATTTACAGCACCTTTAACACCGCCAGGCTTCTAACCTTCCATCAGAACTGAGGTATCACCATCCAGTGACACTTTTAGGAGGGGGTGCAAGGGGGGGGCTGTGGGAGGATTTAAGATACTCTTTGATGAGGTAGGGTTTCATATGTTTTTGGAAAATGGGCAGAGACTCTTCTGTCCTAGATTCAGGGGGAAGCTGGTTGCAGCACTGGGGTGCCAGGACAGAGAAACGCTTTGACTTGGCTGAGCAAGAGCTGCTCTCCCGTAGGGGTGAGAGGGCCAAGAGACCAGAGGTGGCAGAACGAAGTACTTGGGTTGGGGTGTAGGGTTTAAGCAGAGCCTGGAGGTAGGGAAGGCAAGTTCTTCTTGCTGCTCCGTAGGCATGTACCATGGTCTTGTAGTGGACACGAGCTTCAACTGGAAGTCAGTGGAGTGTGCGGAGGAGAGGGGGGATATGGGAGAACTTGGGATGGTTGAACACCAGGTGGGCTTTGGCATTCTGGATAAGTTCCAGGGGTTTGATTGCACAAGAGGAGAGCCCAGCCAACATTGAGTTGCAGTTGTCCAGACTGGAGATGTCAAGTGCCTGGATTAGAACCTGCGCCGCTTCCTGTGTGATGTAGGGTTGTATTCTATGGATGTTGTAGAGAAAGGATGGGCAACTTTGATGGGGTGGGGGCCACAAAAGATCTGAAATCATCATGAGGTTGGCCACAGTTGCTCAGTCAGGGTCTCAGCTTACTTAAAAAAAAAATAGTTTCAGTTAATTTAGTGGAATTCTACACATTTTCCAATTGAGTGTAGAGAAAAAGTTGCAGTTTAAACACAAGTTTGTTGCAATTCTACACATTTTGCCATAGGGCAGAGAATTTGTTTCCTCTAAAATATTTGGGATGCTGGATGGGTGGGGTTTGCACATTTCCAGAGCATGGGACTATAAGGTTCTATCACATTTTTGTCAAAATGTAGTCATTGAAATAGCCTAAGTTCAATGTTCTCTACCTATGTAGTTCTCTAAATACCTCCAATTCATGTTGTTAAATTCAAAGTATACAAAATAAAAATTTCTGACACCAAATCAAATCAATGACATTTTATTTGTCACATGCACCGAATACAACAGGTACAACATACAACCTTACATTGTGTTGACCATTCAAACCATTGAGGGTTTGGAACTTTAAAACCTATTATCTCAGAATCATCTTTTTTCAGATATAGTCTTATAGTCCCAAGCTCTCAATTTGAGACTTATACATTGGCTTCATTGCGCTAGGCAAGCTCAATCAAGAGCAGCTAAAGGATTTGAAAGAAAACAAATACAATTTGAAGCCAGGTCTGACCTCAACAGACAGATGATACTCCTCTGACCACGGCCATAGAGAGTAGGACCCTAAATCCCGTATCTGTTTGTGCTGACATGATAACCTCTGTGTTAGCAACACAGGACAAACAGATCTGGAACTCAGGCAATGCTTCCCCCACTTCATCCCTGACCTCTTTCTTGTACACTACCTGTCTCAGAACACTGAACGCTAAGAAAACAAGAAGTGTGTGTGTTCGTGTGTGTGTGTGTGTGCATGAGTGTATGATTAACTCCACCCACTCCCAATCTCTGACAGGCACAACGGCTGCTCCACCCACATGATAAACCTTGGCCCAAATTGAATTCTTCTATTCGATGTACTCAACGCTACTGATCTGTCCTTCACCTCTCTCGCTCTCTCTTTATCGCCCTCTCTCTGCATCTCTCTCTCCCTTTCCTTATCTCTATTTTCTCCCTCCCTTTCCCTATCTCTACTTTCACCCTCCCTTTCCTTATCTCTATTTTCTCCCTCCCTTTCCCTGTCTCTATTTTCTCTCTCCCTTTCCCTGTCTCTATTTTCTCTCTCCCTTTCCCTGTCTCTATTTTCTCTCTCCCTTTCCCTATCTGAGAGGAGAGTGAGGACACCCTACCTCCTGTTAATTTCCAGTCATGAAGTATAATTTGCAGGCCTGCCTTTATTAACACACCCACCACATTCATGCAAGCACACACACACACACACACACACACACACACACACACACACACACACACACACACACACACACAGCACACACACACACTGCACACACACACACATTGCACCAGCATACACACACACTGCACAAGCACACACATACACACACACACTCATGCAAGCATATACACACACACATACACACACACACTGCACAAGCACACACTCAAGCACACAAACACACTTATACACACCGTCCAAATAAGATGAGGCCAACATGGGCATCCATCAATGGATGGCAGTTCCCCTGGTGAGGAGGTAATGATCAAGTCTTGAGGAGTCACAGAGGCACTGACATGGTGGCACAATTTACAGCACCTTTAGCACTGCCAGGCTTCTCTAACCTTCCATTAGAACTGAGGTATCGCCGTCCGGTGACACATCTACTGTGTTGTTATCAACCTAAATAAAGACCACCATAAAAAACAATACAGTACATTGATTGTGTTTAGGCAGGTCTTAAATAGACACATTAGCACGGTTTAACCCCATTATATATTTTTTTAAATCACCTGTAAACACTGTTATGGTTCCAGAGATAATGAATATGAGGTTAAAAGTGGTGAAGTGCTCCTTTAAGTGCCGTTGGTCTCTCTCTGTCTATGTGGTGCAGTCAGACAGTGCTTATTGTTGTCGGTCACTAGGTTCTGGACAATTATCTATCCTGATGAGAGGAATACGATTGGCGTTCCGTTTCAGTGGTCTTCCAAATAAGTGGATTAATGACCCTACTCCCTGTGGTCCTCCACTCCTCCTCCCTCCCCCACATGCTTCCCCTTTTCAGCTTCATTAGGAGAGGAGAAGATATCCTGGATGAATGACCCTACAGTAGCTGGTCCCATATCTGTTTGGGCTGTCTTGGCAAGTTGACAAGACAGTTGGCCAGACAGCCCAAACTGATCTGGGATCAGGTTTACCTACAGCACGCTGCTCTGAATCTGAACCCAGTCATGTACACACTAAAAACAAATGCTTCTATTTAGTGCCAAATAAGGGTTCTTTAGCTTGTAACCATAGTGGAACCCTTTTTGGTGCTGAAGGTATAAATAACCATGCTCATAAAGTAAAGAACCATGCTATTCTATAAAGAACCATGCTCATAAAGTTTGAAATGGAACCTGTATGGTGATTTTTAATAGCTGTCTATTTACGACCACAAACGAATGCTGGCACTAAGAATACTCTCAACGAGCTGTATAGGACCATAAGCAGACAAGAAAATACACATCCAGAGGTAGCGCTGCTAGTGTCCGGTAATTGTTGGGTTATTCACGCAACCCAACTGGCTGGGTAAAAATATTGATATTGGACAGAATGCAGCCTGCATTTCACCTGTGCAACTACATAGGAAAAACTCAAAATCACCTTAACTCCACACACAGAAATGCATACAAAGCTCTCCCTCACCCTCCATTTGGCAAATCTGAGCATAACTCTATCGTCCTGATTACTGCTTGCAAGCAAACTATCACGGATTACAAAAGGAAACCCAGCCTCTACCTGCCCAGCGACTCGAGCATACCGGACGAGCTAAATCCCTTCTATGCTTGCTTCGAGAAAAGCAACACTCAACCACGCATGGGAACACCAGCAGTTCCAGATGACTGTGTGATCTCGATCTCCAGAGCCAATGTGAGTAAGACCTTTTAACAGTTTACTATTCACAAGGCCGCAGGGCCAGATGTATCACCAGAACGCTTACTCAGAGCATCTGCTGACCAGCTGGCAAGTGTCTTCACTAACATTTTCCAGCTATCCTTGACCCAGTCTGTAATACCTACATGTTTCAAGGAGACCACTATAGTTCCTGTGCCAAAGAACACCAAGGTAACCTGTCAAAATTACTATTGCCTCGTAGCACTCACATCTGTAGCCATGAAATGCTTTGAAAGGCTAGTCATGGCATAACATCAACACCATCACACACCATTGATATGGCAACCCTGGACCCACTCCAATTCACATACTGACCAAACAGATCATACAGATGACACAATCACAGATGACACAACCACACTGCCCTCTCCCACCGGGACAAGGAATCATAAGGAATCATCATGGTCCACACACACCAACACAGTTGTGAAGAAGGCATGACAATGCCTCTTCCCCCTCAGGAGGCTGAAAAGATGCAGCATGGGCCCTCAGGTCCTAAACATGTTATACAGCTGCATCATTGAGAGCATATTGGCAGGCTGCATCACCGCTTGATATGGCAGCTGTTTGGCATCCGATCACAATGCACTACAGAGTGTAGTGTGTACGGCCCAATAAATAACAACTTCTATCCTCAAGCCATAAGACTGCTGACTAGTTCATTCGGGTAGCTATTGGTTAACTATTTAACTATCTGTATTGACCCTTTTTCCACTAGCTCTTTTGACTCATCACATACGCTGCTGCTACTGTTTATTATCTATACTGTTGTCTGGTCCCTTTATCCTTACCTATATGTACATTATTACCTAAATTGCCTTGTACCCCCACACATCGACTCACAATTATCGGTGCACTTGCTGGTGTTGGTGCGAAAGGGCTGGGTTTTAATGAATAAACAAGTTTGCTTGGCCCCTCACTGGCCAATCAGAACGTCCCCCATGGCGATATATGTGCTTGCTTCAAGTTGTGTATTTATGGTATTTTATGTATTGCCTTGCAATCAACTCCAATTCCAATGTTAGTTTGTTGTAGTTTGTTACAGGTCAGGGACAAAGTTGTGGAGAAGTACAGATCAGGGTTGGGTTCTAAAAAAATATTTGAAACTTTGAACATGCCACGGAGCACAAATAAATTCATTATAAAAATGCACCACAACAAACCTGCCAAGAAAGGGCCGCCCACCAAAACTCACGGACCAGGCAAGGTGGGCATTACAGTTTTTCTCAGTCGCTTTGGTGCATTTTTCACATCATCCCTAACGTGCAAAATAATAAGTGCATTTCTCAGAACAATTTGTACAAACTGCAATATACAATAGATGTGTTTCTAAAGCTAGTCAGTCACAAAAAATCCTTAGTACATCTCTCAAATGTAAATATTCATGCCAATGATCATGTCAGTGTCATCAGAATGATACGTCGTTGAGTCATTGTTCACGAACAAGGTTGTCAAAATGTTTAGGCATGTTGTCAATGGAACTGTGTACTTTGACAGTATTACCTGATGTAAACTTAGGCTCCAGTTTGGATGACAGTTACTGTATTGAAAATGCACAAGGCTGCACTTCCTATGGCATATATCAATTTCAACAGTACTATTTACATATTACTGTATGTGGGTTATTGATTGAAAGAGACTGGACAACCCAAGGGGCACAAAGGTGGGAAAAAACTAAATTACAAAGAAACACAGGAAACCACCACTAAGGCACAACTTTGCCCGCAGCACTGTTCTAGTGCTGTCTCTACACATCCAGACGTCTGTCGGCCCACATATTCTCATCCACATCACACCAGATATTTTCCCTTCCAATGCACCGTGGAAAGAATCTTTTGGAATGCCTTATCCATCCTCTGCAGGCGTCTACTGTGATGTCCTCACATGCTGCATCCATTGCAGCCAGCAGGGTCATCTGTGTGTGTGGCTGACGATCGTACACCTTCCACCTCCATGCTGAAAAGAACTCTTCAATTGGGTTAAGGAATGGTGAATAAGGTGTGAGGAATTCTATGAGCATCCTCGGGTGGGTCTCAAACCATTGCCTTATGATGGATCGGGAAACTCACATTATCACAAATGACCACATACTTTGGCAAATCCTCTCTAAACAGACCCCTCTCATCATCAGGGATGAGAGCCCTGTAGAGAGTCTCTAAAAAGTTGAGTAGATGCTGGGTGTTGTATGGCCCTATAAGGGGGATATGGGTTAGGACACCATGCTCCGAAATAGCAGCACACATGGTGATATTTCCTCCCCGTTGGCCTGGCAAATCCACAGTAGCTCTGTTACCGATGATATTCCGACCCCGCCTTCTGCATTTGGTCAGGTTGAAGCCAGCCTCATCCACGTATACAAAGTTGTGAGAGGGTTCACTTGATTCCAACTCCATTATACGCTATATCCCAGAACACACAGTTGAATTTGTTTTGGTAAGGAAGAGTGACATAAAATGTACATATTGCATGTTCCTTCCACAGCAATGGAAATGTGTGCAGTTTATGCTTACTGTACTATGTATCACTATAAACTGTTGCTGTAAAGTAGTTACATAGATATATGTTTTACCTGTACATACTGGTACCGTAGCTCCTTAACTCTGTCCTCATTCCTTTGGAATGGTACACGGTACAGCTGTTTCATACTCATCTGGTTTCTATGCAGCACCCTGTTGATGGTTGAGATGCTAACCGTATGGATGTTTTCAAAGACATCGTTGTCTTCTATAATGGTCCTTTGTATTTCCCTGAGTCTCATGGCATTGTTTGCTCGGACCATGGTGCAAATAGCCTCCTCCTGTTGAGGTGTGAAAAGGTGTCCTCTGCCACCGGTTTGAGGTAATCTTGCAGTCCTATGTGGGGAAAAATGCAGTGATGCACGCACACTTTCACATAGACACACATTTTACTGTAAAACATACAGGTGGGTGCATGTAAGGTGCAGTATGTATCTGCATAGAGTATATTTCTGTATGCTGTGAAATACAAGTGGACTACTGTAATATGAAGCATTGTAGGAAGTATACAGTATACTGCTTATATACAGTAACTGTGCACTGTACTTTGGTGGACATACCTGTTCTCTTTTCGAAACGTTTGAACTATTGAGGACACGGTTGATCTCCCAATATTCGGCTGCACCCTTCGACCCGCCTCAGCCATTGTAAGGCCATGATTGACAACATGGTATACAATAGTGGCCCTTATGTCATCAGATATGCGCCTATGTCCTCTTCTGCCTCTTCCTCTGTTTTGCCTTCCACCACGCATCCTTACTCCTCTTCTTCCTCCTCTTGGCTGTTGACCCTGTTCGTTTCCTGGTCCATCCATTATTGGAAAATTGCAACTCTGTGTTGTGGTCTGTCTATATATGCTTGTCAATTGATTCTTCATGAGATGCACCTTTGAGCAATTTAGACAACTGGTTGATTGTTGGTTGAACTAACACTTTACATTCCTTCATGAGTGAGGGTGAATTTCACCTGCACCATTCATCAATTCACGTTTTTGTACAAATGGTCTAATAGAAATGTGTAAAACTATGCTTGACAGTTTATGACAAATCGTTCAACAATTTTGCATGTAATGGCTTATGCAAGGAACTAATGCCTAGATGTTTTGAGGGGTAAGACTATTCAACAGAGAACCATCTACTATATTTTGATCAACATGACATGAGCAATTGAAAATGTGGAAAAAAGCTGACACTTGTACATTATCAATTGCAATATGTACAAAAGCAATTGCAATTTGTTCAAAGGAATAAGAAATTGCTTTAATGATGTGCACAAGTGACTAGATGATTTGGAATTTGTACAAGTAGTATCAAGAATGGCACTTTTGATCGAAGAAATGCACCAAAGCGACTGAAAAAACTGTAATCAGAGAGGCAACAAAGAGACCAAATATAACCCTGAAGGAGCTGCAAAGCTCCACAGCAGAGTTTGGAGTATCTGTCCATAGGACCACTTTAACGCGTACACTCCACAGAGCTGGGCTTTATGGAAGAGTGGCCAGAAAAAAAGCCATTGCTTAAAGAAAATAATAAGCAAACACGTTTGGTGTTCGCCAAAAGGCATGTGGGAGACTCCCCAAAAATATGGAAGAAGGTACTATGGTCAGATGAGACTAAAATGTAGCTTTTTGGCCATCAAGGAAAACGCTATGTCTGGCGTAAACCCAACACCTCGCATCACCCCGAGAACACCATCCCCACAGTGAAGCATGGTGGTGGCAGCATCATGCTGTGGGTATGTTTTCATCAGCAGGGACTGGGAAACTGGTCAGAATTGAAGGAATGATGGATGGTGCTAAATACAGGGAAATTGTTTCAGTCTTCAAGAGATTTGAGACTGGGACGGAGGTTTACCTTCTAACAGGACAATGACCCTAAGCATACTGTTAAAACAACACTCGAGTGGTTTTGTCAGGGATTTCTTCGTCGTCAGACGATATAGCGAAATCATCATCAGAAAAAGATGACCAATACGCAGCAGAGTTGATATAGTTCATTTTGAACATTTAATAAACTCAAAATGAATATACAAAATAACAAACGAACTCACGATATACTGACAGTCCTGTTAGGCTACACACGCTAAACACGAAACAATCTCCCACAAATACACAGACAAACACACCCAACTAATATAGGACTTCCAATCAAAGGCAACACCACACAGCTGCCTTCAATTGGAAGTCCACCCCAATTAACCAAACATAGACATACAACCAACTAGATCAACATAGAAATACGTAGACAAGGAACAGTGCCCAAAAACCCCGGAATACTAAATCAAATGCCCTTTTAGAAAAAACACCACCCTGAGCCACATAAAACAAATACCCTCTGCCACGTCCTGACCAAACTACAATAACAATTAATTCTTATACTGGCCAGGATGTGACAGGTTTAAGGGGAAACATTTAAATGTCTTGGAATGGCATAGTCAAAGCCCAGACCTCAATCCAATTGAGAATCTGTAATATGACTTAAGGAATGCTGTACACCAGCGGAACCCATCCAACTTGAAGGAGCTGGAGCAGTTTTGCCTTGAATGGGCAAAAAGCCCAGTGGCTAGATGTGCCAAGCTTATAGAGACATACCCCAAGAGACTTGCAGCTGTAATTGCTGCAAAAGGTGGCTCTACAAAGTATTGACTTTGGGGGGGTAAATAGTTGCGCATGTTCAAGTTTTCTGTTTGTTTGTCTTATGTCTTGTTTGTTTCACAATAAAAATATTTTGCATCTTCAAAGTGGTAGGCATGTTGTGTAAATCAAATGATACAAACCCCCAAAAATCTATTTTAATTCCAGGTTGTAAGGCAACAAAATAGGAAAAATGTCAAAGGGGGTGAATATTTTCGCAAGCCACTGTACGTTAGCTTGAACCTGTTTGCAGTCCACAATTTTATTTTAAGTATACGGGCTAGGCCTAGTTAAATTTCATTATGGCTGAGTATGGAGATGTTAAACATTGTCAATAAGCATTATTAAATTAATTATTGATAAAGCCTAAAAATAGAATTTAATAATTCAAATCAAATTCTAAACAAAACATAACAACTTGTTTTAAATAGGCTATGTCACACTTACAGGCACCATCATTTCTCCCCGTGGGCATATAATATTAAAACAACACAGACTATGGAGGGGTTTACGCACATCCAAACTTTTCTCAGTAGCTGGACAAAGATCAAAAGTAAAGAGAAAGGGCTAATGTCCACTCACTGTAATATTGCTCCCAAATAGGCCTATGTTATGAACATAATCAAAACCATCTTACAGATCAGATTGCATTGACACATCTCCAAAAGTTACATTGCATGCACGCCACAGACATTTAAATCATAAAACCATAATGTGAATTCTAAAAAGATCGATTGTAATAAAATCGAATGAAAAACAAGCAATCTGTTTCTTTTAAATGACAACGACAATAAATATTATTAAATAAAATGTAATACATTTACATTTACGTCATTTAGCAGACGCTCCTATCCAGAGCAACTTACAAATTGGTGCATTCACCTTATGATATCCAGTGGAGCAACCACTTTACAATAGTACATCTACATCTAATAATATCATAAAATCGGCATGATAAAAAAATACATGCTGGCTGTTGAACCAGCCTTCGTTATCGTATGCCTACGGGAGGGCTTGGGTTTTGAATATATGAAATGGATAAGCACGATAAATACGAAGTTCACCAGTATTCACCGAGTTCTTATGTCTCATTTCATGATGGGTAAGGACATGTAGCCTACATCATGCAGGGGGACCTCTCATGGCTAATATAATATGGGCATGCCTACAAAGCATAGATAAAAAGGGAATGTCAGCTCACTGTTTACTCCTCTCAAATTGTGCATATATATATACAGTACTAGTCTAAAGTTTGGACACCTAATCATTCTATTCTTTTTTTTACTATTTTCTACATTGTAGAATAATAGTGAAGACATCAAAACTATGAAATAACACATATGGAATCTGACAGCCAGCTTTCTAAATCTGCCCATACCTTTTGGACTTTATAGCTGCAACGAGTGTCGTGTGTGGAGGACCAAGATGCAACAGGGAAGTGTATACTCATCTTCTCTTTTTAATATATAAGAAGGAGAAACAAAATAAACACGTATACAATTAACAGAAACGACACTAACAGTTCTGTCAGGTGACAAGCACAAAACAGAATACAACTACCCACAAACCACAATACAAACACACCCCTAATTATTGGACCTTCAATCAGAGGCAACGATAGACAGCTGCCTCCAACTGAAGGCCCCAACACCAATTAACTAAACATAGAAATACAAATGACTAGACAGAACATAGAAATAAACTAACATAGAACAATAACCCTGGACTAATAAATCAAATACCCCTCTCTACATGGACACGTACACACAACCACCCTGAAACACATAAAACAAATACCCCCTGCCACGTCCTGACCAAACTAAACACTAACAAATCACACCTTTACAGGTCAGAACGTGACAATAGCACTCTCAGAAGGCATGAATTATTGAGTCATTGTCTGTTTTACACTTAAGACATGACTCTGCCGTTGTGCTGTAGAATTCGTTGATTTCGTCTCTTGAATAACACATTCTATACATTAGCTTACACTGGATTTTCGTTAACTGTAAAATTGTTTTACGTTCCAACACTCCCTCCATCTTGTGGCAATATCAGTTATTTTTATCAGTTATTTGTAAGTCTTGGTTACAATAGTTTATAAGAGATTGTCAGTTGGATAGGCTTCCCACCATGAAGCATGGAGGAGGAGATGTGATGGTGTGGGGGGGCTTTGCTGCTGACATGGTCAGTGATTTACTTAGAATTCAAGGCACACTTAACCAGCATGGCTACCACAGCATTCTGCAGCGATACGCCATCCCATCTGCTTTGCGCTTAGTGGGACTATCATTTGTTTTACAACAGGACAATGACCCAACACACCCCTAAGCTGTGTAAGGGCTATTTGACCAAGAAGGAGAGTGATGGAGTGCTTCATCAGATGACCTGGCCACCACAATCACCCGACCTCAACCCAATTGAAATAGTTTGGGACGAGTTGGACCGCAGATTGAAGGAAAAGCAGCCAACAAGTGCTCAGCATATGTGGGAACTCCTTTGAGACTGTTGGAAAAGCATTCCAGGTGAAGCTGGTTGAGAGAATGCCAATAGTGTGCAAAGCTGTCATCAAGGCAAAGGGTGGCTACTTTGAAGAATCTAAAATATAAAATAGATTTTGATTTGTTTAACACTTTTTTTTGGTTACTACATGATTCCAACTGTTATTTCATCATTTTGATGTCTTCACTATTATTAAAAAAATAAATAAAGAAAAAGCATTGAATGAGTAGGTGTGTCCAAACTTTTGACTGGAACTGTATATATCTAATTTATTACCCCCAATTTCCTGATTTCAATCTTGTCTCATCACTGCAACTCCCCAACACGCTCAGCAGAGGCATGCTTCCTCCGAAACACGACCCACCAAGCCATGCTTCTTAACCCGGAAGCCAGCTACACCAATGTGTCAGAGGAAACACCGTTCAACCGATGAGCCAAGCAAAGCCTCCCCAGCCAAACCCCAAACCCTCACGACACTGGGCCAATTGTGCGCCGCCCTACGGGACTTCCAGTCATGGTTAGTAATGACACAGCCAAACCCCAGGCTGTAGTGATGCCACAACACTGCAATGCAGTGGCTTAGACCGCTGCGCCACTCAGGAGGCCTCAAACTTTATATTTTAATAAAGCTTTGGTGATTAACATTTATTTCCAAGCGGTCTCCAGAGCCAAACACTATATTGACAGTCTTGACTACTTTGCAATTGCGTTGGGCAGGACAAAAATGTACTTAATTGATATGGGAGGTTTTTAACCAAATAAAACGAAATGGGATATTTTTTTTATTTTTTTTATGTTCCTAAATATTAAGTATACAGTTACCAAAAGCACTTTGGGCTACTCTTGTTCCATGCGCATATAGGCAGTGTGCATCATGGCTTGAGAGGCTGCATTTCCACTTTCAAAAGTCATGCCATAACCAACTGTGATACTTCTAAAACCAGCTTTTGGTTGGTCTTAAATATCCTTATTGGGGCTGTCTGAAATTAACACTTTGGATCATGTTTTTAAGGACACACCTCAAGTATTTCTATCCCTCCCATCTGAGTGCAAGCGAGTTGATATTAGGACAGGTGATTTGCCGAACCTGGCATTAGGGCTGGAAAACACCAGTGCGCCAGTTTTTACATGATGATATTGCAAACTAACGTGCATTTTACACTAGCGCCGCCTTAATGCCAGCCGGAAATAGAGCACTTAGTCTACACTTGTTTACGAAGCATGTGACAAATATAATTTAATTCAATCTGATTGATTTCAGCAAATCATCCCCCCAAATATTGTAATGAGATGCCACCCCTACATTTTAATTATCACTAAAAGAGGAAAGAACCGTTTTTTGAACCGTTATCAAATCTAATTTTATTGGTCACATATGCATATTTAGCAGATGTTATTGCAGGTGTAGCGAATTGCTTGTAAAATAACTCACAACAAAAATAAAATTCTGCAAAGCTACCATATCTGTCGGCGCCATTTTACTAAACCCTTTTACTACTACTAAGGGGTCAAAGTGTTATTTATAGACCCATCAAGGAACTCTCCTTTTTTGTGTCTCTAACCAGACCTGGTTTCAAATAGCAGTTATTTCCTTTCAGATATTTGTCTGTGATGCTGAATGGTCGGGGTTTGCACATTTGGGACTTATACATCGGCTCCATTGCACTAGGCAAGCTCAATCAAGAGCAACTTAACGATTTGTAAGAAAACAAATACTGACCTCAACAGACAGATGATACTCCTGTGATTTGGCCCATAGAGAGTAGAACTAAGAAATGCCATTAACTCTAATATGTCTTGCCTCACCTGGGATTCATTCAAACCACTGAACACATGTATCAAGGCAGGCCAGGGAATTGTGATCCGTTTGTCTTCCAAACTTATATTAGCATTATTCCCTCACTGTTTGTGTGTGTGTGTGTGTGTGTGTGTGTGTGTGTGTGTGTGTGTGTGTGTGTGTGTGTGTGTGTGTGTGTGTGTGTGTGTGTGTGTGTGTGTGTGTGTGTGTGTGTGTGTGTGTAAAACAATACTAGCAACACTAAAGGGACCCCTTTTCAAATATAGTTTAATTAACTAAAGTTACCGTGGAAAAGGTAGTTCACTACATCACAAAATACTTCACTACATCCAAAAATACTTTGGGATCATATGTCAACAGAATGTATAATTTAGTCTATTAAATTACAAAATTATCTTTCAATGAGAATTGGGCAGATCTGATTCTGAAAAAGAAAGGAAATTATTGATTACTTCACCCATATTTTTGCAAAAAAAAGTAGTGTGTAGTTCCAGTAGTTAGCTACACAACTACATGGCAAAAAAATAAGTAATTACCTATTAAAAACACAAATGAAAAATGTAGTTAAATTACTAGCTGAACTACATGTAGTTCACTACTCCCCAACATTGTCCAGCAGTCGACTACAAGTGTAGCCTACCACGGACAGTGCTATCACTGTCAGCACCAGCAGAGCATGCCCTGCATAACAACCAACCTGCCAATTGGACCGACGACCAGTGAGTTTGGCTGGCAACGGTGCCAATCGAACGAACGACCAGCCAGCTTGGCTGGCAACCCTAGATTTTATATTCTTGTGGCGGGATGAAATAGTAGCCTATGAATACCTTTAGGAGTCTATTGACGCACCCTATCAAAATCCATCAGTTTAAGCTAGAGATATGTTTTTTTGCATGGGCAAAAAACAAAAATGTGGAAAGAGTAGACTCTCACGTTTTGCTCTGACCCCCACAAGTGTCACGTTACTCGTCTGAAGGTAACCCATACACATGAATGGTAGTAAGGAGGTAGTTTTTCCATATGTGTCCAAAAATATTAAAATATTTCCTGAGCTTTCTTATATCTCTTAGATATAGGACAGACACTTCAAAACCTTATTCTTTATGATTTATTTTTGTACTTTATTTTTTGCCATTTATGGCTTGACTTTTTAAAGAACCATGTTTCTTGAAGCCTGGTTAGTGTGGTTGCCCTGTGGTTATTTTGCATAAAACCTTTCTGTAGCATCCTGGAACCAAATGTGCTAGCTGGGCCTGATGCAGGACAAAACCCACAGTCCTGTGATAGTGATGGAGTCCCGTGATGATGCTATTGATTGTAGGATAAGAGGTGGTCAGTCAGCCTGAATACCCATTCAGGGTAAATCCACTTGGACACATGGACACACACACATAAACAATTAATTGAAAGAGCCTGGTTGAGTCCCTAATGTCACCCTATTCCCTACATAGAGCATTACTTTAGACCAAAGTCCTATGGGCCATTTGGGACACAGCCTCTGTCAATTGGCACTTCATTAACAAGGACTGACAGAGAGAGTCTGTGTCAGAAGGACGCAGACAGAGAGACAGAGGAGAGAGAAGTGAGTGACATTGGGCTTTTAAAGTCAAAGTATTTGTATTCTCCCGGTCATCCACACTGCAAAAACATGTACTCCTTCCTTTGAACAACCACCTCCCGAGACAACCTCTCGAGACTCGCACTCACTCACACATACACATACAGATTTGTTTTACTAACCTTGTGGGGACACACATTTGATTCCCGTTCAAAATCCTATTTTCCCTAACCCCAAAACCTCACTCTAAAACTTAACCCTTACCATAACCCTAACTCTAACCCTAATTCTAACCCTAACACTAATTCAATCCTTAATCCCCCTCAAAATATACTTTTTCCTTGTGGGGATCGGCAAAATGTCCCTAGTTGGTCTGGTCCCCACAAGTATAGTTAAACATGTCCACACACACACACACAGACACAGAGAACACTATCTCAGATCAATGATTGACTGATTTGAGTCCTGTTGATTACTCAATTAAAACATACCGTCGGGTCTCTCATCCATTCAGAGTCACCCTCAAATCAGAAATGACACCCCACTCCTAATATAATACACAAGGGTTTTATCTTTCCTTTCCTCATCCTCAGTACAGACACCACACGACACTATGTCACTTTTTTCATGTGGACATGGGTGACATGCAAGGACATGAACTGCACTTGGATTGTCCATCCATAGATACTCACCACATTGTAGACTATCAGTACCATGTCAACTGCTGTGTCAAATACACAACTCAATGTTCAATGTGTCTATATGTGTGATCATAAAAAGTCTTAAGCTGTCTGTGGCTACCAAGTCTCCTATGACAAAACAACCATATAATGACACACTTTAGAGTGTGCTCTGTAAATCATGGACTTCAGGGGACAAGTGGGTAAATTTTTTTAATAAATAAGTTTTTGTTTCAAAAGCTGGAAAACTACATTCAGACATATAGTGTCTTCGGAAAGTATTCAGACCCCTTGACTTTTTCCACATTTTGTTAGGTTACAACCTTATTCTAAAATGTATGAAATAGTTTTTCCCCCCTCATTAATATACACACAATAACCCATAATGACAAAGCAAAAACAGGTTTTTAGAAATGTTTGCAATTTGTTTTATTTTATTTAAAAAACTGAAATATAACATTTACATAAGTATTCAGACCCTTTAATCAGAACTTTGTTGAGGCACCTTTGGCAGTGATTACAGCCTCGAGTCTTCTTGGGTATGACGCTACAAGCTTGGCACACCTGTATTTGGGGAGTTTCTCCCATTCTTCTCTGTAGATCCTCTCAAGCTCTGTCAGGTTAGATGGGGAGCGTTGCTGCACAGCTATTTTCAGGTCTCTAAAGAGATGTTCGATCGGGTTCAAGTTCTGGCTCTGGCTGGGCCACTCAAGAACATTCAGAGACTTGTCGCGAAGCCACTCTTGTGTTGTCTTGGCTGTGTGCTTAGGGTCATTGTCCTGTTGGAAGGTGAACCTTTGCCCCAGTCTGAGGTCCTGAGCTCAAGGATCTCTCTGTACTTTGCTCCGTTCATCTTTGCCTTCATCCTGATTTGTCTCCCAGTCCCTGACGCCTGACTCTTGGCATTCAGGCCAAAGAGTTCAATCTTGGTTTCATCAGACCAGAGAATCTTGTTTCTCATGGTCTTCTTCCATTTAAGAATGATAGAGGCCACTATGTTCTTGGGGACCTTCAATGCTGCAGACATTTTTGGTACCCTTCCCCAGATATGTGCCTCGACACAATCCTGTCTCGGCACTCAATGGACAATTCCTTCGACCTCATGGCTTGGTTTTTGCTCTGACGTGCACTGTCAACTGTGGGACCTTATAGAGATAGGCGTGTGCCTTTCCAAATCATGTCTAATCAGTTGAATTTACCACAGGTGGACTCTAATGAAGTTGTAGAAACATCTCAAGGATGAATAATGAAAACTTGAGCTCAATTTTGAATCTCATAGCAAAGGCTCTGAATAATCATGTAAATAAGGTATTTCTGGTTTTCATTTGTAATAAATTTGCAAAAATGTCTAAAAACCAGTTTCCTCTGTCATTATGTGGTGTGTAGATTTCTGAGGGGGAAAAATATTTAATCAATTTTAGAATAAGGCTGTAATGTAACAAAATTAGGAAAAAGTCAAGGGGTCTGAATACTTTCCGAAGGCACTGTAGCTATGTTTAACAAGAAAAACTCCTGTCAGAGCTGTAGGGGAAATGTGAATCTCCTCACATAATTTTGTAATTAGCTAGATAGTGTCCTCAGACAGGGAGCGGTAAACAAGCTCATGTCCCATTTTCATAGCATTTATTGTTCTCATAGCTCTGGATTCACCAGAATGAATAATGAATCAAAGACAGAGCATCTGTCAGGCTGTTCTTTATGGAATCCAATTTTAGGGCCTGTATTTATAAAGTGTCTCAGAGTGTTTATCTTGGACCAGTATTGTCTGTTAGATCATAATGAATAACATTAAATGGACGGAAAGGACCTGATCCTAGATCAGCAGTCTTACTCTGAGATGCTTTAAAAAAAAAGTTGTATTGACACATATACCAGATAGGTGCAGTGAAATGTGTTGTTTTTACAGCGTCAGACACAGTACAACACCCCTGGTGCAAATTAGGGTTAAGTGCCTTGCTCAAGGGCACATTGACAGATTTTTCACCTTGTCGGCTGAGTTAGATCAAACAAGGAACCTTGATGTTACTGGCCCAATGCTCTAACCGCTAGGCTATCTGCAGCAGTATTACTCTGAGACGTGTAATGATTGCTACACCATAACAGAAACTCATGACTAATTGTCACATTACAGGGTGTATACTGACACCTGCTGTTCTGATGGATGAACTACAACACAGGAGCAAAAGGGAGGTGTGGTGCAGATCTCAATGGTGTGGGGAGTGAGGTACAGAAACACTCCAGACACATTTAGATACAATACAGTAACTTCATATATTTTAAGTAAATCTGTATATGGTCCATGTGGGAATTCTAACCACAACCTTGGCGACTTTTAAATCAATAATTCTCAATTACCAGGTTTTATTTCAACCAATTTATGTGTCGTAGCCTCAGGCTGTTAATCTGAACCTCTCACCCTGCTGAGTGGTGTCATTCTTTAACCCCAACACTCTCTTCCTGAGCCCATGACAGACAGAATAGCAACACCAGCAGAGCTACATTTTACCGTCATTTAACTAGACAAGTCAGTTAAGAACAAATTCTTATTTACAATGACAGCTTATGAACAGTGGGTTAACTGCCTTGTTCAGGGGCAGAATGACAGATTTTTACCTTGTCAGCTCAGGGATTCGATCCACCAATCTTTCGGTTACTGGCCCAACACTCTAACCACTAGGCTTCCTGCCACCCCTACAGCATGCCTCATTCTGGAATGACACCTCTTCAGAAATGATATAGGCTAGTCTACGATGCTCAGTCCCTTTCTTTATTTGCACACAACCAATGTGCAAGTGCATGAGTATTTAACATACAGGTAACTGCCAAAATAAAGGAAACATTAGTAAATGAGGGATACAAAGTATATCGAACGCAGGTTCTTCTACACAGGTGTGGTTCCTGAAGTTTATTAAGCATTAATAAAATCCCATCATGCTTAGGGTCATTATTTTGGCTACAATGGCTAGAGGAAGAGATCTAAAGGACTTTGAAAAAGGAGTCTCAAAAGAGCGGGTTTAAAGTGTGTGTGTGTGTGTGTGTGTGTGTGTGTGTGTGTGTGTGTGTGTGTGTGTGTGTGTGTGTGTGTGTGTGTGTGTGTGTGTGTGTGTGTGTGTGTGTGTGTGTGTGTGAAATCAAATCAACGGGTGTAGACTTCACCGCGAAGTGCTTGCTTACGAGCCCTTCCCAACGATGCAGTGTTAAAAACGTATTATAAAAAGAAAAATCGTAACACGAGGAATAAAATAGACAAGAATGGAGACATATACAGAGAGTACCAGCACCAGATCAATGTGCAAGGGTACGAGGTTTTTGATGTGGATTTGTATATGAAGACAAGGTAAAGTGACTCGGCATCAGGATAGATAATAATAGTAAAATATAGAACAGAGTAGCAGCAGCAAATGATGAGTGTAAAAGAGTATGTGTGTATGTGTGCGCGTGTGTGTGGTGTGTCGATATGCATGTGTGTGTTGTGTGTGTGTGCAAATGTAGTGTATGTGAATGTGTGTGGGTTTTGTGTGAGCGTGTCAGTGTAGTGTGTGTGAGTGAGTGTGTATATAATAATAAAACAAATTATAATACATTTAATTTGTATTGCACTTTTCATTGCAGCGTTATCTCAAAACTCTATATAGGAAAAAACGCTGATTTTATATATATATTTTGAATACAATAAAAACATTTATAATCAAGGAAATAGCAATTGTAAGCTAGGCACTAAAGGGTTTTTTCAGATTAGGACTATAAGAGTCTGTAGAAATGTGTTTTAAGGCCTGTTTTAAAAGTTCTGGTTGATGGAGCAGATCTCAGATGGTCAGGGAGAGCATTCCATAGGTGAGGGGCAAGTCAGCAGTGCATACACCCATTCACCAAAAATGGTTCTCTCCTAAAGACAGTGAGTCACGTCCCTTTCCGCTCTCCCCACCTCTCCCAAAAGCCTTGGAAGCTTGAGCAAAAAGTGGCATTTTGTAAGATCTTTACAATGAATTTCCAATGGAATGCCTGCCGGGGGCCCTGGTGAAACAGAGAACTGAGCCATGGCAATATGATGTTACGAAAACCCAACTGGGAGAATGCAGGCCCTCACCAGCCTATTGCTCTGAGACAGACACAGACGGACGGACGGACGGATGGACGGACGGACGGCGGACGGACGGACGGACGGACAGACAGACAGACTGATTACTGGGCATATGGGACAACAGAATACACTCTGTTACATCTGCATCTACCTGCCCCTAGTAGGAGAGAGTGGGGTAAATTGACCCACCCCTTGTTTCTAGGAAACCATACACAAAATGAATAATGTGACCGTGACAAAATATTTAGGAAGAGGTCATCATTTCATAGAGTCTGTGAAGGAAGAAACCACATGGGAAAATTGGTAAGCAAGTTAGGTCGACCTTCTTAAGGCTAGGCGTCCCACTAGCGGGACAATTTCCGTTGAAACTGGAGGGAGCGCAATTCAAATAAATAATCATAAAAATTATGGATATTAAACATTTAGGTACATACAAATGTCTTGTATTGGTTGAAAGCTCAAAATTGTGTTAATCTAACTGCACTGTCCGATTTACAGTAAGCTTTACAGCGAAAGCATGCCATGCGATTGTTTGAGGACGGCGCCCCACATCAAAATATTTTACCACCGGCACAGGTTTCATAAATTCACAAATGGCGATTAAATATTCACTTACTTTTTGAAAATCTTCCTCTGATTTGTCATCCAAAGGGTCCCAGCTATAACATGTAGTGTCGTTTTGTTAGATAAAATCCTTCTTTATATCCCAAAAAGTCTGTTTAGTTGGCGCCTGTCACGTCCTGACCAGTAATAGGGGGTTATTTGTTATTGTAGTTTGGTCAGGATGTGGCAGGGGGTATTTGTTTTATGTGGTTCGGGGTGGTTGTGTGTTTAGTAGGGTGTTTGATTTATTATTCCGGGTTTTGGGCAATATTCTATGGTTATGTATTTCTATGTTTAGTCTAGTATTTTGTATTTCTATGCTTAGTTAATTGGGGATTGGACTCTCAATTGGAGGCAGGTGTTTTCTAGTTGCCTCTGATTGAGGGTCCTATATATAGGTATGTGTTTGTTTTAGTGTTTTGTGGGAGATTGTGCTGTGTATAGCTTTGTGTCTTACCGGCCTGTTATTAGTCGTTGTGTTTTTTTTGTGTACGTGTTGTTTTGGTTCACCTTCTTGTCCATTTAAATAAAAGAAGATGAGTGCACATTTCCCCGCTGCGTCTTGGTCCACTTTACCCTACGACAACCGTGACAGAATCTCCCACCAACCAAGGACCAAGCAGAGGGGTAAGGAGCAACGGAAAAATTATATGGACTATAATGGAAATGGGAGGACTTGGGAGGAGATTTTGGATGGGGCTGGACCTTGGCATCAGGCTGGGGACTACCGTCTTCCTCCGGAGGAAATAGAGGCAGCCAAGGCGGAGAGGCGTCGGTATGAGGCTTTGTACGCGCCGATAGCGTTCAAACCGGAGAGGCAGGCCCAATAATTTTTTGGGGGGGGCACATGGACAGATCGGTGGAGCCGAGGATGGAACCAGAGCCAGTCGGGGTAAAATTGGAGGTGAGCGAAGCAGAGACTATTAAGGAGTTGATGGGAAAATTGGAGATGAAAACTATGAGAGAGCTACTGTGTTGATGTATTAGGCACGACATTCGCCCTACAGAGCGTGTCCGTAAATTGATGTCACCTGAGTCAGCTCTACATACGTGTCCTGAGGTGCGTGCTAGCCGGCTGGTGAAGACAGTACCAGCACCACGCACCAGGCCTCCAGTACATCAGCCCAGTCCTGTATGTCCTGTTCCCGCTCCACGCACTAGCCCTGAGATGTGTGTCTCCAATCTGATGCCTCCAGTACCAGCACCACGCACTAGGCTTCCAGTACATCAGCCCAGTCCAGTATGTCCTGTTCCCGCTCCTCGCACTAGCCTTGAAGTGCGTGCCTCCAGTCTGATACCTCCAGTACCAGCCACACGCACTAAGCTTCCAGTGCGTCAGCCCAGTCCAGTACGTCCTGTTCCCGCTCCTCGCACTAGCCTTAGTGTGTGTGTCCCTAGTCTGATACCTCCAGTACCAGCCCCACGCACTAAGCTTCCAGTGCGTCAGCCCAGTCCAGTATGTCCTGTTCCCGCTCCTCGCACTAGCCTTGGGGTGCGTGTCCCTAGTCTGATACCTCCAGTACCAGCCCCACGCACTAGGCTTCCAGTGCATCAGCCCAGTCCAGTACATCCTGTTCCTGCTCCCCGCACTAGCCCTGAGGTGCGTGTCCCCAGTCTGGTACCTCCACTACCAGCCCCACGCATCAGGCTTCCAGTGCGTCAGCCCAGTCCCGAGCTTCCGATGACAGTGCCTCGTCCAGAACTTCCGGCAACAGTGCCTCGTCCAGAACTTCTGGCAACAGTGCCTTGTCCAGAACTTCTGGCAACAGTGCCTCGTCCAGACCTTCCGGCAACAGTGCCTCGTCTAGAATGTCCGGCATCAGTGCCTCGTCCAGAGTATCCGGCAACAGTGCCTCGTCCAGAGTGTCCGGAACCAAGAGAGACGGCCCACTGTCCGGAACCGAGTGAGTCTGCCTGCAGTCCGGAACCGAGTGAGTCTGCCTGCAGTCCGGAACCGAGTGAGTCTGCCTGCAGTCCGGAACCGAGTGAGTCTGCCTGCAATCCGGAGCCGAGTGAGTCTGCCTGCAGTCCGGAGCCGAGTGAGTCTGCCTGCAGTCCGGAGCCGAGTGAGTCTGCCTGCAAACCGGAGCCGAGTGAGTCTGCCTGCAAACCGGAGCCGAGTGAGTCTGCCTGCAGTCTGGAGCCGAGTGAGTCTGCCTGCAGTCCGGAGCCCCGTGAGTCTGCCTACAGTCCGGAGCCCCGTGAGTCTGCCTGCAGTCCGGAGCCCCGTGAGTCTGCCAGCAGTCCGGAGCCCCGTGAGTCTGCCTGCGGTCCGGAGCCCCGTGAGTCTGCCTGCAGTCCGGAGCCCCGTGAGTCTGCCTGCAGTCCGGAGCCCCGTGAGTCTGCCTGCAGTCCGGAGCCCCGTGAGTCTGCCTGCAGTCCGGAGCCCCGTGAGTCTGCCTGCAGTCCGGAGCCCCGTGAGTCTGCATGCAGTCCGGAGCCGAGTGAGTCAGCTTAGAGTCCGGAGCTCCCAGAGACACTCTACAGCCCTGAGCATTCAGCAGGGGTGGACAGGTTGGGTGGGGGAAGTAGACCTGAGCCTGAGCGACCTCCAATATAGGTGGGTTGGGGAGGGGGGGGTGTTGACGGCAGCCACCCTCCCTTCCCTCCCTTTAGTTTAGGGGATTTATTTTTGTTTTGGGGTGATTTTGTTTATTTGTGTGAGGTCTGCACCTTTTGGGGGGGGGGGGGGGTACTGTCATGTCCTGACCAGTAATAGGGGTTATTTGACAGCGCCATCGATTTGAGTAATCCACTCGTTCAACCGGCCAAGATATGAATCCAAAAATCTACCCCTAAACTTTGTTTCAACAAGACAAAATACGTTGCTATTTAATCCTCAGATACCCTAAAATGTAATTAAACTATAATATTTCATATGGAAAGAAGTATGTTCAATAGGAAAACGATATTGACAGGTGCGTGTCCTCTTCATCACGCGCGCATACACAAATTTCCTAGACTGTGTCCCTGTAGTAAAACTCATTATTGTTACTCGTTTTGGAAGAAACAAGCCTGAAACCTTGAACAGACTACTGACACCCAGTGGAAGCCATAGGAATTGCATACTGGGAGCTAGATTTAATTATTTCCCTATAACTTCCATTGTACGAGCATGGGCTCTCCAACAAAAAACAATTCCGATTGGTTTTTCTTTGGATTTTCTCCTATCATATCTATCGTGTTGTAGTCTCCTACATTATTTAAACATTTCTACAAACTTCAGAGTGTTTATTTTCCAATGTTACCAATTATATGCATATCCTGGCTTCAGGGCCCGAGCAACAGGCAGTTTACTTTGGGCATGTCAGTCAGTTGAACTACATGCATTTCACTACTCCCCAACACTGTTGGTAGGTTAAGAAGTTAAAGTTTAATTAATGGAATGGGGGAGTGATATATTATTTATTTTAAATGTATTCCTACATTTAGATATAGATCTCTCTCTTCAATTTCACTTACCCTTCCATTTTTTGACCAGTTGTCTGGAAAGGGATGTTGTTTCGATGTGCCAATTTGTAGGCAAGCTCTATGTAATTGAAGCTACAGTACTAAGCCCATGAAATTGGTCCACCTGTAACGGCGTTGGTAGTCGCGTTTGTAGGAATGAGGCGCAGGAAGCAACGAGCACAGGGAGTGGTGTTTTTAATAACACTTTGAAGGAAAAACAAAGTTCCCAAACACAGGGGAATAAATACAATGTGCGACAATGCCAAGCCGACACGAACAAGACAGTCGAATTACAACAATTAATCCCGCACAACAAGGAGCGGGCCAGCTAAACTAAATAGCCCCTCTAATGGCTAATTGACCACAGGTGTCTAAAATAAAAAAAGTGAAAAGCAAAAGGGAATCGGTGGCAGCTAATAGGCCGGTGACGACGTCCGCCGAGCGCCACCCGAGCAGGAGGGGGCGCCACCGTCGGTGGGAATCGTGACACCACCAGATTCTTGATATGTTTAGCAAGCTCAGGCACAATGTCATCAGATAAGATCTTGTGTGCATCTGCTACTATCATTTTCTTTCTTTCATCTTTGTTTTCTTTATGTCAATGTATCTCTTCAGTGTCATTCAGTAAATGTTTTCATCCCTTGCTGCTGCTTGAATGGACTTCTTCCCTCCTCGCAGTTCCTTGGCTGCTGGCTAACAATAAAATGCTCTTCAGTTCATATGCATGACACATTGCAAAAATACTATACATAAAACGGACAAAATGTAATAATAATTTGTATGGGGTACGGTTGCCAACGGTTCAACTTACCCCATGGCCATTGGCTCAACTTACCCCAAGGCAAACATTTTTACTATATTAGCCCACGCAGCTACAAGGATGCACTTTCATGCTAGGCTTAGGACCTCATATTGTAGCTTATAGAGACCCCAACTGACGTATTAAACAATCTTAAAATGATCTACCTTGGTTTAAATACAAGAATCATGAAACCTACAAACCATGAATTGATTTGACTTTGTGAAAATACATATTTTTTTAACTGTTCTTGCAATTTATAGTCTACGACATTTCAGATTTACATATGATAATTTTTCACCAAGTGGTTTGTATGTAGTTAACTTCTTTTTCAAAGTAACTTTAGTTATGTTCAGTGTGAAGTAGTTGGTAGCTTAGTAAACTATCTTTTCAAAGTAGCTTCCCCAACACTGCCTACAAGCACTATCACCCACTGTCACAAGACACCATCACCCACTTACCATAAGGCGGCTCAACGGACCCTGACCCTATGCTCAACTTACCCCATAACCGTGGTAACTTGTACCAAGAGACAAGCTGTTTTCATAACTGTTATGTTTACATTAATTCTGATTATTTCCAGTGATACACAGCGTCCTGAAATATATTTAGATATCTTTGTTAGAAAGAATACTATATTTCCATTGACGTAGTAAATCGTGACTGCAAAATATGGCTCAACTTACCCCTCTCTCCTACCAATCTCTGACACAGTATGTACATGTTTGAATCTACCTGTCCCTGATATTGAGTAAGTATTATAAGCAAGTTACAGGTGGATTGCAGTCTCACCAATTAAACACACCTCCCCAGTCTCCATGAATTGAACCCACAACCATGGTGTTGCTTATGCCACACTCCTAACAACTGAGCCACACAGGACCAAGCACTAAAAATGGTCTCCATGCTCTCCACATGAGCACATCTCAGTCTTCCAAACACACACACACGCACACACACACAAACCACCTCGTGTAACACCCCTGGTGTCCTCTGATTATCAAACAGCAGGATACTGACATGTCAACAGCCATCCAGCAAGAGGTGCAAGAAAGCTCCCTAAAAAGCTACCTTTAGTGGCATTAAAGAGTAAGTGGCATGACAGAGCAGACCTGGGTTCAATTAATACTTGAAATCATTTAAAATGTATCAACAACAAAAAATAATCAAATCAAATGTTATTGGTCACATACACACGAAATGCTTATATTTCTAGCTCCAACAGTGCAGTAAACAATACACACAAACCCAAAAAATAAAAATAAAGAACTAAGGTTCAGGGTAGGGTACTGGGCCGGCTAGTAACAGTGACTTAGGTTCAAGGCAGGGTACTGGGCCGGCTAGTAACAGTGACTTAGGTTCAGGGCAGGGTACTGGGCCGGTTAGTAACAGTGACTAAGGTTCAGGGCAGGGTACTGGGCCGGCTAGTAACAGTGACTTAGGTTCAACGCAGGGTACTGGGCCGGCTAGTAACAATGACTTACAGTGGGGGGGAAAAGTATTTGATCCCCTGCTGATTTTGTACCTTTGCCCACTGACAAAGAAAGGATCAGTCTATAATTTTAATGGTAGGTTTATTTGAACAGTGAGAGACAGAATAACAACCAAAATATCCAGAAAAACGCTTGTCAAAAATGTTATAAATTGATTTGCATTTTAATGAGGGAAATAACTATTTGACCCCCTCTCAATCAGAAAGATTTCTGGCTCCTAGGTGTCTTTTAAACAGGTAACGAGCTGAGATTAGGAGCACACTCTTAAAGGGAGTAACAGTGACTTAGGTTCAGGGCAGGGTACTGGGCCGGCAGGTAACAGTGACTTAGGTTCAGGGCAGGGTACTGGGCCGGCTAGTAACAGTGACTTAGGTTCAGGGCAGGGTACTGGGCCGGCTAGTAACAGTGACTTAGGTTCAGGGCAGGGTACTGGGCTGGCTAGTAACAGCAACTGAGGTTCAGGGCAGGGTACTGGGCCGGCCAGTAACAGTGACTAAGGATCAGGGCAGGGTACTGGGCCGGCTAGTAACAGTGACTAAGGTTCAGGACAGGGTACTGGGCCGACTAGTAACTGTGATTAAGGTTCAGGGCAGGGTACTGGGCTGGCTAGTGGTGACTATTTCACAGTCTGATGACCTGGAGATAGATATTTTTCAGTCTCTCGGTCCCAGCTTGATGCACCTGTACTGTCTCCACCTTGTAGATGGTAACAGGGTGAACAGGCCATGGCTTGGATGGCTGAGGTCCTTGATTATCTTTTTTGAGACCGGGTGCTGTAGATGTCCTGGAGGGCAGGCAGTGTGCCCCTGGTTATTCATAGGGCTGACTGCACCGCCCTCTGGAGAGCCCTGCTGTTGCGGATGGTGCAATTGCCGTACCAGGCAGTGATACAGCCCAACAGGATGCTCTCAATGGTACATCTGTAGAAGTTCGTAAGGGTCTTAGGGGCCAAGCCTAATTTCTTTAGCCTCCTGAGGTTTCTGATGCACCTTCTTCACCACACTGTCTGTGTGGGTGGACTATTTTAGGTTGTCAGTGATGTGCACGCCGAGGAACTTGAAGCTTTTCACCCTCTCCACTGCGGTCCGTCGATGTGGATGGGGGCGTGCTCTCTCTGCTGTCTCCTGAAGTCCATGATCAGCTCCTTCACTTTGTTGACATTGAGGGAGAAGTTATTTTCCTGGCACCACCTCCACCCTGGGGGTTGTCTCGTCCTTGTTGATAATCAGGACTAACACTGTTGTGTTGTAAGTAAACTTGATGATTTAGTTGGAGACGTGCGTGGCCATGCAGACATGGCTGAACAGGGTGTACAGAAGGGGGCTGAGCACGCACCCTTGTGGAGCCCCCGTGTTGAGGAAGATTTTGAATAGTATTTGAACCCAGGTCTTTATGGGAGAGAGCCCAAGTCAGAGACCCGGCCTGTGGAACATAATGAAGACGGCTGCTAACCACCAGGGTCTGCCAGGGGATGTCATGACGTCTACTGAGGCAGTGTAACAACAGAATCACAATCACACACTGAATGACACTAACGAGAGAGCGAGAAGCTGGGTAAGCAGGAGAGGAGGAAGGAAATGCACAATCAACAATCTAGACAGGACAAGCAGAACAGCAACAGGAGAGCTCCTCCTAAAGTCATGTTTTCTCTCTAGCTCTCTTTGTATGAGATACAGATTCAATCTACAGTGCAAACTGAACATGACCTTAAAAGTACTGGCAAGCTGATTTAGCGCAGATTCCAAATCTACAGTTGAAGTCGGAAGTTTACATACACCTTAGCCAAATACATTTAAACTCAGTTTTTCACAATTCCTGACATTTAATCCTAGTACAAATTCCCTGTCTCAGGTCAGTTAGGATCACCACTATTTTAAGAATGTAAAATGTCAGAATAATAGTAGAAAGAATGATTTATTTCAGCTTTTATTTCTTTCATCACATCCCCAGTGGGTCAGAAGTTTACATACACTCAATTAGTATTTGGCAGCATTGCCTTCAAATTGTTTAACTTGGGTCAAACGTTTCGGGTAGCCTTCCACAAGCTTCCCACAATAAGTTGGGTGAATTTTGGCCCATTCCTCCTGACAGAGCTGTTGTAACTGAAACAGGTTTGTAGGCCTCCTTGCTCGCACACACTTTTTCAGTTCTGCCAACAGATTTTCAATAGGATTGAGGTCAGGTCTTTGTGATGGCCACTCCAATACCTTGACCTTGCTGTCCTTAAGCCATTTTGCCACAACTTTGGAAGTATGCATGGAGTCATTGTCCATTTGGAAGACCCATTTGAGACCAAGCTTTAACTTCCTGACTGATGTTTTGAGATGTTGCTTTAATATATCCACATCATTTTCCTCCCTCATGATGCCATCTATTTTGTGAAGTGCATCAGTCCCTCCTGCAGCAAAGCACCCCCACAACATGATGCTGCCACCCCGTGCTTCACGGTTGGGATGGTGTTCTTCAGCTTGCAAGCATCCCCCTTTTTCCTCCAAACATAACAATGGTCATTATGGCCAAACAGTTCTATTTTTGTTTCATCAGACCAGAGGACATTTCTCCAAAAAGTATTATCTTTGGAGCAGTGGCTTCTTCCTTGCTGAGCGGCCTTTCAGGTTATGTCGATATAGGACTCGTTTTACTGTGGATATAGATACTTTTGTACCTGTTTCCTCCAGCATCTTCCCAAGGGCCTTTGCTGTTGTTCTGGGATTGATTTGCACTTTTCGCACCAAAGTACGTTCATCTCCAGGAGAAAGAACGCGTCTCCTTCCTGAGCGGTATGACGGCTGCGTGGTCCCATGGTGTTTATACTTGCGTACTATTGTTTGTACAGATGAACGTGGTACCTTCAGGGGTTTGGAAATTGTTCCCAAGGACGAACCAGACTTGTGAAGGTCTACAATTTTTTTGATCCACGCGAATGTGATCAAAGACATAAATGAAACAGGAACCCATTTGCCTTGATTTATGTGTACTGTAGATATACACATGTAAATGTGATTTTTGAGGTTCTCTCTGACTAATTGATTGCACAACGTGTACACACAATATTATATTATGATTTCAGTTTGTGAGTGTGTGATATGGGGTTAGAAACATGTTTATTTCGACTTTAGAAAGAAAACCTCTTATAAACAATGGCAACACTGCCATGTTGATTTGAGCCTTGCTGTTGGAAAACTACATTAGTGTTCTACTTCTGGATGTCGCAGATGCACCTACCCCTACTTTACTCCTTGACTTTCATCTACAGTCGGTTTCATTAGCCTTACCACTCAAATGTGACCAATATCTGCAGTGATGCTCGTGGCAACGTCATCTCGCTGAGCATACCTTTAAATTATGAAGTAAATCTCAATGTGACCCACCAGATTCAGAAGCTTGAAAACCCCATTAGAAAAAAAGCATTATAACCCCATTTCATTTTGATGGTTTTTATTTTAGTTAGTTTTGGAGTGAAAGATAATAGTTTCAGTATAGTTTTCATTTTTCAAACAGTTTTGTTAATTATTTTATTTAAGTTCACTAAATTGTTTTCTTATTATTAGTTTTAGTTTACTATAACAACCTTGGTGTGTAGCGACTCAAGGCATTATAACTGGCTAATGAGAACTGGCATGCAGTATTGGTGAGTCATTTTAGATGAACCTCTCAGAAGAACTAGGTGAACCTCTCAGAAGAACTAGGTGAACCTCTCAGAAGAACTAGGTGAACCTCTCAGAAGAACTAGGTGAACCTCTCAGAAGAACTAGGTGAACCTGCTCAGAAGAACTAGGTGAACCTCTCAGAAGAACTAGGTGAACCTGCTCAGAAGAACTAGGTGAACCTCTCAGAAGAACTAGGTGAACCGCTCAGAAGAACTAGGTGAACCTCTCAGAAGAACTAGGTGAACCTGCTCAGAAGAACTAGGTGAACCTCTCAGAAGAACTAGGTGAACCTCTCAGAAGAACTAGGTGAACCTCTCAGAAGAACTAGGTGAACCTGCTCAGAAGAACTAGGTGAACCTGCTCAGAAGAACTAGGTGAACCTGCTTAGAAGAACTAGGTGAACCTGCTTAGAAGAACTAGGTGAACCTCTCAGAAGAACTAGGTGAACCTGCTCAGAAGAACTAGGTGAACCTCTCAGAAGAACTAGGTGAACCTGCTCAGAAGAACTAGGTGAACCTGCTCAGAAGAACTAGGTGAACCTGCTCAGAAGAACTAGGTGAACCTGCTCAGAAGAACTAGGTGAACCTGCTCAGAAGAACTAGGTGAACCTGCTCAGAAGAACTAGGTGAACCTCTCAGAAGAACTAGGTGAACCTCTCAGAAGAACTAGGTGAACCTCTCAGAAGAACTAGGTGAACCTGCTCAGAAGAACTAGGTGAACCTGCTCAGAAGAACTAGGTGAACCTGCTTAGAAGAACTAGGTGAACCTGCTCAGAAGAACTAGGTGAACCTCTCAGAAGAACTAGGTGAACCTCTCAGAAGAACTAGGTGAACCTGCTCAGAAGAACTAGGTGAACCTGCTTAGAAGAACTAGGTGAACCTGCTTAGAAGAACTAGGTGAACCTCTCAGAAGAACTAGGTGAACCTGCTCAGAAGAACTAGGTGAACCTGCTTAGAAGAACTAGGTGAACCTGCTTAGAAGAACTAGGTGAACCTCTCAGAAGAACTAGGTGAACCTGCTCAGAAGAACTAGGTGAACCTGCTTAGAAGAACTAGGTGAACCTGCTCAGGTGAAGGCTGCGATTGCCTCTCTCTCTGTGCTTCCGTCTCTTTCTCTCGCTCCCTCTCTCCATCCCTTTCTCTCATCCACTCTTCACCTCTCAGATCCCCTCTCTCTCCATCCCTTTCTCTCATCCACTATTCACCTCTCAGATCCTCTCTCTCTCCATCCCTCTCTCTCGTCCACTCTTCATCTCTCTCTATCTCTCTCACTGCTCACTGCTCACTGCCTACAGTGCCTACAGTGCTTGCAGTGCCTTGCAAAAGTATTCACCCCACTTGGCGTTTTTACTATTTTGTTGCATTACAACCTGTAATTTAAATTGAATTTATTTGGATTACACAAAATAGTCCAAATTAGTGAAATAAAAAATAAAAAAAAGTTTCATAAAATAAAAAACAGAAAAGTGGTGTGTGCATATGTACTCACCCCTTTGCTATGAAGCCCCTAAATAAGATCTGGTGCAACCAATTACCTTCAGAAGTCACATAATTAGTTAAATAACGTCCACCTGGTATGCAATCTAAGTGTCACATGATCTGTCTCATGATCTCAGTAGAAATACACCTGTTCTGAAAGCCCCCAGAGTCTGCAACACAACTAAGCAAGGTGCACCACCAAGCAAGCTGCACCATGAAGACCAAGGAGCTCTACTTACAGGTCAGGGACAAAGTTGTGGACAAGTACAGATCAAATCAAAGTTTATTTGTCACGTGCGCCGAATACAACAGTGAAATGCTTACTTACAGGCTCTAACCAATAGTGCAAAAAAAGTTATTAGGTGAACAATAGGTAAGTAAAGAAATAAAAATAACAGTAAAAGGACAGTGAAAAACAGTAGCAAGGCTATAAAAGTAGTGAGCTACATACGGACACCGGTTAGTCAGGCTGATTGAGGTAGTATGTACATGTAGATATGTTTAAAGTGACTATGCATATATGATGAACAGAGAGTAGCAGTAGCGTAAAGAGGGGTTGGCGGGTGGCGGGTGGCGGGACACAATGCAGATAGCCCAGTTAGCCAATGTGCGGGAACACTGGTTGGTCGGGCCAATTGAGGTAATATGTACATATGTACATGAATGTATAGTTAAAGTGACTGTGCATATATGATAAACAGAGAGTAGCAGCAGCGTATAAGAGGGATGGGAGGGCACACAATGCAAATAGTCTGGGTAGCCATTTGATTACCTGTTCAGGAGTCTTATGGCTTGGGGCTAAAAACTGTTGAGAAGCCTTTTGGTCCTAGACTTGGCACTCCAGGAACCGCTTGCCATGCGGTAGTAGAGAGAACAGTCTATGACTGGGGTGGCTGGGGTCTTAGACAATTTTTAGGGCCTTCCTCTGACACCGCCTGGTGTAGAAGTCCTGGATGGCAGGCAGCTTAGCCCTAGTGATGTACTGGGCCATACGCACTACCCTCTGTAGTGCCTTGCTGTCGGAGGCTGAGCAATTGCCATACCAGACAGCGACGCAACCAGTCAGGATGCTCTCGATGTTGCAGCTGTAGAACCTTTTGAGGATCTCAGGACCCATGCCAAATCTTTTTAGTTTCCTGAGGAGGAATAGACTTTGTCGTGCCCTCTTCACAACTGTCTTGGTGTGTTTGGACCATTCTAGTTTGTTGGTGACGTGGACACCTAGGAACTTGAAGCTCTCAACCTGCTCTACCAAAGCTCCGTCGATGAGGATGGGGGCGTACTCGGTCCTCCTTTTCCTGTAGTCCACAATCATCTCCTTAGTCTTGGTTACGTTGAGGGATAGGTTGTTATTCTGGCACCACCCAGAGGTCTCTGACCTCCTCCCTATAGGCTCTCTCGTCGTTATCGGTGATCAGACCTACCACTGTGTCGTCTGCAAACTAATGATGGTGTTGGAGTCGTGCCTGGCCATGCAGTTGTGGGTGAACAGGGAGTACAGGAGGGGACTGAGCATGCACCCCTGGGGAGCTCCAGTGTTGAGGATCAGCGTGGCAGATGTGTTGCTACCTACCCTCAAAACCTGGGGGCGGCCCGTCAGGAAGTCCAGGATCCAGTTGCAGAGGGAGGTGTTTAGTTCCAGGATCCTTAGCTTAGTGATGAGCTTTGTGGGTACTATGGTGTTGAATGCTGAGCTGTAGTCAATGAATAGCATTCTCACATAAGTGTTCCTTTTGTCCAGGTGAGAAAGAGCAGTGTGGAGTGCAATAGAGATTGCATCATCTGCGGATCTGTTTTGGCGGTATGCAAATTGGAGTGGGTCTAGGGTTTCTGGGATAATGGTGTTGATGTGAGCCATTACCAGCCTTTCAAAGCACTTCATTGCTACCGACGTGAGTGCTACGGGTCTGTAGTCATTTAGGCAGGTTGCCTTTGTGTTCTTGGGTACAGGGACTATGGTGGTCTGCTTGAAACATGTTGGTATTACAGACTCAATTAGGGACATGTTGAAAATGTCAGTGAAGACACCTGCCAGTTGGTCAGCACATGCCCGGAGCACACGTCCTGGTAATCCATCTGGCCCCGCAGCCTTGTGTATGTTGCCCTGTTTAAAGGTCTTACTCACGTCGGCTACGGAGAGCGTGATCACACAGTCGTCCGGAACAGCTAATGCTCTCATGCATGCCTCAGTGTTGCTTGCCTCGAAGCGAGGATAGAAGTGATTTAGCTCGTCTGGTAGGCTCATGTCACTGGGCAGCTCGTGGCTGTGCTTCCCTTTGTAGTCTGTAATAGTTTGCAAGCCCTGCAACATAAGATGAGCGTCGGAGCAGGTGTACAGTCTTGGCCAAAAGTTTTGAGAATGACACAAATATAAATTTCCACAAAGTTTGCTGTTTCAGTGTCTTTAGATATTTTTTGTCAGATTTCACTATGGAATACTATATAATTACAAGCATTTCATAAGTGTCAAAGGCTTTTATTGACAATTACATGAAGTTGATGCGAAGAGTCAATATTTGCAGTGTTGACACTTATTTTTCAAGACCTCTGCAATCCGCCCTGGCATGCTGTCAATTAACTTCTGGGCCACATCCTGACTGATGGCAGCCCATTCTTGCATAATCAATGCTTGGAGTTTGTCAGAATTTGTGGGTTTTTGTTTGTCCACCAGCCTCTTGAGGATTGACCACAAGTTCTCAATGGGATTAAGGTCTGGGGAGTTTCCTGGCCATGGACCCGAAATATCGATGTTTTGTTCCCCGAGCCACTTAGTTATCACTTTTGCCTTATGGCAAGGTGCTCCATCATGCTGGAAAAGGAATTGTTCATCACCAAACTGTTCCTGGATGGTTGGGAGAAGTTTCTCTCGGAGGATGTGTTGGTACCATTCTGTATTCATGGCTGTGTTAGGCAAAATTGTGAGTGAGCACACTCCCTTGGCTGAGAAGCAACCCCACACATGAATGGTCTCAGGATGCTTTACTGTTGGCATGACACAGGACTGATGGTAGCGCTCACCTTGTCTTCTTCGGACAAGCTTTTTTTCGGATGCCCCAAACAATCGGAAAGGGATTCATCAGAGAAAATGACTTTACCCCAGTCCTCAGCAGTCCAATCCCTGTACCTTTTGCAGAATATCAGTCTATCCCTGATGTTTTTCCTGGAGAGAAGTGGCTTCTTTGCTGCCCTTCTTGACAACAGGCCATCCTCCAAAAGTCTTTGCCTCACTGTGCGTGCAGGTGCACTCACACCTGCCTGCTGCCATTCCCGAGCAAGCTCTGTACTGGTGGTGCCCCGATCCCGCAGCTGAATCAACTTTAGGATACGGTCCTGGCGCTTGCTGGACTTTCTTGGGCGCCCTGAAGCCTTCTTCACAACAATTGAACCACTCTCCTTGCAATATGGTATATGTGTATGAAGATAAATAAGATAATATAAATGTTATTTCTATATACTATTATTTATATAACAAGTGCCCTTAAACTTGGCTTAACCTGTGAATGTTTGCCTTATTAAGTCTGTGTTTTGTCATTTATATATCTGGCCTGTGCATCTGTTCCAAACCATTAAACTTTTGTATTGCACAATAAAACTGCTTTCTTAACAGTGTAAATTAGAAATAATAATTGTTTTACTAAGTGTATGATCGCCTGTGTCTCTTCCCGCCACTCCATATCAAGTCAAGTGTCTTTGCCATATGCACAGGATACACATGGTGTATACAGTACAATGAAATGCTTAAAATATGCTAGGTCTGAATAGTCACTGCTCAATAACCCACTCACTATTGCAGAGGAGGTGACCAGAGATGACCAATTAAGGAAGAAGTCCACTGCTTGACAGGACTGAAGGCTAAATCCATTCACCAGTGAGGGTTATATAACCGCACAGCTGCCTCTCCAAGGTTTCCTGCACCCCTTGTAAAATGACAATCATGTTCACATTATTTTATTTATTGTAGGCCTGTGCCATGAATTGGGATTGGGATTGGGCTACACCATGTCGAATAAGCTTAAAATGCATACCTTTGAAGAATAAATTAACTAACTTAATGTGTATTACAAAGTAGTAGCTAAGGAAACAACTCAAAACTGCACAAAGCAGCAGCCTATAGGAACCACTAAATGGCATTACAACATAAACTGAGTGATGTGCAGCCTAACCTACAGTGCTGCCTACACAAAAAAAATACTGCTTTAAAAACAACCCAGTGTTGGGTAAATAGTGGACAGAACACACGTTTGGTTATTTTTGACCGAGCCAGTTGGGTCACTTACTTGGGTTATTGAGCCATTATCCACTGGGTCAGATCAGAAGACTGGAGGCATGGATTAGTAGGGGCGTGACTTTCACCTAATTTTTGGCCACCCGTGAGAGTAAATGTCATTCATGTTCATCATTTTAAGTGTGTACTCTGCAAATTTCAATTTTCATTCAATATTTTTGAAATGACATACTTTAATATAAAATGTAATTTAAATATTATAAGAAAGTAGTAACTATCCCAACATTGGGATGTGCATAGGCTCTTAACCTGTCTGGGCCAGTGGGACGCTTGCGTCCCACCCTAATCAACAGCCAGTGGAATCACGTCGCGCTAAATGCAAAACCTCATAAATGCTATAACTTCAATTTCTCAAACATATGACTATTTTACACCGTTTTATAGATACACCTCTCCTGAATCGAACCACGTTGTCCGATTTCAAAAAGGCTTTACAGCAAAAGCAAAACATTAGATTATGTCAGCAGAGTACCCAGCCAGAAATAATCACACAGCCATTTTCAAAGCAACTAGCATGCATCACAAATACCCAAAACACAGCTAAATGCAGCACTAACCTTTGACAACCTTCATCAGATGACACTCCTAGGACAGCATGTTACACAACACATGCATTTTTTGTTCGATAAAGTTCATAATTATATAAAAACAGCATTTTACATCGGCGCATGACGTTCAGAAAATCTTTTCCCTCAAATGCTTCCGATGATCAGCGCTACAATTTACAAAATTACTATTCGAAAACATTGTTAAAATGTAATATTGTCATTGAAAGACTTATAGATTAACATGTCTTGAATGCCATCTCTTTGCCAGATTTAAAAATAACTTTACTGGGAAATCACACTTTGCAATAAACGACGTGGTATGCCCAGAAAAGAAGTCTATGTTGGAGCCATCTTGGAACGATCAACCATCAAAAATACTATTGTAAATAATCCCTTACCTTTGATTATCTTTATCAGAAGGCACTTCTAGGAATCCCAGGTCCATAACAAATGTAGTTTTGTTCAAAAAAGTTCATAATTTATGTCCCAATAGTGTTAGCGCGCTCCGAAGGCTAGTGAAAATGTACCGTGTGCGTCTGACTTGTCGTCAGGAATGAGCAAAAAATATATATTTAAGTTCGTTCAAACATGTCAAACGTTGTATAACATAAATCTTTAGGGGCTTTTTCAACCAGGGCTTCAATAATATTCCATTGGGACGGTTGCATTGTCTTTCAAAACGTTTCGAAAAGGGAGAGTACCCGTGGGCGCCGACGTCACAATGGTAATGGCCCATCCCCTGTGACCAAGGTAAATATCCTCTCTTTCAGTCAATTTTGATGGTAGGAGGCTCAAACCACTTTGTAAAGACTGGGGACATCTAGTGGAAGCCATAGGAAGTGCTAAATGAATCGCAAGCCCCTGTGTGTTTCAATGGCAAATGTTTGAAGTGATATCCACACATCAGATTTCAGTTTCCTGTCAGGATTTGTCTCAGGGTTTTGACTGCCATATGAGTTCTGTTATACTCACAGACACCATTCAAACAGTTTTAGAAACTTTAGGGTGTTTTCTATCCAAATCAAACAATTATATGCATATTCTAGTTACTGGGCAGGAGTAGTAACCAGATTAAATCGGGTACGTTTTTTTATCCGGCTGTGCAAATACTGCCCCCTAGCCCTAACAGGCTAAGGAACTCATACTATTGTGTAAGCCCTATTAAAGCTACAAAAGTGTCAGTGCTCAACATAACATTCATTGACAATGCAACAGAACAGATTAACCGGAATAACATTTTACTATCACAAGTGGCCCACAAAAATACTATCTAAAAGCCACGCCCCTACTAAGCCACGCCTCCAGTCTTCTGATCTGACACAGTGGATCATAGCTCAATAACCCAGCATCAACAATCCAACTTAAAGAAAACACTCTGTTGTTTGTGAACTAGCTCGGTCAAAATAACCCGAATAACCAAACATTTACCCAAATGGAGTTGTTTTTAACCCAGCATTTTTTTCTTGTATAATTTGGCTTTCTAATGTGGCGAGAGTAGAGCAGTTATGTTGTGATCCTGTCAGGGCTGGGCTCTAACTGTAACCTTGTTGAATGCTGATTTACTGAGTGACGCACACCAGGAAGATACAGTACTTTGCATTAGCGCAGGGCAGGTGGAAATAAAAATGGTCCTCTCTTCTCCTCCGCTTCAATTTGCTTTGTTAGGTTGGCTACCTAGGTTCGTCTATCTGAGGTCGGTTTTATTTGAGTTCTCTTTAGAAAGTGACAATTGGGGAGAAAGGAGAAGCGGTTGATCAATGCCCAGGGAGACTACAGGATGGCACCAGCGAGGCAGACGGTGTGGGTTCTTCTCGCGCTGTCCGGTGTTCTGAATTTGCGCTCCTGCTGGACTTTCACTTGTCCGTCGATTTGCAAATGTTCATTGAAGAGCGATACATGTTACAAAGACACGGGAGAGAAACTCAGTTGCACGAGGGAAACGCAACTTAAGTCCCAAGCTGCTCCATCGTTTATTCGAAACTTGTAAGTACCCAAAAATGTCATTCCGTTTTGGGGGAGGGATTGTACATATATTACATTATAGTGTCAAGATCTATCCATTGTTTTTAATTTGCCGACACTTTTGTCGAGCTGATTATTTATTATTTGATTATTTATTTAACCTTTGAATTCAACCAGTCAATTAGGAAACGCATTCCAATTTACAGTAGATACAATGATGGCCTTTTATCAGGACAGTACAGTACCTAGCTACTGATTGTGCTTTGCCTTCTTCACTTCAGTTGATTCAATTTCAGGCCACCATAGTGGCCTAATACTCAGCCTGGTCTCATAGACAAGACATAACATAGTAAATGTAAATCCAATCACATGGGTATGATATGTTATTTTGGTATGGTTACATAGTACACATGTTTACTTAAGGCAAAAATGTTTACTTAAGGCAAAAATGTATGTCTAACGCGAACGTCTAGCAACCCATAGGTTGCGAGTTCGAATCTCATTACGGACAACTTTTGTATTTTAGCTAATTAGCTACTTTTTAACTACTTACTACTTTTTAGCTACTTTGCAACTACTTAGCATGTTAGCTAAACTTTCCCTGAACCCTAACCTTAACCCTTTTAGCTAACCCTAACCCTAACTATAACCTTAAGCCTTTAACGTAACTCCTAAACTTAACCCTAACCCTTAGTCTAGCTAATTTTAGCCAGCTAGCTAATGTTAGCCACCTAGAATTTATGACATATCACGTTTTACAAATTTGTAACATATTGTCCACTTTGCAAATTCATTTTCCGCTTTGTAATGTAAAACATTTCATACAAAATGGGTGATGGACATATACAAATGAATACATACTATACGAAACATAACATATCATACTAAATGGACTGTCACTGATTTACATACAGAATAATAAGAAATGCTCTGTGATCTGGTTGCCAGCAGCCAGCAATACCTTAGACTACATGTTTTTAAAACAAGTTTTTTCCTTGTGTATAATCTTTAGAAGACTAACTCATCTGCCGTTGACTGAAGTTCCAAGCAATGCCTTCAGAGGACTGATCAACGTGTCCAGAATGTAAGTTTCAATCAATCAATTAAGTGTATTTATTAAGCCCTTTTCACCTGTGACATATAGCATTGTCAGTATTCCTTTAGCCCTATTACACATTTTCAGTTTAACTCTGGGTTTGCCTTTTCAATGTTATACATCTGCAAAGCTTCATGAGGCTGTTTAAAACTGGACTAGTGCCCAGTTATAAACGGATTTGTTTTGTGGAAGACATACTGCTGGTAGCTTTTATGAAAGGTGTGATAATCTAACGTTATATTGTATGAAACATTTATCTAAATGCATTTTTATTTTACATTTTTATAATATTTCCACACTATGAGGTCAAAGTAACACTCAGATAATAGCCTTTTAGTGTAAGAGGTGTTTTTTTGTGTGTGAGGGGGCGCCCTGGAATTTCAGCCTGTTCAGGTGGGATGGTGTTTTTGGCCCAAAGCATGACATCGCAATCAGACCTAATTAGTCTGACCAATGACTTTTGGAAGAGGGTAGGCTCTAGAGTCTAGAAACGATCTTATCCACCAATCAGGGCTGTGTATTTAAATATTTAAATTTTTATCAACACTGTCAGACTGAGCATTTCAATGGCAAAAAGAGGCTCAGGGAAATATACAAAATATGTTTGGAGTTATTTTCATTAAATAAACACACACTGTGATTCAAAAGACATACAGTGAAAGACTGTATGGGGGCTTTAAGAAGAGGCAAGGAGATGTCCACTTTGGATGGGTATCTTTGGATGATGTTATGTTCTGTTAGTTACTGATGTCCCCTTTAAGAATGGAGCACCCTTGATCATGCGCAGTGTTGTTCTATGTTATTCTGGTACTAACTTATTTTAGTAAATGTAAAGCTCCAGTTCATTTCCTTGTATTCGGAGTCTTTCTTATTATATAAATAAGTAATAAGAGCTAAGACACTACAGATGAGTTGCCTGTATACACACATCCTTTTAGAGGAAGTAGTTTGACCAACATTTTTCTGATGTATTACCTTTCACCCACTATTTAGGAGATCAAAAGCATGTCAATTCATATGAACTGTCAGGCTTGTGTGTAGAGAAGGACCAAGGCGCAGCGTGAGTATCGTTCCACATCTTTATTAATATGTGAAACTTCACAAGACATACAATAACTATAAATA
This sequence comes from Salmo salar, assembly GCF_965601325.2. Lineage (NCBI taxonomy): Eukaryota > Metazoa > Chordata > Actinopteri > Salmoniformes > Salmonidae > Salmo > Salmo salar. The sequence continues at coordinate 25,551,894 of NC_138318.1, read as the reverse complement.
AAATAACAAACCGTGACAACAGAGCACTAACTCAAAATAAGATCCCACAAACAACAGGTGGGAAAAGGCTGCCTAAGTATTATTCCCAATCAGAGGCAAAGATAGACAGCTGCCTGTGATTGAGAACCATACCCGGCCAACAAAGAAATAGAAAACATACATTTTCCCACCCTAGTCACACCCTGACCTAACCAAATAGAGAATAAAAGGGATCTCTAAGGTCAGGGCGTGACATGAACAAATTGTTGGTTACTATTTGGGAAATAATGATAAGCATGGTTGATGAACCAACTCTCTGGCCTTATGGTTAGAGTGTCCGCTGTGTTGTCTGTGACTACCATTAAATGTGAAGACTTATTTTATCAAATCAATTCTCTATGTACAATTATTACGTGATTAAACAAATCATGTAAACTTTAATTAATTAGGAAGTCGGGGCACCACGGGAAAAAGTTTATATAGTCTTTATTTCCCGAATCAACTCTTCAGATATTTTCATATGTTATCAAAACAGTCGCTTATTAATGAATTGTACCTCATCAGTTCTCATTACTGAACATCGCAAACCCTTGGATATCTGCACGAACCCTAGCATAAATTATGAATCAGTGATATACAAATTGACTTAATTATTTATTTACTAACAAATTAGCTAATCAAATCACAAAAATACTTGAAAACACAAACAATTAGTTCATACATGGGGTATTACATGATACAAAGAAAGTCCCTAGCGCACGAAACCGATATGATGGCTTGGTAGACAAAGGAAATGGGGTGGGGACCGCTCAATAGCGGGAAACTCATAGCTGATAACTACACTCATAGAAAGTGCTAATACTTTACATGAACGACCGCTCATTTGAAAAGAAATTGCCACTTACATATTTACGAGTGTATGTCTTGCTGTCTCTCTCTGTGGTCGCCGGTCCATCTGCTGGAGAGAGTCGAGAGAAAAGTCTCTGGTTGCGTTCCCCCGGAAGTCACAGTGTGTCATAGTTGTTATAATGGATACTTCAGAGAACCATTCGGAAATCTTATTAGAATATGGTGCGTTTACCAGACTAAAGTATACTGCTCAAAAAAATAAAGGGAACACTAAAATAACACATCCTAGATCTGAATGAATGAAATAATCTTATTAAATACTTTTTTCTTTACATAGTTGAATGTGCTGACAACAAAATCACACAAAAATAATCAATGGAAATCCAATTTATCAACCCATGGAGGTCTGGATTTGGAGTCACACTCAAAATTAAAGTGGAAAACCACACTACAGGCTGATCCAACTTTGATGTAATGTCCTTAAAACAAGTCAAAATGAGGCTCAGTAGTGTGTGTGGCCTCCACGTGCCTGTATGACCTCCCTACAACGCCTGGGCATGCTCCTGATGAGGTGGCACCTGAGGGATCTCCTCCCAGACCTGGACTAAAGCATCCGCCAACTCCTGGACAGTCTGTGGTGCAACGTGGCGTTGGTGGATGGAGCGAGACATGATGTCCCAGATGTGCTCAATTGGATTCAGGTCTGGGGAACGGGCGGGCCAGTCCATAGCATCAATGCCTTCCTCTTGCAGGAACTGCTGACACACTCCAGCCACATGAGGTCTAGCATTGTCTTGCATTAGGAGGAACCCAGGGCCAACCGCACCAGCATATGGTCTCACAAGGGGTCTGAGGATCTCATCTCGGTACCTAATGGCAGTCAGGCTACCTCTACCTCTACCTCTGGAGGGCTGTGCGGCCCCCCAAAGAAATGCCACCCCACACCATGATTGACTCACCGCCAAACCGGTCATGCTGGAGGATGTTGCAGGCAGCAGAACGTTCTCCACGGCGTCTCCAGACTCTGTCACGTCTGTCACGTGCTCAGTGTGAACCTGCTTTCATCTGTGAAGAGCACAGTGCGCCAGTGGCGAATTTGCCAATCTTGGTGTTCTCTGGCAAATGCCAAACGTCCTGCACGGTGTTGGGCTGTAAGCACAACCCCCACCTGTGGACGTCGGGCCCTCATACCACCCTCATGGAGTCTGTTTCTGACCGTTTGAGCAGACACATGCACATTTGTTGCCTGCTGGAGGTCATTTTGCAGGGCTCTGGCAGTGCTCCTCCTGCTCCTCCTTGCACAAAGGCGGAGGTAGCGGTCCTGCTGCTGGGTTGTTGCCCTCCTACGCCCTCCTCCACGTCTCCTGATGTACTGGCCTGTCTCCTGGTAGCGCCTCCATGCTCTGGACACTACGCTGACAGACACAGCAAACCTTCTTACCACAGCTCGCATTAATGTGCCATCCTGGATGAGCTGCACTACCTGAGCCACCATTTGCGACCTTAGCTTACACCGTGGTTTGCGTGGTCTATAGAGTTGTAGTTCTTAACCATTTCAACATGTAGCATTGCTCCATATTTTCTGGTCTAATGTACATTTCATAGGAACTAGGTTTTATACTCTGTGGAAGAAGGGGTGGTTCTATGACGCCTAATGTGATGTCTGGGCTCACGGGGGTGTGGCCACTGACTAGTTACAACTTTATATGAAAATCCATACTCTCATTTAGAAGGTTAACATCACATTACATCTTTAAACTATTTGTAAAATGTTTAATCACATACGTTTCACAATATTTAGATGTTAACCTGACAGAGATACAGTTATGTATGTTTCCTGTCCTTCATGAGATCACCAAATGAAACACACTCGACATGACTGTCCTTTAAGTGTCCATGGATCATTCTCATTCAAAATAGAAACATTGTTTAATTATTCAAACGTTTGATGTCCAAGGGTTTCTCTGTGTTCCACAGTTTACATTCCAATCTCGAACACTACAGAGCATAGGGGCATTTTATGACCGACCATAAAACAGTCGACTTCCCGCTTTCCCCCTCTATGAGAGAGAGCACACTGTAGAGCGGACCACCCTGTAACCTGATCCTTCAGATCGTCACAGGAGAGTTATGACAGCCGGAAGGTTGGGAGTTTGTTCCCCGGCCAAGTCATACCAAAGACTGAAAATGGGACCCGATGCGTCTCTGCTTGACACTCAGCATTTAGGAGATTGAGTGGGGGTAAGGCCCTGTGATAGACTAGCATCCTGTTCTGAGGGATTACTTGTACATCAAGCTGCCTCATGCTACAGAAACAGGAAATAGTCTCCTGCTCCACAAGTATTCTTATCTTGTATTATTTCTTATTGTTGTTGTATTGTTGAGAAGGAACCTGCAATTAAGCATTTCATTGGGCGGTGTATACCATGTCTATCCCCACATACGACTAATAAAACTTGAAACTATGAGCCAAGGCTCGTGCAAGGCTATACTTAGGCCTATTGATGGCTGATGTTCTCCCACGGTCTATTTCTGAAGACAAAAAAACTGTAGATAGTGGGGGTTGCTGTTTAAAATAATCTGATACTGCATAAGTTTTTACAAAGATAAGGCACCACACTATCTCCATATAAAATGTGTCTGCTTTATCTATACTGAACAAAAATATAATCACAACGTAAAGTGTTGGTCCCATGTTTCATGACAGGTGTGGCATATCAAGAAGCTGATTAAACAACATGATCATTACACAGCTGTACCTTGTGCTGATGTCACATCCTGACCAGTGAAAAGGGTCATTTTGCCATAGTAGAATGGTCAGGGCGTGGCAGGGGGGGTTGTTTTGTGTGTTTTGGGGTTGGTTTGTTTCCCAGGGAATTTGTTCTAGTTTTCTGTTTCTATGTTTCATTTTCCATGTGTGGCCGAGTATGGTTTCCAATCAGAGGCAGGTGTCTTTCGTTGTCTCTGATTGGAAGTCATACTTAGGCAGCCTGTTTTCCTTTGGGTTTTGTGGGTGGTTGCTTTCTGTTTAGTATGTTTTGTATACCTGACAGAACTGTTTGGCTGTCATTTGTTTTTTCTTTGTGAGGTGCTTCCATTTAAAATAAAAGGATGAGCACTCAACACGCTGCGCCTTGGTCTGTTCACTACGACGCCTGTGACAGCTGAGGACAATAAAAGACCACTCTAAAATGTTTTGTCACACAACACAATTAAACAGATGTCTCAAGTTTTGAGGGAGCGTGCAGTTGGTATGCTGACTGCAGGAAAGTCCACCATAGCTGTTGCCAGAGAATTGAATGTCCAACCGGCCTCACAACCTCAGATCATGTGTAACCACGCCAGCCCAGGCCCATCACGTCCGGCTTCTTTACCTCTGTAATGTGCAGGAATAAGCTACGGACAATGAACACATGCGTTTTATAAAAGGCAATTTGAATGCATAGAGATACCGTGATGACATCCTGAGGCCTATTGTCATGCCATTCATCCGCCGCCATCACCTCATGTTTCAGCATGATAATGCACGGTCTCATGTTGCAAGGATCTGTACACAATTCCAGGAAGCTGAAACTTTCCCAGTTCTTCCATGGCCTGCATAGTCACCAGACATGTCACCCATTGAGTATGTTTGGGATGCTCTGGATCGACGTGTACGACAGCGTGTTCCAGTTCCCGCCAATATCCAGCAACTTCGCACAGCCATTGAAGTGGAGTGGGACAACATTTCACAGGCCACAATCAACAGCCTTATCAACTCTATGCAAAGGAGATGTGTCGTGCCACATAAGGAAAATGGTGGTAACACCAGATACTGACTGGTTTTCTGATTCACGCCCTACCTTTTTTTTAAGGTGTCTGTGACCAACAGATGCATATCTGTATTCCCAGTCATGTGAATCCCATAGATTAGGGCCTAATTCCTTTATTTCAATTGACTGGTTTCTTTATATGAACTGTAACTCAGTAAAATCTTTGAAATTGTTGCATTTATATTTTTGTTCAGTGTAGTTAGATAAAGTAGACTTCATCGGTCATAGTTAGGGAATAGAGCGCCACTTGGGACACACACAGTGCAGCCCAAAGTTACTATTTGTGCATACGAACATACACAGTGAACAGCATAGAGGGTCTTGGTCTGAATATAAGGCATTTTGTGGATAGAAATAGCATCACAGTTTTCATAATGAATTTCATTAGTCACTTTTGTTTTTCAGTCTCATAGACACATAATAAAGTCTCAATGTGACTGATTGGGTATCAAACCCTGGTTTCTTGTGAGACACAAGACTGTTAGCACACTGAACAAAAGCCGCAAACATGGTTTACTAAGCCATCTTTCTTACACAAGGTGGGTGGAACCAGATGGGAAAAGTGGGTGCTTATTGTTTTGTAGGGAGTTGATGGTGTAGCAGGGAGTCGATGGTGTAGTAGGGAGTCGATGGTTTAGTAGGGAGTCGATGGTGTAGTAGGGAGTCGATGGTGTAGTAGGGAGTCGATGGTGTAGTAGGGAGTCGATGGTGTAGTAGGGAGCCGATGGTGTAGTAGGGAGCTGATGGTGTAGTAGGGAGCTGATGGTTTAATAGGGAGCTGATGGTTTAATAGGGAGTTGATGGTGTATTAGGGAGCTGATGGTTTAGTAGGGAGTTGATGGTGTATTAGGGAGTTGATGGTTTAGTAGGGAGTTGATGGTTTAATAGGGAGCTGATGGTTTAATAGGGAGTTGATGGTTTTGTAGGGAAATCATTTGACCTTGATTACTGCGTGTTTAGATAGCTGGATGCTAGACTAGTTTACCCATATTAAACAGTTAAGCTGATGTGGGATAATTCAGTGACTATTAGTGACTGACATAACAAGAGAAAAACTGTTGGTGCACAACCACATTTCGATATTGCACCTTGTGTATTCTACAATTCTACCTTGCAAAAGTTGACTCAGACTGAGTTCCTAACAAAAACAATGTATTTAAAGTGCTGCATGCTATCCAATTATAGAATTTGAATAATCATTATATTTATATGATTCCAACAGTTCACCAATTAATTAGGCCTAGATTGTTGACCCATATCATGCAGCCCTACGTGACAACGTGCAGAAATTATAACATGAGTGCAGGAAAAGCAGAATATTTTTGAAAATGCTGAAACATTTTTGGGGTTGAAGTTGGATTGAACAGTATAAAACAATCAGAATGTAGAATGCCCCATTGAAATCACTTATAATTTATGTGTTGTCACCCTAGGGTCATGAACTACGCATAAAGCATATTTAGAATTTAAAATATTCCAAAACATCAAATACCATCAAAAACGTAAAAAATATTGTGATATGATATTTTGGCCATATCGCCCAGCCTAGTTCATGCTTATTTTATTATAATTTATGGTCAGCTTGTTGCAAGTAGTTATTGTAAAATACACAGTAACTTACTTTGGCTGATTTCTGTCACTCTTACTGACCTGATGGTGTGGCAGGAAGGTCAGTTTGCTGTCAACCAAGAGGTTGAGGCCAGGTGAGGCTGAATCCCAAGTATCCTCACCACAAAGAATACTTAGTACTTGTCAACTCATGTTAAGCTACAGTTGAAGTCGGAAGTCTACATACACCTTAGCCAAATACATTTAAACTCAGCTTTTGTTGTTTAACCTCTATGGACTAGGTGGGACGCTTGCGTCCCACCTACTCAACAGCCAGTGTAATCCCGTGGCGCGTTATTCAAATACCTCAAAAATGCAAAAACTTCAATTTTTCAAACATATGACTATTTTACACCATTTTAAAGACAAGACTCTCGTTAATCTAACCACACTGTCCGATTTCAAAAAGGCTTTACAACGAAAGCAAAACATTAGATTGTCAGCAGAGTACCCAGCCAGAAATAATCAGACACACATTTTTCAAGCTAGCATATAATGTCACATAAACCCAAACCACAGCTAAATGCAGCACTAACCTTTGATGATCTTCATCAGATGACAACCCTAGGACATTATGTTATACAATACATGCATGTTTTGTTCAATCAAGATCATATTTATATCAAAAACAGCTTTTTACATTAGCATGTGACGTTCAGAACTAGCATACCCCCCGCAAACTTCCGGGGAATTTACTAACAATTTACTAAATTACTCACGATAAATGTTCACAAAAAGCATAACAATTATTTTAAGAATTATAGATACAGAACTCCTCTATGCACTCGATATGTCCGATTTTAAAATAGCTTTTTGGTGAAAGCACATTTTGCAATATTCTAAGTACATAGCCCAGCCATCACGGGCTAGCTATTTAGACACCCGGCAAGTTTAGCCTTCACCAAAATCAGATTTACTATTACAAAAGTTTGATTACCTTTTGTTGTCTTCGTCAGAATGCACTCCCAGGACTGCTACTTCAATAACAAATGTTGGTTTGGTCCAAAATAATCCATCGTTATATCCAAATAGCGGCGTTTTGTTCGTGCGTTCCAGAAACTATCCGAAATGGTAAATCAGGGTCGTGCGCATGGCGCATTTTCGTGACCAAAAAATTCTACATATTCCATTACCGTACTTCGAAGCATGTCAACCGCTGTTTAAAATAAATGCTTTTGCCATTTATGTCGTAAAAAAGCGATAATATTCCGACCGGGAATCTCCTTTTCGGTAAACAGAGGAAAAAACACAAAGACGGGGGCGGCCAGTGCACGCGCCTAAGCCCACACTCCCTTGATCGGCCACTTGAGAAAGGCGATAATGTGTTTCAGCCTGGGGCTGGAATGACGACATTCAGGTTTTTCCCGGGCTCTGAGAGCCTATGGAAGACGTAGGAAGTGTCACGTTAGAGCAGAGATCCTTTGTAATGGATAGAGATGGCAAAGAAGTTCAAGAAATGGTCAGACAGGGTACTTCCTGTACAGAATCTTCTCACGTTTTGGCCTGCCAAATGAGTTATGTTATACTCACAGACACCATTCAAACAGTTTTAGAAACTTTGGAGTGTTTTCTATCCAAAGCTAATAATTATATGCATATTGTAGTTACTGGGCAGGACTAATAATCAGATTAAATCGGGTACGTTTTTTATCCAGCCGTGAAAATACTGCCCCCTAGCCATAACAGGTTAACTTCCTGACTGATGTCTTGAGATGTTGCTTCAATATATCCACATAATTTTCCTCCTCATGATGCTATCTATTTTGTGAAGTGCAGCAGTCCCTCCTGCAGCAAAGCACCCCCACAACATGATGCTGTCATCCCCGTCCTTCACGGTTGGGATGGTGTTCTTCGGCCTGCAAGCGTCCCCCTTTTTCCTCCAAACATAACAATGGTCATTAAGGCCAAACAGTTCTATTTTTGTTTCATCAGACCAGAGGACGTTGTCCCCATGTGCAGTTGCAAACCGTAGTCTGGCTTTTTTATGGCGGTTTTGGAGCAGTGGCTTCTACCTTGCTGAGCGGCCTTTCAGGTTATGTCGATATAGGACTTGTTTTACTGTGGATATAGATACTTTTGTACCTGTTTCCTCCAGCATCTTCACAAGGGCCTTTGCTGTTGTTCTGGGATTGATTTGCACTGTTCGCACCAAAGTATGTTCATCTCTAGGAGACAGAATGTGTCTCCTTCCTGAGCGGTATGACGGCTGCGTGGTCCCATGGTGTTTATACTCGCGTACTATTGTTTGTACAGATGAACGTGGTACCTTCAGCTGTTTGGAAATTGCTCCTAAGGATGAACCAGAATTGTGGAGGTCTACAATATTTTTTCTGAGGTCTTGGCTGATTTCTTTTGATTTTCCCATGATGTCAAGCAAAGAGGCACTGAGTTTGAAGGTAGGCCTTGAAATACATCTACAGGTACACCTCCAATTGACTCAAATGATGTCAATTAGCCTATCAAAAGCTTCTAAAGCCATGACATCATTTTCTGGAATTTTCCAAGCTGTTTAAAGGCACAGTCAACTTAGTGTATGTAAACTTCTGACCCACTGGAATTGTGATACAGTGAATTACAAGTGAAATAATCTGTCTGTAAACAATTGTTGGAAAAAATACTTGTGTCATGCACAACGTAGATGTCCTAACCGACTTGCCAAAACTATAGTTTGTTAACATTAAATTTGTGGAGTGGTTGAAAAACGAGTTTTAATGACTCCAACCTAAGTGTATGTAAACTTCCGACATCAACTGTATATCATTGTCATGACGTTGCCCTCTTTGAGTACAGGGAGGACAGTTGACACCCTCCCCCTTGCACCATCCCCCAACCTACCTCCCCCCACCCAGGCCCTGTGTGAAGGGGTTGTAAAAATTCCAAAGGAGAATGTCCTGCCTCGTGGCAGTTGGCCCAGTTGAGACACAGAGGGGTTTCATAGAGAGACAAAGGATATTCTTCTAACTCACAGAATTGGGGAACCGAACGACATTTATGTTCTGGAGAAGGTATAAAAGATCGGTGAAGAATCCAGCTACGAACTGGTCCACTTGGTACAATTTTGTGATACTCAGAAGAGACAATATAGCCATATTACCATAATACTGTTTATATAATAGCCTCAGCTATGGGACTTGCATCTAAATGGTCCCTCTTTGCCATGCAGAAAAACATTTCCACTGCATTTCAGCCCTGCCACAAAAGGACCAGCTGACAACATGTCAGTGATTCTCTCGTTAACACAGGTGTGAGTGTTGACGAGGACAAGGCTGGAGATCACTCTGTCATGCTGATTGATTTCGAATAACAGACTGGAAGCTTCAAAAGGAGGGTAGTGCTTGGAATCATTGTTCTTCCTCTGTCAACCATGGTTACCTGCAAGGAAACATGTGCCATCATCATTGCTTTGCACAAAAAGGGCTTCACAGGCAAGGATATTGCTGCCAGTAAGATTGCACCTAAATCAACCATTTATCGGATCATCAAGAACTTCAAGGAGAGCGGTTCAATTGTTGTGAAGAAGGCTTCAGGGCGCCCAAGAAAGTCCAGCAAGCGCCAGGACCGTCTCCTAAAGTTGATTCAGCTGCGGGATCGGGGCACCACCAGTACAGAGCTTGCTTAGGAATGGCAGCAGGCAGGTGTGAGTGCATCTGCATGCACAGTGAGGCGAAGACTTTTGGAGGATGGCCTGGTGTCAGGAAGGGCAGTAAAGAAGCCACTTCTCTCCAGGAAAAACATCAGGGACAGACTGATATTCTGCAAAAGGTACAGGGATTGGACTGCTGAGGACTGGGGTAAAGTCATTTTCTCTGATGAATCCCCTTTCCGATTGTTTGGGGCATCCAGAAAATAACTTGTCTGAAGAAGACAATGTTAGCGCTACCATCAGTCCTGTGTCATGCCAACAGTAAGCATCTTGAGACCATTGATGTGTGGGGTTGCTTCTCAGCCAAGGGAGTGGTCTCACTCACAATTTTGCCTAAGAACACAGCCATTAATAAAGAATGGTACCAACACATCCTCCGAGAGCAACTTCTCCCAACCATCCAGGAAGAGTTTGGTGACAAACAATGCCTTTTCCAGCATGATGGAGCACCTTGCCATAAGGCAAAGTGAAAACTAAGTGGCTCGGGGAACAAAACATCGATATTTTTGGTCCAGGAAACTCCCCAGACCTTAATCCCATTGAGAACTTGTGGTCAATCCTCAAGAGGCGGGTGGACAAACAAAAACCCACAAATTCTGACAAACTCCAAGCATTGATTATGCAAAAATGGGCTGCCATCAGTCAGTATGTGGCCCAGAAGTTAATTGACAGCATGCCAGGGCGGATTGCAGAGGTCTTGAAAGAGAAGGGTCAACACTGCAAATATTGACTCTTTGCATCAACTTCATGTAATTGTCAATAAAAGCCTTTGACAGTTATGAAATGCTTGTAATTATACAGTATTCCGTAGTAACATCTGACAAAAATATCTAAAGACACTGAAGCAGCAAACTTTGTGGAAATTAGTATTTGTGTTATTCTCAAAACTTTTGGCCACGACTGTACATCCAGATCCCATCTAACTAATGCATTGCATATATAGCTGGGTGATTCCCTCATCTGGGCTGACAGCTTTACCCCAGCTTGGCTTTTGAGTCAAGCACCCCTCACCACTCACAAGCCAATTGGCAAGACCCATATTATGGTATTCCATCAGGGGGGATGGCTTACTGTAGCTTGGTTCCAGATCTGTTTGTGCTGACTTGCCAACTCCTATGGCCAGGGGAACAAGCTTCCCCTGATCTGATCAGGATGCAGCTGTCTACTTACTGATAACTCAATTAGTGTCCGATTGTGATTTTGGTTGAGGTATATTGCAGCCCCCTTGGCTATCATTATCTCTTTATGTGAGTTTAAGGACCAGCAATTGAAATGGGTTTAGAATATTTATTGCAGAAATTGAATGGATGTAAGAATGAGGATTCAGGAGGGGAATGAGAATAGACCAGATGAAGCCAAGGACTGCAGATGAAGGATCCTTAGGGGTTTACTTTGTAGGTTTTGGCTTGGAGTTTCAGATGGACATCACCGTCAGGCCGTGGTAGTTGGGCTGCTGTAAGGATGGCAATCCCCTAAGGAGATCCTTGAAGGAATGTAAGTAATACGAGATAGAAGGTGGCAATGATTTGGAGGCTGGTAACTCACAGTGTCTTGAAATGCAGCACAGAGGGCATGCAACGCAAAACGAAGAGGAGTAATGACTGTTTGGTCAGGTTTAAACAGGGTGGTATTGGTGATTTAAGGAGAGTGAGAACAGGTGCAGACTGGTTATCAGTTAGTAGCAGCTGGAGCTTGTTTGAGGAGCTACGTTCAAGGCAACTAGTTAAGTGTTGCCAACAGTAGTGGAGGCTGATTGGCAATGGTTAGCAGCTGTTGCTTGTTAAATTGGCAATTAGCTAAGTGTTACATTCAAGTGTGGTCCTCTCTCCTGAATTTTTGTTAATTCTTAACACCATTAATCAGTTAAGCATTGAGTAACCTTGAACCAAATGGTGTGTGTGTTATAGCTAGCTAACAGTATCATAATACACTGATCGTTGAGGAACAGGGCAGGACTACCTGTATTGATTTATTAAACACTCTCCAAGAGAGGGTCACCCCATGCTTATGAGGTCACAAAGTTAATGACAGTCCAGACACCACATGTTTATTTGTTTATTTATTTTTATTTCACCTTTATTTAACCAGGTAGGCTAGTTTTACAACTGCGACCTGGCCAAGATAAAGCAAAGAAATGTGACACAGACAACAACACAGAGTTACACATGGAATAACATGGAAATAACAATAAACAAGCCAATAACACAATAAACAAGTCAATGACACAGTAGAAAAAAAAGAAAGTCTATATACAGTGTGTGCAACAGGCATGAGGAGGTAGGCAATAAATAGACCATAGCAGCGAAGAATTACAATTTAGCAGATTAACACTGGAGTGATAGATGAGCAGATGATGATGTGCAAGTAGAGATACTGGTGTGCAAAAGAGCAGAAAAGTAAATAAAAACAGTATGGGGATGAGGTAGGTAGATTGGGTGGGTGGGCTATTTACAGATGGACTATGGACAGCTGCAGCGATCAGTTAGCTGCTCAGATAGCTGATGTTTAAAGTTGGTGAGGGAAACATAAGTCTCCAGCTTCAGCGATTTTTGCAGTTCGCTCCAGTCACTGGCAGTAGAGAACTGGAAGGAAAGGCGGCCAAAGGAGGTGTTGGCTTTGGGGATGATCAGTGAGATATACCTGCTGGAACGTGTGCTACGGGTGGGTGTTGTTATCGTGACCAGTGAGCTAAGATAAGGTGGAGCTTTACCTAGCAAACAGTGAGGGGAAAAAAGTATTTGATCCCCTGCTGATTTTGTACGTTTGCCCACTGACAAAGAAATGATTAGTCTATCATTTTAATGGTAGGTTTATTTGAACAGTGAGAGACAGAACAACAACAAAAAAATCCAGAAAAACACATGTCAAAAGTGTTATAAATTCATTTGCATTTTAATGAGCTGTTGGCCGGGGTTGGAGTAGCCAGGAGGAAGGCATGGCCAGCCGTAGAAAAATGCTTATTGAAATTTTCGTTTATCATGGATTTATCGGTGGTGACCGTGTTACCTAGCCTCCATGCAGTGGGCAGCTGGGAGGAGGTCCTCTTGTTATCCATGGACTTTACAGTGTCCCAAAACCTTTTGGAGTTAGAGCTACAGGATGCAAATTTCTGCTTGAAAAAGCTAGCCTTTGCTTTGCTGACTGACTGTGTGTATTGGTTCCTGACTTCCCTGAACAGTTGCATATCGCAGGGACTATTCAATACTATTGCAGTCTGCCACAGGATGATTTGTGCTGGTCAAGGGCAGTCAGGTCTGGAGTGAACCAAGGGCTATATCTGTTCTTAGTTCTGCATTTTTTGAAAGGGGCATGCTTATCTAAGATGTTGAGGAAATTACTTTTAAAGAATGACCAGGCATCCTCGACTGACGGGATGAGGTCAATATCCTTCCAAGATACCCGGGCCAGGTCGATTAGAAAGGCCTGCTCACAGAAGTGTTTTAGGGAGCGTTTGACAGTGATGAGGGGTGGTCGTTTGACTGCGGACCCATAGCGGAAACAGGCAATGAGGCAGTGATCGCTGAGATCCTGATTGAAAACAGCAGAGGTGTATTTGGAGGGCAAGTTGGTCAGGATAATGTCTATGAGGGTGCCCATGTTTACTGATTTAGGGTTGTACCTGGTGGGTTCCTTGATGATTTGTGTGAGATTGAGGACATCTAGCTTAGATTGTAGGACTGCCGGGGTGTTAAGCATATCCCAGTTTAGGTCACCTAACAGAACGAACTCTGAAGCTAGATGGGGGGGCGATCAATTCACATATGGTGTCCAAGGTACAGCTGGGAGCGGAGGGGGGGGGGTCGATAACAGGCGGCAACAGTGAGAGACTTATTTCTGGAGAGATTCATTTTTAAAATTAGAAGTTTGAACTGTTTGGGCATAGACCTGGAAAGTATGACAGAACTTTGCAGGCTATCTCTGCAGTAGATTGCAAATCCTCCCCCTTTGGCAGTTCTATCTTGACGGAGAATGTTGTAGCTGGGTATGGAAATCTCAGAATTTTTGGTGGCCTTCCTTAGCCAGGATTCAGACACGGCAAGGACATCAGGGTTGGCGGAGTGTGCTAAAGCAGTGAGTAAAACTTAGGGAGGAGGCTTCTGATGATAACATGCATGAAACCAAGGCTTTTTCGATCACAGAAGTCAACAAATGAGGGGGCCTGGGTTTACCTCCCCATCACCCGAGGAACAGAGGAGGAGTAGGATGAGGGTACGGCTAAAGGCTATCAAAACTGGTCGTCTAGAGCATTGGGGACAAAGAATAAAAGGAGCAGATTTCTGGGCGTGGTAGAATAGATTCATGGCATAATGTGCAGACAGGGGTATGGTGGGGTGCGGGTACAGTGGAGGTAGGCCCAGGCACTGAGTGATGATAAGAGAGGTTGCATCTCTGGACATGCTGGTTATACTGGCTGAGGTCACCGCAGGTGTGGGAGGTGGGACAAAGGAGGTATCAGAGGTATGATGAGTGGAACTAGGACTTCCATTGTAAACTAAAACAATGATAACTAACCTAAACAAGAGTATACAAAGCATATTGACATTTGAGAGAGACATAAAGCGAGGCATAAAGCAATCACAGGTGTTGATTGGGAGAGCTAGCTAAGACAACAACGGGTAAGACAACAACAGCTAATCAGATAAGACAACAACAGGTAAAATGGCAATGAATGGGCAGAGAGGGTCGGTTATCTACACATAGGGCCTGAGTTGGGGGCTGGGGCCGACAGATAAACAAAAATAAACAGAATGGAGTACCGTGATTAATGTACAGTCCAGCAGGCATCAGCTATGTAGCCAAGTGATCATAGAGTCCAGGGGACAGCAATAGATGGAAAAGGGGAGCCGCGGAGTAAGTTAGTCGCTACTACGCTAGCACGCGGGCGACACGGCATTTAAAGTTAGCAGCCCGGGGCTAGTAGAAGCGTCTGCTCCGACGTCCAACAGAGGCCGGTTGAAGGCACAGCGGTTGAAGTATTCGTCGTCAGACCAGTCGTGGTGGTGCGACGGGGCGCGTGTCAACAAAGGATCCAAGCCAGATGGCGAAAGAGGTATTGTAGTTGTAGTAATTTAATTTGCTAGCCAGGAGATGCACCTGGCTCACGGCTAACTGGTGCTAGCTTCGGGGCAGGGGCATTAGCCACTATAGCCACTCGGTAGCAGCGGTGATCCGGTGCTAAGGTCCAGAGCTTACAGTAAGGATCCGGTGGAGTAGTGGAGAAACAGTCCAATACTGGTAGGCTGGCAAGTATTATCCAGGCAAAAAAAAGGGCTGGTATCTGTGCAGAAGGTAAAAGGCTGCTAGCAGTGGCTAACAATGACTAAATAGCTAGTAGCTAATTAGCTGGTTAGCTTTGATGGCTAGGTGGTTCTGGCTATAAGGTCTAAAGAAATAGCAGTTCCGTATCACATTGGGTGAGGCAGGTTACCGAAAGGTATAATTGATTTAAAATGGAAAAGAGATTGAAAATAACATTTTAATATATACAAAAAAGGACGAAAAATACAAAAGTAGACGAGAGGACGAACAAAACACGTCTGCACTGCTACGCCATCTTGGAGTATGATGTATCCACCACATCTGCAAGGTTACCATTTACTATGTATCCCAGTTACCACTTGGAATTGCGGTCCAGAAGTGGGCCAGGCCTGGCTCACATCATGTTATGATCATTTTTTTAATCCTAGCAGTAGTGCATCGATGGAGGCTTTGTTTTTATGTTTCCATTATGATGTGATGTCACTTCAATCTCCTATGCTTAAGTGGCAGTGACACTGTTAACAAATAGCCTACATGACCCCTGTGTAACTCATGTCTTCAAGTTCATGGTGATGCAATAAATGTTTCTGTCCTGACTGACCCCATTCATGTTTCAGTGTTATGCACATAGTGGGTGTAACGATAAAGTTAATTTTATACTTGAGTGGGACAATGTTATCTGATGCAGTGTTAAATCAACTCCTGAATCAAGACTTTGCAACTCTAGAAATGTTACACTGAAAAATCAACACTAGGGCATAGATTCAATCAGATCCAGTGTTAACCAGCTTTGGCCAACATCCACATAGCAGATGTTTTGACGGTGTTGGAGGTGTTACCGTGATTAAAACTGACATATCGGTAAGCTGCTGCTCATGTGTCACAAACCACTCACTTCCTTATTATCCCTACTGCGTTAAAGTTCAAAACGATGCTAGAAAGTGTAGGCTGCATCTATGTGAGAAATAATGACTCTCAAATGTCAAACCATTGATGTTAGGCAATTGCATGTTTTCATCTTAATTTGGATGTGGGATTTATAGCCTATCAGTCTAATTTGAGTGTTTGAATTTGTAACACGGCTGCATGAATTTCTAACACGGCAGCATGGGATTTGTCGGATCATAGTAGGTTGCAACGCACCGCTTGTGGATATGACAGCTCGAACCCAGTTCCACCTCCGACACCACCAAAACAACCAATATGCCGATGTCAATCTGATTTAATCCAGTCCTAGGTCACACTGGCTAATTTGCTGTGGTAGAGTTCAGATGGTATTGTCTTGTCATGGATGACTTACATTGGCTGGAAATCATGGCTCAGCCTCTCCTCCATGTGTGAGGATGCTCTGAAATGAAATGGCTTTTTAATCGTTTCACCAAAGTAACAGTAATTAAGATGTTATGCAACAACTTAAGACGAGAGGTACACAAACACACACACTCTCACACAGGGCTAAGGGAAAATATAAGCAGAGTGGGTCGCTAGGTTTAATTATCTGGTTTAAGATGGAATCTAAAAGGCTATCTAAAGAAAAGTGTTGGTTAATTACATATCAGTGGGTGGTACGGTGGACTGGAAGGGTAAAACGTACGGAGGTCTATAAAAAAAAGTATAATTAACAATAGAAGAAAGGGGTTGAGAGGGTGTGGAAGGTTGATTTGGAATGGGGGATGAGTTGGAGGGTAGCAAGGGCATCATCAGGAAGACAGGAAACTGTCAAGGGCATGTCACTAGAGCCTCTCTGATCCTATTCCCTTTGGCCTTATCAGAACACTTCTCATTTCACTTTGTGATCCATTTGCAGTTTACTCTCTGCATATTCTGTCTCTATTTTATGATTAAGGAGAATATTCCTTTAGAATGTTAATTTACCTTATGCTGTCTTTTTTCTGCTACAGTGAGATATCTCAGAGTGACTGCACCAGGTACATAAGAAACCATGCATTCCTCTCTCTCCACAGCCTGACTGAGATGTAAGTGTCACACACACACACACACACACACACACACACACACACACACACACACACACACACACACACACACACACACACACACACACACTCTACAGAATTTTCCTCTCCCAGTTCTGAAGGTTTTAATTGGTGAGATAACATTTCGTTCCATTGGAGGCTATGGATTTGACTGTGTTTACATTTTCTTAGTATGTGTATCCTTCTACCCTAATAAGTTACTGTAATAGACTGTGGTTTATTTGAGGATTTTGTTGTGGGTCTTTGAACTTTTTTCTAAATCCATATGTCTGGATTGAACACAACAACGCATGCAGAATATTACTTATTTACTTAATCCTCTTCATTCCTGGACAGAATATTACTGTAACAAAAACATGTAAAAGTATGATTCACAAGTGCACTTATCATGAGTAAAAATATGTTACTTGATTGGGATATTGGAAATCAATGTTAAAAGTTTTTTAAATAAATGTTTATTGTGATGCTTTCTTTTATTCCTTAGACAGATACAGAACATCAGAAATCTGATCAGTATAGAGAAGGGGGCCTTCACTGATCTGCCCAGGCTGAGATACCTGTAAGCTTTTATTCCAATATTATTGTTAGTTACCATACTACTGTAATTCCAGCTACAACAACTCAGTTTGTCAATATTCCATTTTGGCATTTTATTTACTTGATGAAATGATGTCACAGCTTTGTAACACACACATTTTCACCCACTTTTTTTTTTACCTCTTTCCCCCTCTTCTCTTTTCTCTCTTCCAGGAGTATCTGTAACACAGGAATAATACACTTTCCAGACTTCTCCACCATCTCCTCCCTGGTCATACTGGAGTACTTCTTCCTGTACGTATCCAGAACTTGACCAACCTAAAACTCGATTAGATAATATTATAAACTGTGTGGTTCAAATCAAGTGTTATCTGTCACACGCGCAGTGAAATACTTACTTACAAGGCCTTAACCAACAACGCAGTTTTAAGAAAATACCAACAAAAAAAAGTAAGATATAAGAAAAACAAATAATTGAAGAGCATTAGTAAATTACAATAGCGGGTGCTATATACAGGGGTACCGGTACAGAGTCAAAGTGCATGGGCGCCGGTATCGAGGTAGTTGAGGTAATTATGTACATGCAGGTAGGGTTATTAAAGTGGCTATCCATAGATGATAACAGAGAGTAGCAGCAGTGTATGGGGGGTGCAAATAGTCTGGGTAGCCATTTGATTAGCTGTTCAGGAGTCTTATGGCTTGGGGGTAGAAGCTGTTTAAAAGCCTCTTGGACCTAGACTTGGCACTCCGGTACCGCTTGCCGTGCGATAGCAGAGAGAACAGTCTATGACTAGGGTGGCTGGAGTCTTTGACAATTTTTAGGGCCTTCTTCTGACACCGCCTGGATGGCAGGAAGCTTGGCCCCGGTGATGTACTGGGCCGTACGCACTACCCTCTGTAGAGCCTTGCGGTTGGAGGTCGAGCAGTTGCCATACCAGGCAGTGATGCAACCCGTCAGGATGCTTTCGATGGTGCAGCTGTAGAACCTTTTGAGGATCTGAGGACCCATGCCAAATCTTTTCAGACTCCTGAGGGGGAATAGGTTTTGTCGTGCCCTCTTCACAACTGTCTTGGTGTGCTTGGACCATGTTGGTTTGTTCGTGATGTGGACGCCAAGGAACTTGAAGCTCTCAACCTGCTCCATTACAGCCCCATCGATGAGAATGGGGGCATGCTCGGTCCTCCTTTTCCTGTAGTCCACAATCATATCCTTTGTCTTGATCACATTGAGGGAGAGTTTGTTTTCCTTGCACCACATGGCCAAGTCTTTGACCACCTCCCTATAGGCTGTCTCATCGTTGTCGGTGATCAGGCCTACCACTGTTGTGTCATCAGCAAATGTAATGATGGTGTTGGAGTTGTGCCTGGCCTTGCAGTCATGAGTGAACAGGGAATACAGGAGGGGACTGAGCACGCACCCCTGAGGGGCCCCCGTGTTGAGGACCAGCGTGGCAGGTGTGTTGTTACCTACCCTCACCACCTGGGGGTGGCCCGACAGGAAGTCTAGGATCCAGTTGCAGAGGGAGGTGTTTAGTCCCAGGGTCCTTAGCTTAGTGATGAGCTTTGAGGGCACTATGGTGTTGAACGCTAAGCTGTAGTCAATGAATAGCATTCTCACATAGGTGTTCCTTTTGTCCAGGTTGGAAAGGGCACGTCTGTGCTAGCAAAACAGTCCTGTAGTTTAGCATCTGCTTCATCTGACCACTTTTTTATAAACCGAGTCACTGGTGCTTCCTGCTTTAATTTTTGCTTGTAATCAGGAGGATAGCGTTATGGTCAGATTTGCCAAATGGAGGGCAAGCTTTGTATGTGTCTCGGTGTGTGGAGTAAAAGTGGTCTAAAAATGTTTTCCCCCTGGTTGCACATTTAACATGCTGATAGAAATTTGGTAAAACTGATTTAAGTTTCCCTGCATTGAAGTCACCGGCCACTAGGAGCGCCGCCTCTGGATGAGCATTTTCCTGTTTGCTTATGGCGGAATACAGCTCATTGAGTGTGATAAAAACTTTGAGACTTCCTTAGATATCGTGCACCAGCTGTTGTTTACATAAATGCATAGTCCCCCGCCCCGTGTCTTACCAGAGGCTGCTGTTCTGTCTTGCCGATAGAGTGTATAACCCGCCAGCTGTATGTTCTTAATGTTCGAGCCCTGAATGCTGATTGGCTGACAGCCGTGGTATATCAGGCTGTAAACCACGGATCTGACAAAACATTTATTTTTACTGCTGTAATTACGTTGGTAACCAGTTTATAATAGCAATAAGGCACCTCAGGGGTTTGTGATATATGTCCAATATACCACAGCTACGGGCTGTGTCCAGGCACTCCATGTTGCGTCGTGCTTAAGAACAGTCCTGAGCCGTGATATATTGGTCATATACCACACCTCTTCGGGCCTTATTGCTTAAATATACAATGATAATATAGCTATACCCATTTTAAGATAATATACACCCAATCCCAGTTGTATGTGACTCTACTATTCTAATTCTCTTCACTGAAAAGAAACTGACCCTGGTCTTTGTGATGACATCCTGTGACCAGGGAATTATATTTAGTATCTCTTCTATTCTCTTCTCTTTGCTTCTTTCTGCTCTTCTCGTCACTCTTCTCTCTTCACTCGTCTCTCTTCTCCTCTTCTCTTCTCTCTTCTCTTCTGCTCTCCTCTTCTCTCCTATCCCTGCTCTCCTATCCTTTTCTCTTCTCTTTATGACATGTCTCCTTATAATGCTGTTCACCACTGTAGAACCTCGAGTGGGAGGAGGAGTGTCCATTTTTTTCATGAACATTTTCAATTATTTGTTTGAGAGGACCTCGCACTTGCATCTGATGACATTGAATCTCTTTTCATAGAAATTCCCTCCTGTTCATTTTTTGGTTGATAAAAAGTGGTATTGGATGCATCTATCGGCCACACGATTCTGACATTGGTAGTTTTATTAATATCTTTGCATCAACCTTGGATTTGATTATTAATGGAGATTTTTTTCTATTGGGTGATTACAAGATAAATGTATTTAAAAGTGAGAACCACTCACTGACATCTGACATTTGAAATACTTTATACTGCAGCTATCTGACCAGTTCATCTGACACCCTTATTGATAATATTTTAACAAATTCTTTAAATAATGTGGCTAATACAGGTTTCCTTTAAACTGACATTTCTGACCACTTTTAAAATGTCCACTTCTCTTTGGCAGCTGGAAATTAACAGATGTGAATGATTAGTAGCGTTCAATGTGGAATATGTAACATAAGTCATTCAAATCAAATCAAATTGTATTTGTCACATGCGCTGAATACAACAGGTGTAGGCCTTACAGTGAAATGCTTACTTACAAGCCCTTAACCTCTCTAGGGTAGGTGGCACCAAATCGTCCCACCTACGCAACAGCCAGTCTAATCCCGTGGCGCGATATTCAAATACCTTAGAAATGCTATTACTTCAATTTCTCAAACATATGACTATGTTACACCATTTTAAAGACAAGACTCTCCTTTATCTAACCACACTGTCCGATTTCAAAAAGGCTTTACAACGAAAGCAAAACATTAGATTATGTCAGCAGAGTACCCAGCCAGAAATAATCAGACACCCATTTTTCAAGCTAGCATATAATGTCACATAAACCCAAACCACAGCTAAATGCAGCACTAACCTTTGATGATCTTCATCAGATGACACTCCTAGGACATTATGTTATACAATACATGCATGTTTTGTTCAATCAAGTTCATATTTATATCAAAAACCAGCTTTTTACATTAGCATGTGACGTTCAGAACTAGCATACCCCCCGCAAACTTCCGGGGAATTTACTAACAATTTACTAAATGACTCACGATAAACGTTCACAAAAAGCATAACAATTATTTTAAGAATTATAGATACAGAACTCCTCTATGCACTCGATATTTTGCAATATTCTAAGTACATAGCCCAGCCATCACGGGCTAGCTATTTAGACACCCAGCAAGTTTAGCCTTAACCAAAATCAGATTTACTATAACAAAAATGTTATTACCTTTGCTGTTCTTCGTCAGAATGCACTCCCAGGACTTCTACTTCAATAACAAATGTTGGTTTGGTCCCAAATAATCCATCGTTATATCCAAACAGCGGCGTTTTGTTCGTGCGTTCAAGACACTATCCGAAATGGTAAATCAGGGTTACGAGCATGGCGCATTTCGTGACAAAAAAATTCTAAATATTCCATTACCGTACTTCGAAGCATGTCAACCGCTGTTTAAAATCAATTTTTATGCAATTTATCTTGTAAAAAAGCGATAATATTCCGACCGGGAATCTGCGTTTCAGTAAATAGAGGGAAAAAAAGAAAGACGGGGGCAACCAGTGCACGCGCCGAAGCCCACTGTCCCCTGATCGGCCACTTGACAAAGGCGATAATGTGTTTCAGCCTGGGGCTGGAATGACGACATTCAGCTTTTTCCCGGGCTCTGAGAGCCAATGGGAGCCGTGGGAAGTGTCACGTTACCGCAGAGATCCTTTGTTTTGGAAAGAGATGTCAAAGAAAGCCAATAAATGGTCAGACAGGCCACTTCCTTGTAAAGGAATCTCTCAGGTTTTTGCTTGCCATATGAGTTCTGTTATACTCACAGACACCATTCAAACAGTTTTAGAAACTTTAGGGTGTTTTCTATCCATATCTAATAAGTATATGCATATTCTAGTTACTGGGTAGGAGTAGTAACCAGATTAAATCGGGTACGTTTTTTATCCGGCCGTGTAAATACTGCCCCCTAGCCCTAAGAGGTTAACCAACAATGCAATAATTGTGAGCGCTTTAAGATGTTGATCGAATATATTTAATGGGAAAATGTTTATAATCAGGCCGATGTGGAGTCTGCTTACCAGACTTTTCTCACGTTGTCACGCCCTGACCTGAGAGAGCCTTTTTATGTCTCTATTTAGGTTTGGTCAGGGTGTGATTTGGGTGGGCATTCTATGTCCGTGTTTCTATGTTTGGGATTTCTTTGTTTCGGCCGGGTATGACTCTCAGTCAGGAACAGCTGTTGCTGATTGGGAGTCATACTTAGGCAGCCTGTTTTTCCTTTGGGTTTTTTGTGGGTAGATGTTTTCTGTATAGCTACTTTGCCTTATGGAACTGTGTAGTCGTTGTTTTGTTTATTTTGTAAGTGTTCACTTTTCTCAATATTAAAAAGATGAGCATTCATATTCCCGCTGCGTTTTGGTCCTGTGTTCACGACGACCGTTACACACGTCTTTCAACTCTGTATTTAGTTGTATAAAACATTTCTCTCAAATCCCTCTCCCCTGAATTCTGCAAATGACAAAAATTCTAAGAACAAATGTACTCACCTACTTCGGATATCCCCAAAAATATATTTTACTAACAAATTCCAAGAACCGTTAAATAATATGAAGTCAACTTAGAAAATCATCAATCAACTGTTGAATAAGAAAAAATGATCTACAACTATTCCATCTCAATTTATTGTTGGAAATAAGACCTATTCTGATCCTGATGTTTTTTCATGTGAATCTAATAACTTTTTTTGTGAATGTGGGTTCCTCTGTGTCACGTCTGCTTCTGCTCTTCCCCCCTATCTGGCGCTTGAGGGTGCCAGACTGCCCTGCATCACGCACTCCTATCATCCAGTATGCACACCTACCTTCCCTCGTCACGGATATCAGCAATATTGGACTCACCTGGACTCACTAATCACCTGTTATTACCTCCCTTATATCTGTCAGTTCCCCAACTCTGTTACCCGCTGCTGCATTGATTGTCTTTTGTTTGTGTTATTAATTTGCTGACACTGTTCTTGTCTCGTTCCATGTCTGTTATTTATTAAATGTGTTACTCCCCGTATCTGCTTCGTCTCTCCAGCGTCAACTCATGTGACAGAATGCAGCAGCCAACACACAAAGCATCGGGGAGTACTGGCGTTCCGGTTGGTATGGTGGCATCGGCTCTGGGTCACCACCGATGGAACCGGGGATGCCTAGCCAGCTCGTCGGGCTTCCACGCCCTAGCTGGCTCAAGAGGTTTCCTTGCCCCGGTTGGCTCGGATGGCGCCCATCCCACGCCGGGCCTCAGCCGGATCGTCAGTTCTTGTTCGCCCAGCCGTCCAGGAGTTTTTTTGTTTTGTTGGTGACGTCGGGGTGGATTCCGCCGCCGATGGAACCGGGGGTGCCTAAGCCAGCCCATCGGGCTTTCACGCCCTGGCTGGCTCAAGAGGTGTCCTTGCCTCGGTTGGCTCGGCGGCTTCCCATCCCACGTCACACTCCACCGGATCTTCGGGCTCCCTCTCTGCAGCGGGATCGACAGGCGTCTTACCTCAGCCAGATCGCCAGGCTCTCACGCTCCTGCCGGTTCGTTGGGCTCCCACACCCCAACCGGCGCCCCTATAGGAGGTGGGGGGTACTGTCACTTCTGCTCCCGCTCCCCCCCGGCGCTTGAGGATGCCAGGCTGCCCTGCATCACGCACTCCTATCATCCATTACGCACACCTGCCTTCCCTCGTCACGCGCATCAGCGATATTGGACTCACCTGGACTCATCACCTGTTATTACCTCCCCTATATTTGTCAGTTCCCCAACTCTGTTCCCCGCTGCTGCATTGTCTTTTGTTTGTGTTATTAGTTTGCTGACGCTGTTCCTGTCTCGTTCCATGTCCGTTATTTATTAAATGTGTTACTCCCCTTACCTGCTTCGTCTCTTCAGCGTCAACTCATGTGACACTCTGTCAAATAACATTTTGAAAACGGATGGAAATCCCTTGGATTACATTTACATTTTAGTCATTAAGGGACATTCCCTTCTCTGCTTCAGTTTGATCCTCCTGATGTAATGGAGGTAATTGGTAACTTAAAGATATCAGCAGAAGGTCATGATGAGATTTGTGCCTCTGGTGAAATCAGTGTCTTCCTCGATCACTAAGCCTCTAACGTATATCTTCACCAAATCTATGCAAGCTGGTATTGTTTCTAAAGATTTTGAAATTGCCAAAATTATCCCCCACTATAAATCTGGGGATCCAAGATAATTTACAAATTATCGCCCGATATCTGTACTATGTTTTTCTGAAATCCTAGAAAAATTGGTGTATAATTTAAATCAGCACTGTATTCTATATGAACACCAATATTGTTTTCGTAAAAACTACTCCACAGATATGGATTTTTTTTGCAACTTGTAGATAAAATATTTACAGCCCTTAAAAACAATGAATACACTCTTGGCATCTTTTTAGATTTATCCAAAGCGTTTGACACGGTTAATCATGAAATATTACTTTCTAAACTGCATTAATACGTTTTTCATGATTATACATATAATTGGTTATATAGTTCATGATAGAGAACAATTTGTTTATGCAAATGGCTGTGCATCTACAAGGGCCAAGATATCCTGTGGCGTCCCTTAGGGTTTGATAATTGGACCTTTGTTATTCCTAATCTACAGTATATCAATGACCTTGCTGCTGTGTCTTCTACCGTACTTCCCACTCTCTTTGCTGATGATAGAAATTTGATTTTATCACACAAGCATTTTGATTCACCAATTAATGAAGCCAACTCAGGCATGGCCACATTTTCTGAGTGGTTCCAGATAAACAAATGATCTTTAAATGTAAAAAAAATCCTACTTTATTGTATTCACTAGTAAGAATAAGAAATATTGTAAATAAAAAAGGAGCCAGAGTCTCAATTGGTGGGAATGAAATTGAACAAGTCACATCCACTAGATTCCTCTGAGTTCTAATTGATGAAAAGTTATCCTGGAAACATCATATTCAATTTGTCTGCTGTAAAGTAATGAAATCTGTTGGTATCATCAGAAAGATTAGTGGTTTGGTTCATCAGGCTTGCTTCCTAACTCTATACTATAGCTTAATTTACCCATATCTCATTCACTGTAATATTGACAAGGCCAGTACATATGCCTCCTACATACACAAATTACTCATCATACAAAATACATTTTCAAGACTAGCCACCTCCTCTAATTACCTGGCTCTATCTGCACCTTTGTTTAAGAAACTCAATATCTTGTCTACATTCATGTACGGCAAATATTACAAATACTCATACCTCCCAGACAGTTTACCTAAACCCTTCAATGGATTCTTCCAGGTTAATTCTGAAATCCATCTATATAACACAAGACACTGTGATAACCTTCACCCTCCCCACTGCTGCATCTCACATAGTCAATTCTCTATCAGATACAGAGGTACCATACTCTGGAATTCTTATTTTCACATTGCAAAAACCTCATCATTCCTCAATAACTTCAAGCGAAGACTGTGGTTCATCAGGCTGACCCCAACTACTCAGTAATCTCCTCCATGTAGCCCAACTCTCACATCTATCTACACATGTACACACATTTAAACAAAGCATATACTGTTTTAGTTTTTTTGTGATTGCTGATTGGTTCATTTGTACATTTATGATTAGTGGGTTTTGTTATCTGTTTTAACAAAGCTTTTTAATTTGTTTACTTATGTTTTGTATATAGTTTTTGTTGTGGTGTGGTTTTTATGTAATCCCTTGGGCTTCCAACCTGCACATTGTTTATCTTTATTTGTTTTCATCTGTATTGTTGTTTATCACTTATTTTCTTTGGTGCAAATAAATAAAACCTTAAACCTTCTTCTTTTCTCTCCTCTTCACTCCTATCCTCTTCTTTTCTCTCCTATCCTCTTCTCTTATTTTCTCTCCCCTTCTCTTCTCTCTTATCCTCTTTTGATTTTCTCTCCTGTCCTCTTCTCTTCTGATTTTCTCTACTCTCCTCTTTTCTCCTATCCTCTTCTTTCCTCTCCACTTCTCTGCTATCCTCTTATGTCCTATCCTCTTCTCTCCTCTTCTCTCCTATCCTCTGTGTGCAGTGAGCTGGGAGACAACATACAGCTCCACAGTATACCTGCCAATGCCTTTCAAGGGATCACACAGGAGAGTGTGTACATGTGAGTATGAGTGCAATACTTTTACTTATTTGGAGCCATACTCCAAACAGCCATACTATAGGGTATCCACTTTTCGTGAGCAAATTAATACATTTCTTAGATTTCATTTTGTCTCACCACGTGTTTAGATCATTGATAAGAAAATTATCTCATCTGGGTGTTTAATGTAAGAATTGTTTCACTGCTGATTTCATTAAATCTCAACTAATTGATTGCGGTAACCATTATCATTTTCATCAAATCCAGGGTTTAGGTCAGCACTTGTGGATTACGTTTTTCAATCCATTTCTGCTGTATGTAAGCAATTGTAAATCGGTCAAGCTGACAATAACAACCAATTTAAATGAAATGTGTGAAAATGTGTTTTTGTCAGGAAAATTATAAAAAATGGATTCAAGGAAATCAAGTCGCACGCTTTCAACGGAACAAAGCTGGATAAACTGTACGTATTCCCCTCAAACAATGAACCTTTTCTTCCGCTTACTGCTTAGTTTCGGTTCTTACAATGAAGTGCCTGAACACACACAAACACGTGCACGCACTCTTGCTAACCCTTTGTTGCTGTTATTTCAGAGTTGTATCAAAGGCTTGGTTAATCAAAGAAACTCGATGTACCAGTAAAATAACGTCTTGGAAGACACAACATTGAGTGGGTGCCATGTTGTTTACTTTATGTGCCACGCTGTGGCGGCGGGATGCAACATCTTGATCTCGCCAGAATCGCTTTCAATGAGTCTAAACATTCATTTACTGAACAAAAATAGAAACGCAACATGCAACAATTTTGAAGATTTTCCTGAGTTACAGTTCATAGAAGGAAAACGTTAAATTTAAATAAATTCATTAGGCCCTAATCTATGGATTTCGGTCATCAGCCCACCCACTGGGAGCCAGGTCCACCCACTGGGAGCCAGGTCCACCCACTGGGAGCTGCCCTGGCACTTCCTTTGCGTGCATAGAATGGTCTATCCATCCTATCCACAAATTATTTATTCATAGTAATACACAGGGACTAGTCTCTAAATTACATTCTCTGAAAATTACTCATAAACCAATCCCTTCCCATGCATTGTGGAAGAAAGACCTCTCTGTTTGTAGTACTGTGACTAATTGGACAAGAGTTTTGTCCAACATGTAATTTTCCTCAAGAAACCCCAACCACCAAATGATACGTTACAATTTTGCCCATAGAACTTACTGCACACCGTGCAAACTATTCAAGGTGAAAGCTAGACAATCCCCAAATTGCTCACTGTACCCTCAGGGGGCTCCTGGCATATATTTTCATATGGTCTGTGAGTGCCCAGGGGTTTAACGTTTCTGTGGTTGTTTCATCCGGTCTCATTGACATAGTGGTTAGAAATGTTCACCATCTATTTTATTGTTAAATGATGACACGACTTTAGACCTATCTGTCAAACAGCAACGTATTTGGCTGGCTGGGTTAACAGCAGCCAAGAAGATGATAGCCTCACATTGGCAGGCTCCTCATTTTTTAAGCAGACAGCAGTGGCTGTTATCATTCATGGACATTATAAACATGGAAATATCTGTAGGACGCATGCATGGGGTGAGTGAAAGAAACATTTTCTCTTTCATCAACTTATGACTCTGTAAAAATACTTTTGCGTGCATAGAATGGTCTATCCATCCTATCCACAAATGATTTATTCATAGTAATACACAGGGACTAGTCTCTAAATTACATTATCTGAAAATTACTCATAAACCAATCCCTTCCCATGCATTGTGGAAGAAAGACCTCTCTGTAGTACTGTGACTAATTGGACAAGAGTTTTGTCCAACATGTAATTTTCCTCAAGAAACCCCAACCATGGAAATATCTGTAGGATGCATGCATGGGGTGAGTGAAAGAAACATATTTTCTCTTTAAAAATACTGCTATTGTAAACCACTAATCTAACTTTGGGTTGAGGAAATCCTGTGGGGTGGGGGGTGGGATGGGAACTGTTTGTCTTGTTCGGTCTTGTCACTTGTTTCCTTGTCCATGTGTGCCTGTTTTGTGTACCTAATTGAAAATAATAAAAATGTGATCACAAAAAAATAAGTCTAAACAAACAAACCTTAGTTAGTAGAGCTGAGGATCTGTTGGGCATCCATAGAAAAAGTATAGGCTACTAGGTTTTAGAGAAGAGAAAACAAAAGGGTCCAACATCAGAATGCAAAAGCAAAACACCCATATTCCACTCATATATTGCAAGTATATAACTTCCATTGTGATAAAGACAAACATGATTTAATACTATGTGTATCATGTGATGGTTTTCTCGTGTAGGATTCTGAAAGACAACAGGTATCTGAGGAACATCCATGAAGATGCCTTTGAGGGAGCGTCAGGGCCAACTGTGCTGTAAGTGAATACTTCCTTAGAACTATTATGTAACATTCACCTTCAATACAGTCCATTCCTATAATATAATCATCCCACTGGGCACAGATGTCAATTCAACGTCTATTCCACGTTGGTTCCACATCATTTCATTGAAATGATGTGGAAACAACGTGATTCAACCAGGAGCTGATCATGGACTACAGGAAACGGAGGGCCGAGCACGGCCCCATTCACATCAACGGGGCTGTAGTGGAGTGGGTCAAGAGCTTCAAATTCCTCAGTGTCCACATCACTAAGGATCTATTATGGTCCACACATACCAACACAGTCGTGAAGAAGGCATGACACCGCCTCTTCCCCCTGAAGATGCTGAAAAGATTTGGCATGTGTCCTCAGATCCACAAAAAGTTTTGAAGCTGCACCGTTGAGAGCATCTTGACTGGCTGTGTCACCGCTTGGTATGGCAACTACTTGGCATCAAACTGCAAGGTGCTACAGAGGGTAGTGTGTACATTGCAGTACATCACTGGGGCCGAGCTCCCTGCAATCCAGGACCTCGATACCAGGAGGTGTCAGAGGAAGGCCCTAAGAATTGTCAAAGACTCCAGCCACCCAAGTCATAGACTGTTCTCTCTGCTACCGCACAGCAAGCGGTACCGATGCACCTAGTCTGGAACCAACAGGACCCTGAACAGCTTCTACACTCAAGCAAAAAGACTGCTAAATACTTAGTTAAATAATTAACCAAATAACCTACCTGGACTATCTGCATTGACCCTTTTTGCGCAAACCTTTTTTTGACACACTGGTACCCTTTGTACTGGTACCCTTTGTACTGGTACCCTTTGTACTGGTACCCTTTGTACTGGTATCCTTTGTACTGGTACCCTTTGTACTGGTACCCTTTGTACTGGTATCCTTTGTACTGGTATCCTTTGCATATAGCCAAGTTATCGTATAGGCAACTCATTGTGTATCTACAGTATTATTACTTTTATTATTATTATTATTATTATTGTATTTTATTTCTCTATCTTCTTTCTCTCTGCTTTGTTGGGAAGGGCACGTAAGTAAGCATTTCACTGTTAGTCCACACCTGTTGTTTACGAAGCATGTGACAAATAAAAATGTATTTTATTTGTGTGCCCAGTGGGATTCTTCCTGCCACACTGACCTCCATAGAGCCCCAGTATTTAATATTTCCCTATCTATAACTGGCAATGTCAAAGATACACATTAGTTATACAGTACTTACATGGACACTAAATCTGACTACTGAGACCTGTTATCATAGAGACCTTGTGGTTTATGGTGTGTACAATGGGTGGGTCTAATCCTGAATGCTGATTGGAGAGGTTTCTTAATGATTATTCATTAAAAATTCAATAAAACAAGTTTGATGCTTGTTGACACAGGCATGCTGTAATCTATACTGAACAAAAATATAAACACAACATGTAAAATGTTGTTCCCATGTTTCATGAAATAAAAGATCCCAGAAAAGGCCAATCTGCAGGTCGCAAAATTGCGCCGGAAGAAATGTCAGCAGTGTTCGGGCGCCCAACCAATTATCCTCCTGATTCCTGCTTAAAAGCAAAAATTAAAGTAGGAAGCACCAGTGACTCAGTCTATAAAAACGGGGTCTTATGAAGCAGATGCTAAACTACAGGACTGTTTTTCTATCACAGACTGGAACATGTTCCGGGATTCTTCCGATGGCATTGAGGAGTACACCACATCAGTCATTGGCTTTATCATTAAGTGCATTGAGGACGTCGTCCCCACAGTGACTGTACGTACATACGCCAATCAGAAGCCATGGATTACAGGCAACATTCGCACTGAGCTAAATGGTAGAGCTGCCGCTTTCAAGGCGCGGGACTCTAACCCGGAAGCTTACAAGATATCCTGCTATGCCCTGTGACGAACCATCAAACAGGCAAAGCATCAATACAGGGCTAACATTGAATCATACTACACCGTCTCCGACGCTCGTCTTACGTGGCAGGGCTTGCAAACTATTACAGACTACAAAGGGAAGCACAGCCGCGAGCTGCCCAGTGACACGAGCCTACCAGATGAGCTAAATCACTTCTATGCTCGCTTCGAGCCAAGAAAAACACTGAGGCATGCATGAGAGCATCAGCTGTTCCGGACGACTGTTTGATCACGCTCTCCGTAGCCGACGTGAGTAAGACCTTTAAACAGGTCAACATACACAAGGCTGCGGGGCCAGACAGATTACCAGGATGTGTGCTCCGGGCATGTGCTGACCAACTGGCAGGTGTCTTCACTGACATTTTCAACATGTCCTTGATTGAGTCTGTAATACCAACATGTTTCAAGCAGACCACCATAGCCCCTGTGCCCAAGAACACAAACGCAACCTGCCTAAATGACTACAGACCCGTAGCACTCATGTCCGTAGCCATGAAGTGCTTTGAAAGGCTGGTAATGGCTCACATCAACACCATTATTCCAGAAACCCTAGACCCACTCCAATTTGCATACCGCCCAAACAGATCCACAGATGATGCAATCTCTATTGCACTCCACACTACCCTTTCCCACCTGGACAAAAGGAACACTTATGTGAGAATGCTATTCATTGACTACAGCACAGCGTTTAACACCAAAGTACCCTCAAAGCTCATCACTAAGCTAAGGATCCTGGGACTAAACACCTCCCTCTGCAACTGGATCCTGGACTTCCTGACGGGCCGCCCCCAGGTGGTGAGGGTAGGTAGCAACACATCTGCCACGCTGATCCTCAACACTGGAGCTCCCCAGGGGTGCGTGCTCAGTCTCCTCCTGTACTCCCTGTTCACCCACGACTCCATGGCCAGGCACGACTCCAACACCATCATTAAGTTTGCAGACGACACAACAGTGGTAGGCCTGATCACCGACAACAACGAGACAGCCTATAGGGAGGAGGTCAGAGACCTGGCCGGGTGGTGCCAGAATAACAACCTATCCCTCAACGTAACCAAGACTAAGGAGATGATTGTGGACTACAGGGAATGGAGGACCGAGCACACCCCCATTCTCATCGACGGGGCTGTAGTGGAGCAGGTTGAGAGCTTCAAATTCCTTGGTGTCCACATCAACAACAAACTAGAATGGTCCAAACACACCAAGACAGTCGTGAAGAGGGCACGACAAAGCCTATTCCCCCTCAGAAACTAAAAAGATTCGGCATGGGTCCTGAGATCCTCAAAAGGTTCTACAGCTGCAACATCGAGAGCATCCTGACTGGTTGCATCATAGCCTGCCTGGTACGGCAATTGCTCGGCCTCTGACCGCAAGGCACTACAGAGGGTAGTGCGTACGGCCCAGTACATCACTGGGGCAAAGCTGCCTGCCATCCAGGACCTCTACACCAGGCAGTGTCAGAGGAAGGCCCTAAAAATTGTCAAAGACCCCAGCCACCCCAGTCATAGACTGTTCTCTCTACTAACGCATGGCAAGCGGTACCGGAGTGCCAAGTCTAGGACAAAAACGCTTCTCAACAGTTTTTACCCCCAAGCCATAAGACGACTGAACAGGTTACCAAATGGCTACCCGGACTATTTGCATTGTGTGCCCCCCCCCCCCCCAACCCCTCTTTTTACGCTGCAGCTACTCTGTTTATCATATATGCATAGTCACTTTAACTATACATTCATGTACATACTACCTCAATTGGGCCGACCAACCAGTGCTCCCGCACATTGGCTAACCGGGCTATCTGCATTGTGTCCCACCCACCACACGCCAACCCCTCTTTTACGCTACTGCTACTCTCTGTTCATCATATTTGTTATAGTCACTGTAACCATATCAACATGTACATACTACCTCAATCAGCCTGACTAACCGGTGTCTGTATGTAGCCTCGTTACTTTTATAGCCTCGCTACTGTATATAGCCTGTTTTTTTACTGTTGTTTTATTTATTTTCCTACCTATTGTTCACTTAATACCTTTTTTGCACTATTGGTTAGAGCCTGCAAGTAAGCATTTCACTGTAAGGTCTACACCGGTTATATTTGGCACATGTGACAAATAAACTTTGATTTGATTTGAATGATAACAAAGGGAACACAGCTGATGGATGGCGCTGGGGAAATGTAACCACTCAAACTCCTGAACAGATCAGCTTTAATATTGCAGTTTCATGAGCTGAAATAAATGATCCCCGAATATTTTCCATATGCATAAAAAACTTTTCTACACAAATTTCTTCTTTGACAAGATAATCCATCCACCTGACAGGTGTGGCATAACAAGAAGCTGATTCAACAGCATGATCATTACACAGGTGCACCTTGTGCTGGGGTCAATAAAAGGCCACTAAAATGTGCAGTTTTGGCACACAACACAATGCCACAGATGTCTCAAGTTGAGGGAGTGTGCAATTGGCATACTGACTGCAGGAATGTCCGTCAGAGCTGTTGCCAGAGAATTGAATGTTAATTTCTCTACCATAAGCCGCCTCTAACATCGTTTGGCAGTACGTCCAACCGGCCTCACAACCGCAGACCACGTGTAACCACGCCAGCCCAGGACCTCCACATCCTGCTTCTTCACCTGTGGGGATCGTCTGAGATCAGCCATCCGGACAGCTGATGAAACTATGGGTTTGCAGAACCAAAGAATTTCTGCACAAATGGTCAGAAACCACATCAGGGAAGCTCATCTGCATGCTCATCATTCTCACCAGGATCTTGACCTGACTGCAGTTCTG
Source organism: Salmo salar (assembly GCF_965601325.2). Taxonomy (NCBI): domain Eukaryota; kingdom Metazoa; phylum Chordata; class Actinopteri; order Salmoniformes; family Salmonidae; genus Salmo; species Salmo salar. Next base: position 25,518,168 of record NC_138318.1, on the reverse strand, counting down.
CGTCGTAACCGACTTCAGTGGGCAAATGCTCACTGTGACCAATAGATGCATATCTGTATTCCCAGTCATGTGAAATTCATAGGTTGGGGCCTAATGAATTTATTTCAATTGACCGATTTTCCTCTATGAACTGTAACTCTGAAATTGTTGCATGTTGCGTTTATATTTTTGTTCAGTGTATATACACAATTTGGCGGCCAGGTCTCCTTCTGTATTTGTTAGATTGTAATGGTATGTTGTCTAGTCTTGTTGTATTGTTTGTTTGCATCCTGCTTGACATTGTAAAAAACAAAAGAGTGTAAAAGTTTGTTAAGGTGAAAGTTTAGGGTTAGGTCTCGGGGGTAGGTAGCCCGAGCGGCTAAGGAGTTGTGCCTGTAGCCTTAAGGTCGCCTTCTGGATTCCCGGGCTAGGTGCTGGGAAAAAAAGGGAGAAATTGATCTGGCAACTGGAGAGCTGCTGGGTTCATATCCTAATAATAATCCCCTACCATTGGGCTCTTGAGCAAGGCCTTTAACCACACAACATGCTCTCCATCCAGGGGTGCTGCACTGCAGCTTTACCCTGTGCTACTCTCAACTGTGTGATGTGTGGGAGGGGTTGAGAAATGAAGAGAGCAGAAGATCATTTTCCATTGTTCACTGTAACTATGGACAATAAAGTTACATTGTAACAGGTAGGAAAAAATGTGTCAACATTTGACTTAGGTGTTTCCTGTATCTTGTTGTGTGTGTTGCCCAGTGACGTCTCCTCCACAGCTCTCGACACACTCCCCCGTCGAGGCTTGGAACATTTAAAGGTCCTGATTGCCCGTTCTACCCCCTACCTGAAGACTCTACCTCCTCTAGAAAGCCTCCTAGAGCTGGAGGTGGCAGAGGTCACTTACCCCAGCCACTGCTGTGCCTTCCACACCTGGCGACGCAAAGACAAGTAGGTATACATCCATAAATATTTCAAAAACTAAAAGCATTGTATTTGGGACAAATCATTCACTAAACCCTAAACCTCAACTAAATATTGTAATAAATAATGTGAAAATGGGGTGACCAAACTGCTTGGAGTGTAAACTGTCATGGTCAAAACATGTTGATACACCAGTAGCTAAGATGGGGAGAAGTCTGTCCATAATAAAGCTTTTTTAACAACACCATCAACAAGGCAGGTCCTACAGGCCATAGTTTTGTCGCACCTGCACTACTGTTCAGTCGTGTGGTCAGGTGCCACACAGAGAGACCTCGAAAAATTACAATTGGTTCAGAACTGGGGAGCACGGCTGGCCCTTAAATGTACACGGAGAGCTAGCATTAATAATACACATGTAAATCTCTCATGGCTCAAAGTGCAGGATGGATTGAGTTCATCACTACCAGTTATTGTAAGAAGTGTTGACATGCTGAATGCACCAAGGTGTCTGTCTAAACTACTAGCACACAGCTCAGACACTCATGCATACCCCACAAGACATGCCACCAAGGGTCTCTTCACAATCCCCAAGTCAAGAACAGACTATGGGAGGTGCACAGTACTACATAGAGCCATGGTTACATGGAACTCTCTTCCACATCAGGTAACTGATGCAAGCAGTAGAATCAGATAAATAAAAAAAAACACCTTATGGAACACACATACACATGATAAGACATGCACGTACACATGGATGTTGTATTGTAATTACAGTGAAGTCGGAAGTTTACATACACCTAAGCCAAATACATTTAAACAATTCCTGACATTTAATCCTAGTAAACATTCCCTGTCTTAGGTCAGTTAGGATCACCACTCTATTTTAAGAATGTGAAATGTCAGAATAATAGTAGAAAGAATGATTTATTTCAGCTTTTATTTCTTTCGTCACATCCCCAGTGGGTCAGAAGTTTACATACACTCAATTAGTATTTGGTAGCATTGCCTTTAAATTGTTTAACTTGGGTAAAACGTTTTGGGTAGCCTTCCATAAGCTTCCCACAATAAATTGGGTGAATTTTGGCCTATTCCTCCTGACAGAGCTGGTGTAACTGAATCAGGTTTGTAGGCCTCCTTGCTCACACACGCTTTTTCAGTTCTGCCAACACATTTTCTATAGGATTGAGGTCAGGGCTTTGTGATGGCCACTCCAATATCTTGACTTTGTTGTCCTTAAGCCATTTTGACACAACTTCGGAAGTATGCTTGGGGTCATTGTCCATTTTGAAGACCCATTTGCGACCAAGCTTTAACTTCCTGACTGATGTCTTGAGATGTTGCTTCAATATATCCACATAATTGTACTTCCTCATGATGCAATCTATTTTGTGAAGTGCACCTGTCCCTCTTGCAGCAAAGCACCCCCACAACATAATGCTGCCACCCCTGTGCTTCACGGTTGGGACGGTGTTCTTCGGCTTGCAAGCCTCCCCCTTTTTCCTCCAAACATAACGATGGTCATTGTGGCCAAACAGTTCCATTTTTGTTTCATCAGACCAGAGGACATTTCTCCAAAAAGTACAATCTTTGTCCCCATGTGCAGTTGCAAACCATAGTCTGGCTTTTTAATGGCGGTTTTGGAGCAATGGCTTCTTCCTTGCTGAGCGGCCTTTCAGGTTATGTCGATATTGGACTCGTTTTACTGTGGATATAGATACTTTGTACCCGTTTCCTCCAGCATCTTCACAAGGTCCTTTGCTGTTGTTTTGGAATTGATTTGCACTTTTCGCACCAAAGTACAGTGAGGGAAAAAAGTATTTGATCCCCTGCTGATTTTGTATGTTTGCCCACTGACAAAGAAATTATCAGTCTATCATTTTAATGGTAGGTTTATTTGAACAGTGAGAGACAGAATAACAACAAAAAAATCCAGAAAAACGCATGTCAAAAATGTTATAAATGTATTTGCATTTGGTGGAACAAGCTCGCTCACGATGCCAGGACAGCTTCTATAGCCATGACATAATTTTCTGGAATTTTCCAAGTTGTTTAAAGGCACAGTCAAATATTTTAGTAAACTTCTGACCCACTGGAATTGTGATACAGTGAATGATAAGTGAAATAATCTGTCTGTAAACAATTGTTGGAAAAAGTACCTGTGTCATGCACAACGTAGATGTCCTAACCGACTTGCCAAAACTATAGTTTGTTAACAAGGAATTTGTGGAGTGGTTGAAAAATGAGTTTTAATGACTCCAACCTAAGTGTATGTAAACTTCCGATTTCAACTGTATGTGGTAGTGGCCTGAGGGAACACACTAAATGTATTGGGTAAAGTGTTAGGAAATGTAATGTCATGTAATATTTGAAATTGTATATAACAGCCTTAACCTTTTTAGGATAGGGGGCAGTATTTTCACAGCCGGATAAAAAACGAACCGATTTAATCTGGTTATTACTCCTGCCCAGAAACTCGAATATGCATATAATTATTTGATTTGGATAGAAAATACCCTAAAGTTTCTAAAACTGTTCGAATGGTGTCTGTGAGTATAACAGAACTCATATGGCAGGCCAAAACCTGAGAAGATTCTATATGGGAAGTGCCCTGTCTGACCATTTCTTGGCCTTCTGTAGCCACTTTATCGAAAATAGAGGATCTCTGCTGTAACGTGACATTTTCTAAGGCTCCCATAGGCTCTCAGAAGGCGCCAAAACGTTGAATGATGACTCTGCAGTCCCTCGGCAAAAAACAGTAGGGGTTTTGGAAAGTGGTCGTTCTGAGAACAATGACACTGGCGTGCGCGTGCATGTGAAGACTCCATTTTCTATTTTCAGTGTTTGAACGAAAACAAGGTCTCCTGGTTGGAATATTATCGCTATTTTACGAGAAAAATCGCATAAAAATTTATTTTAAACAGCGTTTGACATGCTTCGAAGTACGGTAATGGAATATTTTGAATTTTTTTGTCACGATACGCACCGGCGCGTCACCCTTCGGATAGTGTCTTGAAAGCAAGAACAAAACGCAGCTATTTGGATATAACTATGGATTATTTGGAACCAAAACAACATTAGGTGTAGAAGTAGAAGTCCTGGGAGTGCATTCTGACGAAGAACAGCAAAGGTAATCCAATTTCTTTTATAGTAAATCTGAGTTTGGTGAGTGCCAAACTTGGTGGGTGTCAAAATAGCTAGCCATGATGGCCGGGCTATCTACTCAGAATATTGCAAAATGTGCTTTCACCGAAAAGCTATTTTAAAATCGGACACCTCGATTGCACAAAGGAGTTCTGTATATATAATTATTAAAATAATTGTTATGTTTTTTGTGAACGTTTATTGTGAGTAATTTAGTAAAGTCACCGGAAGTTTTCGGTGGGTATGCTAGTTCTGAACGTCACATGCTAATGTAAAAAGCTGGTTTTTTATATAAATATTAACTTGATTGAACAAAACATGCATGTATTGTATAACATAATGTCCTAGGAGTGTCATCTGATGAAGATCACCAAAGGTTAGTGCTGCATTTAGCTGTGGTTTTGGTTTTTGTGACATTATATGCTAGCTTGAAAAATGGGTGTGTGATTATTTCTGGCTGGGTACTCTCCAGACATAATCTAATGTTTTGCTTTCGTTGTAAAGCCTTTTTGAAATTGGACAATGTGGTTAGATAAAGGAGAGTTTTGTCTTTAAAATGGTGTAAAATAGTCATATGTTTGAAAAATTGACGTTTTTGGATTTTTGAGGTGTTTGTAATTCGCGCCACGCTCTATCATTGGATATTGGCGAGGTGTTCCGCTAGCGGAACATCTAGATGTAAGAGGTTTTAATGTTGCTGGACCCCAGGAAGAGTAGCTGCTGCCGTGGCAGTAGCTAATGTGGATCCTTAATAAATACAAATACACATAGGTGCTCATCACACGTACACACAAAGGTTGACACTCAAGGGTCTCCTCTAACCTTTTCTCTTTATCCATCCAAAGGGAAAAAGTTGTCCATGCACTCTCTCCGAACCTCAGAAGGCTGTGCGATGACGATGATGAAATCATGTAAGACAATATTTCCACTATGTATCAGGGGAAAGTTCTGTTATCAGGCTTTCGAAAATGTTTTTCCCTTGATTGCCCATTTTCTTTTTGGGGGGGCGGTTTCTACCTCTACACCTTACGTTGATCAAATCCATGTTGTCTTCCCCTTTTCTACAGGGACCACTCAGCAGACAATGTGACAGACCTGTACGACATCAACCTCCAATACCCAGACCTGCAGCTGAGCCTGTGTCCTGGACCTTTCCAGTGCACCCCGGAGTCCGACGCCTTCAACCCCTGTGAGGACTTGCTGGGGTACTCCTTCCTCCGCTCAGTCACCTGGCTCATCACTGTGTTTGCTGTGGCTGGGAACATGGCCGTGCTGGTCATACTGATCATCAGGTAAAGGGAGAGAAAAGAGATTTAGGATTAACTACAGTGGTCAATGTCATATACCTGCATGTCTCTGGACAAGTGTGCGGATAATGTCAACCATCTTTGTCAGGGATAGATTCCAAACCAATTGAATTGGAATGAATGGATAGTAATCTATGTCATTCTATAGGAAAGAGTGTGCTCAACTCTTATCCTCTTGCGTAAACTGACAATGTGTGGTCTACTAAGAAATGTTGCTTGAATAAGAAAAATATAATTAAAACAATGCTTTAATTGCAACTTATATTCAAGTAATTGATTATCTATTTTTAAATTTTTGATCATTCTGCTCACCAGCCACCAGAAGCTCAATGTCTCTCGGTTCCTGATATGTAACCTGGCATTCGCAGACCTCTGCATGGGGGTCTACCTCCTCCTCATTGCAGCCACGGACTACCACTCACGCAAGGTACGTAGCCCAAAGGCTTAGAGAGGTATATCAGAAGGTCACTTTTTCAAGTCTCAAGTTGGGCTATGAAAAGGTGGGGACTGGACTGGCTTCTGTAGGGCTGTTCTTCTCAGTTCAGTACATTACTACCAACCACCTACCATTGAACCCTTGAGCAAGGCACGACTTAACCCCTAAACTTCTCCAGGGGGGCTACACTGCGGCTGACCCTGTAATGCTTGCTTTCCAATGTTTATATTTCTGTAATGACCCTTTCCTATTTGGACACTAAAGTTGTATTGTATTTCATTGTAGGAGTTCCAGTCCATATCCAATAATAAAGTTGTATTTTATTGTAGCAGTTCTAGTCCATATCCAATAATAAAGTTGTATTTTAGTGTAGGAGTTCTAGTCCATAGCCAAAGATAAACCTGGGTACCCCTACCCCGGTCAACAGCCCTGCACCCCCCACAGCAACTTGCCCAAGCCTCCCCCATTTCTCCTTCACCCAAATCCAGATGGCCGATGTTCTGAAAGAGCTGCAAAATCGGGACCCCTTCAAATCAGCCGGGCTAGACAATCTGGACCCTCTCTTTCTAAAATGATCCGCCGTAATTGTTGCAACCCCTATTACAAGCCTGTTCAACCTCTCTTTCGTATCGTCTGAGATCCCCAAAGATTGGAAAGCTGCCACGGTCATCCCCCTCTTCAAAGGGGGAGACACTCTAGACCCAAACTGTTACAGACCTATATCCATCCTACCCTGCTTTTCTAAGGTCTTTGAAAGCCAAGTTAACAAACAGATCACCGACCATTTTTAATCCCACCATACCTTCTCCGCTATGCAATCTGGTTTCCGAGCTGGTCATGGGTGCACCTCAGCCACGCTCAAGGTCCTAAATGATATCATAACCGCCATCAATAAGAAACAATACTGTGCAGCTGTATTCACCGACCTGGCCAAGGCTTTCGACTCTGTCAATCACCACATTCTTGTCAGGCAGACTCAACAGCCTTGGTCTCTCAAATGACTGCTTCGCCTGGTTCACCAACTACTTCTCAGACAGAGTTCAGTGTGTCAAATCGGAGGGCCTGTTGTCCGGACCTCTGGCAGTCTCTATGGGGGTGCCACAGGGTTCAATTCTCGGGCCGACTCTTTTCTCTGTATACATCAATGATGTCACTCTTGCTGCTGGTGATTCTCTGATCCACCTCTACGCAGACGACACCATTCTGTATACTTTTGGCCCTTCTTTGGACACAGTGTTAACTAACGTCCAGATGAGCTTCAATGCCATACAACTCTCCTTCCGTGGCCTCCAACTGCTCTTAAATGCAAGTTAAACTAAATGCATGCTCTTCAACCGATCGCTGCCCGCACCTGCCCGCCCGTCCAGCATCACTACTCTGGATGGTTCTGACTTAGAATATGTGGACAACTACAAATACCTAGGTGTCTGGTTAGATTGTAAACTCTCCTTCCAGACTCACATTAAGCATCTCCAATCCAAAATTAAATCTAGAATCTGCTTCCTATTTTGCAACATGAGTGAAGCCTCCTTCACTCATGCTGCCAAACATACCCTCGTAAAACTGACTATCCTACCAATCCTTGACTTCGGCGATGTCATTTACAAAATAGCCTCCAACACTCTACTCAGCAAATTGGATGCAGTCTATCACAGTGCCATCCGTTTTGTCACCAAAGCCCCATACACTACCCACCACTGCGACCTGTATGCTCTCATTGGCTAGCCCTCGCTTCATATTCGTCGCCAAACCCACTGGCTCCAGGACATCTATAAGCCTTTGCTAGGTAAAGCTCCACCTTATCTCAGCTCACTGGTCACCATAGCAGCACCCACCCGTAGCACGTGCTCCAGCAGGTATATTTCACTGGTCACCCCCAAAGCCAATTCCTCCTTTGGCCGCCTTTCCTTCCAGTTCTCTGCTGCCAATGACTGGAACGAATTGCAAAAATCACTGAAGCTGGAGACTCATATCTCCCTCTCTAACTTTAAGCACCAGCTGTCAGAGCAGCTCACAGATCACTGCACCTGTATATAGCCCATCTGTAAATAGCCCATCCAACTACCTCATCCCCATACTGTTATTTTTTGTTGTTGTTGCTCCTTTGCACCCCAGTATCTCTACTTGCACGTTCATCTTCTGCACATCTATCACTCCAGTGTTTAATTGCTAAATTGTAATTATTTCACCACTGTGGCCTATTTATTGCCTTACCTCCCTTATCTTACCTCATTTGCACACACTGTATAGACTTTTCTATTGTGTTATTGACTGCATGTTTGTTTATTCCACGTGTAACTCTGTGTTGTTTGTGTCGCACTGCTTTGCTTTATCTTGGCCAGGTCGCAGTTGTAAATGAGAACTTGTTCTCAACTGGCCTACCTGGTTAAATAAAGGTGAACTAAAATAAAAAATAAAAAAGTTGTATTTTATTGTAGGAGTTCTAGTCCATATCCAATAATAAAGTCATATTGTATTTATATTGTAGGAATTCTAGTCCATATCCAATAAAGGTGTATTTATATTGTAGGAGTTCTAGTCCATATACAATAATAAAGTTGTATTGTATTGTAGGAGTTCTAGTCCATATCCAATAATAAAGTTGTATTGTATTTCTATTGTATGAGTTCCAGTCCATATCCAATAATAAAGTTGTATTTATATTGTAGGAGTTGTAGTCCATATACAATAATAAAGTTGTATTGCATTGTAGGAGTTCTAGTCCATATCCAATAATAAAGTTGTATTGTATTTATATTGTATGAGTTCTAGTCCATATCCAATAATAAAGTTGTATTGTATGAGTTCTATTCCATATCCAATAATAAAGTTGTATTTTATTGTAGGAGTTCTAGTCCATATCCAATAATAAAGCTGTATTTGTATTGTAGGAATACTACAACCACGCCACATTCTGGCAGACGGGTGCGGGCTGTGGCGTGGCAGGGTTCCTGACGGTGTTCGCCAGCGAGCTGTCGGTCTACACGTTGACCATGATAACGTTAGAGCGGTGGCACACCATCACCAACGCCATGCACAAGAACAAGAGGCTGCGGCTGAGGCATGTGGTAGCCATGATGGCTGGGGGGTGGGGCTTCTCCCTATTGGCCGCTCTGCTTCCTGTCCTCGGGGTCAGCAGCTACACTAAGGTCAGCAGAATTTGAAAATATACATTGAACAAAAATATAAACGCAACATGTAAAGTGTTGGTCCCATGTTTCATGAGCTGAAATAAAAGATCCCATACATTTTCCATATGCACAAGAAGCTTATTTCTCTCAAAATGTGTGCACAAATCTGTTTACATCACTGTTAGTTCGCATTTCTCCTTTGCCAAGATAATCCATCCACCTGACAAGTGTAGCATATCAAGAAGCTGATTTAACAGCACGATCATTACACACTTTGTGCTGGGGACAATAAAAGGCCACTCAAAACTGTGCAGTTTTGTCATACAACACAATGTCACAGATGTCTCAAGTTTTGAGGGAGCATGCAATTGGCATGCTGACTGCAGGAATATCCACCAGAGCTGTTTCCAGAGAATTTTATGTTAATTTCTCTACCATAAGCCGCCTCCATTTTCTCTACCACTTCCAACCGGGCTCACAACGTATTCCATCGTGTGGGCCAGAAGTTTGCTGTTAGCAGTGGGGTTATGGTATGGGCAGGCATAAGCTACGGACAACAAACACAATTGTGTTTTGTCAATGGCAATTTGAATGCACAAGATACTGTGATGAGATCCTGAGGCCCATTGACCTGCCATTACCTCATGTTTCAGCATGATAATGCATGGCCCAATGTCGCAAGGATCTTTACATATAACTTCGAATCTGAAAATGGCCTAGTTTTTCCATGGCCTGCATACTCACCAGACCAGTCACCCATTGAGCATGTTTGGGATGCTCTCGATCAACGACTACGACAGCGTGTTCCAGTTCCGCCAATATCCAGCAATTTTGCACAGCCATTGAAGAGGAGTGGGACAACATTCCACAGGCCACAATCAACAGCCTGATCACCTCTATGCAAAGGACATGTGTCGCGCTGCATGAGGCAAATGGTGGTCACACCAGATACTGAATGTTTTTCTGATCCACACCCCTAACTTTTTTTATGAGGTATCTGTGACCAACAGATGCATATTTGTATTCCCAGTCATGTGGAATCCATAGATTAGGGAGAATTGAATTAATTTCAACTAACTGATTTCCTTATATGAACTGCAACTCAGTAAAATCTTTGAAATTGTTGCATGTTGCGTTTATTTTTTAAATATTATGTTGGGTTTATGTTCATTGTGTGTGTATATATATATATACATGCTCAAAAAAATAAAGGGAACACTTAAACAACACAATGTAACTCCAAGTCAATCACACTTCTGTGAAATCAAACTGTCCACTTAGGAAGCAACACTGATTGACAATAAATTTCACATGCTGTTGTGCAAATGGAATAGACAACAGGTGGAAATTATAGGCCATTAGCAAGACACCCCCAATAAAGGAGTGGTTCTGCAGGTGGGGACCACAGACCACTTCTCAGTTCCTATGCTTCCTGGCTGATGTTTTGGTCACTTTTGAATGCTGGCGGTGCTTTCACTCTAGTGGTAGCATGAGACGGAGTCTATAACCCACACAACTGGCTCAGGTAGTGCAGCTCATCCAGGATGGCACATCAATGCGAGCTGTGGCAAGAAGGTTTGCTGTATCTGTCAGCGTAGTGTCCAGAGCATGGAGGCGCTACCAGGAGACAGGCCAGTACATCAGGAGACGTGGAGGAGGCCGTAGGAGGGCAACAACCCAGCAGCAGGACCGCTACCTCCGCCTTTGTGCAAGGAGGAGCAGGAGAAGCACTGCCAGAGCCCTGCAAAATGACCTCCAGCAGGCCACAAATGTGCATGTGTCTGCTCAAACGGTCAGAAACAGACTCCATGAGGGTGGTATGAGGGCCCGACGTCCACAGGTGGGGGTTGTGCTTACAGCCCAACACCGTGCAGGACGTTTGGCATTTGCCAGAGAACACCAAGATTGGCAAATTCGCCACTGGCACCCTGTGCTCTTCACAGATGAAAGCAGGTTCACACTGAGCACGTGACAGACGTGACAGAGTCTGGAGACGCCGTGGAGAACGTTCTGCTGCCTGCAACATCCTCCAGCATGACCGGTTTGGCGGTGGGTCAGTCATGGTGTGGGGTGGCATTTCTTTGGGGGGCCGCACAGCCCTCCATGTGCTCGCCAGAGGTAGCCTGACTGCCATTAGGTACCGAGATGAGATCCTCAGACCCCTTGTGAGACCATATGCTGGTGCGGTTGGCCCTGGGTTCCTCCTAATGCAAGACAATGCTAGACCTCATGTGGCTGGAGTGTGTCAGCAGTTCCTGCAAGAGGAAGGCATTGATGCTATGGACTGGCCCGCCCGTTCCCCAGACCTGAATCCAATTGAGCACATCTGGGACATCATGTCTCGCTCCATCCACCAACGCCACGTTGCACCACAGACTGTCCAGGAGTTGGCGGATGCTTTAGTCCAGGTCTGGGAGGAGATCCCTCAGGAGACCATCCGCCACCTCATCAGGAGCATGCCCAGGCGTTGTAGGGAGGTCATACAGGCACGTGGAGGCCACACACACTACTGAGCCTCATTTTGACTTGTTTTAAGGACATTACATCAAAGTTGGATCAGCCTGTAGTGTGGTTTTCCACTTTAATTTTGAGTGTGACTCCAAATCCAGACCTCCATGGGTTGATAAATTGGATTTCCATTGATTATTTTTGTGTGATTTTGTTGTCAGCACATTCAACTATGTAAAGAAAAAAGTATTTAATAAGATTATTTATTTCATTCAGATCTAGGATGTGTTGTTTAAGTGTTCCCTTTATTTTTTTGAGCAGTATATATATATAAAACACACATATATATATATGTGTGTTTCCAAGTCACAGATTAAGCCTAGTCCTATACTATAAAGCACTTTCAATCTCCATTGAACATGCTTTTTAGACCAGGACAAGGCTTAATCTGTGAGGCTTTTTGTAAACCTGGGCCCGTATTCAAACATTCACTTTACACAGAACATGTGTTATACTGTAGTAGATGAACATTCACAGCCTTTTTATTTCTGCAGTAAAATAACTTCATGACAATTGCTGATGTAAAACGGGCTTTATACATTTACTTGATTGACTTTCTTTGATATTTTATCCTCCAGGTGTCAATCTGCCTGCCCATGGACATCGAGTCCCTAGCCTCCCAGGTGTATGTTGTAGCCCTCCTCCTCCTCAACGTCACTGCCTTTTTCATCATCTGCTACTGCTACGTACGCATCTACCTGTCCATCCACAACCCCGACCTAGCAATCCGCCACGGTGACTCCAAGATTGCCAAGCGCATGGCCATCCTAATCTTCACCAACTTCATCTGCATGGCACCCATCTCCTTCTTTGGCATCTCGGCGGCTCTCCGCATGCCCCTCATCACCGTCTCCCATTCCAAGATCCTGCTCGTCCTTTTCTACCCAATCAACTCCCTCTGTAACCCCTTCCTCTACACCATCTTTACTCGATCGTTTCGGAAGGATATACGTTTGTTGTTGAGTCGCTGTAGTTTTTGCCATGCCAGAGCGGAGTTCTACAGGGCACAGAACCTGGAAGCACACACTATACCGCCTAAGGGTAGTACTACGTCCCCCAGAAAACATCACTCTTTCAGGTTCTACACCTACAACATCAAGATGCAAGGATGCTTTCTCTGCAAGGGAGGCGGAGCAACATGACTAGTCTCAGTAAATCAGAACTGTGGGTAAAATCACATTTTACCCACAGGGTTGAATGACAACGAAAACGATTGTGTGTAAAAAATAAATATACAGAACCAGTCAAAAGTTTGGACAAACCTACTCATTCAAAGGTTTTTCTTTATTTTTTCTATTTTCTACATTGTATAATAATAGTGAAGACATCAAAACATTGAAATAACACTTATGGAATCACGTAGTAACCAAAAAAGTGTTAAACAAATCAAAAAAGATGTTTGATTCTTCAAAGTAGCCACTCTTGGCATTCTCTCAACCAGCTTCATGAGGTAGTCACCTGGAATGATTTTCCAACAGTCTTGAAGGAGTTCCCACATATGCTGAGCACTTGTTGGCTACTTTTCCATTTGCGGTCCAACTCATCCCCAACCATCTCAATTGGGTTGAGGTCAAGTCATTTGATACAGCACTCCATCACTCTCCTTCTTGGTCAAATAGCACTTACACAGCCTGGAGGTGTGTTTTGGGTCATTGTCCTGTTGAAAAACAAATGATAGTCCCACTAAGCGCAAACCAGATGGGATGGCGTATCGCTGCAGAATGCTGTGGTAGCTATGCTGGTTAAGTGTGCCATGAATTCTAAGTAAATCACTGACCATGTCAGCAGCAAAGCACCCCCACACCATCACACCTCCTCCGCACTGCTTCACGGTGGGAACCACACATACAGAGGTAATCCTTTCACCTACTCTGCGTCTCACAAATACACGGCGGTTGGAACCAAAAATCTCAAACTTGGACTGATCAGAACAAAGGACAGATTTCCAAATCAAAATCAAATGTATTGATATAGCCCTTCTTACATCAGCTGATATCTCAAAGTGCTGTACAGAAACCCAGCCTAAAACCCCAAACAGCAAGCAATGCAGGTGTAGAAGCACGGTGGCTAGGAAAAACTCCCTAGAAAGGCCAAAACCTAGGAAGAAACCTAGAGAGGAACCAGGCTATGAGGGGTGGCCAGTCCTCTTCTGGCTGTGCCGGGTGGAGATTATAACAGCACATGGCCAAGATGTTCAAATGTTCATAAATGACCAGCATGGTCAAATAATAATAATCATAGTAGTTGTCGAGGGTGCAACAAGTCAGTAACACAAGAGTAAGTGTCAGTTGGCTTTTTCATAGCCTATCTTTGAGAGTATCTCTACCGCTCCTGCTGTCTCTAGAGAGTTGAAAACAGCAGGTCTGGGACAGGTAGCACGTCCGGTGAACAGGTCAGGGTTCCAGCAGGTCTGGGACAGCAGGTCTGGGACAGGTAGCACATCCGGTGAACAGGTCAGGGTTCCATAGCCGCAGGCAGAACAGTTGGAACTGGAGCAGCAGCACGGCCAGGTGAACTGGGGACAGCAAGGAGTCATCAAGCCAGGTAGTCCTGAGGCATGGTCCTAGGGCTCAGGTCCTCCGAGAGAGAGAAAGAAAGAGAAAAAGAGAGAATTAGAGAGAGCATATTTAAATTCACACAGGACACCGGAAAAGACAAGAGAAATACTCCAGATGTGACAGACTGACCCTAGCCACCCGACACATAAACTACTGCAGCATAAATACTGGAGGCTGAGACAGGAGGGGTCAGGAGACACTGTGGCCCCATCCGATGAAACTCCCGGACAGGGCCACCGGTCTAATGTCCATTGCTCGTGTTTCTTGGCCCAAGTAAGTCTCTTCTTATTATTGGTGTCCTTTAGTAGTGGTTTCTTTTCAGCAATTCGACCATGAAGGCCTGATTCACACAGTCTCCTCTGAACAGTTGATGTTGAGATGTGTCTTACTTGAACTCTGAAGCATTTAATTTTTCTGCAATTTCTGAGACTGGTAACTCTAATGAACTTATCCTCTACAGCAGGTAACTCTGGGTCTTCCTTTCCTTTGGCGGTCGTCATGAGAGCAAATTTCATCATAGCGCTTGATGGTTTTTGCGACTGCACTTGAAGAAACTTTCAAACTTCTTGAAATGTTCCGTATTGACTGACCTTCATGTCTTCAAGTAATGATGGACTGTCATTTCTCTTTGCTTATTTGAGCTTTACTTGCCACAATATAGACTCTAGTCTATTACCAAATAGGGTTATATTCTGTGTACCAACCTTACATTGTCACAACACAACTGATTGGCTCAAATGCAATTAAGGAAAGAAATTCCACAAATGAACTTTTAACAAGGCACAACTGTTAATTGAAATGCATTCCAAGTGACTAACTCATGAAGCTGGTTGAGAGAATGCCAAGCGTGTGCAAAGCTGTCATCAAGGCAAAGGGTGGCTACTTTGAAGAATCTCAAATATAAAATATATTTTGATTTAACACTTTTTTTGGTTACTACATGATTCCATATGTGTTATTTCATAGTTGAGGTATTCACTATTATTCTACAATGTAGAAAATAGTAAAAATAAAGAAAACCCCTACTTTTGACTGGTACTGGAAAGTATTCATACCCCTTGACTTTTTCCAAATTTTGTCAGGTTATAGCCTTATTGCAAAATAGATTAAATTAAATAAAATCCTCGGCAATCTATATAAAATACCCCATAATGACAAAGTAAAAACATGTTTTTAAGACATTTTTACAAATTTATAAAACAAACAGAAATACCTTATTTACATAATATTCAGACCCTTTGCTATGAGACTTGAAATTGAGCTCAGGTGCATCCTGTTTCATCCTTGAGATGTTTCTACAACTTGGAGTCTACCTGTGGTAAATTCTATTGATTGGATATGATTTGGAAAGAGACACAACTGTCTATTAAAGGTCCCACAGTTGACAGTGCATGTCAGAGCAAAAACCAAGCCATGAGGACGAATTAATTGTCCTTAGAGCTCCGAGACAGGATTGTGTCGAGGCACAGATCTGGGGAAGGGTACCAAAAAATGTCTGCAGCATTGAAGGGCCCCAAGAACACAGTGGCCTCCATCATTCTTAAATGGAAGAAGTTTGGAACCACCAAGTCTCTTCCTAGAGCTGGCCACCTGTCCAAACTGAGCAATCGAAGGAGAAGGGCCTCATTAAAATGCACATGACAGCCTGCTTGGAGGTTGCCAAAAGGCACCTAGTGAGTCTCAGACCATGAGAAACAAGATTCTCTGGTCTGATAAAACCAAGATTGAACTCTTTGGCCTGAATGCCAAGTGTCACGTCTGGAGGAAACCTGGCACCATCCCTTTGGTGAAGCATGGTGGTGGCAGCATCATGCTGTGGGGATGTTTTTCAGCGGCAAGGACTGGGAGACTAGTCAGGATCGAGGCAAAGATGAACGGAGCAAAGTACAGAGAGATCCTTGATAAAAACCTGCTCCAGAGCACTCAGGACCTCAGACTGGTGCGAAGGTTCACCTTCCAACAGGACAACGACCCTAACCACACAGACAAGACAACACAGGAGTGGCTTCGGGACAAGTCTCTGAATGTTCTTGAGTGGCCCAGCCAGAGCCCGGACATTAACATTTCTGGAGAGACATGAAAATAGCTGTGCAGCAGCACTCCCCATCCAACCTGACAGAGCTTGAGAGGATCTGCCAAGAATAATGGGAGAAACTCCAAATACAGGTGTGCCAAGCTTGTAGCGTCATACCCAAGAGGTGTACTTGTACATCAAGCTGCCTCATGCTACAGAACCAGGAGATAGGAGCAGGAGCCTATGAGCTGTTCCAGCTCACACAATCCAAGGCTCGTGCAAGGCTTGACTGACTAAAGGCGCCCGCATACTAGGTTCTAGGGATTTGCATGTCTCTCAAAAATATAGAATAACCATCTTTAAATTAATGACTTGGGACGTTGGTTATAAGATAAAAGCTTGTTTTTAACACTTTAGATCATACAAAACAATAAAAGAATGGTGCTAGCGAAAGCCAGGATAAGCCAGGATAATCACAGTTGAAGTCGGAAGATTACATACACCTTAGCCAAATACATTTAAACTCAGTTTTTCATAATTCCTGACATTTAATCCTAGTAAAAATTCCCTGTCTTAGCTCAGTTAGGATCACCACTTTATTTTAAGAACGTGAAATGTCAGAATAATAGTAGAGAGAATTATTTACTTCAGCTTTAATTTATTTTATCACATTCCCAGTGGGTCAGAAGTTTACATACACCCAATTAGTATTTGGTAGCATTGCCTTTAAATTGTTTAACTTGGGTCAAACGGTTCGGGTAGCCTTCCACAATAAGTTGGGTGAATTTTGGCCCATTCCTCCTGACAGAGCTGGTGTAACTGAGTCAGGTTTGTAGGCCTCCTTCTCGCACACACTTCTTCAGTTCTGCCAACAAATTCTCTATAGGATTGAGGTCAGGGCTTTGTGATGGCCACTCCAATCCCTTGACTTTGTTGTCCTTAAGCCATTTTGCCACAACGTTGGAAGTATGCTTGGGGTCATTGTCCATTTGGAAAACCCATTTGCGACCAAGCTTTAACTTCTTGCAGATCAGTTGGACGCTAGCGTCCCATTTCGACACCTTCCGGTGAAATTGCAGAGCACCAAATTAAAATTAAATTACTATAAATATTCAACTGTCATGAAATCACAAGTGCAATACATCAAAATAAAGCTTAACTTGTTGTTAAAATCCAGCCGCCGTGTCAGATTTCAAAAAGGCTTTACGGTGAAAGCAAATTATCTGAGGACAGCGCCCAGCACACAAATGCATAACAAATCATTTTCAACCAGGGAGTTGCGACACAAAAGTCAGAAATAGCGATATTATATATGCCTTAGCTTTGAAGATCTTCTTCTGTTGACACTCCAAAAGGTCCCAGTTACATTACAAATGGTCCTTTTGTTCGATAAAGTCCTTCTTTATATCCATAAAAACTCAGTTTAGCTGGCACGCTTCAGTCAAAAATCCACTCAGTTTCCCTCCTTCAAAATGCATACAAAATCCCAAATGTTACCAATAAACTTATCCAAACAAGTCAATCAACGTTTATAATCAAATCTTAGGTACCCTAATACGCAAATAAACGATAAAATTTAAGACGGAGAATCGTTATTGTCTTTACCGGAGAAAAATACCAAAGAACGTGCTCTCATTCACGCACTTGGAAACACTACAGCCAAAATGGGAGCCACCTAGAAAAACTACAATTTATGGCTCATTTTTCCAAAACCCAGCCTGAAACTCTTTCTAAAGACTGTTGACATCTAGTGGAAGCCCTAGGAACTGCAATCGGGCACGATTTCGCCCTATTATAAAAGTGCCAGCCATTGAAATCAGTGGTAGGATGAATTTGTTTTGGGGGGGGATTGTTTGTCCTCGGGGTTTCGCCTGCCATTTCAGTTCTGTTATACTCACAGACATTATTTTAACAGTTTTAGAAACGTTAGAGTGTTTTCTATCCAAATCTACCAATTACATATATATGCTAGCGTCTGGGCCTGAGTAGCAGGCAGTTTACTTTGGGCACGCTTTTCATCCGGACGTCAAAATACTGCCCACTATCCCAAAGAAGTTAACCTCTCTAGGGTAGGGGGCAGTATTTTCACGGCCGGATAAAAACGTACCCGATTTAAACTGGTTACTACTCTTTTCCAGAAACGAGAATATGCATATAATTGGTAGATTTGGATAGAAAACACTCTAAAGTTTATAAAACTGTTTGAATGGTGTCTGTGAGTATAACAGAACTCATATGGCAGGCCAAAACCTGAGAAGATTCCATACAGGAAGTGCCCTCTCTGACCATTTCTTGTGCTTCTGTGGCATCTCTGTATAAATTATTGATTTGCACTTTTCTCACCAAAGTTCATCTCTAGGAGACAGAACGCGTCTTCTTCCTGAGCGGTATGACGACTACGTGGTCCCATGGTGTTTATACTTACGTACTATTGTTTGTACATATGAATGTGGTACCTTCAGGCATTTGGAAACTGCTCCCAAGGATGAACCACACTTGTGGAGGTCGATACCTGGAGTTGGTCTTAAGAGCCGCCCAAGCTCTTTTCCAGGTACGCCGACAGCGGCGGATGAACATCTGGGCTGAGGGTATGTTGACTTCCTGTTCTTGCTCCAGGAAGAGCGGGAGCTGATACTCCATGGAGCACTTGAAAGGGGAAAATCCAGTGGGGTTGGTCGAGATGAGGCACCGTAGTGTCGTTTCCAGGTCTTGGTTCGTTCGCTCTGACTGGCCGACGACCCATTAAGGGTGCAGAACGTCTTCCAGAACCGGGATGAGAACTGAGGACCCCGGTCGGAGACCATGTCGACAGGAAGTCCATGGATCCAGAAGACGTGCTGCACCATGAGCTGGGCCGTCTCTTTGGCAGAGGGTAGTTTGAGAAGAGGAATGAAATGGGTGGCTTTGGAAAACTGATCCACTACTGTCAGGAACTAGACAATCATTTGTGCCAGATGTGATATCCCTCCTAAATAGCTCGGGCTAATGTTCCTATCGATTCAGTAAGGCCAGCAGGCTAGTCTTTTTATTGGTATGTAACTGTTATGAAAGTTGTATTGTAATTTTGTTTAGTATTTAAAACGCCACTTTAAACGTGTATATGACACTGCAACAAAATTTCCCCATGGGGACAATAAAGTCAGTAAGTAAGTAAGTGTTGCCATCAGACGGAGGAAGCCCAGTGACAAAATCCAGGGAAATATGGGACCAGGGGTGATGAGGAACAGGCAGTGGCTGAAGGAGGCCCGACGAAGCTTGCCACGCAGTCTTATTCTGGGCACATACCGTGCATGCGGTGACAAAGGCAGAGGCGTCAGGAACCATAGTGGGCCACCGGAAGCATTGTCAGAGGAAGGCCAGGGTTCGACGGGAGCCAGGATGACAGGTAAGCCTGGAGGAATGAGCCCATTCCAGGACCTCGGACCGGGCCGAATATCCGATTAGCTGGGCCCCCTCCAGGGTCCGTTGTGCCTTATGGACCAGGGTCTCAATACCCCAGACAAATGAAGCCGCAAGGCATGAGGTAGGGAGGATGGTCTCAGAGTCAGAGGGTGAGGCGGCGGACCTGTACAGGCAAGCCAGAGCATCTGGCTTCACATTCTTAGACCCTGGGAGGAGTTGAGTTGAATGGGGATACCTAGTTCCGATACCAGATTAGTATCCATAAAACTCTTGTCTGCCCCAGAGTCAAGGAGCACCCGGGGAGAGGGTTAGACTGGTCTCCCCACAGCAGGATCACAAAAGAGTACGGGTAATGGGAATTAGAGAAGTCCCAGTCTGGCTCACCAGTGCACTCATACCTAATAATGAGACAGGTCTCTTTACTGGGCAGGTGGCTATGTAATGCCCCGCAGCACCATAATACAAACAACAGTTGGCGCTCAGCCTACTTGAACGTTCCCTAGGCGATAATCTAGTTCTGCCCAGTTGCATAGGCTCCAGTGTGTCCGACTCACCCATCGCCGATGAGTCTCGAGGGAACTCGGGTGGCTTCGGATCTTCTCAGAAATGCAGCCTTCAGGGAGTTCCAGATTCCTTCGCAGGGGAGCGAGCAGCAGCAGATGAACAAGTGTGACCAAGACCCAACCTCCTCTCACTCCTGTGTTCCCGTACACACCCATCAATTCATTTTTTAAATTTATAACCTTTATTTAACTAGGCAAGTCAGTTAAGAACTAATTCTTATTTACAATGGCGGCCTAGGAACAGTGTTCAGGGGCAGAACAAACAAGTCATCAACTGAGACATAAACTGAACAAGTTCCACAGACATGTGACTAACAGAAATTGAATAATGTGTCCCCGAACAAAGGGGGGGTCAAAATCAAAAGTAATAGTCAGTATCTGGTGTGGCCAACAGCTGCATTAAGTACTGCAGTGCATCTCCTCCTCATGGACTGCACCAGATTTGCCAGTTCTTGCTGTGAGATGTTACCCCACTCTTACACCAAGGCACCTGCAAGTTCCCAGACATTTCTGGGGGGAATGGCCCTAGCCCTCACCCTAGATCCAACAGGTCCCAGACGTGCTCCATGGGATTGACATCCAGGCTCTTCACTGGCCATGACAGAACACTGACATTCCTGTCTTGCAGGAAATCACACACAGAACGAGCAGTATGGCTGGTGGCATTGTCATGCTGGAGGGTCATGTCAGGATGAGCCTGCAGGAAGGGTACCACATGAGGGAGGAGGATGTCTTCCCTGTAACACACAGCGTTGAGATTGCCTGCAATGACAACAAGCTCAGTCTGATGATACTGTGACACACCGACCCAGACCATTATGAACCCTCCACCTCCAAATCGATCCCGCTCGAGTACAGGACTCGGTGTAACGCTCATTCCTTCGACGATAAACATAAATCCGACCATCACCTCTGGTGAGACAAAACCGCGACTCGTCAGTGAAGAACACTTTTTGCCAGTCCTGTCTGGTCCAGCGTCGGTGGGTTTGTGCCCATAGGCGACGTTGTTGCCGGTGATGTCTGTTGAGGACCTGCCTTACAACAGGCCTACAAGCCCTCAGTTTAGCCTCTCTCAGCCTATTGCGGACAGTCTGAGCACTAATGGAGGGATTGTGCGTTCCTGGTGAAACTCGGGCAGTTGTTGTTGCCATCCTGTACCTGTCCCGCAGGTGTGATGTTCGGATGTACCGATCCTGTGCAGGTGTTGTTACACGTGGTCTGCCACTGCAAGGATGATCATCTGTCCCTCCTGTCTCCCTGTAGCGCTGTCTTAGGCATCTCACTGTACAAACATTGTAATTTATTGCCCTGACCACATCTGCAGTCCTCATGCCTCCTTGCAGCATGCGTAAGACACGTTCACACAGATGAGCAGGGACCCTGGGCATCTTTCTTTTGGTGTTTTTCAGAGAGTCAGTAGAAAGGCCTCTTTAGTGTCCTAAGTTTCATAACTGTGACCTTAATTGCCTACTGTCTTTAAGCTGTTAGTATCTTAACGACCGAGGTGCATGCTCATTAATTGTTAATGTTTCATTGAAGAAGCATGGGAAACAGTGTTTAAACCCTTTACAATGAAGATCTGTGTAGTTATCTGGATTTTTACAAATTATCTTTGAAAGACAGGGTCCTGAAAAAGGGACGTTACTTTTTTGTCTGAGTTTATATATCCAGTTGAAGATGGAAGTTCACATACACTTAGGTTGGAGTCATTAAAACTCGTTTTTCAACCACTCCACAAATTTCTTGTTAACAAACTATAGTTTTGGCAAGTCAGTTAGGACATCTACTTTGTGCATGACACAAGTAAGTTTTCCAACAATTGTTTACAGACGGGTCAGAAGTTTACATACACTAAGTAGACTGTGCCTTTAAACAGCTTGGAAAATGGTGTCATGGCTTTAGAAGCTTCTGATAGGCTAATTGACATCATTAGAGTCAATTGGAGGTGTACCTGTGGATGTATTTCAAGGCCTACCATCAAACTCAGTGCCTCTTTGCTTGACATCATGGGAAAATCAAAAGAAATCAGCCAAGACCTCAGAAACAAAATTGTAGACCTCCACAAATCTGGTTCATCCTTGGGAGCAATTTCCAAACGGCTGAAGGTACCAAGTTCATCTGTACAAACAATAGTACGCAAGTATAAACACCATGGGACTACGCAGCCGTCATACCGCTTCTGTCTCCTAGAGATGAACGTACTTTTGTGCAAAAAATGGAAATCAATCCCAGAACAACAGTAAAGGACCTTGTGAAGATGCTGGAGGAAACGGGTACAAAAGTATCTATATCCACAGTAAAACAAGTCCTATATCGACATAACCTGAAAGGCTGCTCAGCAAGGAAGAAGCCACTGCTCCAAAACCGCCATAAAAAAGCCAGACTACGGTTTGCAACTGCACATGGGGATAAAGGTCGTACTTTTAGGAGAATTGTCCTCTGGTCTGATGTAACAAAAATAGAACTGTTTGGCCATAATGACCATCATTATGTTTGGAGGAAAAAGGGGGAGGCTTGCAATCCGAAGAACACCATCGCAACCGTGAAGCACGGGGGTGGCAGCATCATGTATTGAGGGACTGGTGCACTTCACAAAATAGATGGCATCATGAGGGGGTAAAATTATGTGGATATATTGAAGCAACATCTCAAAGCTTGGTCGCAAATGGGTCTTCCAAATGGACAATGACCCCAAGCATACTTCCAAAGTTGTGGCAAAATGGCTTAAGGACAACAAAGTCAAGTAATTGGAGTGGCCATCACAAAGCCCTGCCTCAATCCCATAAATATGTGGGCAGAACTGAAAACGTGTGTGTGAGCAAGGAGGCCTACAAACCAAACTCAGGTACACCAGCTCTGTCAGGAGGAATGGGCCAAAATTCACCCATTCCTCCAACTTATTGTGGGAAGCTTGTGGAAGGCTACCTGAAACGTTTGACCCAAGTTAAACAATTTAAAGGCAATGCTACCAAATACTAATTGAGTGTATGTAAACTTCTGACCCACTGGGAATGTGATGAAGTAAATAAAAGCTTAAATAAATCACTCTACAATTATTCTGACATTTCCCATTCTTAAAATAAAGTGGTGATCCTAACTGACCTAAGACAGGGAATTTTTACTAGGATTAAATGTCAGGAATTGTGAAAAACTGAGTTTAAATGTATTTGGCTAAGGTGTATGTACATTTCTGACTTCAACTGTATATAGCCATAGGGCAGACTGAGCGTCTACCACTATCAGATTAGGGGGGGGCATTTTATATTTTTGTCCCCACTGTTGTCACTTGTCATATAGCAGATGGAAAAAAAATTTTGAGCTAGTAATATGTCAATATGTATCTTTAGAAATGAGCTATGACATACATAGCCAATTACTATAAGATATTGTAGATTGAATTTCACTCTGCAAAAGCGAATGGTTTTGACTGTTTTGAACTTTACTGAGAAGAGCTGCTCTTCCCCTGTTCAGACCAGTGCGGCTCGTAAAACTTATTCTTGTCATGAAATTACACATTTACACTATTTATTTAAAAATGACTGACTGCACTGACCTTTTAAAGCAGAACTATCAAGACTAGTTGAACCAGGAACCCCTATCGGTGAATCGAAACATCCCTACTAGGTTCGGTTTGCTCCTAGCAGAACTCTGCTAGGCAAAGTGAATGTCTGTGCTTCACGTAGCTGCTCCCTTAAAAAACTTGCAACATTTGAAAAAAGCAGCAATATTACGGTTTGTCCCTCTTGGGACGCCGTAACAAAAGCCATTATACACTTCCCCAAAATAGTCCCAATTAAGATAAAAATGTATTACAGATTTCTTGATTTAAGTTTTTTTTTGCAGAGGTCTTAGGTGTGCAATTTTATTTCTAAATAAGATGTTTGGTGTAGTATTTCTCAAGTGAAAACATTTGCATGAAAACTAGTCATCTCTTGTTGACGACAAACACTTTATTGAAGGATCCCATCCATAGTAAATAAGAATTTGATCTTAACAGACTTGCCTAGTTAAATAAAAAAAATAAAAAAAATAAAAATCGACTTGAACATCGACTTGCCTCAAGAAAAACGTAGTGTGTATGAACAGCCGAAAAAAACGTCCCAAAACTGTCATAACATATGCGCAAACTGTTTTGACTAGGAAGCATGCGACAGGCTTTATGCGCCTCTGAGGCCGTACCTTTAATCTCAGCTGTAACAAGGTGATTGAGCGCCTGTGCCCATCCCTTTACCTGAGGTGGCAGGTAGCCTAGTGGTTAGAGTGTTGGGCCAGTAACCGAAAGGTTGCTGGATCAAATCCTTGAGCTGACAAGGTAAAAAAATATGTTGTTCTGCCTATGAACAAGGCAGTTAATCCACTGTTCTCCAGTAGGCTGTCATTGTAAATAAGAATTTGTTCCTAACTGACTTGCCTAGTTAAATAAAAGAGAAGCACATGGTGTTATCTTGGCATACAAGCCAGATCAGGGCAAGGTAGCTGCTGCCACACTGTTTTTTGCCAAAGTGTTTTAAAGTATTGTTGTTGAGTGTATTGGTGAGTTGATTAAAGTAAGATGTAAAGTGCATTGTTTGTATTGTATTTTTGCTTGTGTACATTTAAAAAAAAGGGAACGCCATTTTGTATTTTCCTTTAGCCTGATTCATTGGTAGCTAGTAGCTTGTGTGGCTTCCTCAAGTGTGCTGTGCTTCACTATCACCTAACCTGAGTGCTGTGATTTATACCTCTAATTTGAACATTTGGTGTGATATTCGATTTAGAAAATGTTGTGATAAGTTAACTTGTGTGTTACATTAACTGTTACATTAACCAATAAAATCTTTATCCCCTTTGTTTAATTGAAACTAGTAATAAACTATATATTTCAAATTTTGTGATGTGATGTTTCCCTGACTCTGTACCCAGTTGAAGTCTCCGTCTCCAGTATCCCAAGAGTCTGTTACATACAGTATTTAACCAGAATTAACTAAATTTCAATGATTTACTTTATTGGGAGTCGTACAATACTGTACATAATGGAAATTGACTTTCCGCCATTAGCTACATTTTCTGACTGTTTGAGCACACAATCAAGCTAATACATTTTTGATCACATGAACCTGTTTGCAAAGACATGGGCTACATCCCAAATGGCAACCTATTCCATATAGGGCTCTGGTAAAAGTATTGCACTATATAGTGCCATTTGGGAGACAGACATGGTCGTATACACCAGAGTTTCCCAACCCTCTCCTTGGTAACCGGATTCAATTAGTCAAAGGGTT
The DNA here is from genome assembly GCF_965601325.2 of Salmo salar. Lineage (NCBI taxonomy): Eukaryota > Metazoa > Chordata > Actinopteri > Salmoniformes > Salmonidae > Salmo > Salmo salar. The sequence goes on along the minus strand of NC_138318.1, from coordinate 25,492,947 downwards.
GATGATTAGTCGACAAATTGAATCTGGTGTGCCAGTTTAGGGTTAAATCTAAAATGTGAAACGTCTGGGGGGCCTGAGGAGAGGGTTGGGAAACCCTGGTGTAAAGCATCCTTTTGCCCTAACTACATAACATGTCCTTTTCCATTTAGATTCTCCTGTATGTGCATTCTTAATTTATGACAAAATAACAGCAGGGTTCATATTAATGCTTATATTTTATTGACAGTGAAAAAATAAGAGGTATTTGAATTCACATTTCAGTCACTACCAAGGACTCAGAAAAGACCACCATGGCAGAAAGAAAAACATTTTGTGGCATACTGTATACATTGTTTTGTAACATTGCTCAGAACAGAAAATCACATGATGTATCTCTTAATATGAATGAATTTGGTACATATAAACAAACAGAGCATCATTAAAAATTACTAAGCTCCGTTTGGACCTACTTGGCAAATGTGCTCATTAACGGCATTACATAACATAAATAAGAGAAACATTTTAAATAGTTAAATAAAGGATGAAATCAACAAATCAGAAAGCCATTACTGCACTGTGGTGGCTGAATTAGATAGTGAGCATCCCAAATGGTACCCTATGCACCATATAGTGCACTACTTTTGACCAGAGCCCTATGGAGCCTGATCAAAAGTAGTGCAGTATATAGGGTGTGATTTGGGCCAGACACATTACTTCTCATCCAGACATTTCCTTCACAGAAGTCTGTATAGATTCCAAAATGTTTTTTCTAGCTCACTGAACAACTGGTTTTCCCCAATAACTTCAAAATGATAATATTATTGTTTTACACACTTGTATTATACACCTCGTTGGACACATTTAAGACTAAGTCAAGGCTGTATCCACATGGGTGAAATACAGACCAAGGTTCTGTTCTGATATTCACACTAGCATGCTACTTAGGATCTGTATTGGCATTGCAGTGGAACATAACATGAATCCAGTCACCACTCTGCCTCCTCAACAGCCTTTGAGAAGACAGTCCTCCCCTCCGTAACACATCACCCCATCCTTCAGATAGAACTTCCACCAGTTCTTAATGAGGTGAATCTGAAGTAAAATGTTTGGAACATCGAATCACAATAAAAATCACAGTATTGAATCGCAATACATATCGTATTGGCACCTAACACCATACCCAAACCGGACGAGTGCGTGCGACAAGAAGGTTGAAATATCAAAACAAACTCTGAACCAATTATATTAATTTGGGGACAGGTCAAAAAGCATTAAACATTTATGGCAATTTAGCTAGCTAGCTTGCAGTTGCTAGCTAATTTGTCCTGGGATATAAATGTTGAGTTGCTATTTTACCTGAAATGCACAATGTCCTCTACTCCGATAATTAATCCACACATAAAACGGTCAACCGAATCGTTTCAAGTCATCTCTCCTCCTTCCAGGCCTTTTCTTCTTTGAACTTGATATGGCGATTGGCATCTAACTTTCATAGGTGGATTACCATGACCGACCAACCTCAGTTCATCTTTCAATCACCCACGTGGTTATAACCAATGAGGAGATGGCACGTGGGTATCTGCTTCTATAAACAAATGAGGAGATGGGAGAGGCAAGAGTTGCACCGCGTTTAGCGTCACAAATAGAACTGACTTTATTTTAGTGCTTGGCAACGCAGACACTCGTTGTGGCGCGTGAGCAGTGTGGGTGCAATGATTGAATAACATGTATGTGTAAATGTATATGCAGCGCAAGCGGTGTGGTCAGCATGTAAGTATCGTGATAATATCGTATCGTGAAGTCCCTGGCAATTCCCGGCTGTCGTGACGTGACTTTCATTCATGTGATGACTTATTTATCGAATCATGTTTAATTGTTACCCGATTAAATTAATAATGTTACAATTAACTCATTAGGAATTTGGGGCACCACGGAAGAAGTTGTTTATAGAGTTACCATCTCCCAAATTCAACTCTAAAAGATATATATACACACACACTACCGTTCAAAAGTTTCTTACCCAAACAGGCGGTAAGGTATATGGTTACAGTGAGCGTAGTTTCCAAATGTACAATAAATGTCCCTTTCTCCCCATCTCTCGCTCTTTTCCCCACCCCCTTCTCCATGTGTAACAAGCCGTCATATCTTGTCTGTCCTCTAGGGACTTTTGTCTCATGTTAGTGTGTGTGTATTCTGTGTTATTATTTAGTTAGTAAATAAATGTGTGTAGTACTGAATAATCAGAAAAGGCTGGGGTTCTTGCGGATTCAAGAAGTCTGCAAAGTTCAGAATGAGATTGATGAGGTAATGATTAATAAGTGACTTATCGATATAACACACACACACACACACACACACACACCCCCCCCCCCCCCCCCGGCAAGGAAAAGTATGTTAACCCTTGGAAATACTTGGATTTCTACATAAATTGGTCATACAATTTGATCTGATCTTCATCTAAGTCACAACAATAGACAAACAGTCCACTTAAACTAATAACTCAAACAATTATACTTTTCATGTCTTTATTGAACACACTGTGTAAACATTCACAGTGCAGGGTGGGAAAAGTATGTGAACCCTTGGATTTAATAACAGGTTGACCCTCCTTTGGCAGCAATAACCTCAACCAAACGTTTTCTGTAGTCGCGGATCAGACCTGCACAACGGTCAGGAGGAATTTTGGACCATTCTTCTTTACAAAACTGTTTCAGTTCAGCAATATTCCTAGGATGTCTGGTGTGAACTGCTCTCTTGAGGTCATGTCACAGCATCTCAGGGTTGAGGTCAGGACTATGACTGGGCCACTCCAGAAGCGTATTTTCTTCTGTTGAAGCCATTCTGTTGTTGATTTACTTCGGTGTTTTGGGACGTTGTCCTGTTGCATCACCCAACTTCTGTTGAGCTTCGATTGGCAGACAGATAGCCTAACATTCTCCTGCAAAATGTCTTGATAAACTTGGGAATTCATTTTTTCATCGATGATAGCAAGCTGTCCAGGCCCTGAAGCAGAAAAGCAGCCCCAAACCACGATGCTCCCTCCACCATACGTTACAGTTGGGATGAGGTTTTGATGTTGGGGTGCTGTACCTTTTTTTCTCCACACTTAGTATTGTGTGTTCCTTCCAAACAACTCAACTGTAGTTTCATCTGTCCACAGACTATTTTGCCAGTAGCGCTGTGGAACATCCAGGTGCACTTAGGCAAACTTCATACTTGCTGCAATGTTTTTTTTGGACAGCAGTGGCTTCTTCCGTGGTGTCCTCTCATGAACACCATTCTTGTTTAGTGTTTTACGTATCGTAGACTGACACTCTAGGATTCTTCTTAATAACCTCGTTGAGCATTCTGCGCTGTGCTCTTGCAGTCATCTTTGCAGGATGGCCACTACTAGGGAGAGTAGCAACAGTGCTGAACTTTCTCAATTTATAGACAATTTGTCTTACTGTGGACTGATGAACATCAAGGCTTTCAGAGACACTTTTGTAACCCCTTCCAGCTTTATGCAAGTCAACAATTCTTAATCTTAGGTCTTCTGAGATCTCTTTTGTTCGAGGCATGGTTCACATCAGGTAATGCTTCTTGTGAATAGCAAACTGTTTTTTATAGGGCAAGGCAGCTCTAACCAACATCTCCAATCTCGTCTCATTGATTGGACTCCAGGTTAGCTGACTCCTGACTCCAACTAGCTTTTGGAGAAGTCATTAGCCTAGGGGTTCATATACAGTGTAGGTTGGAAAAAGTGAATGTTTAAATTATGTATTCAATATAGACAAGAAAAATACAATAATTTGTGTTAGGTTTAAACGCTCTGGTTTTGGGTTAATCGCTCTGGTTTTGTTCATGCCAATAAAGCATACTTGGCCCCAAATACTGTGTTAGGTGATTACTGTCAAACAATGAAAAGGCAACATCTACTGATTTTTGTACAGGTTCATCAGCATGGGGACTTGTCAAAGGAGTTTCCCGGACTAGGCTTGATCTGTGTCGGGCAAACCAGACCCAAATACTTATTTTGAAAAACAAAGAGGACATGACGCCCTTCTTTTCCTCAATAACCATTTCTTACCTCTTCCACTGGGAAGTCATCCATCCAGACACCGTCACCACTGGAGCTGGAGTTGCCATCATCGCTGCTGCCCTCTGCCTCCTGTAGGGCCTGCAGAGCCTCCGCAGTGATCATACCTAGAAACTCATTCTCTCCCATTGCACCTGTAAACACAGACGGAAGAGGAAGCGAGACATCCCACTCTCTCATTTTTTTATGGTTCATATACAGTCGATGAACTAAGCAGACCAGACCCAGCTGCTAATGCATTGTTGCCTAAGTGAGAGCCACCCTGTTCAGACCGGAATTGACCATTTTCAATGGTAAATGGCCTGAGAGGGACATCTTCATTTATCCACCATCTTTGCTGTAACCACACTCGTTAGCTTGTTCATGCATCAGCAAGCTTCTTATGAGAATGGCGCAGCAACCGTTAGCTAACAAGGCAAACACTTCCTTTGGCTAGCACAACTATTGTTGACACAATGCTACACACCTCCTTCCATCACCTCCTCCAACTCCTCCACATCAGAACTGCTGTTCAGGTGGATGATGTCTGCCAGAGCATCGTTGAAGTTGTAGTCTTTCAACAGGGTCATCTCCAGCTGGGGAAGGAGGAACAGGAAGTGTTATGAACTACAAATTGAGACCCGATGCCCTATATGTTTGTGGAGATCTGAGAGAATTTGACTGGTGTTAGTGTAATTCTGTGAGTTAGGTCTTCATCTTGTAGAAGCTGACAATGCGCCATCAGTGCCAGACTGCACTTTAATGATGAGACAGAATGCATAACTTATCAGGGGATAATATAAATAAATAATAAGGGGAGGGGGAATGGGACCCCTCCACTGAGTAGGCAACATTATAGCCACTCTGCCTGATCCCCACCCAGCAGCCCCTTGCTAAAGTACAGAAGCCAATTAGAGTACAGGTGGATGTTATCAGAATAAAATTCCTGCAACACATATGCCACATCTTATTCCCTTCCCACATTAGCAATATGACAAAAGCTCCACCTTTCCCGCTGATAGGTTAGGTGGAAGTTTCACCATATTGCTTATACTGTACCTACAGTATGAAATCCTTTCAGATCTCCAAAGTGCATAGGGTCTAGGGGTGGATTTGGGATTGCTATCTCCTGTCTTACCTTGGTAGCATACACAGGTAGACCCTCCAGGTCTGTTATATCCTGCTCAGGTGTGTTGTCCTCCTGTTCACCATCTTTTTTATAAGACTTTGCCTGAAGGCTTTGGCATCTGGGCGGAGCCAGAGGAGAGGGATGAGGACAGGCTCATGTCTAGCTGCTGTGGCTGTGGACTGTCGAAGTCAATCCCATCCAGATTGAAATCACCACTGTCAAAAGGGCTCTCTGGGGGGTGAGATGGCGGTTGGGACGGGAAATAAAAGGACACTGGAGTCTGTACAGAAAAGCGTGCTTGAGCTAAAGGAACCTGTGGCTGCTGAAGGAGATGGTTCTCCTGAACTGGGGGCTGGACCATGGGTTTGGGTAGCACGGGCTTCTCATCAGGTGGCTGGGGAATAATAATAATACATTTTATTTGTAAAACACATTTCAAAAACATTTCAAAGTGCTACAAAAACATCAAGATGGTCACCTGGACCGGAGGCATCAACTGGACTGGACGTATCAGGGTCTTCTGCTCTGGTGTCTGAGGTAGAGCTGTGGGAGGGGCCACAGTCCGTGGGGAGAACGGTTCTGTCTTCGGAGGGGTCATGGTCTTGAGGACAGTAGAAGGGACCACCATAGCTGACTGCTGGGAAGCTGAGCTGGGATCGCTCTGCTCCACTACAGGTACCCCCTTCTGGAGCTGAGGGGAGAGGGCTGTGGCCGGCTGGAGCCTGGGACACCATCACTGGGATGTTGACCTTGTAAAGCTGGCCTTAGGGAGATAAAAAAAAAGGGAGAAATAGATACAAAAGTCCCATTGTAAATGTTGAAAAAAATAGACTGATGAAGCTATTTCTTTTTTCTATATCATGACATTTCATGTATCATAAACATGCATCATAGAGATTTTGGTAAATGTTTCTATGAAATAGCATTGGACCTTTCAATTAAGTTAATCGAGGGAGTGTATGGAGGGCTAATGCATGTTTTTCCCCTTCTTACCAGAGGCTGTCTGCATTGTGACCCCTGCAGGGATCTGGACTGGGTAGGTCATCCGTGGAGGAAGCGAGAAGGTGGCCAGAGTCCCACTGTTGTTCTGCAACACAATTAGACAGTTAAAACACATTTGCTCCACTCAATGAAAGAACGTTCAACTGTATTTGTTGTAGAGACATGGAAATTGCTTGTGCAACAAGATCACACATAAAATAAAATGCAACAGTTAGTAGGCTACAAGTCTTCTTGACCTCTGCTCTCACACAAATAATGGGGCCACTGAGTTGACTTGTCAGTTACACTTACTACTGTTTTCCAGTGAGTCCTGGGTTCAGGCTCAAGTCCTGGGAAACTAGAGGCTGTCTAATACGCATAAGAAAACATTCTACATTTTAACCTCATCAGGTGCACAGAGATAAAGATATGCCATTCTAAAAACTCATAAAGAATTAGCCTGCATCACTGTCTGTAATTTCAGAAAAAGGAGTTACTGTAGTAGGTCATCATACAGTTCTCATGTAGAAAAAAGATGATCCTGTTCAGCTTGACATGACTCATACTGTATAGGAGGACTGTTGACATCATGACTCATACTGTATAGGAGGACTGTTGACATCATGACTCATACTGTATAGGAGGACTGTTGACATCATGACTCATGCCGCTACAGTATAACCAAACACATAAGACTGTTTTATGGTACTCAGACGTGCAAAAAGGTAGCTACTTAAAGGCCCAATGTCAAATCACTTCTGGATAACAATTAAGTACATTACTGTAATAGATTTCAATGAAAAAGTGGCAAATTGCTGTTATTGGCAGAGGGGTTTAGAACTCTCTTTGTTATTGTTCAATTAACCAATATACCACATGGTGATGTCACAATGGAAAGAAGAATCTCCCATCCCTGCAAACCTGCTCATTAAAAGCTCCTGTGTAGATTGTATTTTCAACCAGAAACTATCAGCAAATAACACTGATCACATTTTTTCACACTTTTACAGTGTTTGTTTCATCGTCTATTGTACAATAGGATATAAAACACAGGAAAACAGAATTGCGACTGCACTGGGCCTTTAACATCAAATTGAGAGAGAGGGGAGAAGAAGAAAAACCCTAGCTGCCCACAAACAGCATGCTCTAAAGACTGATTTCCTTTTTACCTTTCTTTGCTCTGCCCACATCTAGGCCTAAATTAAAATGTGCCCCACCATCCCCATCCTTTGTATGGTTAATATAGTGTCATCTTGACCTGTCCTCCTGTTACCAGACACAACATAAGGCCCTTTCCCAGACAAATTTGTTACCAACCCTGGTGTGTACAGAATCACATAAGAACGTGGGGTTTAATGGGCTGCTGCTGCTTCCCTCAGTCATTCTCAGGGTGTGTCCCAATAATCTCTCCTCCTTCCCAAAGTGTGCACTCGTTCACTTTTAAAAGCATTGGATTGATGTAGGCGTGTGCTAGAGCAGTGTTTCTCCAACTCAAGTCCTCCAGTACCCAACAGCCCAACTCCAGTACCCCCAACAGCACACATTTTTGTTGTAGCCCCAGACAAACTCACCTGATTCTACTCATTCAGGGCTTGATGATTAGTTAACAAGTTGAATCAAGAGTTTGTCTGGGGCTACAACAGACATTTGTACTGTTGGGGGTACTGGAGGACCGGAGTAGGGAAACACTGTGCTAGAGGCAGTTTCCATATATCAGTGACTTCCTTTCAGATCCATGAAGGGAAATAAACAAGTGCATACTTTGTGAGAAAGGAGAAATTATTGGAATGCAATCCCAGTGAGGTGTAATAGGTTGCCACAAAACCACAAGGTGGTGAGGTCTCTCTGTTACTTTTTTCACACCATCGTGCTGACCCTAACCATACAGTGCTGCTAGCCTGGCTCTGATATTTGGTGCTGCCCTGGCTCTCATCAAGCTGCTGAACACCTTATTGACAACTTGGCATGTCAATCAGGGTGTGGCTCCAACATTAAACATATTGACGGAAGTTTTACTTACTATGACATGTGGTTGTCGTACCTTGAGTTGAATGCACTAACAATAAGTCGCTCTGGATAAAAGTCTCTGCTAAATGACTAAAATGTCATCTACACCTGTCAACCAAATTATTTAATCAACATTCTACAGGCTAGCAGTAAGCTCTTTTCCCAAACAGCAGTTTGCAGACATGCACTGCACAACAAAAGTTATCATTCAAATGTATGACAGTTTCGTGTAACTTGCTTTAGCTGTGAAACTCTGGACGTCTTGGCCTGTAGGGATCACAACAGAGGCTGGGGATGGAAGAAGGAAGAGGAATGATTAGGCTATTCAATTAAATGTAGCGATCTGTATTCAATAATCAATTGACCTGATTAACTCGCACTGTAGAATATGCAACCATTGGGCAATCCTATTTGGTGGATCAACTCATTGATTTGTGACATAGATAGATGGGTGTGGTGTAGAGCCTTTGGGTGCGTCCCAATATTATCTCCTTTCTCCTGAAGTTTACACCTGTTCACTACTTTCCACAATTCTAAAAGCATTAGATCGGTGGAGGCATGCGAGGGAAATTTCACCATATTTCCTTTACCAGTCATTTTCCTTCAAATCAGTGAAGGGAAGTGAACAAGTGCACACTTTTGGAGGAAAGAGAGAATTGAGAAGTACCCTTGGACTGTAAAACCTCTAATTACTTACATGTAGGTTTTGTAAAAGTCTGTCCATAGTTTGGAGGGAGCTGCAGCACAAAGTCGGATGAGTTGGTGTTCTTCATGAGGGCCAAGCCATCCACTGCTTTGGACTGCAGAATCTTTGACTCCCAGAGCTACAGAAGAAAACACATTTGGTTTGCTAGTTAATTTGACATAACATAAACTGTGTTTAATATGATTGCAGTTCTAGTTACACAGCACTGCCATATGGCCTCTGCTCTTTTCTTGATTTCAACATGTAGCTTCAAAACACCACACTTCAATGTGATATATTCTGAAATACTTATTAACTCCCTTTATGACATAAAATACGTAGTCAAGTTACAAAGCGAAGCGTTACAAAGCGAAGTCAATAGTCTATTGGTCAGGGAGGACTAACATTAGCTAGAAGATCGTGCTCACTGATGAGGAATGGCTTTATTCCAACAGATCGAGTTAAGAGCACTTATTTCAGAGCGCTCTGTAAGCCACGCCCCAGTGGGCAGAGCTAGCTAGGCACGTTGGATTGAGACACGTTTTAATACAATAAAAAGCCTCTAATTTTACAATGGGTCCACCATTGTAAAAGACCAGTGTATTGCAGATATTTTACTTATTAAGTCAAAATACGAAATTATCTTTGAGTAGTAAACACGGAAAACAACGAGTCCCAAACAACTCACAATAGAACATGCCAGAAGCTGACCAGAGGGGGGCATCGTTTGCTAGGCTCCCGAAATTATTGGGATCGTCTGGTTACCACCAGTGTTGGGAATACATTGAGTTCGTTGACAAAACAAACCATTGGACATCTTTTCACACTGAGATTTGTGTGTCAAAGGTCCGCCTTGGGTCTGTGTAAACTATGCGATTATATTGGAGACAGGTTTATAGCATTGAATGTCATCTGTTGAAATACCATAACAGTACATTTAAAGACCACAACTACTTATTTTACTCAGCTAGAGATTGAAATAAATGGTGTTTCTTTAAAAAGATGGTCCTGGCTGACATTTCCTCACCTTATTTTCCTTGACATTATGCATGGTTGTTGGTTATTTACCAGAAAACAAGAAGTGCAAACTGAAGCAATAGACTCCTCATTTTACTCAACTAGAGATTTAATAAAATAGTGTTTCTTTGAAAAGATGGGCCTGGCTGACATGAAAAATACATTAAGAGGAAAAGATCCACAGACTCCAGAAGCTGATTATCTTTCTGCACACCTGTGTATTTACAATGCTGGCTGCCATGGTTAATACAAAACGCAGGACATTGAACGGTATTTTATTAGGATCCCCATTAGCTGTTGCAAAAGCAGCCGCTACTCTTCCTGGGGTCCACACAAAACATAATACAGAACATCAATAGACAAGAACAGCATAAAAAAAATGTCAAAGCCACACGTAGCCTACATATCAATGTATTCACAAACTATCTAGGTCAAATAGGGGAGAGGCGTCGTGCCATGAGGTGTTGCTGTATCTGTTTTTTTTTAACCAGGTTTACTGTTTATTTGAGTAATATGAGATGGAACGAAGTTCCACGCAATAAGGGCTCTATATAATACTGTACGCTTTCTTGAATTTGTTCTGGATTTGGGGACTGTGAAAAGACCCCTGGTGGCATAAGTGTATAAGTTGACAATGCAAACCATTTGTGATTTTCAACACATTAATTTTTCTTATAAATAGAAGAAGTGATGCAGTCAGTCTCTCCTCAACTCTTAGCCAAGAAAGACTGGCCTGCATAGTATTTATATCAGCCCTCTGATTACAATGAAGATCAAAATGTGCCACTATGTTCTGGGCCAGCTGCAGGTTAACTAGGTCTTTCCTGAACCACACGACTGGACAATAATCAAGATTAGACAAAACTAGAGCCTGCAGAACTTGCTTTTTGGAGTGTGGTGTCAATTTCTTTTTTTTTTAATCTCTTTATTACAGCCAGACCTATCCCCATCTTTACAACCATTGAATCTATATGTTTTGACCATGACAGTTTACAATCTAAGGTAAACTTGTTCAACAGCCACACCATTCATTACCAGATTATGCTGAGGTCTAGAATTTACGGAATGATATGTATCAAATACAATGCTCTTAGTTTTAGAGATGTCCAGGGCGAGTTTATTACTGGCCACCCATTCCAAAACAGACTGCAACTCTAAGTATTTCAGTAACTTCATTAACTGTGGTTGCTTATGCGTATATGGATGAATCCTCAGCATACATGGACACACATGCTTTGTTTAACGCCAGTGCAGGTCATTGGTAAAAATAGAAAAGACTAGAGGGCCTAGCGAGCTACCCTGCGGTACACCACATTTTACATGTTTGACATTAGAGAAGATTCCATTAAACAAAACCCTTTGAGTTCTATTAGATATATACAGTTGAAGTCGGAAGTTTACATACACCTTAGCCAAATACATTTAAACTCAGTTTTTCCTGACATTTAATCCTGGTAAAAAGTTCCTGTCTTAGGTCAGGTAGGATCACCACCTTATTTTAAGAATGTGAAATGTCATAATAATAGTAGAGAATGATTTCAGATTTAATTTCTTTCATCACATTCCCAGTGGGTCAGAAGTTTACATACACTCAATTAGTATTTGGTAGCGTTGCCTTTAAATTGTTTAACTTGGGTCAAACGTTTCAGGTAGCCTTCCACAAGCTTCCCACAATAAGTTGGGTGAATTTTGGCCCATTCCTCCTGACAGAGCTGGTATAACTGAGTCAAGTTTGTAGACCTCCTTGCTTGCACACGCTTTTTCAGTTCCGCCCACAAATGTTCTATAGGATTGAGGTCAGGGCTTTGTGATGGCCACTCCAATACCTTGACTTTGTTGTCCTTAAACCATTTTGACACAACTTCGGAAGAATGCTTGGGGTCATTGTCCATTTGGAAGACCCATTTGCGACCAAGCTTTAACTTCCTGACTGATGTCTTGAGATGTTGCTTCAATATATCCACATCATTTTCCTCCCTCACGATGCCATCTATTTTGTGAAGTGCACCAGTCCCTCCTGCAGCAAAGCACCCCCACAACATGATGCTGCTACCCCTGTGCTTCACGGTTGGGATGGTGTTCTTCGGATTGCAAGCCTCCCCCTTTTTCCTCCAAATATAACGGATGGTCATTATGGCCAAACAGTTTTTTTTGTTTCATCAGACCAGAGGACATTTCTCCAAAAAGTACGATCTTTGTCCTCATGTGCAGTTGCAAACCGAAGTCTGGCTTTTTTATGGCGGTTTTGCAGCAGTGGCATCTTCCTTGCTGAGCAGCCTTTCAGGTTATGTCGATATAGGACTCATTTTACTGAGGATATAGATACTTTTGTACTGGTTTCCTCCAGCATCTTCACAAGGTCCTTTGCTGTTGTTCTGGGATTCATTTGCACTTTTCGCACCAAAGTACGTTCATCTCTAGGAGACAGAGTGCGTCTCCTTCCTGAGCGGTATGACGGCTGTGTGGTCCCATGGTGTTTATACTTCAGTACTATTGTTTGTACAGATGAATGTGGTACCTTCAGGCATTTGGAAATTTCTCCCAAGGATGACCCAGACTTGTGGAGGTCTTGGCTGATTTCTTTTGATTTTCCCATGATGTCAAGCAAAGAGGCACTGGGTTTGACAGTAGACCTTGAAATACATCCACAGGTACACCTCCAATTGACTCAAATTATAACAATTAGTCTATCAGAAGCTTCTAAAGCCATGACATCATTTTCTGGAATTTTCCAAGCTGTTTAAAAGGCACTGTCAACTTAGTGTATGTAAATTTCTGACCCACTGGAATTGTGATACAGTGAATTAAGTGAAATAATCTGTCTGTAAACAATTGTTGGAAAACTTACTTGTCTTATGCACAAAGTAGATGTCTTAACCTGTTGGGGATAGGGGGCAGTATTTGCACAGCCGGATAAAAAACATACCCGATTTAATCTGGTTACTACTCCTGCCCAGTAACTAGAATATGCATATAATTGTTTGATTTGGATAGAAAACACCCTAAAGTTTCTAAAACTTTGAATGGTGTCTGTGAGTATAACAGAACTCATATGGCAGGCCAAAACCTGAGAAGATTCTAAACAGGAAGTGCCCTCTCTGACCATTTCTTGGCCTTCTTTGTCATCTCTATCCAAAACAGAGGATCTCTGCTGTAACGTGACACTTTCTAAGGCTCCCATAGGCTCTCAGAAGGCACCAGAACATTGAATGATGACTCTGCAGTTACTGGCTGAAAAACAGTAGCGCATTTGGTAAGTGGTCGATCTGAGAACAATGAGACGGGTGCGCGTGTGCATGTGAAGAGTCCATTTTCTTCTTTGAGTCTTTGAACGAAAACAACTTCTCCCGGTCGGAATATTATTGCTATTTTACGAGAAAAATCGCATAAAAATTGATTTTAAACAGCGTTTGACATGCTTCGAAGTACAGTAATGGAATATTTTGACATTTGTCACGATATGCGCCGGCGCGTCACCCTTCGGATAGTGTCTTGAACGCACGAACAAAACGCCGCTATTTGGATATAACTATGGATTATTTGGAACCAAACCAACATATGTTGTTGAAGTAGAAGTCCTGGGAGTGCATTCTGACGACGAACAGCAAAGGTAATCCAATTTTTCTTATAGTAAATCTGAGTTTGGTGAGTACCAAACTTGGTGGGTGTCAAAATAGCTAGCCTGTGATGGCCGGGCTATCTACTCAGAATATTGCAAAATGTGCTTTCACCGAAAAGCTATTTTAAAATCGGACACCGCGATTGCACAAAGGAGTTCTGTATCTATAATTCTTAAAATAATTATGTTTTTTGTGAACGTTTATCGTGAGTAATTTAGTAAATTCATCGGAAGTGTTCGGTGGGAATGCTAGTCACATGCTAGTCACATGCTAATGTAAAAAGCTGGTTTTTGATATAAATATGAACTTGATTGAACAAAACATGCATGTATTGTATAACATAATGTCCTAGGAGTGTCATCTGATGAAGATCATCAAAGGTTAGTGCTGCATTTAGCTGTGGTTTTGGTTTTTGTGACATTATATGCTAGCTTGAAAAATGGGTGTCTGATTATTTCTGGCTGGGTACTCTGCTGACATAATCTAATGTTTTCCTTTCGTTGTAAAGCCTTTTTGAAATCGGACAGTGTGGTTAGATTAACGAGAGTCTTGTCTTTAAAATGGTGTAAAATAGTAATATGTTTGAGAAATTGAAGTAATAGCATTTCTAAGGTATTTGAATATCGCGCCACGGGATTCCACTGGCTGTTGACTAGGGTGGGATGCAAACGTCCCACCTAGCCCAGAGAGGCTAACCGACTTGTCAAAACTATAGTTTGTTAACAAGAAATTTGTGGAGTGATTGAAAAACCATTTTTAATGACTCCAACCTAAGTGTATGTAAACTTCCGACTTCAACTGTAGCTCTGAATCCACGATATGGCAGGTTGAAAAGCCATAACTAGGGTTGCAAAGAATCAGAAAATTTCAGGTAAACTTCTGGAAATTTTCCATGGGAAGTTAAGCCCGGGAATTTTGCTTAAATTCATCAAAAAAAGTTAGCTTATAACAGTGAACTTTTTTGTGGGATACACAAGGCAATTCTAGGTCTTGTGGCATATTTTGGTTAAACTATCCCCAATTCAATGGAATTGCATTCATCACATGTGAAGTGCACTCTTCCATCACATGTACAGCTGATTCTCAAGATCTTGCACACTAATGAGATGCTATGAATCCCACACTACTACACTGTCTGAGCCAAGGACTACATGCTTTCTGGTAAGTTTTGATTACAATACTAGGTAGGGTGAATATATTTTGACATACATCATTCTTTTGTTAACTAGTAAATAGTACCCTACAGCAAAGTGTGTTTAAATCATTTCTAACTTGTTAACAATTACTGCTAGTTAGTTTTTGCTAACATGTGGGTTTTAGCTTGCTTGAGCCTGCTAACTGAGGAGTGTTAATTCACCTGTTTCCATACATGTTTCATTTTTAAACATTTCCTTTGTAAGATGAATGTTTTATCTAACTGCTTACCTATTTATCTGTACATGGAATTGTTTTTTTTTTACTCTTTTTATTCCTAATCTTTACAGGAAAATGCCACAGGCACTATCTGATGTGTGGAAACATTTCACTGCAGCTAATCTAGAAGGAAAAGCTGTGTACATTTGCAAATACTGTGCCAAATCATATGTGAAGAATGCAACAAAGATGCAGAATCATCTGGCCAAGTGCATAAAGTTCCCTCAGCGCTCACAACAAGCAACCTCTGACAAAAGTCCCTCTACTTCTATTCGATGTGAAAATGATGAATCAGACACCTTATCGATAGCAAAAGCTCATGGTCCTCCTGGAATCAGATTTTTTTTTCACTCAATAGAGGAACGTAATCACAGAAATGCTGATGAATGCCTTTCTCAAGCTGTGTATGCAACTGGTTCACCTCTGATGCTCACAGGAAATGTGTATTGAAGAGATTTCTGAATGTTCTTCGCCCAGCATACACCCCTCCAACCAGACATGCTTTATCTACTCAATTGCTGGATGCAGAGTTCAACAGAGTTCAAATGAAGGTCAAGGAAATCCTAGAGAAAGAAGACTGTATTGCAATCATCTCTGACGGGTGGTCGAATGTTCGTGGGCAAGGAATAATTAACTACATCTCCACCCCTCAACCAGTATTCTACAAGAGCATAGACACAAGGGACAACAGACACACCGGTCTCTACATTGCTGATGAGCTGAAGGCAGTCATCAATGACCTTGGACCACAGAAGGTATTTGCACTGGTGACAGACAATGCTGCGAACATGAAGGCTGCTTGGTCTAAAGTGGAGGAGTCCTACCCTCACATCACACCCATTGGCTGTGCTGCTCATGCATTGAATCTGCTCCTCAAGGACATCATTGCACTGAAAACAATGGATACACTCTCTAAAAGAGAGCCTAGTAAATGGTTAGGTATGTGAAGGGTCATCAAGTTATAGCAGCAATCTACCTCACCAAGCAAAGTGAGAAGAATAAGAGCACCACATTGAAGCTGCCCAGAAACACCCGTTGGGGTGGTGTTGTCATCATGTTTGACAGTCTTCTGGAGGGGAAGGAGTCTCTCCAAGAAACGACCATATCACAGTCTGCCGATATGGACAGACCCATCAAGAGGATCCTCCTGGATGATGTATTTTGGGAGAGAGTGGTAAGCAGCCTGACTCCTGAAACCTATAGCAGTAGCCATTGCACGGATTGAGACAATGCCATCCTGTCTGATGTTCAGACTCTGCTTGTAGATGTAAGAGAAGATATCCGTACTGCCCTGCCCACTTCACTGTTGCTCCAAGCAGAGAAAACTGCAGTTCTGAAATACATCAAAAAGCATGAAGACTTCTGCCTGAAGCCCATACACGCCGCAGCGTACATGTTGGACCCAAAGTATGATGGCAAGAGCATCCTGTCTGGTGCAGAGATCAACAAGGCCTACGGTGTCATCACTACCGTGTCTCACCACCTTGGCCTGAATGAGGGTAAGGTTCTTGGCAGTCTGGCGAAGTACACTCCCAAGCAAGGGCTTTGGGATGGAGATGCAATATGGCAGTCGTGCCAACATATCTCATCAGCCACCTGGTGGAAGGGACTTTGTGGATCGGAGGCTCTTTCCGCTGTTGCCTCCATCATTCTCTAAATCCCACCAACATCAGCCGCCTCAGAGCGCAACTGGTCCTTGTTTGGGAACACACACACCAAAGCACACAACAGGCTGACCAATACAAGGGTTGAAAAATTGGTGGCCATCTGGGCAAATTTTAGGCTTTTTGAGCCTGACAACGAGCCATCCTCAACAAGGTTGGGAAGTGACAGTGAAGATGAGGCCTCAGAGTCTGATGTTCAAGAGATGGACATTGAGGAGATCCAGGGAGAAGACATGGAAGGCTGAGAGGAAGACAACCAAAGCTTTAATTTCTAGACTAGCATTTTACAGATGTTGAAAACGTTTTTGTTAGATGTGATGGATCATTGGGGATCATTCAATATTCCCTTTCTTTTGTTGTTCAGTGAAATCATCCCATGTGAAGAGTCAACTCATTTAATTAAAGTTAAATTCGTAACTAAATAGTTCTTTTTTTTATTAGAAGGATTTAATCACTTGCAATTACGTCTACTTATGATAAGGTAAAAGGTTTATGTTTCTGTCTCCATATGAGATGGTAAATATATCCAATGCAAAAAACATCTACATTTAAATGGTATTAATATTAATTTGCATATATTTCCGTTAATTCCCATATATTCCCATTAATTACATGGAAAGTTTCCACCTCTGAATATTTCCCAAAATGTGCAACCCAAGTATTTTCAACAACAGGTTATGGTCAATAATATGAAAAGGCTGCACTGAAATCCAACAGTAGTGTGCCCACAATCTTCTTATTATTAATTTCTTTAAACCAGTCAGTCATTTGTGTCAGTGGAGTACATGTTGAGTGCCCTTCTCTATAAGCATGCTGAAAATCTGTTAATTTGTTTACAGAGAAATGATATTTGGTCAAACACAATTTGTTTCCAACAGTTTGCTAAGAGCTGGCAGCAAGCTTATTGGTCTGCTATTAGAACCAGCAAAGGCCACTTTACCACTCTTGGGTAGCAGAATTACTTTGGCTTCCCTCCAGGCCTGAGGACAAAGACTTTCTTCTAGGCTCAGATTAAAAATATGACAGATAATATGGTAGCTGACTCTATAGCCACTCCTCAGTAGCTTTCCATCTAAATTGTCAATGCCAGGTTTGTCATTATTGATAGATTTTTCCACCTCTCCCACACCAACTTTACAAAATTCAAATTTGCAATGCTTTCCTTTCATTATTAGTTTTTTTATGCATGAATACAATTGCTCATTGTTCATTGTTGGCATTTCCTGCCTAAGTTTGCCCACTTTGCCAATTAAATAATCATTAGAATAATTGGCAACATCAAATGGTTTTGTGATGAATAAGCTATCTGATTCCATGAAAGATGGAGTTGAATGTCTTTCTGCCCATAATTTCAGTTAAAGTACGCCAAAGTTTTTTTCCATCAATCTTTATATCATTGATCTTGGCTTCATAATACAGTTTATTCTTCTTTTTGTTGAGTTTAGTCACATACTTACTGCAAATTGAGAAATTAAGCCAGTCATATGCAGCCAGACTTATTAGCCACTCCTTTTGCCCCATCTCTTTCAACCATACAGTTTTTCAATTCCTCATCAATCCATGGAGCCTTAACAGTTCTGTCAGTTTCTTAACAGGTGCACGTTTATCAATAATTGGAAGAAGCATTCATCAAGTGCAGCATCTGGATGCTCCTCATTAATCACATCAGACCAACAAATATGTTTAACATCATCCACATAAGAGTTATAGCAAAATCTTTTGTATGATCTCTTATACACTATTTTAGGCCCAGCTGTTGGAACTTTGGCTTTCCTGAATATAGCCGGATACAACTTAGATAGAATAAAGTTCTACAGTATTAGTAAAAATGTGATCGATACATGTGGATGATCTTGTTCCTGTAGTGTTTGTAAACACCCTGGTAGGTTGATTAATAACCTGAACCAGATTACAGGCACTGGTTACAGTAAGAAGCTTCCTCTTGAGCGGACAGCTTGATGAAAACCTGTCAATATTCAGGTCCCCAAGAAGGTAGATCTCTGTTTACATCACATACACTATCAAGCATTTCACACAAATTATTTAGATACAGTCTGTTAGCACTTGGTGGCCTATAGCAACACCCCAAAAGAAAAGGCTTTAGATGTGCCAAGTGAACCTGCAATATCAGAGAGACATAATACTGAAAAGAGCAAACAAAGCAAGAGAAAAAAAATATATCCATTCAGCAGTCCATTAATCAATTGGTGTGTGAGTTTGCTGTGGGGTTGAAGCCATGGGTCCCATAGGCTTGGCTCTCTCATCCCTTCGAGGCTTCTGGGAGGGAGGGTGGACAATGAGCCTGGCATAGCGGATGTAAGCAATGTCCCCACACACTCTGGCAGCTTTCATGGCTGGGATGAGTTCTTTCCTCTTCTGGCGCACAGCTTCAAGATAGACCTCGTTGAGGAAGATATACGTTCCTCTCAAGTTCTTGGCTCTTTCCAGAACAGCTACCTTGTTCTTGAACCTCAGGAACTTGACCACCATCGTCCTGGGCCTATCAACTGGGCCGGTGGTGGGTTTTCCAGTCCTGTTGGTGTGCTCCACCTCAATCTTCCTGTGGTCCATCTTCAATTTCTCAGAGATAACTTCCCTCACTGTCTTCAGACTCCGTCCAGGTCTCATGTGGAGATTATGCAATTCCGTACACAACCATTTTGTTCCGCCTTGACTGTCCCTCGAGATAGTCTGATTTATCAGACTGATTTATCTGTCATTGTTATTATGGATTCACACACAGAACTGATGTTCTCTCAATGACTTACAGATTGCCGTCATCTTGCCTTTCTCCTGTTTCAACTAATCGAGCTGACCCTGGGAGAACTGCAAACTGTTCTTCAGGTCCTGGACCTCTCTGGTCAGGTCATCCATTATTTTATTAGTAGAATCTAAGAGTATTTGGACAAAAACACTTGAAGCCATTTTCTTGTTGAATATATGCTTTTATATGGTCTGTAGCTCTGTCTTACAACAAGTCAAATAAATATTTGTGCAAACTGGAAGTGGGAACTCTTTCCCCAATGATTTCCTAAGGCTGAGGTATTTTGTCAGTTATTCCATACCAAGATGAGGCTGAATGCCAAGAACACCACACAACTGCAATACAACTACTTAATCTCATTGGTATATGACTGTTCAGTCTGTTGAATATTCCATCAATGAAAATATGGATTTATTGTCTGGACAAAGGTTTTATTTAAATGGACACACACTATAACGCAAGTTTAGAAAATAAAGTAATTAACAGGAAAAGTAATTTACTACATTAATTATACTCAGAGCCTCTCCCCTTCATTTGCTTAACTAGGGGACTGGGATGGAGAAATGGCTTACAATAGCCAGGGTGTGGCTCAACAGGTGGAATACGTCCCAAAGCCCTCGGGTTGAGGGTTCGATTCCTACGGGGGACCAGTACAAAAATGTACGCACTCATTACTGTTAGTTGCTCTGGATAAGAGTGTCTACAAAAATGTCAAATGTATACGGAATGGGATGCCATTTGGGACACAGACACATTCCATCTGTTGAAGAAGCCACCTGAAATCAATGGCTGCATACTAATTGTCCATTCCTCTCCTCATGGATATGCAAGCACTGGATAGGTGTAAGCTACTTCACATCAAAGTTATATATCCCTAAAATGTGCAATGGGGTGGTTAAGAGCATTGGGCCAGTCATCAAAAGGTTACTGGTTTGAATCCCCTAGGTGACAAATCTGTCAAATGTGCTCTTAAACAAGGCACTTAACCCTAATTGCTCTGGATAAGAGTGTCTGCTAAATGACTAAAAAGTCCACACTTAGGAAGGACAATGGATATGCAGCCAATGTTAATGGTTACATACCTTAGTCATTAGTAAAAAAAAAAATTAAAAAGGGGGGGGTTTCTATAAAAGGGCATATAATTGACAAGTTGTTGCAGTAGTAAGGCAATGGATCCAGAGCTGTATATGTTAATTATGGACTTTAAGGTAACAGGCAGGAAAAGGCGGTCCAATCGCCTCAGGCCCTTCGGAAGGGGAGAATATAAGGGTTAGTCAAATCAAATTTGCTTACAAGCCCTTAACACTTCTTTTTCTTAAAACTGTATTGTTGTTTAAGTAAAAGTGAGAGCATGACTAAGAGCATAGTACACCACATGCACTGGGAGTAGAGAATAATTAATAGTGTTGCTGTGGACACTGGATAATCTCACACACACACACACACACCCTGTTTGACATTGCCGAGTCAATTCAGGTAGCCCGTCTGGTGTTCAACCTTCCCAAGTTCTCTCACGTCACCCCACTCCTCCGCTCTCTCCACTGGCTTCCAGTCGAAGCTCGCATCCGCTACAAGACCATGGTGCTTGCCTACGGAGCTGTGAGGGGAACGGCACCTCCGTACCTTCAGGCTCTGATCAGGCCCTACACCCAAACAAGGGCACTCCGTTCATCCACCTCTGGCCTGCTCGCCTCCCTACCTCTGAGGAAGCACAGTTCCCGCTCAGCCCAGTCAAAACTGTTCGCTGCTCTGGCACCCCAATGGTGGAACAAGCTCCCTCACGACGCCAGGACAGCGGAGTCAATCACCACCTTCCGGAGACACCTGAAACCCCACCTCTTCAAGGAATACCTGGGATAGGATAAAGTAATCCTTCTAACCCCCCCCTTAAAAGATTTAGATGCACTATTGTAAAGTGGTTGTTCCACTGGATATTATAGGTGAATGCACCAATTTGTAAGTCGCTCTGGATAAGAGCGTCTGCTAAATGACTAAAATGTAAAATGTAATGTCATGCGTGTGTGTTAACCATAGCAGCCAACATTATAATAAAGAGATGTGCAGAAAGATTATCAGCCTCTGGTGTCTGTGGATCCTTTCCCCTTAATGTATTTTTCATGTCAGCCAGTCACACCTTTGAAAATAAACACCATTTAATTACATCTCTAGTTGAGTAAAATTAGTTTTTTTCTGGTCACAAAATAATCCAGAAAATAGCGGTAAACAGCGCCACACTCGGGCAGAAAACGGAATGTTCTATTCCCAGCCAGGCCCATCTTTTCAAAGAAAACACAATTGAATTATATCTATATTTCAGCAAAATAAGTAGTTCTTTGTGATTAAAAGAAAATGTTAACAATTCAGGTAAAGAGCCACAGTAAAGCAGAAAATATAGGAATGTTCTATCATAAATTGAGAGAAAGAAAATCCCTTGTTGACATGGCTGCTAGTACTTAGAAATACTATAACAGTAAATGAATAGATGACATTCACTACTATAAACCTGTTTCGAATATAATCGCATAGTTTACACAGACCCACCGCGGTCCCATGTGAAAAGGAGTCCCATGCCCTGGTCTGTTTTGTCAATTTACTCAAAGTATCTCGCCACACCGGTATACAAATCATTAGTCCAGGTAAAGTCCCACTCACCTGTCTCGGGTCTTAATTAAAGGACATGGTTCTCCAATCCTAGATAGCTTCGGTTAGAGGGGTTTTAAAGGAGGATACAAGGAAAGAAGGAGAAAATAACAAGGAAGGGAGACAGTTTTGCATTAAAGAAGTGACAAATGATCACTTTACTAACTAACCCAAACAACAATATACATATCCGTTTACAGGCTACTTACCACATGACTTGAATTTGACAACATTTTGAGGGACCAGACGATCCGCTGCCTTGGTCTTGTTAGCAGGCGCGAGGTAAGCAAAATAGGTAACTAGTAGGGCAGCTAAATAGCTCGCGCATGTGACAGACACATATTTCAATATTGACACATCATCGGTTGGTCTTTCTTAACTAGGTTAGACATTGATAGTGAAGTTTATATATTGGTTTCATTAGCTAGAAACAGCTGAAATAGTAGGCTAGTCTGAAGGGGCTGTTCATTCCAACACGGGTGAGTGTGACCTTTTATTCTTGACATCTGGTTGCAGCCTGGTCTCAGACTAGAAGTAACAGTAAATGTCAATCCGGAACATCAAATTAGTATGATATGTTAAGTTTGGTATAGTTACATAAGACAGAAGATTACTTAAGGTAAAAACGAAAGAAGGGTGGGCGTGTAATGCGAAAGTCTATCAACCCAAGGGGTGCGTGTTCAAATCTCATCACGGACAACTTTAGCTAATTAGCAACTACTTACTACTTTTAGCTACTTTGCAACTATTTAGCATGTTACCTAACCCTTTTAGCTAACCCTTCCCCTAGCCTTAATAACCTAACTCCAAACCCTAGCCTAGCTAAGGTTAGCCACAAATTGTAATTCATAACATATCATACGAATTGTAATTCTTAACATATCGTACCAGGGTTCGCACAGGGTTTGGCACTCTGAAATTCAAGAACTGGAATACCTTAAATCTGATATTTTATCAAGTTGGTACTTGAAAAGTACTTCAATTAAAATGAGAGAACAGAAAATGATAAAATATGTTAATATGAAAAATATTAGATAAATGTATTGGTCATGCAAATACATTTTTGCGCTCTGGTTGCCAGACAGGTACTGAACTGAATGCTTAGGTGCAGCCAAACATCACATCGATAGCTAAAATGCCTAGCAAATGTAGATTAAAACTTGCCTGGTAGGATATTGATGTTTATACATCGGTTTTGCCAGACCCAACCAGGGATGTAGTGGAGGGTAAACGCAGTTTACGCACCTTTTTATATAGTGTTCACTCACCTTTTTATTTTGTTAATTAACATTTACCCATTATTGTGTTCCTAGCGTTGAAAATGCTCATAAGGCTTCTTGATCTGAGTTCTAATTGTGCCTACCTCTGCTAACGAGTGGAATCATGAATGATTCATGTATGCTCGTTATGTTCACCAGCTCCCTTGGATTCGCCTTGTTAGCAGCACATTCATTCACCACTCTGTCCAACGAGAAACTCTGCCCATGACATAGGCCGAGAGGTAAAACAAACTTCCTCAGCCCAGACCTACAGTGGTAAGTGGCAGAGAGTGGGATATTTTTTTTTTAATCCCTTGACTCCTTCTGTGTCAACAGACATTCCCCAAATAAAAAAAAACCTGACTCTCGGAGAATGAGTGTACAACTGGTAAATAGTCGCTGATATTTCAGTCAGATGTCTAGCTAGCTAGGTAGGTCAAGTGCTCTTGCTATAGCTTGCTGGCTAGAAGGATGAAGTTAGAAGCTAACGTTGAACAGAGCATGACCTCAGCAGGAGCAGTTGACTAAAATTAAGCTTGCTATAATCAAAGGATGGGCTATTATAAGTTCTCATAACAAAATACATTTTCTTTACAGAGAGTAGTGAGATAGAAAGTGATGAGTCAGGCTGCAATGAAGGAGGCAAAGGAGATACACAGAGAGAGGAAGCATTGAAGCAAGCAGGGAGAGAGGTTAGTAGTACAGTGGTTCCCAAACTTGGGGTTCCCTAAAATGTAAATAGGGTCTCATGAGAATCTTTAATGTTATCAAACACAATAACTTGTTTCTCTTCAAATGGGTATAGGATACAACATTTTAGAGTCAACTAAGGGCTTTTTACACTGTTAAAATTCGCTTTCATGTCATTGTGTTGGGAGAGCCTATGGGACCTAACATTTAGTGAAATATATAGAGAATTTAAATATAAAGACAATGTAATATTATTATAATGTGCACTGAACAAAAATATAAACGCAACATGCAACAATTTCAAAGATTTTACTGAGTTACAATTCGTGTAAGGAAATCAGTCAACATCATCAGTACTGACATATCACTCATGTATGTAGTAAATAAGTAGTGAAACACGTATTATTGAGTAGAACTTGTAAGGTAGTGATGAATAGTACGTTTTTAGTTTTTTTACGAGATTGTGGCAATATACTGCTATCTGGTGGCGACTAGAACAATTGCATAATAGGAACTATTACAAATTGATGGTCCTTGAAAATAAATACTAGTGCTTGAAAAAGTACTTGAAAGTCCTTGAATTTGACTTGCCATTGTCTGTACGAACCCCGTCATACGAAATGTATGATGGACATCGACAAATGAAAGAAACATAACGTATCATGCTAAATGGTTTGTCCTGGATTTACTATCAAAATAATACAAAATGCTCTGAGACCAGGTTGCAACTTTTGATCTACACCTCTACCCTTTCACAAACACAGGCATAAAATGCAAATATCTTTAATTTGTTTTGTTAATAACTACCACTTAAGTCATATACACATACAACACATTTAATAAATGTAGTTATATAGTTTCTTTAGTGAGTGCAGACCATTGCTGCATCTCTAGGGCCCCCTCTGAAATATTATAATTAGTAATACATTTTAGTCATTTAGCAGACACTCGTATCCAGAATGACTTACAGTAGTGAGTGCATACATTTTCGTGCTGGTCCCCCCCCCCCCCCCTCTTTGGGAATCGAACCCACAGCCCTGGCGTGGCAAGTACACGGGACCATAATGTATGTGGGCTACTTCATATAACCATAAATCAATGATATTGACTTATAGAATAATAGATGAGAGCACATGCTTAACTGTGCAAAAGGACCATGGTCAGCTAGCTAGTCAACAAATGACAGGACATTTATATAATTAACCTAATTGTCTTAATTGGAAATTCATTCCAGATAGTTATTGGAAACACTATGGGTTGTTTCCCAGAGACAGATTGAGCCTTGTCCTGGACCGAAAAGCAAGCTCAATTGAGAATCTACATTGACAGTGCTTTTTATATAATAATAATAATATATGCCATTTAGCAGATGCTTTTATCCAAAGCGACTTAGTCATGCATGCATACAGTACATTTTATGTATGGGTGGTCCCGGGAATCAAACCCACTATCCTGGCATGCAACTGCCAACTGAGCTACAGAGGACTAGATTTAGCCTAATCTCACATGAGGTTGGTGGCACCTTAATTGGGGAGGACGGGCTTGTGGTAATGGCAGTTGCAGAACAGGTGTTTGATGCCATTCCATTTGCTCCATTCCGGCCATTATTATGGGCCATTCTCCCCTCAGCAGCCTCCTGTGCCTAATCTGTGTCCAGAAAACCAGTCCTTTTGAGTGTGTTAAATGCAAGCCTACAAGATTATGTGGTATTTACTCTTTTATAAAGAGAGCTTCTTCAACCTCCTGTCATTTCACAATGAATAATCTTCTGAGAGAAATGTAAAGTGCATTGTGATGGTAGGGCTGTGTGTTCGGTTGTTTGTTCTTCCAATGATAATATATTTGTTTGTTGTAGCCTAATTCTATTGTACCATGCAGGTTAGAACTAGCCTGGCTGCCAGTCTGTTTCTGTTTCTGCTCTCTTGTCATGTCTGTCACCCAGGCTATACAACATGTTAATATCCATACATACAGGAGTACAATAGGACCAAACAATATTATGACAGACTTAAATGTGATAAAGTATACACAACGAACACACAATATAAAAGCACAATTGTTCATCAGCCACATGTAGATTATGTCCCTTTTAAACATTTGTCCTTGTATTGAAACAGCGAGGATGAGTTTGGTTGGCAAAAATGTCTCGGACCAAGGAAATAGGCATCCTGTGTATAGCCTCAATTCCAGGCTTCCTTACGACTAACGAGACTTGGGAGTATGGTGATGTGAGACTTGATCCTTTAAGACTTCCTTGATCATAATCATTACTGTGTTGTGCAGCCTGATTGCCCTTGTGCTTCTGTCTCAATCCACTTCTTCTCAATCTCTACCTATAAAAGGACAGACGGATACGGTTCAGTTTCATTAGGTACGGAATAATCACTAGGGCATGACAACGATAGAAGATTTTGCTACACTACAGCACATACACTATAGGACCAGCCTAGGCAAGGTCAGCTGGTGTCACAGTAATAACTACAGTATAAAAAATACCCTGTACCCTTAATCACAAAGCATGATTCTGCTTGGGAAACAGATTGAAATAGAAACTAACAAAATGAAGTCTACAACAGCATTATAGATATTAAACAGCCAAAAAAATACTAAACAGTATAGATATTAAACTTGTTAACTAATAATATCTCAGGCCTTACCTGACAATGATAGTGGGTCCTACTGGTGACATGTTTCTGAGGCTGAATGTCACTCTCTGTGCCCAGTGACTTCACTCTGGTCTGTGAAACCACGGCCCCCACCATGTCACACTCCATTGTGACAAACGGGTACCAGTCACTGGGGATCTCCTGGTCTGAACCAAGCTCTAACTTACAGGAGAAGGTATGGGGATGGTCCACTGCTGTGAGGTAAAAATGAGAATGTGTAGTTAGTGCTCCCCCAAGTGGTAGAGATTGCTATGAGCAGAATCTGAAAGATACATGTTTCCATCCTCTGGCACAATGCAAACAAATCACTGTAACATCAGTCAATTGGAATTTAATATTTAGCCAAGCAATAGTATAACAAACCATATTACTATAAATAATATTTATTGTAGCTAAACTGATTAAGGAACATAAGTTACATTTCACATAGAATATTTGGAAACATATTTCGGTAAGTTGTAAATGTAACATGTAAAATAAAGCCAATATTGTCAGAATAAGCCACCATTCCATATGAAAATAGATCAATAGACCGCCATTATCAATAGACAGCCAAAACTCCTCCTCTTAGTCCTTACCCATGTTCTTAGCAGGCAGTCTGTCGATCCTCCACACGATGGCTGAGTACACATTCTCATACTTGACCGTCCCCACGGTAACCTGCATGACTGGCTGTGACTCTGAAGCGCTGACTGACCCCAGACACGCGTTCCGGTTCATCCTGGCCGTCAGTGACTTACGCCGTAGCAACGTCACTGTACGCGACACCTTCACCCAATCCCCCGGTACCGGCACACGGATCAAGACATTCTCGCAGAGTGGCTGAGTCTCCGACACTCCGATAAATGACGGGAAGATAGCTGACATGTTGAGAAAGGCTTGGAGTTCCACGTAGGCCCCTTGGACAGTCACCACAGCTTTGACGGAGAAGGGCAGCTCGGTACTTCCCAGGGCTAATGTCTTGTAGCGCATCAGTTCTACTCTACAGGCGTCCGGAGGAGAGAACTTGAGCAGCCGGGACCTGTGGAACTCCAAGTCGTTGATGCACTTGTGGAAGTGGCAGTCGCTGATCTCCATCCAGCCCTCCAGGAGGTCATCCTGAAAGACCACAATGGCAATTAGAAGACCACAATGGAAATAGACCTATCTTGATTTTTTGGGTAATCCTGGATGATTTTACTTATGTTAAAATTGTATGTTTGTGTTGATGGGTGTTAAAATTGTGCATTGATGTGCGTGTTCAAATTGTATGTTTAGTTGTTATGCATGTTAAATGTTGTGTTTGTGTGTTAATATGCATGTTAAGAAACTAATACTAAACCTCCTCGGAGCCAGAGCCGTAGCTGGCGTCGAAGCGGAGAAGCCCCAAGTCGTTGAGAGCCAGGAAGCACTCCCCTGGGCCATTGAGGAACGCTAAGCAGTGGATCCTCGTCATGGCCGCCCGGTCCATCAACACACCGTCCTTGAAAAATGTATCCTCTGATTTTAGCAAATGAGAGGTCGAGTGGCAAAAAAGGATCCCCAAGGGGCATGCAATATATACAAAATAGGAGGTAGGGAATCATTTTTATGTGAAAGATTTTAGGAAAAGACATTCATAGAAATGTATACCCTTATTATTTAGGCTATCAATGTTTTATATAATAAGTAACAGCAATTAATACATTCGTTTTTAATAACGACTGATTTTATAGCAACCCCAGGTGTAAAATAGTAAATAACTGCTACTTCTCAGAGAGAAGTATGGCTGAAAATGCATAACATTGATCTAAAATTGACCCTAGAAATAGTACTGTTAGGAGATCTGGAGAGACCAGGTCAGTCTATTACTAATATAATAATACTTTTAGTAAAAGTATTTATCTTCAGCTCGCAATCTGTGGATTCGATTAGATAGATTGAAATTGTACATTCAACATCACAGCATAGTTGAAAGATATGTGGCGTAGAAATCCGAAGAGGGTGACCAGCAGAGATAGATGGGATGGAAGCTGAGGGTTGGGATGTGGAATTGGAGACAAGTTGGAGTGGAGTTGCTGGGCGGGAGATAGAATGATAGTCAAAGATAAAAGTAAAAAAATAATGTCAAAATAAAACATAATAAAAAGAATGACACTGAGGGGCAGTGTTTTTACAGCTAATGTTGGTTTGCCTGAGGCTGATGTCATGCAGGTGTTTGTACACATCCATATACACACACTCTCATTCAATACACACATATAGGGACACACACACATGTAAATAGTGCCAGACATGCACTCAAACATAAACAGTTGGCCTTGATGTCCCCTTTTTTTTTTTGCATTGTTTTCTGTTTTCCTTTTTTCACTTTAGTTAATATTCTTGGTTGTTGGTGCATTGGGGGGGTTCTTGGGGGTGGGGAATGGAATTCATTTTATTTTTTTTTTATTATTGGGGGGTGTGGGAGGGGTCTCAGATGGTTGAGGGGCAGCTATTGGGGAACTGTGGGGGGGAGGGGTCTTGGAGGAGTCGGGTCCCTGTTTTTGGCCTTGAGAGATTTGTCGACGTGCCCTTACGCAGGGCATTGACCCTGGATGCTTCTGTGTGGCGCCCTGAATGGGAGTCTGTTGGATGACTGGTGCGGTGAAGTTGTTGAGCGGCTTCACTGCAAGTATATTGTATGTTTTGGATATTCAATTTTAAAAAAAGTCAAATTAAAAGAACATGTAATAATGCTGAAATACCAATGAACTATCATCGGATGGGGCCACAGTGTCTCCTGACCCCTCCTGTCTCAGACTCCAGTATTTATGCTGCAGTAGTTTGTGTCGGGGGGCTAGGGTCAGTCTGTCACATCTGGAGTATTTCTCTTGTCTTTTCCGGTGTCCTGTGTGAATTTAAATATGCTCTCTCTAATTCTCTCTTTTTCTCTTTCTTTCTTTCTCTCTCGGAGGACCTGAGCCCTAGAACCATGCCTCAGGACTACCTGACATGATGACTCCTTGCTGTCCCCAGTCCACCTGGCCGTGCTGCTACTCCAGTTTCAACTGTTCTGCCTGCGGCTATGGAACCCTGACCTGTTCACCGGACGTGCTACCTGTCCCAGACCTGCTGTTTTCAACTCTCTAGAGACAGCAGGAGCGGTAGAGATACTCTCAATGATCGGCTATGAAAAGCCAACTGACATTTACTCTTGAGGTGCTGACTTGTTGCACCCTCGACAACTACTGTGATTATTATTATTTGACCATGCTGGTCATTTATGAACATTTGAACATCTTGGCCATGTTCTGTTATAATCTCCACCCGGCACAGCCAGAAGAGGACTGGCCACCCCTCATAGCCTGGTTCCTCGCTAGGTTTCTTCCTAGGTTTTGGCCTTTCTAGGGAGTTTTTCCTAGCCACCGTGCTTCTACACCTGCATTGCTTGCTGTTTGGGGTTTTAGGCTGGGTTTCTGTACAGCACTTTGAGATATCAGCTGATGTAAGAAGGGCTATATAAATACATTTTATTTTATTTGAAACTACACTAGCAAAGTTACATTTCTTGACCAAAATGTGTGTGCTTGCGTCAACTGTCTTACAGTAGTTGTATGGTAGTGGAAGAAGAAGTACATGCACCTTGTCCAGCTGCACCCAGAGGTGGTCTGTGATCTGCAGTGTCATCTCCTGTTCGTCGTAGTGTCTTTTCTGCAACAGCGGTGGCGCCAGCCTGAGAAGCTCCTCCTCCATAGTTTCGAAGAGGTCCTCCATGTCGCTGTGTTCCGTGGTTCCAAACTTCAGCAGCTGCTCCACCTCTGCCTCGTGTGACACCTCCAGCTTCAAATCAAACTTTATGCATTTAAAATCGCAAAACACAGTAAAACAATACGATGACATCTATAACAGTAATATCATTGATTGATTAAACGCTCAAGCTCCAAAGGTGTGTTTTAAATCTGATTTGAAAACCTCAATTGTGCCCCCCCCCCCATTACCTTGGGGTGGTAGCGCTTCTTCTCTGTGTAAGACACATGCTCCACCTTCACTGTCTGGATCTTGCGAGGCTCTCCGTTGCTCTCCAGCTTGAGATCTGACAACCTGCAGTGAGGCTGCAGCTGGAACTCTTTGAAGGGCTTCTCCAGTCCTTTCTCATAGTACATCTGGAGCACACCTCCAGACAGCAGACGCAGGTAAATGGGGCCCCACTGTCGGGACGACATTCGGTTTTTCTTCTCTGGGATCCTCAGCATTAAAGACCAGCCGTCTCTCTTCTCGCTACGGAACAGACCGTGAGAGACGAAAGCTGGTGATGGTCCCTCCTTGACCGCCTCCCTGTCTCTTACTCCTCTCCTCCCCCCTCTATCCATCCCTACTCCTTCCTCTGTGTCATTGTCTTCCTCAGCCCGCAGCCCCTCCAGCTTGTGGCAGATGTAGGAGTAGGAGCTCTGGAGGTGGTCTGGTCGAGGAGGCTCGTTGCCGTCTTTCGTCCGGATGAAGAAGCGAGGCAGACTAGAACCTCCAGCCTCGGAGTCAGAAGATGAGCTCCCAGAGTCCACGCTATGCCCACCAGCCCCCTCCCAGAATGGGTTGAAATGTCCTGGGTCCCCCTGGAAGGAGGGGAAGGTACTGGGGCCATCGGAGACAGAGACGGAGACGTCACCCTGGGGATGTGTGGTGGTGCCGGTAGTGGTGGCCTGGTCTGGGCCAGGGGGAGAAGAAGAATAAGGCACAGAGGCAGAGGATGAACTGGAAAAACTACGGAAGAAATCGTGCTGATCCCAGGGCCTGCAATGGAAAGGTAACGCGCCGGTAGGAGGAACCTCCCTCACCGGAGTGCAAAGAGGAGTGTTGCAGGGCACACAGGAACTTCCATTGAGGTTAAAGTGCATTGGAGGGGAGCTGGATTCAAGGGAACTGCTGAAGATCCAGGATGGATCTCCGACTGGGGGCAGTATCAGCTTTAGTCCATTGGGACGGGGGATTGTCTTTAACCCTGTCGTTGTCACACTACCTGGGGCTGTCTTCAGGGGTGTAGAGGCAAAGGAAGTGGGTGAACTTGTCTTTGCCCCTGGTGACTTCAGGGGTGTTGAGGCCAACTTTGTCCCACTCTCTGGTATCTTCAAGGGGGTTGAGGCAAAAGAAGGAGACGTAGATGTTCTCCCCTCATCCTCGAAGGTCACCCAGTTTGGATTGTTCACGGAGCACATGGCTTTGGTTGTTTAGTGTCAAGGTTCAAGTCAGCACTTCCTGCTTCTGTTGTTGGCGTTATCCTCAGACTCCGCCACAGGGGTCTTCCCTGCTGAAACACTGAACAGAACATAGTCATAGATTAGAACACAGAGTATCAGCAAATAATATTTTTCTGTAGAATCTACAGTTATTATATATTGATGCATTTGCTTTGAAAGATATCAGGCATCTCTTGTTTACACCAAGAAATTATCCTACAGTGTCCCCTAGTGAGCATTCTGGCCTTAGAGACATCTACAGTTAGTGTTGCCAGATAGGGTCGTTTCATAATCTACATTTGGGCTACTTTTAGTAGATTGGAGGGGGATTTTGGCTCAGTCAGTGCAGTTAGATGATGTCCCCTCTCAGCCAATCGGCGACATTAAATTTCCCACATGACTGTTGGTTTAATTATTTAATGGCTGGTGTGTTGGTATGGTGGCGCGTTTCTTTTTTCCTTTTTATTTGTGGCAATTCAGCAAATAGCTCCATGTGGAAATATTTACAATGATGCACTTTGTGCTAGGAACAAATTCAAGTAAAATACATAAGAGGGGAGGAAAATTATATAGTACTGCTCTTTGCTGTGTCTAAGTGTCTTGTCAACCACACACACTCCATGTGTTCTCTCACTGGAATTGAGTAGGATAAATATAGAAACACTGAATATGCTAGTGGACACTGCTGAGTAACATTTGGCTAAACGCTACAGCTGCAGCCTTGTTGAATGAAAAGGCAGAGAGGTACAGTTCTGCTCTGTCAGCCACTACCAGAGGAATTGGGGTCAATTTCAATATGGGTTGAACTTCAGGCATCAGCCCCCTCCTATTCAAAGGTGGTGAAATTTGGAATAAATTGGAGTTGGAATAAAATGTAGGGTTTTGGAACTTGTAGATAAATTGTGATGGATGAAAATACCATGCTCTGGTAGGAAATGTAGAAGATGTTACTGAATTGGAGGGATTGGCACTCGAGCAGAGAACAAATCATCCTCTTTATTCACCATCAGTATGAAGCCATCTGTGATAACTAGGCTGTGGAACACTGGAACAGCTGGTGTGAGGGTTCTGGATTATTTAACAGCTGGTGAGATATGAGGCACAGACACTACTGTGCTGTGGTGTAATGGGAATTGGAAAATCCAAGCATAATGAATGTCCTCATAGGACTTAATTAGTTACACCTCCATATACATACATACATACATACATACTTTTGGTCTTGTAGTATGTATATGGACACCTGCTTGTTGAACATCTCATTCCAAAATCATGGGCATTAATATAGAGTTGGTGCTGCCTTTGCTGCTATAACAGCCTCCACTCTTCTGGGAAGGCTTTCCACTAGATGTTGGAACATTGCTGCAGGGAAATGTTTCCATTCAGCCACAAGAGCATTAGTGAGGTCGTGCGCTGATGTTGAGTGATTAGGTCTGGCTCGCAGTCGGCATTCCAATTCATCCCAAAGGTGTTTGATGGGTTTGAGGTCAGGGTTCTGTGCAGGCCAGTCAAGTTCTTCCACACCAATCTCGACAAACCATTTATGTATGGACCTCGCTTTGTGCACAGGGGCATTGTCATGCTGAAACAGGAAAGGGCCTTCTCCAGATTTGTATGCTGCAGCATTAAGATTTCCCTTCACTGGAACTACGGGGCCTAGCCCGAACAATGAAAAACAGCCCCAGACCAGTATTCCTCCTCACCAACCTTTACAGTTGGCACTATGTATTCGGGCAGGTAGCGTTCTCCAGCCATCTGCCAAACCCAGATTTGTCCGTCGGACTGCCAGATGGTGAAGCGTGATTCATCAATCCAGAAAATGCGTTTCCAATGAGTCCAATGGTGGCGAGCTTTACACCATTCCAGCTGACCCTTGGCATTGCGCATGGTGATCTTAGGCTTGTGTGCGGCTGCTCGGCCATGGAAACCCATTACATGAAGCTCTCGACGAACAGTTCTTGTGCTGACGCTGTTTGGAGCTTGTTAGTGAGTGTTGCAACTGAGGACAGGCGATTTGTACGCGCTTCAGCACTCTGCGTTCCCGTTCTGTGAGCTTGTGTGGCTTACCACTTCGTGGCTGAACCGTTGTCGCTCCTAAACGTTTTCACTTCACAATTACAACACTTACAGTTGAACGGGGCAGTTCTAGCAGTGCGTAAATTTGTAAGGCCATTCTACTGACAATGTTTGTCTATGGAGATTGCATGGCTGTGTGGTCTATTTTTATACACCTGTCTGCAACGGGTGTGGCTGAAATAGCCAAATCCACTCATTTGAAGGGGTGTCCACCTACTTTTGTATATATAGTGTACTGTAAACCTCATTCCCAGACTAATTGCTAGAGAAAGAGCCAGATGGTGGAAAAATCTAATACAATGGTTACTGCATAGCCCATTATGTGGTAGCAGTTTTTTAAGAGCTGTGGAAATATAGCCTGGTCCCAGATCTGATTTGCAAGACATCACTAACAGATCTGGGACCAGGCTATTCGAAATATAGGCTAGTACATTATCCTGAGCTCTGATGTCATTCATGTCCTCCACCCTAGCCTCGACCCCAGCTGTTAAAGATTTCCAAGTTAGAGAATATGTCAGAATGGAGAGCAGACACGCTGTAATCAACATACCATCTAGCAATTGATTCCCAGTCAACCTCAGCGGCCAATTGTGCCTTGGCTGTGACACGCTGGCAACACTGCTCTTGCCAGCAGCAACAGCAGCAGCAATGACAGTAGTAACATCCAGACAGAGGCAGATCAACTGGTTTCAATCTGTATCTGTCATAGCCACCGACCTCACCACAGAGATAGAGGCCTAACTTACATTACATTTGCCACAGTCAATGGGTTAAATGTAATAGGGCAAGGTTCCCTTGATGCTATAACGAAGTCTATGGATGGAGCTCAGGGGCTGTAGGAACCCAAGGGAGCATCTCAGAGTAGGAATGCTGATCTAGGATCAGTTTTTCATTTTAGATCATAATGAATCAACGGGTATGTTTATTTTACAAATAATTTCCTGCAATTCTACAGTTTGACATGACTTAAAATACCCCTCTAGAAGCATAATAAGGGGTATATGGAGGGGTATTTTGAAAACAGTATAAGTGGAAAGAAAACCGCTAACTTCCTGCATTTCAACACGTTTTGCCATAGGGCAGAGAAAAAAAAATGTACTGTTTTATAGCTGATCTCATGCTATTCACCACATTTTGTCATGAAGATTAGACATCATTTTGTAGTTTTAAAGTTAATTTCCTTCTACTCTACACATTTTGTCATGAGACAGAGACAATGTTGCAGTTTAAGTAACTTTCCAGTGAAAATCTCACTTTTAAAAGTTAATATTCTCTTAACTCATACCCAAATAATGTTGTTGACTCCTCTTATACTCGTGTTTTGTGGCCAACGCATAAGTTGGAGGGAAAAAAAACACTTAAAAAGCCCCACCTCAAACGTGTATCTCAAACTGACACTTTAAAAAATGCTTGCTATCTCCTCAGAGGATGATGTCATCCTCCTGAGCAGGATGAGCTGGCCAATCAGTGGTCTACTGACATTAATATTTTTTATGACCGCTATATACGCCCACACCATTCTGTTGTTCGGGTTCGCCCACACCATTCCTACACAGAAAAGCTGCTTTTGAACATACTTAATTACAATTTTTTTGTAAAGATCTATTTTACTCATATTGTAGTTAATTATGTCATATTTCATAGAAATCTGGAAACACTGGACAGTTACTTTATAGGTTGACTTTGGGCAAAAACAACTCCTTTAAACTGTATAACTGATCAATGCACCATCATACCAGGTCAATTAATGCTTAAAAACAAAAAAAAGTTAGGAATAAGATATTTCGCTATAGAAGTGTAATTTCTTACTGATTTCTACAGCTTCCGCCCAAAAACAAATCCTGTGAAATAACATCAACACATACTGGAGAAGTTGCTGTCTAGCTACAAGTGGCTAGCTTAGCAAACAAACTAGGTACATCAGTCGTGGCTTGCATGAGAGCTGGGTCATTAAAATGAGGACCATCCTCTCCCTCCTTCTTATGGACTCACTGAACTGTGGTTTGATCTAGCAGTGCTTCAATAACCTTGTAGACGACAGGCTAAGTAAGCAATGGATCCAGCAGTGCTTCAGCCTTAAAGTCACATTCTGCAATTGTTCCTGCTGTTTAATGGTCATTTAAATTAATCCCATTGATTCAGGCCTGTTGAAATGACAGAATGTGGACTTTAGGGAGGAAGAACCTTGTATTGAGGCTAACTGAACCTTGCTCCAGTCTAATACTGGCAACTCCTGCAGTTCACTTCCAAACAGTACTGCCACCTCCATCAGCCTGTTCCAAAGAGATGGAGCAGAGAAATACCCTGGTCCTAGATGTATTGTCACGCTAGCAGGAGTTCTGACCAGGCTAGCAGCAGGGGGAATGAAAGGTTACTAAATCTACAAAGGCAGAAAAGAACAGACATTCTAATCATTCCTAAGGGACAGAGCAGCATGCACACAGGAAATACCAGCCTACTCTACTGCTTCTGCACAAACATACACCATATATACACACACACACACACACACACACAGAGCAAACATCAACTCAATGTCAGTCTCGGTCAATGGGTTCACATACACTGTAAATGACAGTGATTACACTGTACTGTACACTACCGTTCAAGAGTTTGGAGTCACTTAGAAATGTCGTTGTTTTTTTAAAGAAAATCAAATTTTTGTCCATTAAAATAACATCAAATTGATCAGAAATACAATGTAGGCATTGTTAATGTTGTAAATTACTATTGTAGCTGGAAACGGCAGATTGATCAGCAACCATCACTCCTGTGTTCCAATGGCACGTTGTGTTAGTTAATCATTAGAAAACCTGAAATTGTTAGCACAGCTGAAAACTATTGTTCTGATTTAAAAAGGCAATAAAACTGTCCTTCTTTAGACTAGTTGAGTATCTGGAGCATCAGCATTTGTGGGTTCGATTACAGGCTCAAAATGGCTAGAAACAAAGACCTTTCTTCTGAAACTCGTTAGTCTATTCTTGTTCTGAGAAATGAAGGCTATTCCATGTGAGAAATTGCCAAGAAACTGAAGATCTGGTACAACACTGTGTACTACTCCCTTCGCAGAACAGCGCAAACTGGCCCTAACCAGAATAGAAAGAGGAGTGGGAGGCTCCGGTGCACAACTGAGCAAGAGGACAAGTATATTAGATTGTCTAGTTTGAGAAACAGACGCCTCACAAGTCCTCAACTGGCAGCTTCATTAAATAGTACCCGCAAAACACCAGTCTCAACGTCAACAGTGAAGAGGCGACTCTGGGATGCTGGCCTTCTAGGCAGAGTTCCTCTGTCCAGTGTGTGTTCTTTTGCCCATCTTAATATTTTCTTTTTATTGGCCAGTCTGAGATATGGCTTTTTCGTTGCAACTCTGCGTAGAAGGCCAGCATCACGGAGTCGCCTCTTCACTGTTGACGTTGAGACTGGTGTTTTGCGGATACTATTTAATGAAGCTGCCAGTTGAGGACACAAAATGTAATCTGTGTCCGGAAACCACCCCTTACTATATGAAACTCTTTTGTCGGCAGGTAGCCTAGCGGTTAAGATAGTTGGGCCAGTAACAAAGTTCACTGGTTGAATCCCTGAACCGACTAGGTGAAAAATCTGTCGATGTGCCCTTGAGCAAGGCACTTAACCCTAATTGCTCATGTAAGTTGCTTTGGATAAAAGTGTCTGCTAAATGACTAAAATGTAAATGTTGTAAGGGCAAGCATCCTCAGTGGTCTAATAACTAAATAAGAAGTATATGTTCATAATGTTCGCATGATATGATAGCTCACTTTCCAGTAATGTTTGTCTCACATGATATAAATCATCCTTTTATAATGACTTGAAGTGGGAGAAAGACAGCCCTTGTCCCCATGAATCAAGATATAGTGAGACGCCAAGTCCAAAGCACCTACAAGATAGCTATTGAACTTTTTAACTCTAGGTTATGTATTTTCTGGCAGAGACTCTTTCCAAACAGTCACAAGACAATGACTTGATGAGTGAGACAAAAAAGCTGAATTTAGAAAAGAGATGTGACTTCCCTTGTTAAATAAAGAACTGTCTGGTTGTCTAGTCTTTAAAACTATGTCAGATACTTGCTGCAGAAGTGAGTTGAGTGAGTCACAGACCGATTTATTTTCTTACTTGATCCATAGCTATTCCTACTTGCATCCATAGCTTTGTCTATGAATTATTTGAGAGTGGTAACATTTCTCCAGCCCCATCACTCAGCTGTTTATCAAAAGAAGTGGTCATATTCCAGATTGCCCCTTTAAAGGTTGTCATCGTGACCTTATTTAACGTGTTCAGCCAGTGGAAATGTACATGAATGCCTATTAGACTACTGTCTTCTTGAGCGTTTTATAGTATCGTATTTGCTTCCGAACTTTGAAAGAATACTTAATAGCAGAATAAACAATGTAATCTGGAATCAAATACTCCCTGCTATGACTAAAGAAGAGATTAATGCCCCCTACAAGTGCTGCTGTGCCCTGCTATGCCCCCTGCTACTTTGCTGAATTCACGCATTTGAACAGGGAATAAAATATAGTTCCTACAGTACCTTTGCAAAAATGGTGTCGTTTGTGAAGTTCTGGGTATTCTTATGATGTCTCTTTCCCATCTTGATTATGACCAAATGTAAACAGAGTGTTGATGTAAACATAAGATAAACACTCTATGATCTGTAGATCTTGATAATGCCTTTATAGCCATCAGTGTTGACCCTGTGCTGACACCGTGTCCTCTAGACGTCCCACAGGCAACTTAGATCAGCATGGCTTGATTAGAACAAATCAATGACTTGATAAAAGGGCCAATCTGCAGGTCGAATGAAAACAAAGGGGACACAGCTGAGGGATGGCGCTGGAGAAATGTAACCACTCAAACTCCTGAACAGATCAGCTTTAATATTGCCGATATACTGAACAAAAATACAAACGCAACATGTAAAGTGTTGGTCCCATGTTTCATAAGCTGAAATAAAAGATCCCAGAAATTTTCCATATGCACAAAAGCTTATTTCTCGCAACTTTTCTACACAAATTTGTTTACATCCGTTTTAGTGAGCATTTCTCCTTTGCCAAGATAATTAATCCACCAGACAGATGTGGCATATCAAGAAGATGATTAAACAGCATGATCATTACACAGGTGCACCTTGTGCTGGGGGCAATAAAAGGCCACTCTAAAATGTGCAGTTTTGTCACACAACACAATGCCACAGATGTCTCAAGTTTTGAGGGATCGTGCAGTTGGCATGCTGACAGCAGGAATGTCCACCAGAGCTGTTGCCAGAGAATTTAATGTTCATTTCTCTACCATAACCTGCCTCCAACGTCATTTTAGAGAATTTGGCAGTATGTCCAACCGGCCTCGCAACCGCAGACCACATGTAACCACGCCAGCCCAGGACATCCACATCCGGCTTCTTCACCTGCGGGATCATCTGAGACCAGCCACCTGGACAGCTGATGAAACTGTGGGTATGCACAACCAAATAATTTTTGCACAAACTGTCAGAAACCATCTCAGGGAAGCTCATCTGCATGCTCATCGTCCTCACCAGGGTCTTAACTGACTGCAGTCCGGCGTTGTAACCGACTTCAGTGGGCAAATGCTCATCTTCGATGGCCACTGGCACGCTGGAGAAGTGTGCTCTTCATGGATGAATCCCAGTTTCAACTGTACCGGGTAAATGGCAGACAGTGTCTATGGCGTCGTGTGGGCGAGCGGTTTGCTGATGTCAACGTTATGACAGATTGCCCCATGGTGGCATTGGGGTTATAGTATGGGCAGGCATAAGCTACAGACAACAAACACAATTGCATTTTATCGACGACAATTTGAATGCACAGAGATACCGTGATGAGATCCTGAGGCCCATTCATCCACTGCCATCACCTCATGTTTCAGCATGATAATGCACGGCACCATGTCACAAGGATCTGTACACAATTCCTGGAAGTTGAAAATGTCCCAGTTCTTCCATATCCTGCATACTCACCAGACATATCACATATTAAGCATGTTTGGGATGCTCTGGTTTGACGTGTACGACAGCGTGTTCCAGTTCCAGACAACATCCAGCAACTTCGCACAGCCATTGAAGAGTGGGACAACATTCCACTGGCCACAATCAACAGTCTGATCAACTCTATGCAAAGGACATGTGTCGTGCTGCATGAGGAAAATGGTGGTCACACCAGATACTCACTGGTTATTTGATCCAGAAGTAAACTAACGGACAAGAATACTTCTATTTACAGCTATTTTCCCTTACATCTATGGTATCTGTAGTTAAATAATTATACCTATTCCTAATTTCCTCTTCAAGTGCTTGATTTTCACCCATAGCGGCCAATCCACCATCATTCTGATCTTAACCCCTATCATGGTCCAACCCTCCGATGTCCACACATTAGCCCATCTTTCCCTGTATAATGCCATTTTGCAATTTCCTTTTGCAATACATCCCTCCATTTTACTATGATGTCTTACAAGGGTCCTGAACCTCCCTATTTGTAAAATGTCTACCGATATTGCCCTAAAACTAAATACTTTACCCAAGAGTATAATGATATTTCCCATTGACTGATCGTGGTTTTTCAGATCCCCCTAACAATACAGTTTTCAGGTCCATCTGAACCCTGATATTATGACATAACCATTCCGTGACCTGACACCAAAAGCCAGCAACTGATGGACAGTGCCAGAAAATATTTTCTATTGATTCTGTTTCCTCGTGGCAAAGTCTACACAAGGCTGACTTTTCAATGCCCCATATATTTTTATATATATAAAAAAAATGTTTTGGAAATGTAACCTTTATTTAACTAGGCAAGTCAGTGAAGAACAAATTCTTATTTACAATGACGACCTACCAAGGCCAAACCCGGACGATGTTGTGCCAATTGTGTGCCACCCTATGGGACTCACAATCACGGCCGGATGTGATACAGCCTGGATTCAAACCAGGGACTGTAGTAACGCCTCTTGCACTGAGATGCAGTGCCTTAGACCGCTGTGCCACTCTGGAGCAAAGGATCTTAATTTGAGCCAGTTTGCTACAGCAGGAAAATAATCCAGCAGCAACAGGAAATGTGAAATATTATGTGGATTATATTTAATGACCATTCTTGTAGGGGTTTATGCATTTTTCGGAAGGGTACATTTCATATTGGAAATTACAAACTTCAGAAGCCTTTTAAAACCTCAAATAATATGTTACAAGTTAATACAAGTTAAATATTTCCTGCATTTAAGGAAAGTAATCCTGCAACAGGGTGATCAAATTCAGATCCTACATTTAAGTTACAACTACTATTGTTTATCAACCAATAAATGCTTAGCAGGCACTATGTGTGGATACCATCCTGTTTTAAAAGCGTCTCTGCTATAGCTGTAGCTGACGTATTGCTTTTGAGTGACATAAGCCAAGTCTATATGTCCAGTGTACAAGAATGTATATTTGAGTGGCATCTGACCTAGTGGTTTGAAGATTGACATATAATGAGACAACAAAATGCTGCATTTTGGTCCTACGGCATCCTTCTGTGAAACGGTGCATAGCGACAATCGTTGTTTTTCCATGTTTTGCTACAACGCAGACTGTGCATTGGTCTCGGTAACAATTCAACCGTGCTGTGATCGTCCATGACTCATTACCGCCGGAGGAACTCTGGTCTCAACATCAGGACAGGAACGATGTTGTTTTGCAAGGCAATGTCACGAAAGGAGAATGAGGCTATCCTACCAGTGCATTTGTTGTATTGTCATTCGACCTATGACTTTCGTTGTAGTTTGTCAGCAAAGAATGACTGTTTTTTTTTTTAAATGGTTAATTATATGCTACCGTTATAAACCCAAATTCCACTCGTGGTCAAGATTTGCCACTAAGAATATAATACCATTTTTATAGAATAAACAACTTTGCACAGTGTGTGGTAACAAGTTGTCCCCAAAACAGAAGTTAGCTATTGTTGTAGCCTTGCTTGCTTCTTCTACAGTAGGTTGTTTTGACGGAGCAAGGAGATGGAAGTTGTCAATTGACTCTCTGGTGGAAACTTGCAACGAAACAAAAAAATACTCACGTTCTACACAAATCCCGAAATAACAACAATCAGGTCATGATTCTTATTTTCCGTTAAAACAGCATAAATCCCAATATGCGAGGCCGACAGGTTTCTCTCAAAATGGCAGAGGGAGAGAGAAAATGCAGCCGATTTGCTATCCCCTTTCAGCCCTCCCGTTAACGGGACGTCCCTGCTAGAGAAATTAAGTGGAGCGAGTGAAGGAATGAACGGAGGATGCCCATATTCTCCTCCCACATCTCATCTGGCCGAATGATGACGATGCTTTTGGTGTGACAGGGAGTTTGTTTTTGCCAATGTTATGAGTGGCCGGTGAAGTAGACAAAGCTTATGGTTGGCTACAATAACACACACGATAAAACATCAGGCTACAATGTTGCGAGCGCAAAGAGCCATTAGCCCACTGCAACATTACGAGTAGATAGCCTAGTTGGAAGCTTTATGAATATATTTTTTTGTTGATTTCCACCAACTAAGTAAAACGGTAATGAATAAGTAGTAAAGCACATTCTAGACATTCTGACTCTTTTTTTTACGTTCCAGGTGAGACATTTAGAAGTTGGATTAGGACAAGGACAGGGTTGTCTGTCAAAGAACCTCGTTCCACCCCAGTCAACTCACTCACACACTGATTAGGACAAGGTTGCCTGTCAATGAACCTCTTCCCTAGCCCTGTCAACTTGTTTACATCACAGTAGGCTAGGCCTAGTTACAAGCTATGGAGACTGGAGAGACTATAAATTATGACCAAAGAGAAAAATCTGAAGTGAGAGAGAAAGAGAAGGAAAGAGATTTGAGCGGAGATGGAGAGTTAGAGCTGAATTCTGGCAGACATGTTCATATGACTCCATGATAAAAAGGGTGGTGGTTCACACAGTGACAGGTCTGATGCTAGGGTGGGACAATAAGGCTTGGATGACTAGAGATTACTCACCAAGGGAGGGGTCAGCGGTAGGATGGGAGATAATTAAAGAGTTGAAGATAACTGTCATTGAAGTGCTTTCATCTGGAGCTGGTCCAGACAAGAATCACACTCACTCACTCACTCACTCACTCACTCACTCACTCACTCACTCACACACTCACTCACACACACACACAAGCAAGCAAAAGTACACGCATGCAAAAGGGCTCTCGCGCACACACAAACACACTAAATTAAACCAATATCAACACAAACTGAAGTGGTTTTCCTCTGTTCCCCGGGCGCCGAAGACGCGGTTGTCGATTAAGGCAGCTCCCTGCACCTCTGATTCAGAGGGGTTGGGTTAAATGCGGAAGACATTCAGTTGTACAACTAACTAGGTATCCCCCTTTCCTTTCTGTTCTGTGTGATAAAAGATGAGTGGAGGAGGGGGGATAAACGGGATAACATAGCACTTTTCACAGAGGGGAGGAGGAGGATGGCTATGGGGTTATGGCCAACCTTCGCCTAACACAATACAAGGTCATTTTGCCC
Organism: Salmo salar; assembly: GCF_965601325.2. Lineage (NCBI taxonomy): Eukaryota > Metazoa > Chordata > Actinopteri > Salmoniformes > Salmonidae > Salmo > Salmo salar. The sequence goes on along the minus strand of NC_138318.1, from coordinate 25,449,589 downwards.
CTTGGGAACAGACCCAAAACGAACACAATGCAAACAGAGAGAGGTAGTATTTGGATGAGAACATTGTCACAGAGAGAGAAAAGGTAGTAGTTAGATGAGGACATTCAAACACAGAGAGAAGAGAGGTAGTAGTTGGATGAGAACATTCAGTCACAGAGAGAGAGAAGGGCGGCAGGTAGCCTAGTGTTTAGAGTGTTGGGCCAGTAACCGAAAGGTTGCTGGATCGAATCCCCGAGCTGACAAGGAAAAAATATGTAGTTAAGCCCCTGAGCAAGGCAGTTAACCCACTGTTCCCCGGGTGCCGAAGACATGGATGTCGATTAAGGCAGCTCTGATTGAGGGGTTGGGTTAAATGCGGAAGTCGAATACATTCAGTTGGACAACTGACTAGGTATCCCCCTTTCCCTAGTAGTTGGATGAGAACATTCAGTCACAGAGAGAAAAGAGAAGTAGTAATTGGATGAGAACATTCAGTAAGAGATGGAGAGGACAGAGCGAGAGGAGTATTTGGATGAAAACATTCAGTCACAGAGAGAAAAGAGAAGTAGTAATTGGATGAGAACATTCAGTAAGAGATGGAGAGGACAGAGCGAGAGGAGTATTGGGATGAGAACACCCAGTCAGTGGGCCAAGGGCAGACTGACAACACGAATGTGATCAGGGTTTATCCTGTTCTTTGCTGAAGAAGTAACAGTGCAGCTGGCAACAGAAGTCTGTAAGGGCCATCATCCTGGAACTGCCAACTATTATTATGGGTGAGTAAATGGGTGGTAGTGTATGAGTGGTTGCAAAAGCTCTGACGAAGGCCTTGAGGCCGATAGGTAAAGCTTATTAAAGAGCAGTGATACTAGCAAGAGCAGTGTGCAGGTTTCTTCTTTTTTCTCATATTATTCAACCATGCACCTGCAACAAAAATAGCTCAGATGTGCGAGTGGCTTTTGAAATTTGCTTGTGTTTGAGTGAAAGAGTGTTTGATTATTGCTGCTAGTGTTGCCTGAATTCTTTGGGATTGGGAACATTTTGGACATAGTTAACAAGTTTGTTTGCCATATAACATTGGAAGTTAACTTCATAAATCTACACTAGCTTGTCAACATTATATCCTGAAGAATTCTGAAGTTTTCAACTCTGTGGTACGTCATCAATGTACTAGTAGTACTAACACAAAACAATATTGAGCTCTTTATTATTCATTTCATATGTGCAATCTGTTGGTCAGTCAGATTACATTGTTTTACAAGTTTCAGTAGTGAAGGGCATGTTGGCAAACCTCTTGAATTCTCATCATATAAAAGATCCACTGGCAGATATAATAGAGATCTTGTTATTGGTTAACCTGGTGGCTTAACTGAACACGTAAGAACCAGTCAAAACCTGTCAGAAGCATCCAAACTCGTCAAAACCAATTTTCGGTCTAAACCGTCCACAGGATAAAATTGTTTTATTTGCCACAATATATATATATATATATATAATCTCACTAGAACACACAAGCAAGAAGAGTCCAGAAGTGTGTTAAGTAGGTACAAAATGGAAGAAAATGTTCCAAAACTGGGTGAAACAGCATTTTCCATTGCTAAAAGTTTTGCTACAGTGTACCCCAATGAACACGATCTTGCTGTTAATTGTAAACAGTTTAGAGTCATTACACATTTCCAGACAAGGGGTTGACTAGCTTGCCAACATGCCGATAATACAATTGTAAAGCGCCATACACAAAACAGTGATAGTCTCACTAGAGTTCCAAGAGAGTGGACCTTTCTGCGTGTGTATTGCCTTTCAATAGACATATTTCCAAATATCTCAAACCCAATAATCAAAAAATAAATGCAGGTGAGTGATTGATTACCTTGATGTTTCTTATCTTTTTCATTGATCATTAACCAGTCATTTCATTGGGTCGTCATGGAAATTAGACATTTGAAACCGTAGAATGAATGCCTTTGTTTTCTAGTATATTACTTTTTAAAAGTACACAATACAATAAATGTACATTGAATGATTCAAAAGGAGTATTATATTCACAACCCTTTTTCATCAATACATAATAACATGGGTTTGGAGACTGTGGTGCTACACATACTATGTCCCAAATGGCACCACATTATTCCCTATATAGTGCACTACTTTTGACCAGGGTCCATAGGGCTCTGTTTAAAAGTAATGCACTATTTGGGAATAGGGTGCCATTTGGGATGCAGACATAGTTCTCCTCAGTGCACATCCACACTACAGAAACATCACAAACGGTCACCATTTTATGAACTCTGAACTCTACCTTAGGCCTAGTTCAGAACAGCGCAACATTACAGAACGTTTAGTTCAGATAGCAATATCACATAGAACAGTTCTGTAATGTTAGAACTGATTGGGGAATCGAGACAGATCTATTGTATGTCACTTCATTTCTATCTGCACCATCACATTCTTTACGTTTCACCTCACGGAATACACCCCTGGACTACTTCCAAAATGGCACACTATTCCCTATATAGTGCACTACTTTTTTACCAAAGCAATTGCACTAAATATGGAATTAGTCTGCCATTGGGACATAGCCCTTGTCTATCTCCACCCTCTGGCTAGTAAGGTCATCAATGCTACATGAGTGTATGGATTCTTCCATCCGTTCTAGAGGATAGATGGGATATCTAGTTAAGGGAATGTGTGTGTGTCTGTTTCAGGCTTTCGGTTAAGCACGAAGCCTGGGCGTCAGAGGCTAGTGTGTGTCTAATTAATTGGTCACTCATTCCTTGATTTAATCTGGGGCAGCCCTTCTTCAAACAGAAGACTGTGGTAAACATAACAGTCCCTCACAAATCACAACATTTGCACAGATTCTCTCTCACTGAAACTAAAAACCATCTAATAAAACATGGAAAGATTAAATAATTTTCTGTCCCACTCAAAGCCTGGCACGAAAGTCAAGAGTCACAGTATCAGACAGACATTCTCTTACATAATGAAAACCCACACAGTCAGTCAGGCACGCAAACACATTCTCACTTGCTCAAATTTTATTGTACCTTTATTTAACTAGGCAAGTCAGTTAAGAACAAATTCTTATTTTCAACGACGGCCTAGGAACAGTGGGTTAACTGCCTTGTTCAGGGGCAGAACGATAGATTTGTACCTTGTCAGTTCGGGGATTCAAACTTGCAACCTTTCAGTTACTAGTCCAACGCTCTAACCACTAGGCTATGCTGTCGCCCCAATCATGTATGATCTCCTCTTCCCACTTAATATAAATTTCTGTCATTCCTACGCTTAGCACAGAGATAGGAGAGAGAGAAAGACACAGTAACCATGAGGGCCTGGTGGTCTTCATTCCCTGACTTTAGTGAGCATCCATGACCTCGCTAGGATTTGTATTTTTTTTCCTTAATCTTTCCTCTACTTCCCTCAAACCAAAAGGTCAAAGGGTCAAGCAGTTGTCAGTCTGCCCTCCGTCACACGTTAGGAAGCACTTTACACAAGTCATTATCTGTGTCAATCAGAAATACACATTAGATAAACTGCTTATTTATGGTTAAGCAGAGTGGTATCAGAGACACCCCCAATAGCCCACCCTCTGATAGAGGAGAAGTTAACAGGGTCCTCCATCTTGGGGTGCTGGGAGCTGACAGGACTGTAGTGGTTGGGTTGTCCCATAGTAAAGCGCAGTCCAGGGTGCTCTGCCGATCCAAAATGGAGCAAGTTTCCCAACAGACTTTCCTACCGACTCTTCTTCAGGAGTTTGGAGTTTCCCTGGAAAAGGCAGGAGGGGTTAAGTTACATATAACGCATGGTAAACCAAGACTCACAATGCATTTTTGAATGAAAATTAAAGTGATAACGCAAAAGCAGGAGCGCTAGTCCTAGTATCAACACTTCTGTTTTGGTACTGTAATCTGGAGATCGGAATGGCATTTTTTTAATACGATTGTGGTGTTAGTACGTGACCACTCATGAAAGAAACCACATGAATGTGTCTTGACTTTGAAACATTGTTAGTTCCATTCTAGAGTTTCACTCACAGCTAATCATGTCGTCGGTTTATTTCTTTACACTTGGATTGTATTCAGGTTGAAAAGGCTTGTGGTGGCTGCCAAGTGCTGCCATTCACACACACAATAGCTTGGGTTGATGAAATCCATACCCTCAGAACGTATACACACACACCCTCATCTCAGAAGTGTTTTAAGAGAAGTGGGTTTTAACAGAAGGCCTCTCCCTCGACTTCAACAGCCCAGCCAAACAGTATTGAATTTCTCAGATGTCAGCCTCTGACTCCAGCAGGTGCTTTTCCTATTAGACCCTTCTGTGCCCCCCCATCAGACCCTGCTGTGCCCCCCCCCCCCCATCAGACCCTGCTGTGCCCCCCCTTATCCCCCACTGGCACATCCCAGCTCCCCTCAGAATGGATAGTAGTTTGTTACCGGGTTATGTCTATATCAGCATAACCTGACCTAGTACTGCTTCTCTTGCTGTGTGGGCCAGTGAGTGAAATGTTTTATTGAACCTTAACTTATCAAGGTTAGTCTCAATGAGACAAAATCTGTTTTGCAAGAGAGACCTCATCAATATAGTAGCAGTCGACAGAGTATGTAGGAAGTGAGGAATGTGTGAGGGGACTCTATACTTTGCTGCCCAGTTTGAGTGTGTCGATCTCCTCTCTCTGTTTGCTGAGAGTCTCGTTCATGCTGCACAGGTGGTCGCTCATCATACTGAGCTGTTCCTTGTAACTCCTCTTGGTCGTGGCCAGTTCATCCTGAAAGACAAGGAACATGTTGTGGCTAGGTAGAGCCAATATGTTTATTTTAAGGACTTAAAAAAATATATTTAAAAAATGCCCAAATTTATATTCATAATCTCCAGCACCACCCAAACATCAACATATGTGAAAATGACATCTGTTTTGTAGTAAAAAATAGAGGAAAATGACAACCAACTTTATCGTCCTCTTTTTACTCCAAAACGCACAATTTTCACATGTTGATGTGGTGCTGGAAATGAATATGAAGATGAACATTTTTATTTGTTCAAGGTTAAAGTTAATTTGCCATGTTTACTGAATACATGGGAATCCTACTTTCTAAATCCTACTTAAAGCAAAAAAAGGTCAGAACAAATACAAACAAATATCAATGTAATAAATGATAAAGCTGATTGGATCTGGGATATGCTGGTTTCTTTCAGTCAGGCAGTTGGACAACAGATGTTGTTGTTGTTTACCTGGAGACGTGTGATGTTCTGATTGGCCAGTTTGACCTCCTCCGTCAGAGTCTCCCGTGACTTCTCTGCGATAGCCAGACGCTTGGCCAGGGCTCGACACTGAGGGTGGGAAGTTACAACACAGGAGATACAGAGAATAAACAAACCTACAAAATCTAACATATCTACAGATGATCACTTCAACTAATGGGAAGTCACAAAATGGGATGCTCTTCACTAAAACTATTTAAATATAGGCCTACATGATGTCTGGGTTTGAACTGAACGGACTCTGCTACAGTAAAGTGTGACTTTGTGAGGGAGATTCTAAGTCACTACTTCCAGTTCCCCATCTGTCAGGAGGAATCATACTGCTGTGATGCATAGCACGGAGGGTTGACATGTGGCAGTAAGTCAATACTACATACTAACGTCACATGGCTATCTTTAGATTTGGCTAACTAAAGTTATGCTAATTTCATGCCAATGTAGATGCATGTATATAAAAAAAAGAGTAACTATTCTAGATTAGACAACTAAAATATATATATCCTAGAGTAGTTCTGGAACAGTGAACACCAGTGTAAAAATGTAATGATTTCTCTGTGAGCACACCTGTGTCCGTCCAGCTGGAAATACAGGATGGAATAGAAAGAGCGGATCGAGAGAACCGAAAGAGGAAGAGAAAAAAAACAAAAGGGGAAATTTCCTCCTTAGGGAAACAAGGTATGACTACAGTATAGTCAACTGTTTCCATTTCCCTTGGAACAAAACGTATAGGACTGATGTAGGTTACCAAAATAGCAGCAGGAACATATACATGTACAGTGCCTTCTGAAAGTATTCAGACCTTGACTTTTTCCACTTTTTGTTACATTACAGCCTTATTCTAAAATGGATTACATTTTTTTAAATCCTCAGCAATCTACACACAATACCCCATAATGACAAAGCGAAAACTGGTTTTTAGAAATGTTTGCAAATGTATTAAAAATAAACAGAAATACATAAGTATTCAGACCCTTTGCTAGGAGACTGATATTGAGCTCAGGTGCATCTTGTTTCCATTGATCATCCTTGAGATGTTTCTACAACTTGATTGAAGTCCACCTGTGGTAAATTCATTTGATTGGACATGATTTAGAAAGGCACACACCTGTCTATATAAGGTCCCACAGTTGACAGTGCATGTCAGAGCAAAAACCAAGCCATGAGGTCGAAGGAATTGTCTGTAGAGCTCCGAGACAGGATTGTGTCGAGGCACAGATCTGGGGAAGGGTACCGAAACATTTCTGCAGCATTGAAGGTCCCCAATAACACATTACCATCCATCATTCTTAAACGGAAGAGGTTTGGAACCACCAAGACTCTTCCTAGAGCTGGCCGCCCGGCCAAACTGAGCAATCGGGGGAGAAGGGCCTTGGTCAGGGAGGTGACCAAGAACCTGATGGTCACTCTGACAGAGCTCCTCTGTTGAGATGGGAGAACCTTCCAGAAGGACAACCATCTCTGCAGCATTCCACCAATCAGGCCTTTATGGTAGAGTGGCCAGACGGAAGCCACTCCTCAGTAAAAAAATGCACATGATAGACCACTTGGAGTTGGCCAAAAGGCACCTAGAGACTCTCAGACCATGAGAAAGAAGATTCTCTGGTATGATGAAACTGAGATTTAACTCTTTGGGCTGAATGCCAAGCATCACATCTGGAGGAAACCTGGCACCATCCATACGGTGAAGCATGGTGGTGACAGCATCATGCTGTGGGGATGTTTTTCAGAGGCAGGGACTGGGAGACTAGTCAGAATCGAGGAAAAGATGAACGGAGCAAAGTACAGAGATCCTTGAAAACCTGCTCCAGAGCACTCAGGACCTCAGACTGGGGCAAAGGCTCACCTTCCAACAGACCAACGACCCTAAGTACACAGACAAGACAATGTAGGAATGGCTTCGGGACAAGTCTCTGAATGTCCTTGAGTGGCCCAGCCAGACCCCGGACTTGAACCCGATCAACATCTCTGGAGAGACCTGAAAATATCTGTGCAGCCATGCTCCCCATCTAACCTGACAGAGCTTGAGAGGATCTGCAGAGAAGAAATGGGAGAAACTCTCCAAATACAGGTGTGCTTAGTTTGTAGCATCATACCAAAGAAGACACAAGGCTGTAATCGCTGCCAAAGGTGCTTCAACAAAGTACTAAGTAAAGGGTCTGAATAGTTACTTAAATGTGAGAGATAGAGATATATATATATAGATATAGATATATATAAAAATAAAAAAACAGGGGAAAAAATAAATATAAACTTGTTTTTTCTTTGTCATTATGAGGTATTGTGTGTAGATTTATTTTAGAATAAGGCTGTAACTTAAAAAAGTCAAGGGGTCTGAATACACTATGTATTAGAGGAAGGAAGACGTGAGGGGAAATGGTTGAGTGACTGTACAACTAGTAAGTTAGTCTTCTGTATAGCAGTGTCTAAATTGAGCGCACATGTGACTTTGTTCCCATATCTCTCCCCAGTATCCACCAACAAAAGAGCTACACATCCTTTTACATTCAATAGGAAATAATAGTTCTGTGTTTATGAATGGTAAGTAGATCCAGTATCTCACCTCAGCGTGGAAGTTAACTGCCTTGCTGTCAGAGACCTGTAGCTGTGTGGTGAGCTCTCCTACTCTGGCCATGTAGTGGGTCTTAATCAGCTGTTCTCTGGACTCCTCGTCTCCCACCTGTAAGCACACAGAGAGGACAACAACTTGACATGAAATTGCTCTTATACCTGTGTTGTAATTACACTAGGAATAGTTGGGTCAAGAAGAACAAGACAAACTTACTTCCTCGTTGGTAGGAGTTGTGGTTAACATGCCAACCTGATGAGATGAAAAACACAAACACAGTTAGATCCTCACTCCCTATGAGAATTGAGAACGCTATAAAATGTAACCAAGCCTGGTCCCAGATCTGTTTGTGCGGTCTTGACAATTACAATAGGACAATACAAATAGATCTGGGACCAGATTAAGTGGGTGTATCCTGGACCTTGAGTACGCTATTAAAATACAGGAATTATGAAACAAGGAAGCTGGTGCCTCCCAATAATATTTATTTTCTCCTGAAGTGTACTCTCGTTCACTACTAGGGCTCCAGAGTGGCACAGCGGTCTAAGGCACTGCATCTCAGTGATAGAGGCGTCACTACAGAACCTGGTTCGATTCCAGGCTGTATCACAACCAGCCATGAGTGGGAGTCCATCGGGGGGTGCACAATTGGCCCAGCGTCGTCTGGTTTAGGCCGTCATTGTAAATAAGAATTTGTTCATAACTGACTTGCCTAGTTAAATAAAGGTTTAAAACCCAAAAAAATTTAAAGCATTGAATTTGTGGAGGAATGGGCTAGAGGGAGTTCCAGCATATTCCTTATACCCATCATTTACTTTCAAATCAGTGAAGGGAAATGAACAAGTGCACACTTTGGAGGAGAGATAATTGGAACTTAACCAGACACTGATAACACAACCACCTTCACTGAAGCCAAAACACTGAAACGCATGTTACGGCTGCTCCCACGAGGTGTGTGACTAATATCGTGGGAAAGGGGAGGGTTGCAAGGGAGGAATGATGTCCCTAGATTTAATTTCACATCATGCCAGTCTCACACAACTGCAAAGTAGTATTGTTAAGCATGAGGATGAAGACCAATTCAATCACTGTTGAAGAAAAATAAGGTCGCAAAATTCCAGAAAGTTTCCAAAAGTTACCAGTTTTCCTGAAATCCCTTTGAGGATTCTTGCAACCGTAAAGAAAAAACAAGAGTGAAGATGCATCTACCAGACTGTTGCTTAGCATAGCCTCCTTCCCTGCTCCTCTCTCCTGCACCTCTCCGTCCTCCAGGCTGGTGAGGGCTGGGCTGCCCGGGGCCTGGCCCAGGGAGTGGGCTGGGCTGCCTCCTCCTCCCAGGGCAAAGGAGAGCTGTGTCTCCAGGTCCTGGATGCGTTGGCTCTCCTTCTCCAGCCTCACCCTGCCCAGCTGGGCCTCCAGCAACCAGTGCTCCTTCTCCTGCTCCAGACGAGCAATCTTCTCCTGGCTCGCCACCACCTGGGGTGATAGAGGAGAGAACACAGAGGGAAATGGAGATGTGGAGGAAATGACACAGTGAGGAGAGGAGCGAGTTGGTAAGAGGACTATACTTCTCTAACACACTTACCTAGTCAGTAACCAAATGGGTTACCTTGAGCATTATAAAGAGTCAGACGTGTGTCCTGACAGACTGGAGGGTAGAAGGGAAGAGAGGAGCGAGGAAATACAAACAATACCTGTTGTGTGAGTCCCTCTCTGCTCTCTGTAGAGCTAGTTAGAACACGGCGGTGCAACAGGGCCTCTCTGTATGGAACGGACTCTGGTCTGGGCTGGATACACAACAGACAGACAGGAGTCAAATACACACTGTTATACTGAACCACAACATCGTTGTTAAGGTGATGTTCCACTGTTTGCTTTAGGCAGCCTGGATTGGCGTGCCAGACGGGGCAGGATTTACACTTAAGACTATTTTATTGGTTCTATTTTGCTAGGCAAGCTTAATTGAACACAGCTGAATGATGTTTAAATAGTATTTTAACCCAGGTCTGTGATGGTGACATGACCAGCAAAGCGAAGGAAAGCTACTGACCTTTCTGATGGCATGCATGTAGTCAGAAGCCTTCTTCTTGTTACCCAGCATGCTCTCTGCCTGCAGGGGGTTGAGTGACCCGGCCCCCCCTCTTGGACTGTAGCCTGTCGAAGACGTGAAGAAATCCAGGTTGTTGCTGAAGAATGTCGCAATCTGTAGAAGAAAGAAAAGTACAGAATTAATATTATGGTAAGACTTATCATCCAGGTATAGACACTAATTCTTTATCATTTGTTTTAAGGAAGTATTAGCTTTTATAATGTCTTGTTATAAACAGTATTGGTGAGCCTTATACATGGTCTTCTAGGCCTATATGTTGTAGTCCACACCGCTATTTCAATATCACGGTGCAACAATGTTACAGAATATACGTTTTCAATCTATCAACGGTGTATACGCTTCAATATGAGGGTGAAACAGGTGCAATTAAACTAACTAATGTGAAAGGAGTTTATAAAATCTTTTGTCATGATTACTTCACTACACACACACACACACACTTAAACAAACCCACAACACCAAGTCAAACTTTCCTACACACACTTATCCTACACAACTACGTCACTGTTCCTTTAAGTAGGTCAGTGGGAGGGATTGACAGAATACAGACAGATTTCTAATACACACTCCCACCACAACTTTTAAATTATCTGACGAGTGCCTTGCACCTCCTTGGTTTTTGTTGTTTTTTTACACTCCCACGACTGTTAACAGAGTTCGTTTTACTTTTTTTTAACGTGGTCCGGTGGCCCGGGCGGGCGGAGTTTGCACATTTTAGACCATTCCATTGTTCCTTAAGTGAAGTCTCCACCCACCTGGGGCACCGGGCCATTCAAAACAACTCGCCCACTCAGATCACCTCATAGTAAACATCCTTCCTTCAGAACTCTGCAACCAGCCAGCCCAGAGCATTCCATCCCCGTTCCTCCACAACAATATAGAACAGCAGTCCATCTCTCATACCTCAAACAAACAGTCGGTCTGTGTCTGGTGCATTCATCAGCCAGGCAAAAGTAGAGACTAAAAACATGCCTCTTTACTATTATAACTATAAAAACCAAAAAATAAGCAGTATGGTTATTAGTTATAACAGTAACATATCTACGTCCTCTACATACAATCAGTTGGTACGACTGTGGTTTCCCTTCCTGCAAGGCTCTCATATGTATAGTACAAACGTATCCACTCACTGTACCGTCTCAGTTTCAAAGCCCCCCACCCCTTTTATCTGGGGTATACAGCTGTAATGCTCTGACATGGTGCGGATCTGTGAAAAAAATCCCTCCTGCCCCAACTAAGCCCTCCCTTCTTATTAGTGGTCATGTATTGTAAACGACCAATCCTCACGGTCGATGAGCTAGATACCAAGGCAGTTGCTACTATTGCTTAAACTCATCATATGTAAAGAAAACAGCAAAAATAGGGACCACAATGGAAATAAGTCCGGTGTCATTGACTATTCCCGGGAACGAAAAAAATTAAAAAATGGTGTCTTATTTTTTACTGACAAAAATCTATCAATATTTCTTCATGTTACCCAACCTATGAAACTGTGCTAATGTGAGAATGCCAACCAAAACAACAGCGGCTCTGTCAGTGTGTTTGTTGGGGCCTGTTGTCTCCATTTAGACACAGATGTTGTGGTAACAGATAGGGCCAGGAATTGCCAGGGAACTCCCGATACGATATTATCACCATACTTAGGTGCCGATACAATATGTATTGCGATTTGATGTTCAAAACATATTGCTCATTATACGTCTGCTGCAGAGACCAGAGAAAATGTGTTTTGATCAGTCATGGAAATAAGTGCTGAAAACATGTTGGCTCACTATTTAGAAAGAAGATGGAGAACAAGCTATGGGATGAATTGTTTTTAAATAGACAGCCGAATTGATAGAATATCATCCCAAATGAATATTGTGATATGTAACTGCATCTATTTTTTTCCCCCATCACTAATACATACCCAGTGTTTCTGTAGCGGTAAATGGTCCTACCTTGCCGGTGCTGCTGGTGAGGGAGCCCAGGGAAGCCAGCAGACACTCATTAGTGGTGCGGAGCTTCTGAGTGACTGTAGACAACTCCTGTTCCAGACTGGCCTTCTGGCTGTAATGAGTAGACATCTCTGTAGAGACAGAGGGACTTAGCTTATACATACAAAATAATCTCCACACACAGGAAGGAGAGCAACAGTTAAAGGATGGCACAGGGGGCTTACACTGTTATTGGTTCCATTTTACTTGAAGCCTGCAGGTATATTGCTTTATAACAGTTAAGCTTAGACATCTCTACAGAACACAGAGGAAGGACAGAGTGGCTTGAACATTAGTCTACAAAATAACCTTTTGTAGTAAAAAAAAGGTGTCACCTTTGACCGCATCGTGAAGGCTGTGTAGACAGGCAGCTAGCTGGGTGAAGACCGCAGAGGAACTGCTCTGGGGCATGGAGTCCTGTCGAACACCTGGAAAACAATTGCACACGTGATTTTCCTCAAGTCCCACACTACTCACTAGTAAGGCCAGTAAGCTGATATTTTTTATTGATTTTTTATTTAACTAGGCAAGTCAGTCTCCCGAGTGGCACAGTGCCACTAGAGATCCTGGTTCGACTGCAGGCTCTGTCGCAGCCGGCCCAATTTGCCCAGCGTCATCCGGGTTAGGGGAGGGTTTGGCCGGCAGGGATGTTCCTGTCCCATCAGGCACTAGTGACTCCTGTGGCGGGCCGGGCGCAATGCACACTGACACGGTCGCCAGGTGTACGGTGTTTCCTCCAACACATTGGTGCGGCTGGCTTCCGGATTAAGCGGGCGTCATGTCAAGAAGCAGTAAGGCTTGGCTGGGTTGTGTTTCGGAGGAAGCATGGCTCTCGATCTTCACCTCTCCCGAGTCCGTACGGGAGTTGCAGCAATGGGACAGGACTTTAACTACCAAATTGGATAACACAAAATTGGGGAGAAAAAGGGGTTAAAAAAAAGAAAAGAAAAAAAGGAAAATAAACTAGGCAAGTCAGTTAAGAACAAACTCTTAGTTACAATGATGGCCTACCCCGGCCAAACCCTCCCCTAACCAGGACAACCCCGGGCCAATTGCGTGCCACCCTGTGACTCCCAATCACAGCCGGTTGTGATACTGCAGGATCTATAGTGACGCCTCTAGCACTGCGATGCAGTGCAGTGCCTTAGATAGATATCTATCTAACTCCCGAGTGGCGCAGCAGTCTCTCTCTCTCCTCACTAGGTAAAGCCAGTAGGCTGATACACTGAGTGTACAAAACATTACACTTTCCATATCATAGACTGACCAGGTGAAAGCTATGATCCCTTATTGAGGTCTCTTGTTCAATCCAATTTAATGACTACCCCCCTGTACACCACACATTCAATTATCTGTAAGGTCCCGCAGTCCAGCAGTGAATTTCAAACACATTCAACCAGACCAGGGTGGTTTTCCAATGCCTTGCAAAGAAGGGCACCTATTGGTAGATGGGTAATATCCCTTTGAGCATGGTGACATTATTAATTACATTTTGGATGGTGTATCAATACACCCAGTCACTAGAAAGATACAGGTGTCCTTCCTAACTCAGTTGCCGGAAAATAAGAAAACCGCTCAGGGATTTCATCAAGAAGGCAATGGTGACTAAAAAAGTTACAGAATATAATGGCTTTGATAGGAGAAAACTGAGGATGGATCAACTTTGTAGATACTCCACAATACTAACCTAATTGACAGAGTGAAAAGAAGGAAGCCTGTACAGAATAAAAATATTCCAAAAACATGAACCCTGTTTGCAACAAGGCACTAAAGTAGTACTGCAAAAAATGTGGCAAAGCAATTCACTTTATGTCCTGAACACACCACTCTCCATATTTTTAAGCATTGTGGTGGCTGCATCATATGGGTAATTGGGTATGCTTGTAATCATTAAGGACTGAGGAGTTTTTCAAGATAAAAAAATAAGTGGAATGGAACAAAGCACAAGCAAAATCCTAGAGGAAAATCTGATTCAGTCTGCTTTCAACAAGACACTGGGAGATTAATTCACCTTTCCAAAGGACAATAACCTAAAACTTAAGGCCAAATCTACACTGGAGTTGCTAACCAAGAAGACAGTGAATGTTCCTGAGTTACAGGTTTGACTTAAATCTGATTGAAAATCTATGGCAAGACTTGCAAATGGTTATTTAGCAATGATCAACAACCAATTTGACAGCTTGAAGAATTTTGAAAATAATAAATTGGCAAACATTGGACAATCCAGGTGTTCAAAGCTCTTAAGAGGCTTACCCAGAAAGACTCACAGTTGTAATCACTGCCACAGTAGATTATAACATGTATTGACTCAGTGGTGTGAATACTTATGGAAAATATTTCTGAATTTCATTTTCAATAAATTAGCAAAAGCATGTCTTCACTTTGTAATTATGGTGTATTGTGTGTAGATGGGTGAGGAAAGAAAATATATTTAATACATTTTGAATTCAGGCTGTAACAACAAAATGTGGAAGAAGTCAAGGGGCATGAATACTTTCTGAAGGCACGACATTGACAAGATATTTGACCGTCTGCTCTACCAATGGGAATAAATGTCCGCAAAGGCAGGCGGGAGGAGACAGGAACATTTTAGACAATGAGAGGGCAGATATGCATGTGAACATGCACAACCCCGATATAAAATATTTTTTCTCAAAGTTGCTGGGATGCCACCTGCATCCTCTTATATCAGTACATTCGTAACAACTTCTATTCTACCGAATAAGCCTCGCTTAACAAATTAACAAAATTCGACACACTTCTAGGCTTGAGCGGTATACCGGGGTATTTTCAAAAACCGACTGTATGATATTCAATACCATCCCCCAAATAATTTAGTTTATTTTTCATTCACAAAAATTCTACTGAGCCAGTCACATGAAGCAAACTGATGTTTCAAACTTACGTTTTGTGACATGATGTCCACTGTTGAGAAGCACAAGTGGTGATCAAGTTCCACTTGAAATTCCCTACTAAATATCTTATAAACATAAGTTAACTATCTAAAATGACAAATACATTTTCTCCAGTTCAGGGCTCCAGCTATGCATTTGGTTTGCTAACTTGCTAGCTATAGGTGGTTAGTGGGCAAGTTCAAGCTTCTTGGTTACAGCAGACGATCAATCCCCTCCTGGATAAAGTGCGAGTAGCCTTTTGAGACATTTGTATAACTTTATGAGTTGGGTTGTCTGTACTTGCATTTAGTTTATGTTCGCTTGTGCTTGTTAGCATTTAGTTAGCATCCACTACAGGAATTCGCTAGTACTTTGTTAGCTTCACGCTTTATTCTTGCGCGGACTGATTTTGGCGCAGTCAGCCCTCTCTTCTCTATGTGTTAACTCACTAGGTAAGGCCAATAGGCTGATGTAGCTGTGTAGTTTGTCGAACAAAGAAGTGATTCTCTTCATGTCACTCTGCAGCTCCTGGTTCTTCGAGGTGAGAGAGGAGGTACACAGAGGAGTCCCGCACTCCTCCTCCAGACTGGTGAGGAGAAGAGAGGAGGAGAGGGTGAGACACATCGGCTGCAGTTACACAGGCAGCCCAATTATCTGATGTGATTGGTCAAAAGACCAATTAGTAGAAGAAAAAAATATCAGAATTGGGCTGCCTGTGTAAACACAGCCATAGAGACACACACACACACTCTTAGAGGTGAGGGATCAGGTACAGAGACTGTACTCTTCCTCCAGGTCGGGGAGAAGAAGAAGAGGGGGGATAGGGACAACACACACGCATGCGTAGAGTACACACACCTAATGTAATGAGTACTGACCTTTTGAGCTGGTATGGTAGAATCTTCTGCAGAAAGTGGGTGTAGGAGGTGAAGTGATCAGCAAAGTCCTTGAGTTTCCCCACAGTCTCCAGCACTGTTACTGTGTCCTCTGTGATGCTCTGGTGTAGTTGCACTAGTCCTTCCTCCAGGGGGCGCACATAGGCTGCATTCTCATGTAGATACTGGGAGAACTGGGGAGAAGATTGTGGAGGAGAGTTCATCTTACCTACTTCAGCCAAAATCACTTATTGTATGTCACTATGGATAAGAGCAAGGGTGTCAAACTCATTCCACGCAGGGCCGAGTGTCTGCGGGTTTTTGGTTTTCCTTTCAATTAAGCCCAAGACAACCCGATGAGGCGAGTGCGTTATTAATTATCAAATTGTATTTGTCACATGTGCCGAATACAACAGGTGTAGACCTTACCATGAAATGCTTACTTACAAGCCCTTAACCAACAATGCAGTTCAAGAAATAGAGTTAAGAAAATATATACTAAATAAACTAAAGTAAAAAAATGTAATAAAAAGTTACACAAAATAACAATAGTGAGGCAATTGATTAATTGTTCATGGCTTGGGGGGTAGAAGCTGTTAAGGAACCTTTTGGAACTAGACATGGCGCTCTGGTACCGCTTGCCGTGCGGTTGCAGAGAGAACAGTCTGACTTGGTTGACTGGAGTCTGACAATTTTTTGTGGCCTTCCTCTGACACCACCTAGTATATAGGACTAATTAGTGACCTTTAATTCATCAATCAAGTACAAGGGAGGAGCGAAAACCCACAGACACTCAGCCCTCTGTGGAATGAGTTTAACACGTATGGATGAGAGCATCTGCTAAATGACTAAAACAGGATGTCAGGGCATAGACTGTGTGTGGAGCCCTGTATTTCCTGACCTTCTGGTTGAGTGGTGAGATGGGTTCGATAGAGGAATCCAGGGGGTAGATGTGTACCCTCTGCTCTGTGTAGGAGTGGAAGTTTAACAGAGCAGCCACTATGTCCTGGACGAAGCCTAAGGCCTGACCAGCCACGTCTCGGGCCTTCAACTAGAGGACAGGAAAAGGAGAAATTAGTACCAAAACTTCGGACCACAAATCTACAATGACAACGTATGATGGAGCCCTAACTGTTCTATAAAATATGAGGAAAGAAACAAACAATAATACAGGATCATGCTATAGTTCAGGGTTCCCCAACTAGTGGCCCGTGATTTTATTTGGCCCCCCAAGTTCTCTTAGCAAAAACATTTTGGGACACAAGACTGTAAAAACACCAGCAAATCAGTTCCAAGTGATTATAATTTGGGAAATCAGTTCCAAAGTATTCCTACACACAATAGAGATGTGGTCTGGGCCTGAAACTAACCTTTTGGTCCACCAGCCACTGTGGCAGGTAAAAACAATTACAAATTAAAAAACGAAATAAAAACATCCTGTGTATATACAGTGCCTTCGGAAAGTATTCAGAGCGCTAGAGTTCCTCTGTGGAGATGGGAGAACCTTCCAGAAGGACAACCACCTCTGCAGCACTCCACCAATTTGCCCTTTATGGTAGAGTGGCCAGACGGAAGCCACTCCTCAGTAAAAGGCACATAACAGCCCACTATGAGTTTGCCAAAAGGCACCTAAAGACTCTCAGACCATGAGAAAGAAGAATCTCTGGTCTGATGAAACCAAGATTGTACTATTTGGCCTGAATGCCCAATGTCACGTCTGGAAGAAACTTGGCACCATCCCTACGGTGAAGCATGGTGGCAGCATCATGATGTGGGGATATTTTCTGTGGCAGGGACTGGGAGACTAGTCAGGATCGAGACGAAGATGAACGAAACAAAGTAGAGAGAGATACTTGACGAAAACCTGGTCCAGAATGCTCAGAACCTAAGACTGGGGTGAAGGTTCACCTTCCAACAGGACAACGACCCTAAGCACACAACCAAGACAACACAGGAATGGCTTTGGGACAAGTCTATGAATGTCCTTGAAAGGCCCAGCCAGAGTCTGTACTTGAACCTGATCAAACATCTCTGGAGAGACCTGAAAATATGCCCATCCAACCTGACAGAGCTTGAGAGGATCTGCAGAGAAGAATGGGAAAATCTACCTAGTAGCGTCATACCCAAGAAGACTCGAGGCTGTAGGTGCTCGCTGCCAAAGGTGCTTCAACAAAGTACTGAGTAAAGGGTCTGAATACTTATGTAAATGTAATTTCATTTTTTATAAATTTGCTAAAAAAAATGTAACTGTTTATGCTTTGTCATCATGGGGTATTGTGTGTAGATTGATGAGGGGAAAAAACTATTCAATCAATTTTAGTATAAGGCTGTAACTTAATGTGGAAAAAGTCAAGGGGTCTGAATTATATATATATATATATATATATATATATATAAAGGGGGATACCTAGTCAGTTGTACAACTGAATGCCTTCAACTGAAATGTGTCTTCAGCACTTAACCCAACCTCTCTGAATCAGAGAAGTGCGGGGGGGCTGCCATAATCAACATCCACGTCTTCGGCGCCCGGGAAACAGTGGGTTAATTGCCTCGCTCAGAGCAAAACACATTTTTACCTTGTCAGCTCGGGGATTCGATCCAGCAACCTTTCGGTTACTGGCCCAACGCTCTAACCACTATGGATGAGCATGCTTTGTAATGTTTCTAAAACAATAACTGGATTACTATTAAGAAGTGATGTGGTATATTGCTCAATATTAGAAACATTTTTGTGACCCGAATCTTTTAACCAAAATATCACAGACGAGACATATTTTCAGCTGCTTAGTTACAGTGTGCCTGTGTGAGCTAGAGAATGTCTTCGCTAGAAGTTGAAGCAAACTCCAACATTGAAAAACAACCTAGCTTGTGAACAAAACAATGTAAATAGTCAAGAAACACAAGGACAAAGTCTCACTAGTTGACTTTAGTAAATTAGACCAACTTGTATGCCTGTGCGCAGTGCTTCTATAAATGTATCTTCAGCACTTAAATCACACTGCACACAGCTCCCCAGCCAGGCATTGTCGCTGCTCGTTGCGCGATGTGGGATATATATTGTAGGATTCATAGTTCAACCCGCATTTGGCGGGAGTTGATGTCAAACCTTGCAAGCAATGTTTAAAATTATTATTATATTTATTTTTTTACAATATATCAGTTTCGGCTTCTTGCGATCAATTTGCAGTCTACTATTTATTTGTAATTATGTTCTGGCCCGACCATCCACTCAAGAAAAAAAATTGAATCTAGTTGATGATGCCTCCTATAGGACTTCCTCTCACCTGGTGTCTTCTGTTGTGTGGTGGAACGTTGAGACTGTTGTAGTCACTGAATTCTGGAGAAAAGGGGAGGGAAATTTAAAGGAGCGGCTGCGAGCAACGGCTCGACAAATTACCTTCAAAATGCACGCAGAGACATACAAATGGTATCCATGAGTTCATCTGACTCTGGGTGCTTAATTGCCAAAATCTCACACTATGCCTTTAAAGCGCCAAATGATGGCATGTCATAGCTCTGTCCTTCATATAGCATGAAAAGCATCTGAGGAGTAAAACAGGGCTCTATTGGCATGGCATGACACACATTACACAGTGCTTCAGTTTGCCTCCTCTTACAGTGTCAGTGAGATACATACGTAATTCAATATCATTAGTAGTTAGTACTGCATACATACACATACATACATACATATATATATACATATATATACATATACATATATTATATATATATATACATATATATATATATATATATATATATATGTGTGTGTGGGTGTCTTGTCTTAGAATGGGAAGACATGCTCGAATATAAACCATCAGTGATGTTTCTACAAGGTTGTGTTCATTAGAGCACACACGGCAACAGAAAATGTAGAATGAGCAGTTCATATTGGACAAATCCAGGTAGTCCCTCACTCTTTCAGTCCGTTTTCTTCCTAATAAACATGATCTGGGTCAGTGAAATGTTGCATAGTGAACTAGTACTCACTGGTGTCATTGAAGGGCACTTTCTCCTGGATGACAATGCTGCTCTTTTTCACCTGTCTGTTGAGCTCTGACTGACACTTCCTCAACTGCTGCTGACTGGAGAGAGAGGGATGATGGTGAGAGGGAGGGAGGATAGAGGAATCAGGAGATGGTGAATGACCACTCGGTGACCATAATAAATACTTCCCTATCCGCATTATTACAACCCTCATTACTTCATGTTAACCACAAGTCCTCTACCAGATACATACAATCATTCTCCATCTACACTGAGTGGACAAAACATTAGGATCACCTGCTCTTTCCATGACATAGCTTTCACTTGGAGGCACCTGGTCAGCCTATGATCCCTTATTGATGTCACCTGTTAAATCCACTTCAAATCTGTGTAGATGGGGCCTCCCGAGTGGCGTAGCGGTCTAAGGCACAGTATCGCAGCGCTAGAAGCGTCCCTACAGATCTGGGTTTGATCCCGGGCTGTGTCACAGCCGGCCCGGACCGGGAAACCCATGAGGCGGCGCACATTTGGCCCAGCTTTGTCCGGGTTAGGGGAGGGTTTGGCTGGCTGGGATAATAGTAGGTGCCAGGTGCTCCGGTTTGAGTGTGTCAATAACTGCAACGGGTTTTTCACGCTCAACAGTTTTCTGTGTGTATCAAGAATGGTCCACCACCCAAAGGACATCAAGCCAACTTGACACAACTGTGGGAAGCATTGGAATCAATATGGGCCAGCATCCCTGTGGAATGCTGTAGACACCTTGCAGAGTCCATACCTCGACGAATTGAGACTGTTCTGAGGGTAAAAAGCAGTGCAACTCAATATTAGGAAGATGTTGCTAATGTTTTTTAACACTCATTGTAAGTCACTAGGTAAGGCCAGTAGGCTGATGTTAATCAAAGATTATCTACAGTATCGTCAGAAAGTATTCACACCCTTGACTTTTACAACATTTTGTTGTGTTACAGCCTGAATTTAAAATTGATTACATTTTGATTGTCACTGGCCTACACACAATACCCCATAATGTCAAAGTGGAAATGTTCACAAATTAATCAAAAATGAAAATCTGAAATGTCTTTAGTGAATAAGTATTCAACCCCTTTGTTACGGCAAACCTAAACTACATTCAGGAGTAAAAATATGCTCAACAAGTCACAAGTTTTATGGTCTCACTGAGTGAAATAATTATGTTAACATGATTTTTGAATGACTACCTCTGTACACCACACACACAGATCATTGTAAGGTCACTCAGTCCAGCAGTGAATTTCAAACACAGTTTTAACCACAAAGACCAGGTTTTCCAATGCCTCGCAAAGAGGTCAACATGGGCCAGCATCCCTGTGGAATGCTTTCAACACCTTGTAGAGTCCATGCCCCAACAAATTGAGGCTGTTCTGATGGCAAAAGGATTGCAACTCAATATTTGGAAGGTGATCCTAATGTTTTGTACACTCAGTGTATATAGCATGTGTGTATCTAACCGGTACATGTGTAGATTATAACAAGTTGTTTACCATTCCTCTGTCCGAACTCTGCACTCTTTAGCTTCCCTCTCCAGAGTTTGGGATTTCACCTGTGGGAGGACACAGCAAATAGCATCATGTATTACTATTCTATCATTACCAATAACAAAAGATTGAGTTTTGCCTTTGTTCAGTTTCTCTCTCTCTCTCACACACACACACACACACACACACACACCTTGTCACTAACGTCTTTCAATGGTGTCCATGTATTTGATGGTGAGACATCCACTTCTCTCCACCTCCCCTCCCTCTCACCTCTAGTCTGGCCTTGTCACTCTGTAGTCTCTCAATAGTGTCCATGTATTTGGAGGTGAGTCCGTCCACTATGGCCTGGTGCTGTTCATGGTCTCTCTCCAGCTGCTCCAACCGGCCCTTCAGCTGAGACTCCTGCTGCCTGTGCTGCTCATCAGCCTCATAGAACTTAGAATAGAACATAACTTTGTTGTCCAACCGAGGATGAAACATTTCTTTGGGCATCACCTTAAAGAAATCTAAAAACATTCTCAGACACACATTTTAGAACAGACTAGCACACAAAAACTGGTCAAATACATTATGTAGTACACATATTCAAGCCAGTAGTCTCTTGGTAAACACTTGCCAATACATATAGTTGAAGTCGGAAATTTACATACACCTTAGCCAAATACATTTAAACTCAGTTTCACAATTCTTGACATTTAATCCTAGCAAAAATGCCATCTTAGGTCAGTTAGGATCACCACTTTATTTTAAGAATGTGAAATGTCAGAATAATAGCAGAGAGAATGATTTATTTCAACTTTTATTTCTTTCATCACATTCCCAGCGGGTCAGAAGTTTACATACACTCAATTAGTATTTGGTAGCATTGCCTTTAAATTGTTTAACTTGGGTCAAACGTTTTGGGTGGCCTTCCACAAGCATCCCACAATAAGTTGGGTGAATTTTGGCCCATTCCTCCTGATAGAGCTGGTGTAACTGAAACAGGTTTGTAGGCCTCCTTGCTCACCCATGCATTTTCAGTTCTGTCCACTAATTTTCTATAGGATTGAGGTCAGGGCTTTGATGGCCACTCCAATACCTTGACTTTTGTTGTCTTTAAGCCATAACTTTGGAAGAATGCTTGAGGTCATTGTCCATTTGGGACCAAGCTTTAACTTCCTGACTGATGTCTTGACATGCTGCTTCAACATATACACATCATTTTCCTACCAAATGATTCCATCTATTTTATGAAGTGCACCAGTCCCTCCTGCAGCAAAGCACCCCCACAACATGATGCTGCCACCCCTGTGCTTCACAGTTGGGATGGTGTTCTGCGGATTGCAAGCCTCCCCCTTTTTCCTCCAAACATAACGATGGTAATTATCGCCAAACAGTTCTATTTTTTTTTCATTAGACCAGAGGACATTTCTCAAAAAAGTACAATCTTTGTCCCCATGTGCAGTTGCAAACCGTAGTCTGGCTTTTTTATGGTGGTTTTGGAGCAGTGGCTTCTTCCTTGCTGAGCGGCCTTTCAGGTTATGTCGACATAGGACTCGTTTAACTCTGGATATAGATACTTTTGCACCCGTTTCCTCCAACATCTTCACAAGGTGTGGGTGTTGTTCTGGGATTGATTTGCACTTTTCACAGCAAAGTAAGTTCATCTCTAGGAGACAGAACGTGTCTCCTTCCTGAGCAGTATGCCGGCTGCGTGGTCCCATGGTGTTTGTACTATTGTTTGTACATATGAACGTGGTAGCTTCAGGCATTTGGAAACTGCTCCCAAGGATGAACCACACTTGTGGAGGATCTACAATATTTCCCCATGATGTCAAGCAAATAGGCACCGAGTTTGAAGGTAGGCATTGAAATACATCCACAGGTACACCTCCAATTGTTTCAAATGATGTCAATTAGCCTATCAGAAGCTTCTAAAGCCATGACATTTTCTGAAATGTTCCCAGCTGTTTAAAAGGCACAGTCAACTTGTATGTAAACTTCTGACCCACTGGAATTGTGATACAGTGAATTATAAGTGAAATAATCTGTCTGTAAACAATTGTTGGAAAAATTACTTGTGTCATGCACAAAGTAGATGTCCTAACCGACTTGCCCAAACTATAGTTCGTTAACAAGAAATTTGTGGAGTGGTTGAAAAACAAGTTTTAATGACTCCAACCTAAGTGTATGTAAACTTCCGACTTCAACTGTATGCAGTGCATTCGGAAAGTATTCAGACCCCTTGACTTTTTCCACATTTTGTTTCGTTACAGCTTTATTCTAAAATGGATTAGATTGATGAGGGGGAAAAAAATAAATACATCTACACACAATACCCCATAATGACAAAGTAAAAACATTTTTAGACATTTTAGCAAATGTACATAAAAAAAAAGTAGTAGGTCAGACCTTTTACTCAGTACTTTGTTGAAGCATCTTTGGCAGCGATTACAGCCTCAAATATTCTTGGGTATGATGCTACGAGCTTGGCACACCTGTATTTGGGGAGTTTCTCCCATTTTTCTCTGCAGATCCTCTCAAGCTCTGTCAGTTTGGATTGGGTGCATCACTGCACAGCTATTTCAGGTTTCTCAGGTGTTCGATCGGGTTCTCCCAGTCCTTGCCGCTGAAAAACATCCCCACAGCATGATGCTGCCACCACATTTCACTGTAGGGATGGTGCCAGGTTTCTTCCAGGTGTGATGCTTGGCATTCAGCCCAAAGAGTTCAATCTTGGTTTCATCAGAGCAGAGAATCTTGTTTCTCATGGTCTGAGAGTCCTTTAAGTGCCTTTGGGCAAACTCCAAGTGGGCTGTCATGTGCCTTTTACTGAGAAGTAGTTCCCATCTGGCCACTCTACCATAAAAGCCTGATTAGTGGAGTGCTGCAGAGATGGTTGTCCTTCTGGAAGGTTCTCCCATCTCCACAGAGGAACTCTAGAGCTCTGTCAGAGTAACCATCGGGTTCTTGGTCACCTCCCTGAACAATGCTCTTGTGCCCCGATTGCTCACTTTGGCCAGGCGGTCATCTCTAGGAAGAGTCTCGGTTGTTCCAAACTTCTCCATCATTCTTAAATGGAAGGTCACTATATTCTTGGGGACCTTCAATGCTGCAGACATTTTTTGGTAACCTTCCCCAGATCTGTGCCTCGACACAATCCTGTCTCGGAGCTCTACGGACAATTCCTTCGACCTCATGGCTTGGTATTTGCTCTGAAATGCACTGTCAACTGTGGGACCTTATATAGACAGGTGTGTGCCTTTCCAAATCATGTCCTATCAACTGAATTCACCACAGGTGGACTCCAATCAAGTTGTAGAAACATCTCAAGGATGATCAATGGAAATAGGCTGCACCTGAGCTCAATATCAGTCTCATAGCAAAGGGTCTCAATACTTACGTAAATAAGGTATTGCTGTTTTAATTCTAAAAACCTGTATTCGCTTTGTCATTATGGGGTATTGTGTGTAGATTGATGAGGATTCTTTTTGTCTTTATTTTTTTAAACCCATTGTAGAATAAGGCTGTAACGTAACAAAATGTGGAGAAAGGGAAGGGGTCTGAATACTTTCCAAATTTACATTTACATTTTAGTCATTTAGCAGACGCTCTTATCCAGAGCGACTTACAGTAGTGAATGCATACATTTTTTTATTTTAATTTTTTGTATGCATTGCATACACTCTCATGCATTGGGAGTGCATTGCATACACTCCCACGTCTCAGAGACAGACATACCTGGATGTGAAGCCTCTCGTTCTCCTGGATCTTCTTCTGCAGGTCCTCATCAAACACACTCTGGGTCTGCTGCAAGCCCTGCTGGGAGGGGGAGTCCCCTTTGTTCTGGTGAAGAGAACGCGTCTGAGACCGACTGCACCAAATCACTGAACGACAAATCACCTTGAATCCCAAATTAATACTCATTATGTGATCGAGATGAGTGATTCTCTGCACTTTGCCTTGCTTAAACTGATCTCCTCAAACATGATCAAAGGTAGAACGAGAGCAAGGTAAGCCTGTCTGGAACTATGACATGTCTGATTGTGGGGTGCATCCTCTTCCCTGTCTAATATACTGCCATTTTAGCAGTTGCCTTTATCCAAAGCTATAGTCATGTGTGCATACATTTTACGCAGGGGTGGTCCCGGAAATCGTACCCACAATCCGGTCGTTGCAAGAGCCATGCTTTACCAACTGAGCTACAGAGGACAGGGTGTCTGTCTCTACCTTGCTCTTCTTGCCCTTGGCCTCGCTGGCAGCCAGTTCCTCTTGCAGCAGCTCTACTCTCTTAGCCAGCTGCTGGTTCCTGAAGGTGAGACTGTCCATCTCCTGCTCCACCTTCCTCAGGCTCTGTTCTCGCTGCTTCACCTGATCCTGTAGTGTCGGGATGGAGGAGAAGACGCTCAGTGATTTTAAAGTAAATCCCCCCAAATTCCCAGGTTTTTCAGAATTCCTGGTTGGAGGATTCCCTTCCTGCTTATTTCCTCCAACCAGGATTGGAAATTGGAATTTTGAAACCCTATTCCAGAGGGCTCTGAATGGTTCTGTACCTTAAGAGAGGTGGAGCTGGCCTGCTCATCTACCACGCCTTTCTTCAAGACCTGGTTCTGTGCTCGGAGCTATGGAGACATGGGGAGTAGACATTGAGCTGTAGGTCTACTGCAGACACACCACCTCTAAAGACCAAACTGGCCAAATGTACAGTATTGCCTAGGCTTCTAAGCAAAGCAACATAGCTATTTAATGGATTTATTTTGTGTGAAACATAGTTAAATCATCAAATATGGATAACTCCACTGCAATGCATGACTGCACTAACATTTCTGAAGGTTGGGTGAATGTTGCTGCTTATTGGGAAACTACACCCCAGATT
Source organism: Salmo salar (assembly GCF_965601325.2). Lineage (NCBI taxonomy): Eukaryota > Metazoa > Chordata > Actinopteri > Salmoniformes > Salmonidae > Salmo > Salmo salar. The sequence goes on along the minus strand of NC_138318.1, from coordinate 25,423,562 downwards.
TAATGGAAAATAGAAATAACAGGATATTGGCCAGCGGGGGGCTGTGGTTTTACAACAGTCAGACAGGAAACACCATGCATTCCATTCACTGCCTGTCAACTGACACAGTGTGGGTCAGGAGGATGGTTCTTATATTAACCAAAGCTAATCAGTCTAACTGACATTTATTTTAGTAATGCAGATAAAGGGGTTTTAGGATGGGTACTATTGACATGGATACCAATCCATTTTCTACCTAACGTATGACAGGGGGTTTGAAGAACGTGGCTGCCCATGTTTTACTCAGGCTATGTAACATTGTGTTGTTCAGAGAAGGGTGGCTTCTGTTCTGGCCTACCCTCCTCCCTTTTGTCATAAAACACTGAGACACATTGTGAGTGTCAGCTGACATATCAGGCAGTGACCTAGGCTAAATCATAGAGTTAAGAAACCAACCAAAATAATGTTCACTATGAGATTGTTTTGATTGACAGCAGTTAGCTACATCCTTCGCTGTACACAGTTCACGTTCATAGTAAACAGTGCAGTAAAGACATCACCAAATATTGTCTTTGATTATCACAAACACCAATCAACCTATTAATGGGTTGCTCTCTCTATACTTGACAATATACCCAGGAGAGTGACACGCTAGTGAGTAGTGACACCCTGAAAAGGAACTTGATTGGAAACAGATTGAGTTAAGTAACTATATACTTTGGACAGCACCTTTAAATTCTTTAGGTTAGCTCACGTTAGCTACCAAGCTAATTACAATAGCTACACACATACACAAAAAAGTATGTGGACACCCCTTCAAATTAGTTCAGCCACACATATTGTTGGCAGGTGTATAAAATTGAGGAGCACAAGCCATCCAATCTCCATAGACAAACATTGGCAGTAGAATGGGCTTACTGAAAAGCTCAGTGACTTTCAACGTGGCACCGTCATAGGATGCCACCTTTCCAACAAGTCAGTTCATCAAATTTCTGCCCTGTTAGAGCTGCCCCGGTCAATTGTAAGTGCAGTTATTGTGAAGTTGAAACGTCTAGGAGCAACAACAAGTCAGACACGAAGTGGTAGGCCACACAACCGCCGAGTGCTGAAGCGCACAGCACGTAAAAAAAGTGTCTGTCCTTGGTTGCAACATTCACTACCGAGCTCCAAACTGACTCTGGAAGCAACTTCAGCACACAAACTGTTCGTCAGGAGCTTCATGAAATGGGTTTCCATGGCCGAGCAGCCGCACACAAGCCTAAGATCACCATGCACAATACCAAGTGTAAGCTGGGGTGGTGTAAAGATTTCCGCCATTGGACTCGTTCTCTGGAGTGATGAATCACGCTTCATCATCTGGCAGTGCAACGGACAAATTTGGGTTTGCGGATGCCATGAGAACACTACCTGCCCCAATGCATAGTGCCAACTGTAAAGGTTGGTGGAGGAGGAATAATGGTTCAGGCTAGACCCCTTAGTTCCAGTGAAGGGAAATCTTAATGCTACAGCATACAATGACATTCTAGATGATTCTGTGCTTCCAACTTTGCGGCAACCGTTTGGGGAAAGCCCGTCCTTGTTTCAGTATGACAATGCCCCCTTGCACAAAGCGAGGTCCATACACATTTTTTTTTTAGTTCAGTGTGGAAGAACTTGACTGGCCTGCACAGAGCCCTGACATCAACCCCATCGAACACCTTTGGGATGAATTGATACACCGACTGCGAGCCTGGCCTAATCGCCCAACATCAGTGCCGACCTCACTAATGCTCGTGGCTGAATGGAAGCAAGTCCCGCAGCAATGTTCCAATATCTAGTAGAAAGCCTTCCCAGAAGAGTGGAGGCTGTTATAGCAGCGAAGGGGAGCCCAACTCCATATTAATGCCCATGATTTTGGAATAAGATGTTCGACGAGCAGGTGTCCACATACTTTTGATCATATAGTGTACCTTGCAATCAATTGCAGCTAACGTTAGTTAGAATGAATCAGCAATCGGATTAAATAGCCAACAACTGTGGCTAACGATAAAGAAACAAATAACTGCTTACCTTTGAATACTCCAGGGCCAATTTGGTGTATTTCGCTTGCAGGTCTGCAGCCATTGCTTTGGGAAAAAAATAAAGCTAGTTAGCTGGATAACCAATATGTAATGGAATAACGTTAGCTAGCTAACGCGACAAAATAAACTGGCTAGTTACTGTAGCGCAGGTACACTGACTAGTTACCTTGCCGTTTCTTTATCTGAATGACAGTTGGTGCAAGTGACTGATAAACAGTTTCATGCCATGTAGGAAGGGGAGGATAGCTATTCAATCATCTGATTGAGTGGTAAAGCCGGACGTTATTCAGCTTGCTAGCAAGCTAACGTTCCAGCAACAATAAAAAAGCACTTCCGGGTCAGTGAATTTTCCAAATAAAAGTCCTCCACGTAATAGTAGAAAAGTGTCAATAAACGGTATATTTTATTAAATGAAAAATAATTGTGTATAACTTAACAATGATTCATATTTGTATTTAAGTGACATTTGAACCACGAAAACATGTTTCAAGGTCAAATAAAGAATAACACATTTCTGTATACAGTATACACATATAGCACTGCACAGGAAAACTGTCGATGTTTGTCCATAAAACCAGGGTCTAGTCTACTCACTGCAGTCCTTAGAAAACAAATCAGGTGAGTTTGAACAAAAATATAGGTCATAGGAAGTGTTCCTGGACTTTTACTGTGGTCAAAAAGTGTCAAATGTGCTGGTCTAGTTCCAGGTCTTTCTGCAAAGTGTTCCAAGATGGTGTAAAGGGAAACTATAACCACATGTAACTACAATCCTTTATAATTTATTTAACCAGAGGTCACACTGAGATTTTTGCTGCAAGAAAGCAGCATAAATATACTGTAGTCAAGGTTTGGCAAAACTTCCAAAATTCAATTACACAAAAAACAAAAAGGTGCAATATGCAGAAATCACTCCACCATTTCCTGGTTGCTAAAATTCTAATAGTTTGCCTAATTTCAGTTTGTGACAAAACATGCAATGTAGTGAATCATTGTACCATCTAAACCGCTGTGAAATATATTTTCAATAACCATACATATATTCCTGACAGTTTGTGCAGAAATTATTTGGTTGTGCAAACCCACAGTTTCATCAGCTCTCCGGGTTGCTGGTCTCAGACCATTATTCAGGTGAATAAGTCGACGTGTTTACAAGTGGTCGGCGGTTGTGAGGCCGGTTGGACACACTGCCAAATTCTCTAAAACGATGTTGGTAGAGAAAGGCTTATGGTACCACAAGGTTTGTGGTAGAGAAATTAACATTAAATTATCTGGCAACAGCTCTGGTAGACATTCCTGCAGTCAGAATGCCAATTGCATGCTCCCTCAAAACTTGAGACATCTATGGCATTGTGTTGTGTGACAAAACTGCACAGTTTAGAGTGGCCTTTTATTGTCCCCAGCTTCTTGATATGCCACACCTGTCTGGTGGATGGATTATCTTGGCGAAGGAGAAATGCTCACTAACAGGGATGTAAACAAATTTGAGCACAACATTTGAGAGAAATAAGCTTTTTGTACATATGGAACATTTCTGGGGATCTTTTATTTCACCTCATGAAACATGGGACCAACACAACATATTGCGTTTATATTTTTGTTCAGTGTAGTTCATTGAGCATGCCATCAGACTTCGGATACCAATGGTGAACTGCTGTAAAAAAGAAATTGCATAAAGAATTTTGAAAATACAAATTACAGCGCTCAAAAGTATCTTGTTACAACATACATTGGAGTGTAGTTCAGCCCAGCGTAATGTTAATGACAAAATACTCAGAAGAGAAATACATATTTAAAATACATCCAACAGAAATATTGCATTTAGTAAACGCATGAGACACAACAAACCATAAAACATAACAATGAACAGAAGTTAAAAAGGCGCAAAGTGCATAAAACAGCTTAAAAGAGCAGGTTTAAATACATGTGCAATTTGGGTCAGCAGCCCTCCATTCTGGGATTTAAAATCATCAATCGGAGTAAAATTATCTAATTTTAGGTCCTTCTGTAAAGTGTTCCAAGATAAGGTAAATGGAAACTATAGAGGACTTGCAGTTGACGTACGACGCCTCCTGGTGGCAATGTTGGAAGACCACATTAATTCATCCGACAACAGCTGAGTGACTACCACAAACTGCTTGATAAGGGTGCCTTAAACTAGTTGATTCATCACCATGGTCATTTTCTGCTCAGTATTTGACTGCTCCAACGAGGCAGGAAAGACAACGAGTACATTTTTTTTTACAGATTCCCTGCAACTATTGGTGACAAGGAGATAGCACGTGCTCCAGCAGGTATATTTCACTGGTCATCCCCAAAGCCAACACTTCCTTTGGCCGCCTTTCCTTCCAGTTATCTGCTGCCATGACTGGAACGAATTGCAAAAATCTCTGAAGCTGGAGTCTTATCTCCCTCTCTAACTTTAAGCATCAGCTGTCAGAGCAGCTTACTGTGGCATTGTGGCACAGATTGGCTGTGTACCTGTACACAGCCAATCTGTAAATAGCACGCGACAACTACCTCATCCCCATATTATTACTTACCCTCTTGTTCTTTTGCACTCCAGTATCTCTACTTGCACATCATCTGCACATCTATCACTCCAGTGTTGATGCTCAATTGTCATTATTTCACCTCTATGACCTATTTATTGCCTTACCTCCCTACTCTTCCACATTTGCACACACTGTACATAGATTTTTCTATTGTGTTATTAACTGTACGTTTGTTTATGTGTAACTATGTGTTATTGTTTTTGTCGCACTGCTTTGCTTTATCTTGGCCAGGTCGCAGTTGTAAATGAGAACTTGTTCTCATCTGGCCTACCTGGTTAAATAAAGGTTAAAAAATAAGTCTCAAGAACTGTCGGTAAAATGAAAAAAATACATTTTTAACCGTCAAGACCCGAATACAGACAGCCTTCAGTACAGGGTCTGCAACAATAATTGTATCACTGGTTAGTCAAATCTGATTGATTTTGAGTTTAGCAGTTATTCTAACCAGGTGTTAACAACAACATTAAATTAGCCAGCTAGATAGCTTATAGGGTAGCTATAAGTTTTGGGAAGCAATTTTTTTCACCATAAATCTGCACCTTTATAACAAAGGATTACATGCATCTATCATCACATTTGCAGCCTTATGTAAAACTACTATTCCTAATGTTGTGAGTAGATTGGATAGTCACAATTTAGGCTATTAATGAGCACATAGTGGCATATGTTTGGATGTTAAATGACCAGTATTGGCTATATCAGAGAAGTTGCTTTCCTTTGCAGCGAAAAATGTGGTCTTTTGATAAACATTGTGTCCACTTCTACTACACTTTATGACTCGAGACATTATTACTCCAATCATTTTTAATACACAGCCGACACTGCTGACAACAGATCAATGAAAACGACCTTGTCTTGAATGTAACCATGTAATCTAGGTCTATAAAAAAGGGATTCAGCTTGCAGTTGCCAAACTGAGCAATCGGGGGAGAAGGGCCTTCTTCAGGGAGGTGACCAAGAACCCGATGGTCACTCTGACAGAGCTCCAGAGTTCCTCTGTGGCGATGGATGTCCTTCTGGAAGGTTCTCCCATCTCTGCAGCACTCCACCAATTAGGCTTTTATGGTAGAGTGGCCAGATGGAAGCCACTCCTCAGTAAAAGGCACATGACAGCCCACTTGGGGCTGTCAGGGACTCTTAGACCATGAGAAACAAGGTTTTCTGGTCTTATGAAACCAATATTGAACTCTTTGGCCTGAATGCCAAGCATCACGTCTGGAGGAAACCTGACACCATCCCTACGGTGAAGCATGGTGGTGGCAGCATCATGCTGTGGGGATGTTTTTCTGCGGCAGGGACTGGGAGACTAGTCAGGATCGAGGGAATGTTAACAAATGTTAACAAACTATAGTTTTGGCAAGTCGGTTAGGACATCTACTTTGTGCATGACACAAGTCATTTTCCCAACAATTGTTTACAGACAGATTATTTCACTTATAATTCACTGTATCACAATTCCAGTGGGTCAGAATTTTACATACACTAAGTTGACTGTGCCTTTAAACAGCTTAGAAAATTCTAGAAAATGGTGTCATGCCTTTACAAGCTTCTGATAGGCTAATTGGCATCATTTGAGTCAATTGGAGGTGTACCTGTGGATGTATTTCAAGGCCTACCTTCAAACTCAGTGCCTATTTGCTTGACATAATGTAAAATCAAAAGAACTCAGCCAAGACCTCAGAAAACAAATTGTAGACCTCCTCAAGTCTGGTTCATCCTTGGGAGCAATTTCCAAATGCCTGAAGGTACCACGTTCATCTGTACAAACAATAGTACGAAAGTATAAACACCATGGGACCAAGAAGCCTTCATACCGCTCAGGAACGAGACGTGTTCTGTCTCCTAGAGATGAACATACTTTGGTGCGAAAAGTGCAAATCAATCCCAGAACAACAGCAAAGGACCTTGTGAAGATGCTGGAGGAAACAGGTGCAAAAGTATCTATATCCACAGTAAAACAAGTCCTATATCAACATAACCTGAAAGGCTGCTCAGCAAGGAAGAAGCCACTGCTCCAAAACTGCCATAAAAAAGCCAGACTACGGTTTGCAACTGCACATGGGGACAAAGATCATACTTTTTGGAGAAATGTCCTCTGGTCTGATGAAACAAAAATAGAACCGTTTGGCCATAATGACCATCGTTATGTTTGGAGGAAAAAGGGGGAGGCTTGCAATCCGATGAACACCATCCCAACCGTGAAGCACGGAGGTGGCAGCATCATGCTGTGGGGGTGCTTTGCTGCAGGAGGGACTGGTGCACTTCACCAAATAGATGGTATCATGAGGGAGGAAAATTATGTGGATATATTGAAGCAACATCTCAAGACATCAGTCAGGAAGTTTAAGCTTGGTCGCAAATGGGTCTTCCAAATGGACAATGACCCTAAGCATACTTCCTAAGTTGTGGCAAAATGGCTTAAGGACAACAAAGTCAAGGTATTGGAGTGGCCATCACAAAGCCCTGACCTCAATCCCATAGAAAATTTGTGGGCAGAACTTAAAAATTGTGTGCAAGCAAGGAGGCCTACAAACCTGACTCAGTTACACCAGCTCTGTCAGAAGGAATGGGTCAAAATTCACCCAACTTATTGTGGGAAGCTTGTGGAAGGCTATCTGAAATGTTTGACCCAAATTAAACAATTTAAAGGCAACGCTATTAAATACTAATTGAGTGTATGTAAACTTCTGACCCACTGGGAATGTGATGAAAGAAATAAATCATTCTCTCTACTATTATTCTGACATTTCACATTCTTAAAATAAAGTGGTGATCCTAACTGACCTAAGACAGGGACATTTTACTTGGATTAAATGTCAGGAATTCTGAAAAACTGAGTTTAAATGTTTTTGGCTAAGGTGTATGTAAACTTCCAACTTCAACTGTATGTCAGAGTGACCATCGGGTTCTTGGTCACCTCCCTGACCAAGGCCCTTCTCCCCCGATTGATCAGTTTGACTGGGCGGGAAGAGTCTTGGTGGTTCCAAACTTAAGAATGATGGAGGCCACTGTGTTCTTGGGGACCTTCAATGCTGCAAAAACGTTTTGCTATCCTTCCCCAGATCTACGCCTCGTCACAATACTGTCTCGGCGCTCTACGGACAGTTCCTTCGATCTCATTGCTTGGTTTTAGCTCTGACATGCACTGTCAAATATGGGACCTTTATATAGACAGGTGTGTGTCTTTCTAAATCATGTCCAATCAAATGAATTTGCCGCAGCTGAACTCCAATCAAGTTGTAGAAACATCTCAACGATGATCAATTGATACAGGATGCACCTGAGCTCAATTTTGAGTCTCATAGCAAAGAGTCTGAATACTTATGTAAATGTTTAATTTGCAAACATTTCTAAAAACAAGTTTTTGCTTTGTCATTATGGGGTATTGTGTAAAGATTTATGAGGATCATTATTTAATGAATCAATTTTAGAATAAGGATGTAATGTAACAAATGTGGAAAAGTCTGAATACTTTCAGAATGCACTGCATATGAATGGGTAATCCGGGATCCTTGGGATGTCCCTGTATTAGTAATGTACATGATAAATGACAAATGTTTGTCTATAAATTAACTATGATTCATATTTGTTCATATCTCAGTGACATTTGAATAAAATTTGGTTTTTAAAACATTTTACAAGGTCAAATAAAGAAGACCACATTTCTGTATAGATTATTGGTTGATGTGTTTAGAAACAAAACAGATGCTGTGCGCAACTATGGGGCAAAAGGGACTGGCTTAGATTGTTAACAATGTGTAAACTATATATTCTTTACATAAATACATTTGCACAATGAACACTTGTTGTCTCTCAAATACATCATTATAGTTGTTGGTTAGCTAGGGAGCACATTTTTACCATACTAGCATAGACATGACATCAGTCAAAACACCTCAAAACAAGACATAGTATCAATAGACTACCACAGTATCATAATACCCATAAAACCTAGTGGTCAAACACGGAAATGGTTCCAATCAGTTTTCCACCATTCATTTTATCCATTGTGGATTTTAGAAACACCTCAAATAAGGGCTGTGTTTCATATAGGCTTACCCTGGCATGATGTTTTGATAACCATGTAAATCTCTCTCGGACAAGGTGACTTTTCAATATATTCGCCAGTATTCCCCGCCACCCCCCACCCACACAAAAAAATGCTAATTATCTGCTAATGTGGCGATCATATAGAACTACAAATGCCTGTCTCAAGATTCACGTCAATCACCAGCGCCTTGATGATCTGGACGAGATTGTCGAATCAAGGCAATGTCCAAATTTGAGATTTTTGGTTCAAACCGGTGTATCTTTGTGATGCAGAGTAGGTGAACGGATGATCTCCGCATGTGTGATTCCCACCCTGATGCATGGAGGAGGAGGTGTAAGGGTGCTTTGCTGGTGACACTGTCAGTGATTTATTTAGAATTCAAGGCACACTTAACCAGCATGGCTACAACGGTATTCTGCAACGATACTCCATCCCATCTGATTTGGGCTTAGTGGGACAATCATTTGTTTTTAACAAGACAATGACCCATCACACCTCCAGGCTGTGTAAGGGCTATTTGACCAAGAAGGAGAGTGATGGACTGCTGCATCAGATGACCTAGCTTCCACAATCACCCAACCTCAACCCAATTGAGATGGTTTGAGATGAGTTGGACCGCAGAGTAAAGGAAAAGCATCCAACAAGTGCACATCATATGTAGGAAGTTCTTCAAGACTGTTGGAAAAGCATTTCAAGTGAAGCTGGTTGTAGAAAATGCCAAGAGTGCAAAGCTGGCATCAATGGAAAGGGTGGCTACTTTGAAGAATCTAAAATCTAATTTGATTTAACACTTTTTTTGGTTAATACATGATTCCATATGTGTTATTTCATAGTTTTGATGTCTTCACTATTATTCTACAATGTAAAGAAAAACGCTTGAATAAGTAGTTGGGTCCAAACTTTTGACTGGTACTGTATAACACATGCTCCACTCTCAATTTAAAGTTGAACTTCTTGACTGATGCCGTGGCCATGGCTGCTAAGATGGAGGGAGCAGCTGCGAACCAGAAGACTCCAGCCAAGGCAGCACTGGTCCACACCCAATACTACTCTGTCAGGTGAGTAGTATTGGTTGGTACTGTATGTGCCGTTTAGGTTCATCTCCATGTGTAGGCTGTTGTACTGGCCTGTGTGGTAGTCTTTCAAATGTGGAGTAGTTTGTTGCATCTTACTGCTTAGTTTATCATTTATGTCCACTTTGAAGTCAATCTAAGCCACATTGTTAACTTCCTTCATTTTGTACTTGACCTTTATAGATGCAGACCCGAAGACATTCAAGTACAACTTTGAGAGCAAGCATCCCAAGTCTCCAGTGGCCCCAGTACTGGTTGATGTGCAGGCCTAAGGGACCACACACACTCAAATGGACCTACAGCTGGGGTAAGATTCTTCCATCATTCACACGCAGTAGACATAGTGTAAACCACCATGTTGTAAACAAAATGCTGTCCTCAATGCTTAAATTGTATTGTCTATGGCTCAATTTGTGGAAATGCTGTGATCGCTAATAGTCTTTAATGTTGTGATTCCCAGACACACGATGACCACGATTTAAATACTGCAACTGAGATGGAATGACGTCAAAGGACACACGCTGAGACCCCGAGTATGACTGGACATGGGCCAGATATTTACGACTACGACCTGAAAGGGGTGCAGAAGCACACCAGCACCCCATTTTATGTTTATTCCATGGCCAACCATCTCTCTAGCTACCCCTTATTCCACACTATGCCTTTTATGCTCCATGGTCCCTCAACTTCGGACACTTTATAACTATCCATCTTATCTCCATAAACCTACCCTACTTTCACCCATTTTCCCTATGCTGCTTCCTTCACCTGTTCTTCTCCGGATTTCATAACATCTACTCAGTAACCCGTTTAAAAGTATTGTGGTGTACTGTTCTTGCTCCCTTTTTTTCGACAAAATGGGTGTTGATATAGCTGCATTTAGGCATAGCTTCCTTGTTTTGAGTCTAAGTGTTTCTCATTCTGCTGGAGTTGACCTTGTATTTCATATAAAACCTACCTTACGCATCCATTTTCTATTTGTAACTCTCCCACTGAAATTACAATATGCTGTTTTGCATTTTGTGTTATTTGTTGCTGGAAGAATCTGTGTGCTCTTGGACAGTAATAATAGTTTATATGGTGCTCTTCAATGTTCCAGGTTTGTGGCATTGATGAATAAATAATTTAATGTTTACTTATTCAGATGTTTATATGTTATGTATAAAAGGCATGTGTATGCATTGTTTACTATTTTGATTTATTTAAAACAAGCTAATTGTTGGCGTTCATTTGATTGATGTGTGACTAGGTGTATTCTTGTCAAGTAAATATGCTTATTCATTCATGATTATGGTTATATTCTGCAATGAAGTTAATTTGCCATGAATCTGTAACGAATATGTCAAACAAGTTAGTTCTGAATTGATTTAATACAGCAGTGCATTCGAACACCATGAATTGGAATAGATTTCACCTTGTTCATATAGTTGGCAGAAATGATAATGTCACAGATATAGCCGTGTTGAAGTGACCAAATCGCAGGCGGGATGTGAATACTCATCTTTTAATGGTAAAGAATCAAGCAAACACGGAAAAACAATAAAGACTCAAGACATGCTAACAGGCTATACTTACAAAAATAGCAGTGCTAACAAAACTACCCACAAACAACAAGACCAAACACACCCTAATATATAGGACTCCCAATCAAAGGCAACTAGAAAACACCTGCCTTCAATTGAGAGTCCATACCCCAATTAACTAACATAGAAACAGTACAGATAGAAAACCCATAGAAACACAAACATAGAAAATAAACCCAAAACCCCGGAATACATAAACTAACTACCCTCTGCCACGTCCTGACCAAACTACAATAACAAATAATCCTCTATACTGGTCAGGACGTGACAGATAAGCGATTAAATAAAAACCTCCACTGGCTGAAGGAGAAGAGGCTTCTGGAAAAGTAAGAGTATGTTGCCCATTATATCATCTAGGTAGGTTGCTAGCTATATAGCTTCTTTGGAAAAAAATGAGCCTAGTATTATTCATGGCACATTATACATATCTGATTGCTACTAGGATATTCTGTAAATGACCAAATGCACAAGACAACAAATTAGTTCAATAAAATATGGAACAGTAATCAAAAATGTTTGATACATCTTTCATTTTGGATCAAAGTAGCTAGTACCTAGCTGGCAGACATCAAAGATGTCAGCAAGAGATAACGTGCAGGAGCTTGCAAAGATTTGTCGTTTTGCATGTCTACTTTGATGCTAATTAGCATTTTCGAATATGAGAGTAAATAGAGGCGAATATAATCACGCCAGGGTAAGCCTACACGAAACATAGCCCTTATTTGAAGTGTTTTTAAAATCCCAAATTGATAAAATGAATGGTGGAAAAACGATTGGAACTATTTCGGTGTTTGACCGCTAGGTTTTATGGGTATTATGGCGTGTCCACTGTGGGGCTCAATAATAAGATACAACAAACTGAAGCGAGCAACCTACAATTCACAACATGGCATCTTATTTTCATTGTTGCTAGCTATCTGACCATTCAGAATCATAACAACGCATGCCTTTCGGCCACATTGATGCCCATGCATCATTTTTGTGAAGTTGTCAGCCAACCCGTCTATACTTAAGCTATAAGGCACGAGGGGGTGTGGATATTGGCCATATATCACAAACCCATGAGGTGCCTTATTGCTATTATAAGCTGATTACCAATTAAATTAGAACAGTAAAAAAATGTTTCTTAAACTGTGGTATACGGTCTGATATACCAGAGCTTTCAGCCAATCAGCATCCAGGAGCCAAACTACCCAGTTTATAAATACAAATATAGCACTGTACAGGACAAACAATCGATTGTGTGTCCATAAAACTAGGGTCTAGTCTACTCAATAGAGTCCCTAGAATACAAAACAGGTGAGTTAGAACAAAAAGCCAGGTCATAGCAATTTCTAAATCCTCAACCATCAGCAAACCTGTGAAAGGCCGCTGTGACTATAGCGACTCCTCCAAGATCAAAGCAAAAAAATGGGGTGAAATTGGGTAACGACGACCTCTAACGGTTGGAAGAGTAGCTACACCTACGAGAAAAGCACGCTTGTCTGTGTTTTTTTTACAGTTTTTCTCAATTGTTTACACACATTTTCTGAAAGTATGCCTCATATTCTCAGAACTCTACACACAAATCAAAAAACAAACACACAATGGGCAAAACACCTCAATTCTCCAGCAAAATTAAACTTTACATTCAAAACAATGTTATTTCTTATCAAAATGGTATTTTGTTTTCAAATGACACACACAAACCATCATATGAATAGACATTTATAAGAACCAGTTGAACACTGATGTACTCAATGTAAAACACTTCTCCATTCATCATAATGACTTAGGCCTTTTTCTGGTTCAGTGTTGCCATTACTACAGACAGTACATACATAAGTGTGTTGTAAAATATTTGAGAATATTGTTTTTATACTCAGAACACACAAATACACGGTAACAAATATATTAAATTTTTCCCACAAAAACAATGTACACAGTGTACATCCCATTCCCAACCAACACAAAGTTGCACATACAGTGGTCTACATACAAAACAGAAGAATTTAATGTATACAGTTACAGTAAAAAAATAAAAAAATAAATGTAAAAAACTATGCTGCATCCTCTCTTCTGTTGCGGTCTGGCCACAGCACCTCATCCACATCACAAGCAATGTTTTCCCTGGCCAAGCAGCGGGGGAAATATCGCCTAGCATGGCAATTCCAGCCATGAAAAGCATCAGCTGCTACATCTTCACATGCGTCTTCCATAGCTTGGAGAAGAGGTATACGCGTTTGTGGATTTCGGTCATACACTTTCCATCTCCAGGCAGAAAACAATTCCTCAATAGGATGTAGGAATGGAGAATATGGAGGGAGATAAACAACTACAAAGCGTGGGTGGGCAGTGAACCAGTTACAAACCAGAGCAGCCCTGTGGAAACTTACCTTGTCCCAAATGACAACGTACCTGAGCTGCTCTGGGCCATCTACCTGATCTGGTGGAATGAGTGTGTTGTGTAGGGTGTCCAGGAATGTGATCAGATGGGCGGTGTTGTAGGGGCCAAGGGTAGCATGGTGATGGATGACGCCGTGGTGGGTAATCGCTGCACACATTGTGATGTTCCCTCCGCGCTGGCCAGGGACTTGAAAAATGGCACGCTGGCCGATGATATTCCTTCCCCTCTTTTGTTTTTTTGTGAGATTGAATCCAACCTCATCAATGAAGATGAACTGGTGCTCCACTGCAGCCACCTCTAGCTCAAGGACTCTCTGAAACACACATGACAATATCAGAAATAAACATGGAGTGGTCACTATTGTGAAGCACAATCATTATGATTACAATACTGAAATATGTATAATTTATACATTGTTGAGAGTATTCATCAATTGTATAGGACTCACTTGCACATAGTTATATCGCAATTCTTTGACTCTTTCTGAATTGCGTTCAAATGGCACCCTGTAGACCCGCTTCATCCTGAGATTATTTCTGCGCAAGACACGGTCCAGTGTTGATAAGCTTACCCTATCAATATTTTGAAATATCTCATTGTTTTCTATTATTTTTCTTTGTATTTGCCGTAATGTTATGGCGTTATTTTCTAGGACCATGTTCATGATTTCAGTTTCCTGTTCAGGAGACAGAACATGTTTCCAACCACCTTGTGTTGGTAATCTTTCAGTTCTGCCAAACAAATAGTCAAATACTGTAAATACAAAGTAGGAATACATTTCCCAAATACTTGAAACATACTTTATTTTTACAGTCCTACAGAACAGTCCACAGGCAATACTGTACTGCTGTACTCATTGAGTACTGTATTGATATGCAGTACTGCAATTTTCTAGTGAGAGTAGATTTCTTACCTATTCTCATTTCGGAATGTCCGGATGATGGATGCTACAGTGTACCTGCTCAAATTTGGCTGTACTCTTTGCCCAGCCTCCCTCATTGTTAGACCATGGTTGACCACATGATCAACCAAAGTGGCTCGGATCTCATCAGAGATTACGGTCCTTGGCCTTCCTCGTCCTTCCCGTCCTCCCGTCCTCCTCCTCCTCCTCCTCCTCCTCTCACTCCTCTGCCTCTGCCTCTGTTTCCAATGTTGGCATCCATTGCTCCAAAACAAAAGAGCTCACCTGTTGCCCTTTTATGCTAAAGCTCTGATTGCTAATTGTAAAACTGTGTGACGGGTGTTTGCCCATGTGATGAGTCAGTGTGCATATTTGAATGGCAGTGTGTTCATTGTGAAAACAAGAGATTTTCTGCATGAAAATTGTGCCAAATGCAAAGAAATGTGTGTAGTGTTTTGAAAAAAAGTGTGTTTTAGAACTGCAATTTGAGTGTAAAGCAGGAATTGTGCTTGTAGTTTAGCAGAATTGGTTCAGGGGGTTGGTGCATGAGTTACATGTTGTGATCATTGTGTCTCAAGTTCCAGTATTTGTGTGTAAACAATTGAGAAAAACTGTAATGTCAGGGATGGTCTTTGTGATTTTTTTAAATGAATCACATTTTTAAAATCAGCTATATTTTAATGTGGAAAGACTGTTGTCCCATGCTTCCTCTTTTGGGCAAATTTCGTCAAGGCTTTGTCCCTTGTAATCTCAAAAAAAAAATCTAAAATCTCATTTGTTGATAGATTTAAATAATCCTCTGTTGCCCAGTTTCTATTCCGAGATGTTAATGCTGTAACGCATGAAGCTGTCATAAACCATATTCTGCTCTCTCTCCCTCTCTCTCTCTCACACACACACACACACACACACACACACACACACACACACACACACACACACACACACACACACTACTGTGGAGCCAGTGGCTCTAGCTCTCTGGTTGCCTGGTAACTGTTGGCGTGGCATGGTTGCTAGGGCCATGTAGGATAGGAGGGGGGGGAGCTTAAACCGCAGCTCTGATTTCTAGTGAACTGAATTGAGTCAGTCAGTGGGGAGAAGAGGAGAGGCCACTGCTTGCAGCAGACATGCACACACAGACCCTCTCTGTCTCTCTCTCACACACACACACGCATGAGCACACGCACAGATGCGCCTAGTACATACACACACAGGGCTCTAATGAACAATAGAAGCTGTGCCAACGGGGCCCTGGGCTAGTCAGACAAGCCCTTGTTCAGGGTCACACAGACAGCCCTAATGGCTCTGGCCAAAAGTAGTAGACTACATAGGGGATATAATTTCATTTAGGACACAGGCAGTGTGTTCATATATCAGACATCCGTGACTAATTGACCAACAGGGAGGTGTCGTTAGTAGGATTTCTGATGGAGCATCCATCACGCACACACACACTCACACTCACATAGACATATACACACACTCACATACACATATACACACACAGTCTTAGATCATAAATAATGAAGAGTGCTTTTCTGGCTGTCTTCTATGTTGACGTTGATGTATGAGAGAGAGAGAGAGAGAGAGAGAGAGAGAGAGAGAGAGAGAGAGAGAGAGAGAGAGAGAGAGAGAGAGAGAAATGGGCAGAGAGTGATCATGCTAAATACTTCCTACAGAACTGTCACGTGTGCATTTCATTAACAAGCCACACGGTGGAGCTGTCTCACAATATTTTCTCTGGGTTTTTCACAATAATACAGAGTGGAAATTAGGTCAGAAATAGCATAGTAGTCTATTCTTTACTTCCTCCTTCCTAGTCAGTGAGGGAGCTGACCTCAAATCATCATGCATTTTCCAACCATTGTGATTTCATGGATACA
Organism: Salmo salar; assembly: GCF_965601325.2. Classification (NCBI taxonomy): domain Eukaryota; kingdom Metazoa; phylum Chordata; class Actinopteri; order Salmoniformes; family Salmonidae; genus Salmo; species Salmo salar. Next base: position 25,407,091 of record NC_138318.1, on the reverse strand, counting down.
GGATCCTGAGTGACATGGTAAAATGATGCTCCCTTTATGCAGGTTATCAGAAAATGTAGGCTACATAACCCAGGCTATAAAACGGCCACTTAGGATTTCTATCCAAACGTAAAAAGCCCTTTCAAATAGATTTCTGTTTTGATGGTTAGCACAGGTGGGTAGCTGGTACTTTGTTAGACTTGTGATCTTGATCCTGCAAACTACAATTACTACACTCTCACAAAATGGGTGGCATTGGAAGGTCTGCCTAACTGCTTTTACCATTATCAGGCAGATTATATATATTTTTAAAAAGCTTATTTACTTATATAATTATAGGATGCCTTGAAATAGGGACTGGGGGACATATAGAACCAGTGAGTAAAACAAAAATGCTATTATGCTCTCTGACAATGTGACACTTTTCCACCATTTCCATGGTGACAGTGTAGTGCACAGGAAGCTGTAGGCAGGGTGTGCATGGGTGGGGAGGGGTATCAGTACACTCCAGCTGGGCTGGTGTGTGTGTGTGTGTGTGTGTGTGTGTGTGTGTGTGTGTGTGTGTGTGTGTGTGTGGTGTGTGTGTGTGTGTGTGTGTGTGTGTGTGTGTGTGTGTGTGTGTGTGTGTGTGTGTGTGTGTGTGTGTGTGTGTGTGCGCTCATGATGGCAGGATGTGGCAAAATGTTGAAGTTCAAGTACTTATATTTTCCCAGCTGACAAAAGAAGAACAGAAACTCAACCTCAATATCGTATTAAACTCACTCAATTTTGACACACTCTTTTGACACACTCTTTTGACACACTCTTTTGACACACTATGACACAATTCCTTAGTACATTTCTTGAAATCTGCATAACTTAATCTGACAGTAAACCTCCTTGTAGCCTACCCTGTCCCCAACCCCCTATCTCCAAATATTCAGTAAAACTAAGAGTAGAAAGTTAACAAGTACACCGTAATATCTTGTTATAACTGTCCTTGTTCTTCCTCCTGCCTGTCCACCAACACAGTCATGACTCATAACCCCAGGCTGCTACCATGACAACCATGTCATGTGGCCTGTCCTGTTGATGCACACTAAACACAAAACAGACACTTCACTCCAAGCACATAAAGCCACACTCACACATACACTTTCAGTTTCAGTTGAAGACCGTTAACCCCCCGCCCCCATGCAAATGCACTATAATTATGTATATGACGTGTGTGTACATGTGAGCGTATGTGATGTGCATTATCATGATAATGCTTATGGACCCTCCCTAAACTTGTCTTTAATATCTATTTTCACCAGTTATGCCAGTTTCTCTCTCTCCCTCTGTCTCGTTTGCATGGAAACAGCACCATACTGTAACCTGTAAAGCTGTAAGTGAGTAACTGCTTTTATCCCCCGTCAGGTTGACTTTGTACTGTTTTAGTGTCAACAAACTTGTGATATCTATCAAAATATAGAACACTGTGTGTGTGTGTGTGTGTGTGTGTGTGTGTGTGTGTGTGTGTGTGTGTGCGTGCGTGCGTGCGTGCGTGCGTGCGTGCGTGCGTGCGTGCGTGCGTACGTACGTGTGCGTGCCAGCATATGTGCATGCATGTGTGTGTGAGTATTATACATTCAGATGTTGGTGTGGTGAGGGAGGCATATGTGTTGGCTTGGTAACCAACCTAGTATCCAGTGGCAACAGAGGTCTATTGAGCATCCAGCGATGGCTCTGTATTGGCTGCTCTGTGCCCACCACACGCCTGTGTCACAGAGACAGTCCCTATGAAGAGTATTCACATAACAGGCATTGATTACTAAAAGGGGTTATTACAGTTCACCAGTCATTGTATAAACAACACTGAGCCTGTATTTAGTCACACCTTGTAATAGGCTTCATCACTATCAGACACTGATGTCACCTTTAGCGATCACAACATAGACACCAGCAACTACAAGAAAACCATCAACTAGTTAACTAGTCTTTTAGCTTTGTCCTCAAAAGAAAATGAGGTCCTGCTTAAGTGTCACTAGAACCAAGGTATTACCTGCTCTTTATACGTTATGTAACAAAGTTGCAAAGTTGCTTAGGAGCTAGAAGTAGAGTTGCCATGTCTGTCGGCGCCATCTTGCCTTACAGGTATACCAGTTGTAAGTACTACGTCAAAGAGAGATAGAGAGAAAGAGAGAGAGAGAAAGAGAGAGAGACAGAGAGCGATAATTGCATCAGCATGTGTGTTTAGTTAGCTGTCCATCTATCAGCACCTGTAGCAGTTCATCTTACAACAGTTCTTTGTAAAAAACGACTTATGGACAGAAACCTGCAGGTGGCCGCAGTGAACACAGCTACCCTTTAATCACACACACACACATTTGAGTCATTTAGCACACGCTCTTATGCAGAGAGACTTACAGTCAGTGCATTCATCTGAACATAACTAGGTGAGACAACTACATATCTCAGTCATAGTAAGTGGTTATAATAGTAATTTCCTCAATAAAGCAGCTGTCAGCAGAGTCAGTGCTAGTACTAAGAGTGAAAACACACACAAACACACAACACACACACTCAACACACACTCACGCGTGCATGCACAGACGCACGCAAGCACACATTCACCAACAGTTGTAATTACAGTTCACCAGCCATTGTCTACACAGAACTGAGCCTGTATTTAGTCACACCTGATAATAGGCTACATCACTATCAGACACTGATGTCACCTTTAGCGATCACAACAAGACCTGTCGAGTGTTTGGTTACCACTAACGATGCTCAGCAACATTTTTCACAATGTACAAAGTGAGAGTGAAGCCATGATGTTTGTCTCATGGTGTTAAGATCCTTAGCTTGTCTGTCATTCTCATTCTCACTCTCATCCTCTGTCTCTTCCACAGAAATACTGAATCATGTCTGAAGGTCTGAAGGTACTGTATCTATAGCAGAGCTCTTCAACCCTGGAGAGTTCCTGGAGAGCTACCCTGCTGTAGGTTTTCTCACAGTTGTAACTAACCTGACTCAGTTTATTAACCAGCTATTTGTTAGAATCAGGTGCGCTAGATTAGAGTTAAAGTGAAAACCTACAGGACAGTAGCTCACCAAGAACAAGTTTCAAGTATTATTAGTCGCATGTATGGGATACAGCGTCCAACGAAATGCTTACTTGCAGGCTCCTGAATGGTTGGACAGTCCTGATCTATAGGGACAGACACAACAAGCAGAGGAGGAGTCTTTGTCTCTGTGTCCCGCCAGTAGGCTGTCAGAGCCGGTCCCCCCAGCACTCCTACCCCCCGCTCCCCAGCCCCCCTACATCCCGTTCCCCCAGCCCCCTCCCTTGTTTGGGCCGCTGTGTTCAGAGAGGGCAGATGGCTCATTACCATAAATAGGACAGCTAGAGACAGAAAGAGTGTGAGGGAGAGGGGCCACCACCCCCACACCATCCAAGGGGACCATGATGCCTGCCCTGCCGCCCAAAAACCCAGGAAATAGGAGGACGTTGCTAGGTGAGGTAGAAACACAATGCTGCCTGACTGCCTGACTGTATGACTCCCCCTACCCTCCCATTCGACCTAATCCCAGCTCACGCCCCGTCATCCCCTGCTTTGGGGACAGTGTGTGTGTGTGTGTGTGTGTGTGTGTGTGTGTGTGTGTGTGTGTGTGTGTGTGTGTGTGTGTGTGTGTGTGTGTGTGTGTGTGTGTGTGTGTGTGTGTGTGTGTGTGTGTGTGTGTGTGGGGGGGCTCTCTGCTCCGGGGACAGTGGCTGCCTCTCTCTCTCTGCTGGTCAGGGACAGATGGCCGATGGGCCCTACCATTGCTACAGCTGGAGCCAGGCTGAGGGCTGAGCCAGCACAGTGGGGCCTGGTGTGTGTGTGTGTGTGTGTGTGTGTGTGTGTGTGTGTGTGTGTGTGTGTGTGTGTGTGTGTGTGTGTGTGTGTGTGTGTGTGTGTGTGTGTGTGTGTGTGTGTGTGTGTGTGTGTGTGTGTGTGTGTGTGTGTGTAGCCAGCACAGTGATACCTGGCAGAGGGAGCTCACACCTTCTCCTCTCCGGCCCTCTAGGAGCAGGGTGCCGGAAGAGAGAAGTGTTAGGGCCTGGGTTGCAGGCTATGAATAGCACCACACTTGCTGACTCACACCATGTTGGTATATCAACCAAAAATCCATAAATGTTTCATTGTAGTGCGTTGTTGAACGGTTGATGGCTCTTCTACTTTGAAAGGTGCTCTGTCATACATCTTACATCTTACAAATACATTTGACATACAAACTCAAACTTATATAAAAGGTTATTCGCATAAATTTCACTTCTCCTTGGTTCATTGACTCCTAACAGTCAACTAGGCCCTGAATACATGCATTGATTTAGAAATGTATTTAAATGCACAAATAGACATATCTTCTCTCACCCTAAAAAACAATCACTCAGGAGACTCACGTTTCAAGGCCCCTGGATCCCAGTACAGATAAGGACCAGACGGGGGCAATTTTCCCTGTCTGTGGAATGCCATTCAAGACAACACAACACTGGAGACACAATATCACATCTGCTCAGGCTAGACCTCATAGGTCAAAAGGGCAAAGGTAAAGAGGAAGAGAAGAGCAGAAGAACACAAGGAAGGAGAGAAAGAGGAATAGAGAACTCATGAAGAATTAATATAGCGGGGACAATGTGAAAAAAATTCTTGACTTAAAAAATAATTTTCCTTCACTTTCATAAATTTTCATCACAATAAAACAGAATATGTACATGCAGCTATTATGTATGAACATGTAATAAGACTTGTCTTTTGTTTGAGCTGTAAATAGAGAGCTTTTTGATCAGTAAAGAAAGGAGAGATGGCATGAGAAAAAACAAGAGGGAGGGACATGAGAGGACAGTTGACCGACCAGAAGGAGAAAGAGAAAGAAAGGACGCGTCCCAGTAATCTCTTCTTCTCGCTGAAGTCTGCACTCGTTCACTACTCCCCACAAATGTTTAAGTATTAGATTGGTGCAGGCATGGGCTAGAGGGAGTTCCCATATACCGGTCATTTTCTTTTAAATCCATGAAAGGATGTGAACAAGTGTACGCTTTGGGAAAAAGGAGAGATTATTGTGACGCAACCAAGAGTGTGGCAGGGCTGGCAGCAGTAGCATGACCGGAGAGCAGAACAGAGCCAGGCCGGCAAGCAGCTCCCTGCGCAGTGATATGGTACTGGTACTGGTACTCCCTGCATATAGCTTCATTCTTGTGTCATTTATTCCATTTGTGTTACTATTTTAATTGTTCTAAAAACAAAATTGCTCTGCGTCGTTGGGAAGCATTTCACGGAGAAGTCTAAGTCTTATTGATTTGATTTGATTTTGATTTGCTGTGCTGTCTCACCTCCCCAACATTGATCCTGGTTTCGGCACCCTACCTACCCTGCAGCCACATTCTCCTCTCCTCCCCTCTCCCCCCTGCCCTCCTCCCCTACTCTCCTCCACTCCCCTCTCCCCCTCCCCTCCTCCCCTACTCTCCTCCTCCCACCCGCTACTCTCCTCCTCCCCTCCCCTCCTTTCCTCCCCTCCTCTCCTCTGCCATGCTTCATTACCCTGTGCTCAGTGAGGCAGAGAGAGGCAGCACACGCTTCTTTCTATCCACACACACACTGTCTGCAGCCGTGTTGCCCATAGCCACAGCCAGCCAGCCAGGCAGGCTCCCCATAGACCTAGAGTTCTTTATACAGCCCCACGCCCCTAGGCAACGGGTCACACTCACTCACAGCCCTACACCCCACTGTACACTCACGTCTACACAATAACAATGTCCACACCACTATAGTTCCACAACTAACATTTTAGCATGCTAACACTTGCCCTTTAGCGCTTTACATTTCCAACACTCTGTACACACTAACTCTATTCAAACTAATTAGGACATATACTTATGTAACACTAACAGACACTAATAGACACTCAACCCCCATAGTGTGTAGAATGTATCCCAAGTTTTTGTGATGCCTATCCTTGACAGTCACTGCACAGTAATTGTACACACACACATGAACTTTATTAACAAACACACACACATGCTGCTCAGGGAACAATAGCTAGCTCCACGGCAGCCTACTATGGAGCTGATGGTGCCAGACAACATTGGCAGGGCACAAACACCACAATTGTCCCCCCAACACAAAGTGTACTTGTGCCCGAGGCAGAGTGGGGTGGATGGGATGCTGTGTAAATCAATGTGGTGGCAGTGGGACTGGTACACTCTAAGATAAAAAGGTTCCAAAAGGGTTCTTCCGCTGTCCCCTAGGAGAACCCTTTTTGGTTCCAGGCAGAACTCTTTTGTGTTCCATATAGAACCCTCTATAGAAAAGGCTCTACATGGAACCCAAAAGGGTTCTACCTGGAACCAAGAAGGGTTCTTCAAATGGTTCTACTATGGGGTCAGCCGAAAAGCCTTTAAGGTTCTATACAGCACCGTTTTTTCTAAGAGCATAGAGCCCAAAGTATTCATGGTTGTTACCTCTGGCAAGCCTTCACTGGTTACACTGAAGATGTTGAGGAAGACTTACTCTGAACCCCCTTTCACTGTAAACAACAACAACAACAACAACAAACAACTGATGAGTGAGGATGAATACATTTACAATTTTGGATCATTTCAACATTGTAATGAACTATACTCAACATAACACAACATGTCAGAGTGGCTTGTCTGTCTGTATGTCTGTCTGTCTGCCATCCGTCTGTCTTTTCATCCTCTTTCCCTTGTCAGTTAATAGACTTGCCGAGGTGTTCATTTGCCAGCATGAGGCAGTCATTACCAGTAGAAAACATAATTTAGCAGGGTAATAGAACAGTCCAGGATCAATAGGCTAATTTAATTGCCCCTGCATGTGGTTGATTGTATTGCAGGGTTATTTGCAGGAGCTTTTATAGAGGGGAATTATCCTCCCATGCAGTTTTACTGGGGCTATAAACCGTGAAGCACAATCACAGCAAAGAAGAGAAACTAGCCTGGTCTCAGATCTGTTTGAGCTGTCTAGTCTACTTGTGGCTGTCATAGCGACAGTACAAACAGATCTGGGACCAGGCTTAAGAGAAACGGTTGTTATTGCTCAATAAGAAACTCTGTCCAACTGTAGTTACTACCAGCACTGAATTGGTTGCTACAATGACATAAAAGCAGGCAAAGTTCAGTGCTATGCTGTTATATTGCTAAACTGAAGTTCAGGAGTCGCCGTTTCAATGGACATTGCAGGTTGTAAACGTGATAAAAACAGAGTAAGTCACATGCCATATATCCAAGCCTTCCTTGACAGCTTGGACAATGCCATTTCCCTAGCTGTCAGCACTCTATTGGCAGTCTAACTCATCGGGTTGGAGTTAAACTTTGCACCGCTATACTCTCCAGTTGTCCCTTTGGTCCTTCCAGGAGAAGCTGTGACCAATTGCGGTTGTAAATCCAGGTCCTGACTCCTGAGATCCCCATCAGTCAATACTTTAGTACCAGGCTTTACAACAAAGCCCAGGCCAAGCCAGGCCCAGGGACACTGCTTTGTGGGCGGTGATTGTATTTGTGTTGGTGCTACAGTATATCTCCATGCTCGGTAGTCAGGCAAAGTTGAGGATAAGCCAAAACAAAATACAAAAAAGTAAGACTGAATAATACAGAGAAGATACTTAATGTAGACACTGTGTAAACAGAGGTAGGAGCAGAATTACATAGAGCAACATGTTTCGACCAACCAGTCTTCCTCAGACTGTGGATATGGAAATGGAGGCAGGGGTAGAGCTGTGGAATCCCACTCCTCTTGAACAATCCCAGGAACTGGAGTGGTTAGGTTTTCTCTAGGAAGTGGGTTGATCCCGTGATCAGAGAGAGGCATCTATTTCATGGTCAGTGCTCCAACCAGCAACTCCCAACTCCCTATTGTGATGTCATCCTCCTTTATGGAATGTCCAGCCCCCCACTCAATCCAGGTCCCCTCTCACCCTGCTAGCTGAATAGGCCTAGCCTGGGGCCTATAGGGGCCTATTGATTTTGATCTGTGATGCCTTGGTGCCTCACACTATTGCAGCTCTCACCCTGACCTGTAAAAAGGATAGCCACTCAAGAGCAGAGAGGGATTCCTTTTCAACCACTGACTGCTCTATACAGATAAATCCCCATGGCCAATGCGGTTTGGACTGTTGGGATTCATGTGAGATAATAATAATTTAATTCTGGCCACACTTCCTCTCCTAATCCCTGCCTTTTTGTCTTCCTGCTTCTCTTCCTGCTTAGTTATAATGGTGTAGATTAAAACTTTCTTACTGATTTTTAAACTGTTTCAAAGAAGTTAAAGAAATACTTATTAAAGGCAGAAACTATTTTTCCACGGTTCATTGAACACAAAATGTAGACGTTGTCATTCATCTATCAGTAAACTTAGCCCGCAGCAGGACTTGGTTTATAAAACAGGATTTACTAAGCAGCTGCTTTAACATTCCTGCATAGAAGTCTGTTAAGTCCTTTTTTATCAGATAAAACATTGCTGATTGTTGTTTGTTCGCGTTATAGTGTTTGTGTACCAAATGGCACCCTATTCCCTTTACAGTGCACTACTTTTGACCAGGACCCATGCATTATAGGAAGAATAGGGTGCCATTTGGGATGCAGCCAGGGCCTGGGTGTTCATCCTGCCCTGGAGTGAATCAACAGTTCAACACCTCATCAAAAACAATGACTATTTACATTTCTAACCTGAATAAATAGGCTGAATCAATAGAGAATTACTGGCTAATTGTTTGGCTTTAGTCTTTCTGAATGTGTGTTCCCTTTTTCCTTCTGGATAGCCACTCAAGAGCAGAGAGTGATTCCTAGACAGGCCGTCATTGTAAATAAGAATTTGTTCTTAACTGACTTGCCTAGTTAAATAAAGGTTAAAATAATAATAATAAAATAAAATAAAAAAAGAATGTTCCTACCTGCCTGCCTATTGAGTTATTTTATTGCCCCATCATTGAAGGAGGCCTTTATCAAGCTATAGATAAGAGACAGCCAGCGCCTGTTGACACAATTCATAAGGCCTGGTTAGCACAAAGGCCTGTCAAACACAGGGCTTCTGTAAACAAACAGGCTCCAGTACTGCATTTAGGATTATTACTGGAGGCTAGGGAGGAAAGGACAAGAGAGGAGCGGGAGGACAGGAATGGGAGGAGAGGGAAAGACCTAGGGAACAAAACCTGAAGAACAGATAAGTTAAAAGAAACTTGTTAACCGCACCTGGTTCTTAGGCAGGTTTTCAGGTCTTCAGTCTAACCCGCTGCCTCTGGAGTACAGTGTATCGCTGCCGGCATGGATTTGAATCTGCTCTATCAACACTCTATCTCCTACCTTTCACCTCTATCTCTCTCCACCAATAAACATACAAAATACTTCATAAAATGAATACTCTATATATTATTATTATTTTGTATTTATTTTTTTATCTACGGGTGTAGCTCAGCAAAGGTAAAGGGGTTTTCCTTGAAAATCAGGATGTCCAAAGGTTTCTTGTGTTCTGTCAACCCATTTTGTTTTTGATTGCCTCCCCCACACTTTTATAGTGAACTTTGATCGTCATGTAATGGAGTAATAAGCCTGAGTTAGGGCTGGGCTCATTGACAGGGTAAACAAGCAGTATTTGCATTCGCCCAAGGGCAGGTACTGCCTGTCTGTCTGAGGAGCCGTCACTGCACACGTCACCTGGTGTAATGAAATGCAGTAAGTAACACTTACTTACTTACTTACTTACTTACTTACTGCATTTCATTACTCAGGTGACGTGTGCAGTGACGGCTCCTCAGACAGACAGGCAGTACCTGCCTTTGGGCGAATGCAAATAATGCCTGTTTACCCTGTCCACTGGCCTTGAGATCCTTATCTATGGAAATACAGCTAAATAGCTGAGCAGAGTAGGCTGTGTGTGTGTGTGTGTGTGTGTGTGTGTGTGTGTGTGTGTGTGTGTGTGTGTGTGTGTGTGTGTGTGTGTGTGTGTGTGTGTGTGTGTGTGTGTGTGTGTGTGCGTGCGTGCGTGCGTGCGTGCGTGTGTGCTCATGAGTTTTATACTGTTTAACAACTTCAGTTTCATTCTAATTAGGACAAGTTGGCCTGAGCGTAGTGATCCCCTGGGAACATCAGGGGATGGTGTGTGCATTTGAATGTTTTGCGTGAGTGGTGTGTCTCATATTGCACTCACTCTGCAAATGAAAACATTGCACAAGTAGGATCATTACGCTTTGGTCCATATGGCGATTCCAATCGGTGTGTCTACAGCGTGATGATTCAGCCTCATTCTCACCAGTGCTGTCATCGGCCTCTGCTCCCTGTAAGAATATCATTTGACGGGAGCCATACAATAAAGAACAGGTGACAGAAGAAGGCAGTTCCACCGTATGACCCTTGTCCCCAATGGAACCCTCATCAGAGACCAGTCACACAAGACAAATATGGCCTCCCACCTTGCAATGCAATTACACATTCTCTTTCAGAAACACACCCTGGTGGAATCCCAATTAGCAATTTAATTCAACAAAATAATTAGATCCATATCGCCACTGCTGAAGGCACAAAGTGATGAGAGCACCACTGGCTTCCTGTTTCCTCCAGCGGGCCACAGGTTAAACACCTTTCATGTGTGTGTGCATGTGTGTGTGCGTGTGTGCATGCATGCCCCCCTGTATGCGTGCATACGCACGTGTTTGTGTGTGCAAGCCTGCCTACATAGATGTGTGTTCAGGCGTGTGTACGTGCATGCATGCGTGTGGGTGTGTGTGTAGTTCAACAAAATGTAAATCAAAACTAGACGTTAAACTGACGTCTGTGCCCAGTCGGGAGCATGTGGGTGCATGCTTGCGTGTGTACATGTGTATATTAATGACATTACCAGGCTTGTAGCAGCCATAACCTAATCTTCTGTAGAGATGCATTACAGACACGTCTATGTTAAGAGCTGCTTAAATTCAATAACAACTCCAGCACAGTGACTAAGAGCTGTTATTGAATTTTTGAATTTGCCACTTTAATAATGATGTTTACATATCTCGCATTACTCATCTCATATGTATATACTGTATTTTATACCATCTATTGCATCTTGCCTATGCCGCTCAGTCATTGCTCATCCATATATTTATATGTATATATTCTTATTCCATTCCTTTACTTAGATTTGTGTGTATTAGGTAGTTGTTGGGGAATTGTTAGATTACTTGTTAGATATTGCTGCATTGGCGGAATTAGAAGCACAACAATTTCACTACACTCGCAATAACATCTGCTAACTATGCGTATGTGACCAATAACATTTGATTTGATTTGATGTTGAGTGTTACCACAATCACAGATCCTCATAGGCCAAAACTGGAACAAATATGACTGTGTAGTGTGTGTGTGTGTGTGTGTGTGTGTGTGTGTGTGTGTGTGTGTGTGTGTGTGTGTGGTGTGTGTGTGTGTGTGTGTGTGTGTGTGTGTGTGTGTGTGTGTGTGTGTGTGTGTGTGTGTGTGTGTGGTTGCTCACCCTCTGGAAAGCTAACTAAGGTGTGAAGAGAGTATCAGGGGGGAGAAATAGCAAGCCAGGGAAATCAGAAGAGAGTCAGAATGAAGAGGACTTGTCATTAATGGAGTGTTTTAGGAGCTCCGACAGGGTTGGAATGGAGTATTGCTGTGTGTGTATGTGTGTGCGTGTGCGTGTGTGTGCGTGCATGTGCAGCCTCTCTTATCGGATAGCGGCCGGCAGGGGCGTGTGTCTGTGTTTGTCTGTTTGTGTCTGTGTGTGTGTGTGTGTCTGTGCGTGCATGTGTGCATGTGTGTGTGTGTGCAGCCTTTCTTATCGGCTAGCCGCCTGGCAGGGGAGTGTGTGTGTGTATGCGTGCGTGCTTGTGTGTGTGCGTACGAATGTGTGTGTGGGAGCTTGGACACTTGCGGTCCGTAAAAAGGGCCTGATTCATTTCCGCATGAGTGGGTCTCAGTGGGGCAGTGTCAGGCTAGCCAGGCCGCACAGATTTATAGACCATTAAAGCAGCAGGACTCCTGTTCCTCCTGACCACAACGCCACCACCACTACTAACACACTGCAGCCTGTTAATCTGACACACTACACACACACACACACACACACACACACCACACACACACACACACACACACACACACACACACACACACACACACACACACACACACACACACACACACACACACACTCATTGAAACATACACACACACATAGTCGCATGCATGCCCAAGAGCATGAACAAAATGCAAGCACGCACACACACACTCTTAGACACCAATCCTGATGTACTGCACACTCTCATACACATACACACACACCACACACACACACGATCTCTCTCTCTCTCTCACACACACACACACACACACACACACACACACACACACACACACACACACACACACACACACACACACACACACACACACACACACACACACACACACACACACACACACACACACACTCATTGAAACATACACACACACATAGTCGCATGCATGCCCAAGAGCATGAACAAAATGTAAGCACGCACACACACACTCTTAGACACCAATCCTGATGTACTGCACACTCTCATACACATACACACACACACACACACACACACACACACACGACACACACGATCTCTCCTCTCTCTCACACACACACACACACACACACACACACACACACACACACACACACACACACACACACACACACACACACACACACACACACACACACACAGAAAATACACCGTATCTACAGATTGCATCCATCCTCATGTTTCATCCCTCCACTACCACCTCACATACATAATTCATCTCACACACTCAGTTCAACGGCTAGGCAGGTAGACTAGTGTTTAGAGTGTTGGGCCAGTGACCGAAAGGTTGCTGGTTTGAATCTGTCGATGTGCCCTTGAGCAAGGCACTTAACACAAATTTGCTCCAGGGGTGCTGTACCACTATGTCTGACCCTGTAAAACAACACATTTCACTGCACTTATCTGGTGTATGTAACCATAAAACATAAATTAGCTCCTCCTTCTCATAGGTACCTCTCCACATCTCTCCTCAATCTTCTCACACTCTTCATTCCATCTACTTGATGTATCCCCTTCCTTCAATTTACCCACCATAACCCCACCATCAACACATAACCTCCTCTTACCTATGCATCCCATCTAACTACATTACCTTATGCTCTGCTATTGCCTCTCTATTTTTCATAAATATTCTCCAAAATGAAATCCAAGGCAAACTGTTTGTCAGTGATGTGGTCTGTGCCATTCCCTCCTCCCTGAATCAGGTATCTAGACCTATCCCTGTCAGTGGTCTCTTGGGCATAATGCTTTAGATTGTAGTAACAGATTTAAAATCAGATTAGCACAGTTCCAGGCGCACAGACTAATGGCTCTGTCTGTTCAAGGCATCCTCAATCAGCTCCGTTGCCCTGGTGATTGCTATATCTTGTTCTCCTCTCCCATTTGCTGTCTTTGCAACTTCATCATCCAGCTAGGGAAAGAGAGGAAGGAGTGATACAGGGAAGGGAGGAGAATAAAAATGAGGCAGAGTGATTCTGTGCTATAGGCTGTACGCTGCTGCTGGCTGTATGGCCCTATGAATAGCTCTTAGCATGTACAGTATGGAAATGATGACACGGCAACCTGAGCAAAAGCAACGTACAGAAAGTACAGTAAGTGAATGAAGAGGATGAACTCAAGGATTCTATTTTGTCTTTGGTCATAAATCCTAACGCTTTCCTTCTCATACACTCTCGTAGAGTATGGCACATCTATCTACTATATCTGAATAGCAAGGAGATTGGCTATTGAAGGAAGATACCATGAATACAATTCTAAATGTATTATAATTCCTCTTTATCTCAGCTAGGTCTGTGTGAGAGTAGACAAACACCACGTACATACACTCACAAACTGAAACATACCTGTACATTCAGAGAGGATTACATAAACAATGTAGCATGTGAATAATGAATGTAAATCATGACCGTCAGAGCTACGTCGGTGGCTACAAAAGCTACATACACACAAAGGATTTATTCAAGAGAAATACAATGGTCCTTAGCTCTCCAAATATATCTGTAAACAGAATGTGGCATATAGGTCAAATATATGACCTTAAAGGGTTTGATTATTCAAAGGGGCATTTTTGGGGGATGATTCATTCCACTCCCACAAGGGACTTTTAACCAGTAACTAGAAACAGACAGACAGCTTCCTGCATCATTTGTCCATCCTTTCCTCTTCTCCAAGCACGAGATAGACCATGTGACCCAGTCACCAACAGTAGCCATGGGGAAATGTGCTAGGGGAAAAACAGCAACTTCAGAAAGAAAACGAGTGAATGAGGACAACTCAAAACTGAGACTTCAAGTCAAAGACTTGATAGAGCACCACATGTGGGATTGTATTATTTCTTTCAAGCCTCAAAACCCAGAAAAGAAAAGAAAACATCAACATGAAAAGGAGTTATATGGGTTAGAACAACACTGCACCTAGGTAAACAAACACTACAGGTCCTGTTCAACCCTCTAATGGCTGGTTTACTTGAATCCAGTGTGGCTGTAGCATACCACCACCCTATGATTCACAGAGGATCCTGTTTGTCCAGTTGAACTAACTGAAGGGCATGAAGTGAAACAGGGTGTGTTTCTGTGTTTCCACTAGAAGAAGGATGCAAAAGCATTGTAAATACTACAACATCCCAAACAGAACAATGGCGTAGAAAGACATTTCAAAGTGAACAAAAAGGTAGGTCATTAATTACAGGGTAATAGAGAAATGATAAGCCTTGAACTCAACATATTGAAAGAAGAACCTTTGGCAGGAAAATACAATTTAATGGGGCAGGCTACTTTGGTAGTTTTCAGAGTTATCTCTCTGAGAGAGGTTCTAAAAACAGGATCGAAGTGGACAGAGGAGGAGGTAAAGCCCTGCCTTATCTCAGCTCATTGGTCACCATAGCAACACCCACCCATAACACATGCTCCAGCAGGTATATTTCACTGGTGATCCCCAAAGCCAACACCTCCTTTGGCCGCCTTTCCTTCCAGTTCTCTGCTGCCAATGACTGGAACGAATTGCAAAAATCACTGAAGCTGGAGACTTATATCTCCCTCTGTAACTTTAAGCATCAGCTGTCAGAGCAGCTTACCGATCACTGTACCTGTACATAGCCCATCTGAAAATATCCCACCCAACTACCTCATCCCCATAATGTTATTTTTTGTTGTTGTTGCTCTTTTGCACCCCAGTATCTCTACTTGCACATCATCATCTGCACATCTATCAGTTCAGTGTTAATGCTAAATTGTAATTATTTCACCTCTATGGCCTATTTATTTCCTTACCTCCCTAATCTTACTACATTTGCACACACTGTACATATACTTTTTCTATTGTGTTATTGACTGTACGTTTGTTTATTCCATGTGTAACTCCGTGTTGTTGTTTTTGTTGCACTGCTTTGCTTTATCTTGGCCAGGTCGCAGTTGTAAATGAGAACTTGTTCTCAACTGGCCTACCTGGTTAAATAAAGGTGAAATAAAAAAGGAATAAAAGGAAAACAGAGGGGCGGGAGGAGGAGCTCTAAAGGGGGTCAGGTATCACATTGATGTGAGAGTTACAGTTTGGTGTAAACTCACTGATACTAAGAGAGTTGCACAGTGGCCCATACCAAATGAGTAATAGGGTCGACACCAGAATACAAATAATGCAGCCCTTTCCATTATACTGTAGGTCTACATGACTAATACTGTGCATATCAGTCACATATGTACTGAAATCAGGGGTCTCTTTAGTGTTGGCTGCATATTGAGGCATTATAAAGCTTAACATGTCCCTTTAATGATGACCCGTTAGAGCCCTTAGGGAGAGTTATACCACAAATTAATCTGCTAGCGGAAGAGACTGCTTAGTCCAGATAAAGTAGGCTACATTGTATCATCATGATGACCACTGGCTGGCTGGAGTCCCCCGTCAAAACGACGCAGATGCCTTCTAGTCCCCCGCCAAAATGACGCAGGTGCCTTCTATTACTTTAATCCCCACTTTCATCACCACATGCTGTGTAGTTTATTCTAACCGCTGAAATAAACTGCATTATTTGGAGACACCCAAAAAAATGTACTGTGCGGTTTTTTCTGTATTTTAATTAAATTTACAATATGCCATATTCTATGTAGGCTACACAATGAACTCGTGTGAAAAAAAGTACAAAAGAAAATGGAGTGGCGTCGGCAGCGCCACAAAATAACCATGTGCTTCTGCGCTGCGGCAGTTGCCAGGGGATATGGAATGGGAGGGGTTATGATTGGTTGAAGTGGGTTTGTTGCCTTGGCGACGGCGAGGGGATCGGTAGCGTTGCTGTGCGGCGTGATCTGCGCGCTGCGTGGATGGAGGAAGCAGCTGCCGATGTGATCTCTGACACTGAGACAGACATCTGAACACACAATTCCTGCCATACTGCTACTTTGCAGGCAACGCTTGCATGAATGTAAGTACTTGAGAAGGCGTCTTTAATTTATTTAATGGTGTGATATTACGGAATGCTTTAATGTGTTTTCCGTGGCCGGTGAAAGGTAGCGCAAAATAAATGGGAGAAGTGACTGATAGCTCGAGCAGCCAGCATGGTAGTTCAATAGCGAACAACATGTACTGTACTTCCCCCATTTGTTCTCTGAGCTCTAGCGTTGCGTTATGGAATGGTAAGCTATAATAGAAACAATGCTATATCGAAACTTTTCAATTCTTTAGACTTTGTTAAAAAAAAATCCAGTTGTGCTAATACGTTGTTTTTGGCGTCTCTTGTCTTCCATGTGGCTCTTTAGCTATCGAGTTAGCTAGATGTAGCAAACTTATTTTACGGTCGAGTAGTAAGTAGTTAGCCAACAACGAGAAATTTGACCGTCCAATGTGTTTTCATTTTCATTTGAGCTTGCATGAAACACTGTTAACTTAAATATCAATTGCAACAATGTGTACCGACGGTGGATATTTTGTATCCAACTTGGATGGCTTCGCCACTTTTCCACCTATTTGAATTGGTCAGATAAATGGCTCGTTTGCGCATGCAGTCATACGGGGAAAATGTATCGTTCTAGATTCTGTAAGGTGTTGGCTTGCTGCCCGTTTTACTTGACATTCGATTGCCATGTCACGAGTCTGGCAGGGAGTTCGACTATTTCTGTCAGACACCATATCGATAACTGCTTGAACTTGTTTCATATTGAGTAATGAGGTCGTGTCAATTTGGTGTAATTTGGAGCGTGGACCATTTTAACAGTTTGCTATGAGTCATCTTGAATCCAATTTCAAACGTTTGTCGGTGAGTCGTTCATGCAAGGACTTTATTTATTTGTATTATGGGGGGGTTTATATAAAAAATATAGGGCAACTTTGTTGGGCGACAGTAGCAAGGGGGGGGGGGGGGGTTTGTGAATATGTAGCACATTTGCTGTGTCCTCTGTGATTCATTTATTGGAAATTTGTATCAGTCAGTGAGTTATTTTACTGTTATTGATTCCTCGTTGAGTGACATTGCCAGTGGAAAGTGTTCCAGGGGTTATCGAAGAGCTGAGCAAGCAAAATGTAGCTTGCTAGCAGTTTGCTAACATTTATGTTCTTCCGCTAAAGCTCCTCTGTCCCATGAGTTGGCCTGCACGCAATGCAATATGTCTGGATGGACGTTGAGTCAATTCCTCAAAATCACTCACATGCCCAGATTGTCGCGGTGTTGCAATTTTGTCAGTTGAAATGTCCCCCACACAGTTCCAAACCCATCCACGTGCATTTATGGCGCTAGTGAGGTAGGAGCGTGGCCTTTGTCATAATGCATTATTGGACAGCAACAGAGCTCGCTGTTGATAGAAGTCACAACAGCAACTCCGAAAGGCTTGTTCACATATTGGAGCATATCAGCACATCACTGGACATGCAATGAGTTAGTGTCAAGTTGCCCTTGGTGTAGCTACGATAACTGCCAAAAATAAAGGAAACTCCAACAGTGTCTTAATAGGGCTTTGGGCTACCACGTGCTGCCAGAACAGCTGCAATTCACCTTGGCATAGATTCTACAATTTTCTGGAACATAATTGGAGGGATGCAACACCATTCCTCCACGAGAAATTCCATCATTTGGTGTGTTGATGGTGGAGGAAAACGCTGTCTCGGGTGCCGCTCCAGAATCTCCCATAAGTTTTAAATTGGGTTGAGATCTGGTGACTGAGACACACCCTTTAAACCCCCATGCTCCTTTGAGACCCCTCTTTCAAAGTCACTGAGATCTCTTCTAGACAAAATCATTTACTTGGACATTTTTAGTCATTTAGCAGACGCTCTTATCCAGAGCGACTTACAGGAGCAATCTGGGTTAAGTGCCTTGCTCAAGGGCACATCAACAGATTTGTCACCTAGTTGGCTTGGGGATTCAAACCGGTGACCGTTCAGTTACTTGCCCAATGCTCGTAACCACTAAGCTAATAATGGGCAACTGGGCATTTTTAGACATGACCCTAACCATTATGGGATGTTTATTGCTTATTTAACTAAAGAACCGCATCTGTGATTTTGGACATTGAAATTGGCACCAGAGGCAACAGTTAGGCTGCTACGGCTGTTCATGATGTAATGGATTAAAACAAGATTGTCCCAGATACAAATTACTAGCTATCTCCAAACAGTGAGTGACTGTTGGCAGCCAATTCATTATCTTTCTCTAAAGAGGTATGTCAGTTGGTGTGATAACATACAATGATAGTTTCCCCTCTCGTGTGTCTGTGTGATAGGGAAAAAGGGGTAACACCATCTTACAAAAGTTACACATTTGGGATTTCTGATTTGTAAAAATAAAATAATATATCAGTTATTTGGATTGGAAAGGGTTGCCTACTGTAGTTGTCTTGTTATGCAGGCAACGGTTTGTTTGGTGTATGTGCTGTGTGTGTTTGACATGAGGGTGGAGATGGGCAATGTTCCTTTTTTGACAAACAGTTTGCTGACTAATGTGCCTCAGATAAACAGTAAAACAAAGCAGGCCTGAGATAAAAGGAGAGGAACAGAAGTGATCAACCTGTCATTTGTTTACTGCCAGGAATTCATGCCAATAGTGTGTTTGTGTAGTGTGTGTGTGTGAGAACACAGTGTACATCATGATTGGTTTTCTTGGAACCATCTGCTGTTTTTTGTTGTTGCTATTTTAATACCCTGTGTGTTTTTGTAAATATGTTTTTTATACCATTGGCATTGTGTGTACAAGTATGTATACTTGCAGAGGAGGGCTGCAGTCAGAAGGGTAACTATTTTAGCTGCCTGAAATAGCCTGAGACCTGCTCTCTTTCATGGCATTCATGACTATAAATATGCCCTGCCCATAACCCTAATAATGCTGCTGCTAACCCCGCTGCTAACCTCGCTATGGAATGGTTATCTCTCTCCGCTCAGTGCAGCACAGGCACATGGAGCTGAACGATTGTCGTGTGTGTGTGTGTGTGTGTGTGTGTGTGTGGTGTGTGTGTGTGTAGGGGGGGCAGTGCTGTGCGTCGGTCATCTTCGCTGCTCCACATAATAAGGTTATTTAGATTGCGGGCATGAGATTCTGGAATCTAAATTTCCTCCCCGTTTTTTTAAAATGTATTTGCGCTCGACACTAGTTGAGACACACACACACACAGCCTATTCCACAGAGTGAAAGGAGCCATGCCATTTAATCAAGAAGTGGAATAGAAAGAGCAGCTGGTTCAATCTTAGTGAATATTCTGTCCTTGTCCTCTGGGACATGTTAAAGTATACCAGACTGACTGACATTATACATCTCACTCTGGAGACAAAGGGAATGAAACACATGTTTCTGAAACATGTAGGAGGCTATTCAGTGCCTTCAGAAAGTATTCACACCCCTTGACAGCCTGAATTTAAATTGGATTAGATTGAGATTTTGTGTCACTGGCCTACACACACAACCCCATAATGTCAAAGTGGAATTATGTTTTTAGAAATGTTTACTAATTAATGAAAAGCTGAGTCAATAGGTATTTAACCCCTTTGTTATGGCAAGCCTAAATATGTTGAGTAATTTTTTTTTTAAAACAAGTCGCATAAGTTGCATGAACTGTGTGCAATAAGTGTTTAACATGATGTTTGAATCACTACCTCATCTCTGTACCCCACACATACAATTATCTGTAAGGTCCCTCAGTCGAGCAGTGAATTTCAACCACAAAGACCCGGGAGGTTTTCCAATGCCTCAAAAAAAAAGGACACCTATTGGTAGATGGGTAAAAAACGCAGACATTGAATATCCCTTTGAGCATTGTGTTTTAGGTTATTGTCCTTCTGAAAGGTGAATTCATCTCCCAGTGTCTGCTGGAAAGCAGACTAAACCAGGTTTTCCTCTAGGATTGTGCCTGTGCTTAGCTCCATTATGTTTATTTTTTTATACTGGGAAAAAACTCCCGTGTCCTTAATGATTACAAGCATACCCATAACATGATGCAGCCACCACCATGCTGAAAATAGGAAGAGTGGTACTTGGTGATGTGTTGGATTTGCCACAAACAAAGCGCTTTGAATTCAGGACATGAAGTCAATTTCCTAGGTAAATCTTTTGAAGTTTTACTTTAGTGCCTTATTGCAAACAGGATGCATGTTTTGGAATATTTATATTCTGTACAGGCTTCCTTCTTTTAACTCTTGTCAATTAGGTTAGTATTGTGGAGTAACTACAATGTTGATCCATCCCCAGTTTTCTCCTATCACAGCCATTATATTCTGTAAATGTTTCAAAATTCCCATTGGCCTCATAGTGAAATCCCTGAGCAGTTTCCTTCTTCTCCTTCAACTGAGTTAGGCAGGACACCTGTATCTTTGTAGTGACTGGGTGTATTGATACCACATCCAAATTTATATTGATTCACCATACTCAAAAGGATATTCAAGGTCTGCTTTTTTTACCATCTACCAATAGGTGCCCTTTGCGAGGTATTGGAAAATCTTCCTGGTGTTTGTGGTTGAATCTGTGTTTGAAATTCACTCCTCAACTGAGTGACCTTACAGAATTTTATGTGTGGTTTACAGAGATGAGGTAGTCATTCAAAAATAATGTTTAACACTGTGACTTGTTAAGCTAAGGCCTTTGCCATAACAAAGGGGTTAAATACTGACTCAAAACTTTATAGATTTTCATTTTTTATTCATTTGTAAAAAATTTGAAAAACATATTTTCACTTTGACATTGAGGTATTGTGAGTTGATCAGTGACCAAAAAATATCAATTTAATCTATTTTCAAATCAGGCTGTAACACAACAAAATGTGGAAAAAGTCGAGGGGTGTGAATACTTCTTGATGGCACTGAGTGGCCTAGTTACACTTAACTTAAATCGTCTTGAAAATCTGTGGCAAGACTTGCAAATGGCTGTCCTAGCAATGATCAACAACCAACTTGAAAGAGCTAGAATCATTTTTAAAAGAATGTGCGAATATTGGACAGTCGTGGGCAAAAGTTTGGAGAATGACACAAATATACATTTTCAGTCTGCTGCCTCAGTTTGTATGATTGCAATTTGCATATACTTCAGAATGTTATGAAGAGTGATCAGATGAATTGCAATTAATTGCAAAGTCCCTCTTTGCCATGCAAATGAACTGAATCCCCCAAAAACATTTCCACTGCATTTCAGAGCTGCCACAAAAGGACCAGCTGACATCATGTCAGTGATTCTCTCGTTAACACAGGTGTGAGTGTTGATGAGGACAAGGCTGGAGATCACTCTGTCATGCTGATTGAGTTTGAATAACAGACTGGAAGCTTCAAAAGGAGGGTGGTGCTTAGAATCATTGTTCTTCCTCTGTCAACCATGCAAGGATATTGCTGCCAGTAAGATTGCACCTAAATCAACCATTTATCAGATCATCAAGAACTTCAAGGAGAGCGGTTCGATTGTTGTGAAGAAGGCTTCAGGGCGCCCAAGAAAGTCCAGCAAGCGCCAGGACCGTCTCCTAAAGTTGATTCAGCTGGGGGATCGGGGCACCACCAGTACAGAACTTGCTCAGGAATGGCAGGAGGCAGGTGTGAGTGCATCTGCACGCACAGTGAGGTGAAGACTTTTGGAGGATGGCCTGGTGTCAAGAAGGGCAGCAAAGAAGTCACTTCTCTCCAGGAAAAACAACAGGGACAAACTGATATTCTGCAAAAGGTACAGGGATTGGACTGCTGAGGACTGGGGTAAAGTCATTTTCTCTGAATCCCCTTTCCGATTGTTTGGGGCATCCGGAAAAAAAGCATGTCCGGAGAAGACAAGGTGAGCTCTACCATCAGTCCTGTGTCAGGCCAACAGTAAAGCATCCTGAGACCATTCATATGTGGGTTTGCTTCTCAGCCAAGGGAGCGGGCTCACTCAATTTTGCCTAAGAACACAGCCATGAATAAAGAATGGTACCAACGCATCCTCCGAGAGCAACTTCTCCCAACCATCCAGGAACAGTTTGGTGACGAACAATGCCTTTTCCAGCATGATGGAGCACATTGCCATAAGGCAAAAGTGATAACTAAGTGGCTCGGGGAACAAAACAGATATTTTGGGTCCATGGCCAGGATCTCCCCTGGCCTTAATCCCATTGAGAACTTGTGGCCAATCCTCAAGAGGCGGGTGGACAAAGGAAAAACCCACAAACTCCAAGCATGCCAGGGCAGATTGCAGAAGTCTTGAAAAAGAAGGGTCAACACTGCAAATATTGAATCTTTGCATTAACTTCATGTAATTGTCAATAAAAGCCTTTGACACTTATGAAATGCTTGTAATTATACAGTATTCCATAGTAACATCTGACAAAAATATCTAAAGACACTGAAGCAGCAAACTTTGTGGGAATTAATATTTGTGTCATTCTCAAAACATTTGGCCACGACTGTACAATCCAGGTGTGCAAAGCTCTTAGACTTACCTAGATAGACTCTCAACTGTAATTGATGCCAAAGGTGATTCTAACATGTATTGACTCAGGGGTGTGAATTCTTATGTAAATGATATTTAATTTCAATACATTTTGAAAAAATGTCTAAACATGTTTTCACTCTGTCATTATGTGGTATTGTGTGTAGATGGGTAAGAAAAAAAATCTGTAACAACTAAATGTGGAATATGTCGATGGGTATGAATACTTTCTGATTGAAGTACTTAATACATTAATCATGCCTTACCTATAGGTGATATTTCTGTCATAAATGTATGTTTCACACGGTAATATGCTAATTAGTCTGCTTTCCAATGTTTTTGCAGAGTAAATGCTGCTAGATTGCATGCTCTTTTTGTTTTTAATCATTTGATAACCTATCACAGGAGGGGGTTGTCACATGGAATTTAAATAATTTTATAGGATCTTTAGTGTCACATTCATTAGTGTTATGAAGAGCTTCTAGGGTCTTACAAACCCTATATGTGTGTTTTTTTTAAGGCCATACAAAGCATTCCCTATTACGTTAAAGGGATACTTCCAGATTTTGGCAATGAGGACCTTAATCTACTTCCCCAGAGTCAGATGAACTCCTGGATACGTGAGCGCTAAATGACTGGAAGTCTATGGTATCTACTAGAGGTCATGAGCTCCTGAATGTTTCTGCAAACAGATTTAGTTAGATACAAGGTCATGTAAAAGATACTACCCTCTACAACACAACCTTTACTTTAAATCAAAACTCCAAACCTACAGCCTGGATTTTAGACAACATTACTTGGAAGGATTCTTACTTCCAAGGACTCTCTAGCTAACTTTCTGGTAAACCAACAAATGGCAGAAACATCAATACCATCCAACCTGGAACTGAGTGAGTAATGTTCAGTCTGAAGTTGCTTCTAAAGCCAAGACGTAAAAGGTATTACAATCATCTCTAGATATTTTACTTTATAAAGACTGATAAATTAAGGCTACAGAGCTACCAAGCTTGCTAGGACTGAACAGACCCAGCTGCAACTTCAATTAGCGCTGAAGTGTGAAAGCCCTTGAACCCAACAATGGCAACAGAGAATCACAACCTCACCAATCCCAAATGCAGCGGGCTCTGAAGTCCCCTGCTCCATGTCTTCGTTACACCCCTGTGCAGAGGCTATCATAGTAAAGTTCCCCTCAGAAATAAAAAATGACACTGCACGAAAAGACAACAAACAGAAGATCCTCGGGGACAATCCAGAGACACTATTTGCGGACTGTTACAAGACTGGGAACATAAGCAATTTAATTTTCCACACAGGCAATCCCCTGGCCCGGCACAGTGCTATAAGACCACACTATTCCTCTGTCAAGAGTGAGGGTATTGGCCCAGGGTAGAAACTAAGAATACTGGAAAACGAAGACCCTGAGACAGCCTCGAACAATTTTGTATCAAAAGGTTGGAACAGTTGTGGTGCATGTGATTTTCAAACACTTCCAACGGGTCTGAGGTCCTCTGCTTTTGGCCTGAAGAGCAGGAACCCAGACTTCACCAAAGAAATCTGAAATGCAGACATTGTCATCCTGCAAGAAACATGATATAGAGGAGATGGACCCACTGGTGGCTGCTAGACTCGGAGGGGGGGGGGGGGGGGGGGTTATGCTAAACAGGAACATTTTACATTTGGCTAAAAATTCTAAAGAATCTCTCAATAAATAAAAATGGCCTCCTGTGTGCTACCTAATATTCCTGTCCCCCCCATATAATTCCCATAGTTTATCCAGTCTGGAGGGGGAGATCAACAATTTTCAGACCCAGGAACACGTACTAGTTTGTGGTGAACTAAACGCCTGAACTGGACAAGAACCCAACATTCTCAGCACACGGGGACAAATGCCTACCTGGAGGTGAAGACATTCCCTCCCAAATATGCTTCCCTAAACACATACAACCAACAAAAATAGGTCACAACTCTTGCAGCTCGGTCGCATGCTGGGTCTGTATGTAGTCAATGGTAGGCTTCGAGGGGAATCCTACGATAGGTACACACCTACAGCTCATCCCTTGGCAATGGGTACTGTAGACTACACACCTCAACCCAGAACGTCTGAGCGTTCAGTCAGCCCACTGACATCGATATCAGATTACAGCAAAATCAGTCTATTTGAACAGAGCAATACTCGATCATGAGACATCAAAGCCAAACAAACTGCATGCTATTAAGAAACGCTATAGATGGAAGGAAAGTCATGTAGAAACCTACCAAAAAACAAATCCAATCCCTTTTCGACAACTTCCTGGAGAAAACGTTTCCCTGAAAAGCCTAAACAGTATATTACACATTTTTCAGCTTCCTGTCAAATCTAAAAATGTCAAGCAGACAACCTAAAATTAACAACAATGACAAATGGTTTGATGAACGTAAAACCCTACAAAATAAATTGAAACATATCCAACCAAAAACAGAGACCCAGAACTTGAGCCTTCGCTATGGTGAAACAATATAGAAATACATTAAGAAAAAAGGAGGAACAGCATGACAGAAAACAGCTCAATCTCATTGAAGAATCCACAGAATCGAACCACGTGTGGGGAAAATTGGAACACAGTAAACGAACAACACGAAGAGCTACCTATCCAAAATGGAGATGTATGAATAAACCACGTCTCAAATCCTTTGGCTCTAGAACAAACATCAAAAACATATACATGATAAACTACAAATCTTAGAATCATCTATTAAAGACTACCAGCACACACTGGATTCTCCAATTTACATTGAATGAACTACAGGACAAAATACAATCCCCCCCCCCAACCCAAAAAGGCTGGTGGTGTTGATGGTGTCCTGAATGAAATACAGCTCACAAATTCCAATTGGCTATACTTAAACTCTTTAACATCACCCTCAGCTCTGGCATCTTCCCCAATATTTGGAATCAAGGCCCGTTCACCCCAATCCACAAAAGTGGAGACAAATTTGACCCCAATAATTAGTGGAATCTGCATCAAGTCATTTTGGATAAATCCTCTACAGTATCAACAGCAGACTCTAACATTTTCTCAGTGAAAACAATGTCCTGAGCAAATGTCAAATTGGCGTCTTACCAAAATACCACACAACAGACCACAAATACACCCTTATTGACAGACAAATAAAACAAAAGCAAAGTCTTCTCATGCTTTGTTCAATTCAAGTAAGCTTTTGGCTTAATTTGGCATTAGGGTTGGCTATACAAATTGATGGAAAGCGGTGTTGAGTGGAGGGGACAACATTTAAAAAAAATCAATGAACACAAAGAATAAGTGTTCATCTAAAATTGGCTATGAACAGATTTCTTTCCTCAGGGCTGTGGGGTGAGACAGGGATGCAGCTTGAGCCCCACGCTCTTCAACATATCAATGAATTGGCGAGGGCACTAGAACAGTCTGCAGCACTCGGCTTCATCCTACTAGACACTGAAATCAAATGTCTACTAGTTGCAGATGACCTGGTGCTTCTGTCCCCAACCAAGGAGGGCCTACAGCAGCACGTAGATCTTCTGCACAGATTCTGTCTGACATGACAGTGAATCTTAGCAAGACAAAAATAATTGTGTTCCAAAAAAAGGCAAGTAGCCAGACGACAAATATAAAATCTATCTAGACACCGTTGCCCTAGAGCACACAAAGAACTATACCTACCTCCGCCTAAACGTCAGACTTCCACAAGGCTGTGAACGATCTAAAAGACAAGGGAAGAAGGGCCTTCTACGCCATCAAAAACTCAACATCCCAATTAGGATCTGGCTAAAAATGCTTAAATCATTTATAGAATCCATTGCCTTCTATGGTGGTGAGGTCTGGGGTCCACTCACCAACCAATAATTCACACAATGGGGCAAACATCCAATTGAAAATATATACTTGGTGTACAATGCGAAACCGCAAACAATCCATGCAGAGCATAATTAGGACAATACCCACTAGTTATCAAAATCCAGAAAAGATGTGTTAAATTCTACAACCATCTTAAAGGAAGCGATGCCCACACATTCCACCATAATGCCCTCACCTACAGAGAGATGAACCGAGAGAAGTGTCCCCTCAGCCAGCTGGTTCTGGGGCTCTGTTCACAAATGCAAATAGACCCCACAGAGCCTCAGGACAGAAACACATTTGGACCAACCAAATTATAAGAAAGCAAAAACATAACTACGTGACACACTGGAAAGAATCTATCAAATAACAAAGCAAATTGGAATACTATCTGACCCTAAACAGAGAGTACACAGTGACAGAATACCTGACCACTGTGACTGACCCCAAATTTAAGAAATATCTTGACTATGTACAGACTGAGTGAGCATAGCCTTGCTATTGAGAGAGGCCGCCATAGGCAGAAGACAGGCTGTGTGCCCACTGCCCACAAAATGAGGTGGAAACTTAGCTGTACTTGCTAAACTCCTGCCAAATTTATAACCACTTTAGAGATGTATATTTCCCACAGATCACACAGACCCACAAAGAATTGAAAAGCAAATCAAACATTTGATCAACTCCCATATTTGTTAGGTGAAATACCGCAGTGTGCAATCACAGCCGCATGATTTGTGACCTGTTACCATGAGAAAAGGGCAACCAGTGGAGCACAAACACCATTGTAAATACCACCAATATTTGTTTATTTTTCTTCCCCTACTATTCGCACTACAAATATTTGCACATTGCTAAAACACTTTACCAACCTATTTGAGTGCAATATTTACTGTCAAATTCAAATATTTTTGTTGTTGATGTTTTGTCTTCTCACTCTTATTTATTGATTTATAATTTGTTTCACTTGTTGTAAACACATTTCCCATGCAATTGAATAAAGGGTTTCATTGTAAAAATCCTCATGTATCCCTTTAACAAGAATGCCATTTTATCACAGTGTGATAGACTTTGACCCATAATGAAGAAAGGTTAGGATATATCTCTTCAGAACTGTGGTATTGGTGTGCATAGGGAATTCTCTTATCTGGTGCCGTCTAATTGAGGCCATTCGGATTAGCAGAAGTTGACATGTCTGTTATTAAGAGACGGGAATGGTTAACTAATATTAATATAATAAGATATGCCATTTATCCAAAGTGACTTACAGTTGAAGTCGGAAGTTTACATACACCTTAGCCAAATGCATTTAAATTCAGTTTTTCACAATTCCTGACATTTAATCCTAGTAAATATTCCCTGTTTTAGGTCAGTTAGGATCACCACTTTATTTTAAGAATGTGAAATGTCAGAATAATCGTAGTGATTTTATTTCAGCTTTTATTTCTTTCATCACATTCCCAGTGGGTCAGAATTTTACATACACTCAATTAATATTTGGTAGCATTGCCTTTTAAATTGTTTAGCTTGGGTCAAACATTTCAGGTAGCCTTCCACAAGCTTCCCACAATAAGTTGGGTGAATTTTGGCCCATTCCTCCTTTGACAGAGCTGGTGTAACTGAGTCAGGTTTCTAGGCCTTCTTGCTCGCACACACTTTTTCAGTTCTGCCCACATATTTTCTATAGGATTGAGGTCAGGGCTTTGTGATGGCCACTCCAATACCTTGACTTTGTTGTCCTTAAGCCATTTTGACACAACTTTGGAAGTATGCTTGGGGTCGTTGTCCATTTGGAAGACCCATTTGCGTCCAAGCTTTAACTTCCTGACTGATGTCTTGAGATGTTGCTTCAATATATCCACGTAATTTTCCTACCTCATGATGCCATCTATTTTGTGAAGTGCACCAGTCCCTCCTGCAGCAAAGCACCCCCACAACATGATGCTGCAACCGTGCTTCACGGTTGCGATGGTGTTCTTTGGATTGCAAGCCTCCCCCTTTTTCCTCCAAACGATGGTCATTATGGCCAAACAGTTCTATATTTGTTTCATCAGACCAGAGGACATTTCTCCAAAAAGTACGATCTTTGTCCCCACGTGCAGTTGCAAACCGTAGTCTGGCTTTTTTATGGCGGTTTTGGAGCAGTGGCTTCTTCCTTGCTGAGCGGCCTTTCAGGTTATGTCGATATAGGACTCGTTTTACTGTATAGATATAGATACTTTTGTACCCGTTTCCTCCAACATCTTCACAAGGTCGTTTGCTGCGGTTCTGGGAATGATTTGCACTTTTCTCACCAAAGTAAGTTCATCTCTAGGAGACCGAAAGCGTCTCATTCCTGAGCGGTATGACGGCTTCTTGGTCCCATGGTGTTTATACTTGCGTACTATTGTTTGTACCGATGAACGTGGTACCTTCAGGCATTTGGAAATTGCTCCCAAGGATGAACCAGACTTGTGGAGGTCTATAATTTTTTGGCTGATTTCTTTTGTTTTTCCCATAATGTCAAGCAAAGAGGCACTGAGTTTGAAGGTAGGCCTTGAAATACATCCACAGGTACACCTCCAATTGACTCAAATTATGTCAATTAGCCTATCAGAAGCTTCTAAAGCCATGACATCATTTTCTGGATATTTCCTGTTTAAAGGCACAGTCAACTTAGTGTTTGTAAAATTCTGACCCACTGGAATTATGATACAGTGAAATAATCTGTATGTAAACAATTGTTGGGAAAATTACTTGTCATGGACAAAGTAGATGTCCTAACCGACTTGCCAAAACTATATTTTGTTAACAAGAAATTTGAAGTGGTTGAAAAACGAGTTTTAATGACTCCAACCCAAGTCTATGTAAACTTCCGACTTCAACTGTACGCATGCGTACGTACATTTTACATGTGGGTGGTCCTGAGATTCAAACCCATTACCCTGGCATTACAAAGGCCATGCTCTACCAACTGAGCTACAAAGGACCATGCCATAAACTAACTTCTCTCACTCCTTTTCTTCTATTGGCTCCAGTGTGCTAAGGTGCTGCAGTCTACACCCTTTATACCCAATTAACACTGAAGGTGCGAAGACAGTCTAATGGTGGTCCGACATTAACGATGTGTGCAGCAACTAGGCCTATCTCAACCGTCTGGACTGTGGTAGTGTGAGGGGTTCGAGATGGTGTTTTCCAATTGTAAAGCCATTTGCCTGTAGTAACAAACTGATGAGTTTCTTGCAAACTACAGTACCAGTGACCTCTGGTTGCTGCCTGACTTTAGTCAGTCTAGAAAAGGTCTGCGTGATTTAACAATGACCTTAAATGTGTTGTTGTCCTCTGTGGTTGGTTGGATAATTAGTTCTCATGTTTATAGCACAATGGAAGAACACGATGCCAGCGGGAGGATTACAAAGACAATCACATTAAATCACAGATGTCTGGTTTTGATGGACAGACGGACAGGAGCAACACTTTGAACTTTGCTAACGGTGTTGCTTTAAAAAGTTGAATTCCTGTCATTCAAACCAGGCTGTATGATTTTAAAGGAAGTGAAATATGAGCAAAAAAGGTGTGTCTTCTTGCTGTGGTTCTTTCTTTTTGAAGTTGCCCTAATTCAGTTATATTCATCATGACCGTCTATCTTTCATCTTGTCCTCTCTGTGCATTGTCCCTGTGGGGTTAGTAAGGTGTGTCTCCTCTGTCCATCTCTGGTGGCTTCTGATTTCTCCAACTGAACCAGCCGCCTTGGCTGTTGCTGCTGCCCCCTATCAACCCATCAAAGCTCGTGTCTGTCTGCTGATATGATCTGGCCTTTGTTTGGAGGTGACTGCTTTTAATGACTGCAGCTGCACAAATTTTTCATCTCCTGACACACAGGAGGAGGTAGCCGTACACCCCCCCCACCACCACACACACACACACCCTGAGCAACGCTTCTGTTGTCTTGGTTACATGACATCAGAGTGCAGTAATCAAATAAACGTGGCTGCTCTGAATTTGGGTTGCAAATGTATTACCGCTCTCTTTTCTTCAGGCAGAAGTGTGCCCCTCCACTCGTTAGGCCCCCAATCACAAAACAACAGTTGGAGCCCCTATCCCAACGGGGAGTTGTAAACAGGAGGATGGGTATGTGCACTTCTGAAAGCGTCACTCTCTGATCCGGTCTAATTAAGACGAGTGTGTTCAGACTTTAGGAGTGTGTTTAATTAAGCATGTTTGTGGTTTTGCATGTCTGATTTCTGAGAGTGGAGAGGTCGGAGGGGGGAAGACGTGGGACTTTAGGCCCCATAGAGAGAGCGAGTAATGGCGTCTTTTTGTAGGCACTAACTCCGCCATGGTTCATTGGACAAACGCCTATGGGGAAAAGCGTTTTTTGGTTGAACACCGAAAATAAGGTCTGTGGTTAACACAGGCTTAAGAGATCAGCTAATGTCACTTTTTTGTGAATTTTGAAGCATTTATGTCACAATAAAGGTCATGTTAACTGACTGCTATTATCTCATAGAACAACATGTATAAGCTCTCCTAAGCCTGTGTTCACCCCTGACCATATTTTTGGCATTTATTGCAAAAACCCTGTTCTTTCACCATTCATTTTTTCCATAGGGATGGCTGAATGAGCCAGAGGTAACTTATGTCCGGGTTTTAGGACTACAAGCTGGCCAGCTCTGTTGAAACGATGCTAAAGTGTGACCGTTGGCGGGTGAGAGAGGGAGAGAGAGGGAGAGTGAGAGAGACTCCTGCTTGAATAAACAGGCTGTGTTTTAAAGGAGATCGCCTGAACAGAGCGGCTTGGCTGACATTGATCAGGGATTGGGCGGAGGGGGGTGACCAGTAGGGCAGTGCTACTGTGGTTTTAAAAGGTTTTTGTATGGTACAGTAAAACAGAATTCATAATGCTCTTTGTCCTATGTTCAAAGGACACATTGGTGTCAAGTTATTACATTGTAATGTCAAGAAAATCTGAGACGATAGTTATTCGGTCATGAAAAAAGTATTGTCATTGTCAATACTTGTCTATTCAAATCAATCATTGCTGACATTCTCCACACCAATTAAGTACTTTTTTCCCGTGTTCTCAAAAGAGCACAAGCATTTTAATTTGTTTCAATAGTTGCCTCTCTTTTCGACATGATTCTGCAACGTGTCTCCTCTGCCACGAATCTGTGTTAGCTGGCTGAACTCTAAACCACATGACCCCTAAGAGATACCCCCCTCCCCTCGCACACACAGCACATGTTTTAGTATTCTTGTGGGGACTTAACCCCTAGTTATAACCTTCAACCTAACCCCTAGTTATAACCTTCAACCTAACCCCTAGTTATAACCTTCAACCTAACCCCTAGTTATAACCTTCAACCTAACCCCTAGTTATAACCTTCAACCTAACCCCTAGTTATAACCTTCAACCTAACCCCTAGTTATAACCTTCAACCTAAACCCTAGTTATAACCTTCAACCTAAACCCTAACTATAACCTTCAACCTAACCCCTAGTTATAACCTTCAACCTAACCCCTAGTTATAACCTTCAACCTAACCCCTAGTTATAACCTTCAACCTAACCCCTAGTTATAACCTTCAACCTAAACCCTAGTTATAACCTTCAACCTAAACCCTAACTATAACCTTCAACCTAACCCCAATGCCTAAAATAGCATTTTTCCTTGTGGGGACTGGCGAAATGTCCTCACTTGTCCGAATCTTCCTTCGCTATTTGCTTTATTACCGGTAATGCGTTGGGCAGACCGCACCACCCTGTGGAGAGACCTGCGGTTGCGGGCGGTCCAGTTGCCGTACCAGGCGGTGATACAGCCCGCAAGGATGCTCTCAATTGTGCATCTGTAAAGATTTGCCGGGGTCTTATAAGGGCCAAGCTGAATTTCAGCTCTCTGTGTCTCCATCTCTCTCTGTATCTGTCTCTGTCTGTCTCTCTCTGTCTCTGTCTGATTCTCTGTCTGATTCTCTCTCTGTCTCTGTCTGATTCTCTGTCTGATTCTCTGTCTGTCTCTGTCTGATTCTCTGTCTGATTCTCTGTCTGATTCTCTGTCTGATTCTCTGTCTGATTCTCTGTCTGATTCTCTCTCTGTCTCTGTCTGATTCTCTGTCCGATTCTCTGTCTGATTCTCTCTCTGTCTCTGTCTGATTCTCTCTCTGTCTCTGTATCTGTCTCTGTCTGATTCTCTGTCTGATTCTCTGTCTGATTCTCTGTCTGATTCTCTGTCTGTCTCTGTCTGATTCTCTGTCTGATTCTCTGTCTGATTCTCTGTCTGATTCTCTGTCTGTCTCTGTCTGATTCTCTGTCTGTCTCTGTCTGATTCTCTGTCTGTCTCTGTCTGATTCTCTGTCTGATTCTCTGTCTGTCTCTGTCTGATTCTCTGTCTGATTCTCTGTCTGATTCTCTCTCTGTCTCTGTCTGATTCTCTCTCTGTCTCTGTATCTGTCTCTGTCTGATTCTCTGTCTGATTCTCTGTCTGTCTCTGTCTGATTCTCTGTCTGATTCTGTCTGATTCTCTGTCTGATTCTCTGTCTGATTCTCTGTCTGATTCTCTGTCTGATTCTCTGTCTCTCTCTCTGTCGCTATCTCTCTCTCTCTTATGTCGCTATCTCTCTCTCTCCTGTCTTGCAGAGGAGTGAGAGCGAGACAGGAGAGCGAGACAGGAGAGCGAGACAGGAGAGCGAGACAGGAGAGGGAGAGACAGACACAGGGCTCTCGCTCCCCTGTCTCCTCGCTCCCCTGTCTCCTCGCTCCCCTGTCTCCTCGCTCCCCTGTCTCCTCACTCTGCTCTCCTCTCGCGCTCTCCCCTCGCGCTCTCCTCGCTCTGCTCTCCTCGCTCTGCTCTCCTCTCGCGCTCTCCCCTCGCGCTCTCCTCGCTCGCGCTCTGCTCTCCTCGCTC
This sequence comes from Salmo salar, assembly GCF_965601325.2. Taxonomy (NCBI): domain Eukaryota; kingdom Metazoa; phylum Chordata; class Actinopteri; order Salmoniformes; family Salmonidae; genus Salmo; species Salmo salar. Next base: position 25,373,457 of record NC_138318.1, on the reverse strand, counting down.
TGCTCTCCTCGCTCTGCTCTCCTCGCTCTGCTCTCCTCTCGCGCTCTCCTCGCTCTGCTCTGCTCTCGCGCTCTCCTCGCTCTGCTCTGCTCTCGCGCTCTCCTCGCTCTGCTCTGCTCTCGCGCTCTCCTCGCTCTGCTCTGCTCTCGCGCTCTCCTCGCTCTGCTCTGCTCTCGCGCTCTCCTTGCGCTCTCCTCGCGCTCTGCTCTCCTCTCGCCCTCTCCTCTCGCTCTCGCCCTCTCCTCTCGCTCTCGCCCTCTCCTCTCGCTCTCGCCCTCTCCTCTCGCTCTCTCTGCTCTCCTCGCTCTGCTCTCCTCTTGCTCTCCGCGCTCTCCTCTCGCTCTGCTCTCCGCGCTCTCCTCTCGCTCTGCTCTCCGCGCTCTCCTCTCCGCTCTGCTCTCCGCGCTCTCCTCTCCTCTTGCTCTCCGCGCTCTCCTCGCTCTCACCCTCTCCTCTCCGCGCTCTCACCCTCTCCTCTCCGCGCTCTCCTCGCTCTCACCCTCTCCTCTCCGCGCTCTCCTCGCTCTCACCCTCTCCTCTCCGCGCTCTCCTCGCTCTCACCCTCTCCTCTCCGCGCTCTCCTCGCTCTCACCCTCTCCTCTCCGCGCTCTCCTCGCTCTCACCCTCTCCTCTCCGCGCTCTCCTCGCTCTCACCCTCTCCTCTCCGCGCTCTCCTCGCTCTCACCCTCTCCTCTCCGCGCTCTCCTCGCTCTCCGCGCTCTCCTCTCGCTCTGCTCTCCGCGCTCTCCTCTCGCTCTGCTCTCCGCGCTCTCCTCTCGCTCTGCTCTCCGCGCTCTCCTCTCGCTCTGCTCTCCGCGCTCTCCTCTCGCTCTGCTCTCCGCGCTCTCCTCTCGCTCTGCTCTCCGCGCTCTCCTCTCGCTCTGCTCTCCGCGCTCTCCTCTCGCTCTGCTCTCCGCGCTCTCCTCTCGCTCTGCTCTCCGCGCTCTCCTCTCGCTC